>NC_090323.1:257738666-258395726 GCF_040869045.1 Eurosta solidaginis | reverse complement strand
TGTAAAATTAATGAAGGGTGTCTCTAAACAAGTTTGCTAATTTCGGCAACTCTATGACATGTTAAGTAGCTAGAAGCTGGAGTGACGCATGCGCGAAACGTTTTCATTTAAAAAATTGTGATATGTAAATTTAAACACATGTGAAAGATGATAATTAATGTGCTCAACGTACATAAAAAAATTTCGAAAAATATAAAAAATCAATAATAAAACAATATATATAAGTGAAGTGATATTTCTTAAAAAAACATGTGTCAAGAAGTTGAAATAATAAATTATAAACTTTTTGACAAAACTACAAATGAAAAATTTAGCTAAACAAACATTGACTTGGCTCGCAAATTTCATATTAATTTACTTAGGAATTATGTATTAATATTAGGGTGGACTAAAAACCCGAACTATGGTTTGCTTCATTGGGTCGCAGAAATACTTGTTGCTACAACACATTTACACATAATGAATTTCAGATTTTAAAATGTGTTCAAAATTGAATGATCTTCGGGAAATGTATTTCCAAAGCAATTGTAACACCGCAAACCGCGCCAATTACCGCGGAAACAGCGTGCTTAATTTCGCGTATAAGTTTCTATTTAGCGTATCGTGCGAAAGACTGAAGCATATCGTCGACGAATTGATTAGACCTTATCGGTGCTGCTTAATACATGTTGTATCTACTAGCAACCAGATTTTCGCAATGCGCCAATTCGTGAAGAATACCCACAATAAGAAAATCAACACTCACCATCTTTTTGTCGACTTCAAAACAGACTTTGACAACGTGAAAATTAGTTTCTGGTTAATTACTGGCTTATGCTGTTGATATAAGGCCTACCAAACGGTCCGGGAGTTTTGTTTTGCCTGGATTGGATAGCTTGGTTGGTAGGTCTTGTGGTAATTGCAGATAAGACGAAGTACTTGCTGTCAGAAAGGAACACTGTTAGAAAGGAACACCGCTTTCATGCCCAGACAGCTACGTAACTGTTGATGGAGATAAATTCGAAGCTGTAAGACTTTGTCAATCTGGGAACCAGTATTAACAGCGAAAAAAATATCAGCTAAGAACTCAAACAGAGAATATTTCTTGCCAAAAAGTGCTACATTGGACAATTAAAAGTAAAGTCTTCTTTCGAAGAACAATAATCACGCTCTTCAAGTCGCTCATCATACCTATCCTGGAGGCCAATTCACATTCTGTGAAGTCACAAAATTAATTTTCATAAAATTGAATAAAATTTTTGTATGATTTTTTTTTTCATTTTATCACTTAACAGAACGCTAATTGGCCGCTGATATATGGCTCGGAATCAGGGACACTGTTGGGAGAAGATGACACGTCTCTTGGACTGTTCGAGATAAATGTTCTCCGGAAGATGTATTGTCATGTCCATGATGCTGATGCCAAATATCAAAGGAGGTATTATGATGACCTGTATGACCTTTTTTGTTGATATGCGAATGGACGAAGTCGCTCCGGCGTAGAAAGTATTTTATTCGACAACGCAGGTTGGAAACAGAGGAAGCAATTGAACTTCACTGAGTTAGGGGAGGTAGGTGGAGGAAGAATTAACCTCCCTTGGTGCTCCCAATCGGTGTTAGTTATCGCGGAAAAGGGATAGCTGGCGTGACTTGTTACAAAATGGTCAAAGTCGTTTCGGCGGTTAAGCGCCAACTAATGAAGATGATCGTACTTTTGTAGTAGTCTCAGCATGAGAAATATATTAAATTGATAATATTAAATTTGTGAACGCAAGGCTACGTCTGAAGTTATCTTTAGGTTTACTTCAATACGATAAAAATGGTGAAATTTGGTGCGCAGGCCTCGCCTAAATACAAATTTATTATTGTTTTTTTTTTTAATACAAAATATTTTTTTTTGTAGTAATCCATATTTCGAAATTAATCTGTTATATTTGTTGTTTTACTCAAGGCCACGTTTAAATAAAAATCAAATATTTTATGCTTTCCAATTAACGTATTTGCTGTAGTAAAAAACCAATATTTCGAAGTCATCTTCAGCTTAGTCCGATAGTTTCGAGTAACCGATATTTCGACTTCAATCTGAAGCCATCTTCAGGTTGCATTTGTTTTTTTAAGAATCTTCTGCATGACAAAATTGTTTAATTTCCGAACTCTGGGCCACGTTTAAATAAAAATCAAAGATTTTATGTTTTACAAAAAATATGTTTCTGGAGGTAGATAGTAATCAATATTTCGACTTCCGACAATTTTTTTAGATTTTAGATTTTTCTGGCCCACCCTAATATATATATGTTTTTTTAATGCACACATCAATATATATCCGCATTTCATTTCTTCAAGTAGAAATTCTGCTATAGAGTCCGCGAAATTTATACATTTGCAAAACTAGTTTTTGTTTTTAATTCTCGTTCTTGTCTGGCCAGTGCTTTAGCGTAAGATGTGTAAGATGTTGTTGATGAGGCTGTGCGCGCATTGGTGCTGTTGCTTTCTTTTTTACAGCCAACATTGGGCATGACGGCGATTTTACCGTAAATTTGTTGTACCTATGCTTTTTGTGTTGTTTTTCTTTTCCATATATTTTTGCGTTGCACACTCTCCACTTCACCAAAGCTATATTGAGGTAATAACAAATGGAAGATGCTTTGAGAAGATGATCAACGGATGTTGCAAAATCGATAGACGGTAGTCAGGAAACTCGGAAAACTCTCAGTGAATGATTTCGTAGGAATACACTGTTTGGGGACATGGACTTCTTTTGAGCCAACCGAGATGATTACGTGGCCTCAAAACATTAAAAACGTTAACATAGAGGTAACATATTTCTCAAACTAAATAAACCTTCTGAAGAGAAGCTCATTGCAAGACTATTTTCCATATAACCTCATAAAAAATCAGTGTTATGATTTGGACACGACTGCTTAGTTGTAGAACTGCAGGACTTCACCTTATCATCGTAAGGTAGTTTTAGAAAATATGTATTTCAAAAGCGGCGAACAACGTTATAAAATATATAAGAAGACTTTTATTTTTTCTTGTCAATTTTGGGTTCAAGACAAACCAATTTTGGCGTTGTGCCATCTTAATTTTGTTCTCAGAATGCCTAAACCGCCTTGCCTCGAAACGAAAATTGGCAAAGGATGAATGAAAATCGTTCCAAAATAATTTCAATATTAGAAGATCTGCCCTGCAAAAATCGTTGGATCATATGGTCCACTGGAGTACTTACCATTGTACTCCACTGTAATGCAGCAATGGACCAACTCATATTTCTACACGAATATATTGTAAGCCGAGCATTGCTCGTTTTTAACGATTGTAATCACTACACGATGTTTTTTAGAATGTGGGTACTCCATGGATTACTCTGATGTAATGCGGAGTTGGAGCATATGGTCCCGTCCTAGGACATCGCAATGTTAATTGGACCGTATTTTTTGTATGAATTGTGGTTAATTTTGGAGCACTCGGGTTGTCCATAGCGAGTACTTCATACATGCATGCATGGAGTACTCGCGATTTTTGCAGGGATATTCCCATGCCTTCCATTCCACCGCCTTTTATATACCGGTAGGGTGACATTGATGCCTCTACTCTGGTCGGGGCTGTTCGCGTATTGAATTACTGACTCTTCGCTCATATCTCTCAGTCTCTGGAAACATCCCTGATGGCTTGGCTTGCTTCATGCAACCATAGTGTAAATTTCTTTATCTGGTGCATTGTTTCTGGTATCGTTAAAGCGACGTTTGTTTATTAGCAGCGGTAACTTTAGAGCGGCATAGTAATGGACAATAACTGATAAGATTTTTCATTATATATCTATAACAAAGAAGCCAAACAGTTCAAAATTATGCAGTTGCATCGGTAGATTTTTCTCTCCTCGTTCTAAATACACCGTTTAAGAAAGTAACCGCTTAAAAGCACTCCCGTGAATCGGTTGTCGATAATGACGCATTTTCAGCAGCTCTCCGAAGTTAAATCGGCTGAACACTGGCCAAAGTGGTGGCATCGTAGAACTGCCACAATGGAACTAGTCGAGAACTAGTTTCCGTCAATAGCCAAGCCAATAACATAGCCATGGCAGACTGTAGTGTTTATTTGTGATATTGTGCTATAACTGTTGCTTTCTCCAAATAGTCTAGCTTCAACTTAAAGCATAAGAAGAAGAATTTAACATTGGCTTTGGCTAAAGGTGCTGGCAACCTTTGCTAGTGAAATTATTGCTTCCACTAGTTGGTAACTTTTCTAACATTTTTCGCAAATAAAAACTGCAATAAAACAAATGAATACGACACAAAATATGTTAACAAGTATTTTTGTTGTATAGGGAGAATGTTTATAACAGTGCTTCGTATGTGAATGGGCAGGGCGAAATAAACTTGAATTGCCAAGTCTAAAGTTCCTTCATATTCATAAACGCAACATCTTGGTTGATTGTGGCGTACTGGAATGCATAAGCTTGAGTTGAACGCATCTTTATGACAAATTTCATTGTGCTGCGGCTTTTAGTACTGGGCTAGGCTAATTTTTTGAAGGCTGTGTGCATATAGATAAGCTATTGCTTATGTACTCCTATGAATGAAACAAAAAAATATGTTTATTCTTAGTCAACATTTCGTCTCATATATGTACATACATTCATCTCAAAATGCATATGAACTTTAAATAACGCCAACAGCGATTGTTAAAAATGTCTGACCATCGGCGTAAATCTTAACGAACAGCGATCATCTCTACCCATCGTAATACGAAAAAGCACAGATATAATATTGTTAGCCATCGGCTGAATAGTCAATCAGTAATCATTTCAATTTGGATCTACAAAGCAGTTAACTAATAAACTTCGCTTACTTATAAATTTTACACTTAAAACGCCACGCACTAACTCCCAATTTTTGAGATGATCATTACATTTACCTTCCTTCCTTCAAGGTTTTAGGTCAAAGCAAAAATAGAAAGAATCATGCATTTACTAACCTTGCAGTAGAAATCCAGTTTTGATCAAGTAAAAACCAAAAAAATATTAAAAAAAAAAATTCGCGAAATTGCAAAGGTAAATAACAAGAAAAATATAAACAAAATTTAATTACAACAAATACCATCCATAAAAGTATTTAGGTGTGTAGTCAATGTCAAAAAAACAAATCCTATGAGTGTAGAAGCGCAAATTTGGCGAGAAAGCGAAATGAAAAAGTCTACATTCAATCACTGACATAGAGTTAATTTCTTCAATGGATGCTGAGTGTTGTCTGCCTATATTTGAGTTTTAAAATTTTTGCATAAAAAGTTTTTTAAATAGACATTTTGCTGTTAAGATGTTTAAGTTAGTTATGCACTATCAAAATGAAAAATTGAATAATTTTTTAGGTGGCAAAAAAAAATATTCAACCATATATTGGAGAAAGTTAACAATAACGAATATTGCATTATAGCCTGATAATAATACCAACAAGGTATAACCGCTACTGACATAAGTGCCTTTTTTGCTCACTTTTTCCAACAAGCTAAGGCAGAAATCCATAACTAGAATTTCACCTCCTTTGACAACTATCTTACTTGCACAGCTGAACAACGAGGTGAAAGTCGCCTATGCCGCAAAGTCTGAAAGAACGCTCGTGGATTTGAAGCTTTGCCGCGTCAAAGCGAAGCAAAAAAAACTAGGTATTGTTGCGAATTTTGGGATATTCCTGACCACTTTTCAGCTCCTGTTAACGTTCGAATCGCTGAACTGTCGAATAAATATTTCAAATATTCAGTATGGCAAAATCTTCTTTATTATTTACAACTCTACTGTGGCAGTAGTACATTTCACAATTACAATACTCGCGTACTTCACTAAGACCGTGATAAAATCAAACCGACTGACTATTTTATATGCGTGTGTTGTGTGAGTAGTAAATTCGGCTCTTAGATGATGACTACATTTGTGTATGTGAAATAATCTCTTCGTTCCTAGCTTCTCTCTTTGCATGTATTTGTGGCTGCTTGCTTTGATGTTTTGTGCATTTATTTACTAGTTACTAGCATAGTAACGCATCGAAAGCGCTAACATTCGCCACAGTATATTTAGATTTTAAACGGTTAAAATAAGAGTCCAATAAGTAGAAGTAAATTCAACTTTTTTAAATTTGAAAAAGAGAGTGTTTAATTTCTTAATTTTTGTTGCCATGCGAAGCTGGCACGGGTCTCGCTAGTACTATATGAGGATCAACCACGAGCACATTGTCTCCCAAGTATATCTTTATGTGGCATCATATTAATTTTTTTGTTGAATAATTTCGTAAGTGCCCTCATAACCTAGACATAACTCGCTTAAGTTGCCACTTAAAACACTTTTTAACTCCATAAAATTCATCTATAAGTACTAAATACTACAAAAAGCCCGTTTGTTTAAATAAAGTAGCTTGCCCAGAAGAAAGGGACTCCCGAAAGATCTTATACGTGTTCTATTTAGTTCCGGGAATGTACACACGCAACGGTTTGAATAGTAGTCACGTCTTTACAGCTTCTGCAGCCATCATTATGACCCTTTTTTCACATGCTTATCCTCAACTGTGACCGGTACCTACCGCTACGTCCGTTTAACTGACTGCAACTAGGCAGACATCTTTGCAATTCAGTTCCTAAATTTTTGAGAAGCAGAAGTGGAAAAAGAGTTAAGGACGAGTGAGCTATGTATGAAGCTTCTTAAAATTTGTTTTATTTATGTAGGTGAATCAAAGATAGGTTAAAAATAAGTGTTTTTTTCAAGCTAGAATTTACGGGAAAATGTTATTTAAAATGCTATTGGCATGAAGTTTGGCCCGACTGGACGAACATACTACCTCAATGCCCACCTACGCTTCGCTAGGTCTCTTAGAGCCACAATGGAAGTGAAAGGTCGGCGAAAGGGCGTTCAAATGGCGGATGAATATCTACACTTATATTTATTTATTTATTTATTTATTATTTAAAGTCGACGACAAACTATGGTCGACTGCATAATATAAAAGATATATAAATATACAACTCAAAAGATAAAATTTAAGATATATCGAGATTTCAACAATGTTATATTACAAACAATGAAATGTTAATGCACATTACTCTTTAATTTCAGAATATAATAATAATGAGAAATATGAGCATAAATAAGAACTTATGCCGAAATCTTATACTGGCGGAATGCATCAGATTCCGCTCAGCATGATTTCGGAATGCAGTGGATTCCAATCTTCCTGTTGGAATGCAACAAGATTTCAATCAGCATGTCATGGGAATCCGGCAGTGCTAAGAGTAGTGTAATGAGGATACGCCATCACAAGGCATAAAAAAGTAACATGACCTGTGTTGTTGGAATGCACCGGATTCCAATCAGCTCGATGCCTGACCCATAAGATTATACTGCCGGAATGCATACGATTCCGGTCAGTGGCTCATGAAAAAGCATGTTTTTTACGTTGTTGGAATGCACCAGATTCCAATCAACACAGTACTGTCTTGTTCCTTCTTAATGATACATGTTGATAAATGTTCCTCCATCCTTAAGCGAGATAGTTCCTGTCTTTTATGGAAGGAATAAAATGCCGGCAAATTAAATTATCTTGTATCTCTTAAATTAGATAGGCAAGTATTGCATTACGTATAGTGGCAAAAGTACATTCAAGACTGATGCAGCTATACAAGTCATTGTAGTGCGCGCACCAGATAAGAAGAGGATTATTTTTAGCGCGTCTCTGGCTACACTGTGCATTCATCCAAAATGTGTGATTTTCTCAGAATCCGGCCAGTATAACCTAATCTAATACAGCTAAGATTAACACAAGTGCTCTTTGAAATAACTGATTGTTCGGATATAAAGATTAAGGCTCTTAGAGACATTTTTTTTGAATTAGTTCTCACGAATTGGCAACTATTTTTAAAATGATGCTAATTTAAGTCAAATAGTTATCTCATTTACTTAAATTATTGTTAAAAAATTTCAATCAAAGTGGATAGCTCAATTATCTAATTAAACTTATATTGAAAAAAAATGAAAAAGTTAAAGGCCACTTCTTTTTGTTTAATATCAAGGAGCATCAATGTGCAAGAGAATATCAAAATGGCCACCTGACATGGCCTAAACTGGACTAAAAGTTCTCTCATTTTTTTATCATTGTATTGATAAGGGAACTCCCCGCAGATTTTGGAGATTGTTATCGATGTTTATGATCCTTTGTCGAATATAGATCCGGTACGTTTCTCACAAGCACCATTAAGGTACTAGCCCGACTATCTCGGGAACGATTTAGTATGGCCACAACATGAACCTTCTAGGTCATAACTTGGGGTCGATAGAGCCTAGACTGCTAAAGAAGCAGGATTCGCCACGGATAGGTGAGGTTGATAATTGACTTGGAAGAGCTATAGACATAACCCCTTGAATCAGTTTGGTATTTTGGTCGCCTATTACGACTAGCGGGTATATTCTTAGCTCCCTAACCCGCTGGGATTAAAAGTTCTCGGATCAAATATATGTGTTTAAGCTTAATGCTGTTGAGAATATGCTATTAGTATTTCATACATTGTATATAGCTACATATTTTAAATGGCATAATTCATTTAAATTGAAATGGATACAACGTAAACATGAGTTATCACAAAGTTTAGACCACGCCTAGTTCTGAGCATATTGCTAAAGAATTGTGTGAGGTCGCAACTCGAACAATGTCTTTTTCAAATGATTTATAATACTTATGCGTTCAAGTTAGACAAAGTAATTTAAATAAACAGTAATTACTCAGTCACACGAAATGCTAAAGATATGAAATAAATAGAAACAAGCAATATGCAACACCACACAAACTAAAAAAAAAACAACTTAACTGTGGCTTTAGTGTTTGACGGCAACGCGAGTATTAAAACAAAACTATGTGGTGATATGTAAAACTGCTATGAAAAGAATAAGAAAAAGTGAGAAGAAAATGAAAAAAAAAAAACAATAAAATAAATTACAGTTGTTTGTTAATATAGTGGTTTATTGGACAATAAAATCAGATTTAAACTCAAGGTTAATATCAACTAAGACAAGAATATTGAACGCGTTGAATAAGCTGATTATTGAAGAAAATAAATGAATAAGCAAAGGGGAGAGATTAAGATAGAAGCAAATTATAATACTACAATGAAAAAACAATAAAGTGGAATATAAACTAAATAAAAGAATATAGAGTTACATAAGATAACGTAATACAACATAACTTGACACAACTTAGCATAATATGAAAAACATATAAAAATTGTGAAATAAAATGTTTATAACAATACAACATGTCAAACATTATATAAAATAAACTTGATCCAAGAGAACATAACTTACATAAGACGACTTAAGGTAGAGTAAATTAATATGCATATTATTACACTATACGTTATACCTAACAAACAAGATAATGAACTGTAACTTAAAATCGCATAACAAAAAATAATGTAACAAACCATGACAGAAAATTAAATGATATCACATAGCATATATGTGTAACATAACAAAGCAAACTAAATGTGATACTTAGTGATACACATGGATGCATAGGATAACATGTCAAATTCAACTTTCTACAATTTAACATAACATTTTAATATATAAAAAACACGTGTCACAACATTTTCGGGCGCGATGGACTCCTAAACTACTGAACTGATTTTGAATTTGTTTTGCACCCAGTGTGTAGTTTGATCTAACTTGTGAGATAGGATAGGTTATATCTCAGTTTATAACCGCAATATTATTTTATTGCAATTTGTTTTATTTGTTTGTACGTAATAATAAAATGTTATGTATACGCAGTGTTTCTGAGGGGGCCTGCGATTTAGAGGTACTATGACATTTTTTTTAATTCAGGAGAGTCTTTAGTTGTGTAAAGGGAAATTTTTATACCCCTGTGTGACTAGGGTCTCGAGATATAGACCAAAACGTGGGCCAGTGAATGCCTAGACAGTGTTTACACAATATGGATATCAAATGAAAGCTGTTGATGAGTGCTTTAGTACAGAGTAATACATTATCCAGAGAAGGACTTGGACTGGTATTAGAACAAGGACTGGGACTGAGTCTCGGAGTGGGACTGGAATAAAATACATACCACCCTCTGGGACAGGCAATAAGGGATGCAGAAGAATGAGAAGAAATTGAGACAAGAGAAAAAGGATACTGAGACAGGGATAGAATGAAACGAAGATGGAGATAGATGAAGCGAAAAAGACGGAGGGAGGAGTGAATAAAAGGATTAGGAAAAAGTGAAGAGGGGGGGGGGGGGGGGGAGGGCTGAGTCAGACGGAAAAAGCTTATTAAAATGAATGCAGATAGGCCAAATTTAGGGCAGGACAACGTCTGCCGGGTCTTCTAGTAACATATAAAATTCTCATTAACATTTCAAATTCAACTTCTTATGAAATAAAATAACATAAAATTACCTAACATAACATAACATTACAAAGCATAATATAATATAATTTAAATAAGGTGAATTTACAGATAGGAAAATAACATGCAAATCATAAAACAACAAGGTATACATAACAAACAAGCTTATGATTCAACATAATCAAGCAAAATGCAAAACAATTTTGAATAAAGTCACTTAACATAAAGCAGCAATATGAACACTAGGCCAGGGTTTTCAGTAGTTGGTTAAGCTAAGCTTAAACAAAGTTTGCATGGCCACTTGCAGAACGGCAAATTAACTTTTTAACCCAGAGCTATTTGAAAAAATCTGTCAAAAATGTGTGAGTTTAACCCCTCATGTCAGGTTAACTCTGCGTTAAAAAGTTAACTTATCGTTCGGAAAGTGGCCCTTAAACTCCAGTCAAATTTAAACTCCAGTTAAGCTACAGAGCAATTTTTCAGCCACACTTTAAGGTCTCTTTTGCGGGTAGGTTTTTTGTACGGCAACATTGGTTTTTTATCATTTAGATAATTTGTAGATACGGCAACAGCTGGACTTTGTTTACCCAACAAACGCTCTTAGGGAAATATGTACGTAACTCTGTAGTTGACATCCAACATCATTCTCTAATTATTCCTAAACCTAATGTTTCTTAAGGTGGTATCGAACGTCACTCTTCAATCACTATCCAGCTTTTGAGACATTTTGTGGAATTTATAGTTCTCGAGTTGATCTCCAACGCCATTCCCAAATTATTCTCCAATCTTTGAGAGATTGTGGGAAATGTGTAGCTCTTAAATGAATATCCAGGACATTTATCCAGTTGATGCCTTACGTTGTATATAGAGTTGAGTTGGCGTTGAAAAAAATCTTCGCCAAGATGGCATTGCCAAAACCAAAAGTTATTTATTATGAGAAACATACACCCGGCTGACCTTATAAATTAGAAAAAAAAAAAAATAATAATACACGTTCTATTTTATTTTCGTGAAAACACTGCGAACAACAATTGATAAAAAATAATACACGTTTTATTTTATTTTCGTGAAATCACTGAGAACCACAATTGAGATCAAGTTGGGTACAATTTTTTTTTCAACATAAGTAACAGCATTTTTTGATTTATAAAAACTTCCATTTTTTTGCTGAGAACGCTACTAAGCCACTGTTTCCAAATAACTCTTGAGATTTTAGAATTATGTTTGTTATCAACGTGAGCTCTAATTGTACTCAAGCCCAAATGTTTGTTCGGTACATTTGCCGCCACTGCGAACCAACGCAAATAAATGATAGGTTAGCTAGAGTGTAACCCTGCCGGATCGATCGCTTAAGCACAGCTCAAACTTCACTTAAAGTAGACTGTAAAACTGCAGAATAAGTATGAGCGTAGTTTAATTGACAAACTGAGTGGAACTTGTACTGAAAAACCGAGCCTAAGCAACATAACATGTGCGTATGACATAAAATGCTAAACTCAACTTCCTATAACATAACAGCACATGAAAAAAAAACCAGGGCTGACGGAATGTGAGATTTATTAACATAGCATAGCATTACATGAAAAAATATTGAATGAAAAGACATAATCTGATATTTCAGAATATAAAATATTTAAGCATAACGTGTTATTTCTAATTTTAGCATAGCTTAATATAATATAACAGAGAGTAAGTAATGTGAGGAAAAATATCATAGCACATCATAAAGAATGAAAATCGTATATAAAAAAAAACAAAGCTTTCATAATATAACATAGTATTACAGAAGAACACGTAAAACACATGATTATAACAAAAAACTGCCCAAAATCATATGGAATTACATAATATACTCGATCAGAACATAACGTAACATATCATTATATAATATAATACAAAATAAGGAAGAATGAGGTTTAAAATTACAACATAGCTATAACATAGTTTAATATGACATAAAATAGCACAACATAGCATAAAAACACGTATTAATCTAGCATACAATAACACATTTTAACATCACTTGATATAATAATGGTCAAAATTCAAAAATCTTAAGTTATTAAGCGCCATGATAAGTCAAAACTTTGTCTTCTCTATAAATAACTAAAAGTACAAATCAATAAACCAATTCCAAATTAATCGCAAACACATTAATTAACTTCTTTTACGCAGCAGCGGTATATTAAAATGCCAAATTCCGCGCCTACGTTACATTGGCGCCATTACTCCAAGTGGAGCGCGCGGCTACCTTGTGTCCTTCTACAACACCTTCTGCTGTTGCTGCACTTGCTGAGCATGCGCAATGCGCACGGTCAAACACAACAAAATCAACCGCCACATTTTGTGCCCAGCAGTGGTGATATGTCACGCTTCAGCCTACTCGAGAACACGCCAGTCGGCAGTCCGGTCTATCAGTTGCGCGGTAAGTTTAATTCCTGTTAGTTGTTGTTAATTTATTTATGATTTGGCCATATTTACTTACATTTAATGTCATTCGCATAAGTGAGTGTTAAAGTATGTACATATGGATGTACGTTGAGAGCTTTTTAATGACGGGTTTCAAAGAATTTGCAGAAATACTTTGTATGTGTGTATATATCTGTGGTCACAAGCGAAATAACCTAAATCTACATAATAAATATCAAGTTCGCTGGCGAACTTCATAGCAAAGGTGATTGACAAATCCAGTTGAAAACCTTTTTTGAAAAAGCTCATAGAAAAAGTATTGTAAGGACAAAAAAGTTTCATAAATATATTGGATTTTATTATTAAAAATCGGCAGTTAACCTTTGCGCTCTGCCTGTTTCCTAAATCGACTTAGCCTGTTATCGCTTGTGACCGCAGATATTAGCACTAACGTAGCATATGCTGCAAGCACCTGTCGGCACTATTGTCCGCGCTTTAGTTGACTGTCCGTTGAAGTTGTCTGGTGTTTTTTTTTATACCTTTCATGAACATGAAATGGTATATTAACTTTGGTCCGATGTTTGTAGCGTTGAGAAATATAGAAGATAGACTCATCATTAAGTATACCGAATTGATCGGAGCGACGAACTGAGTTGATATAGCCATGTCCGTCTTTCCGTCCGTCTGTCTGTTTGAACGCAAACTAGTTCCTCAAATTTTGAGATATCTCAATGAAATTTGGCACAAGAATGTATTTTTTGTATTATATTAGACATTTGTGGGATTCGGTAGGATCGGACCTCTATAACATATATATCCCATACAACCGATCGTTCAGATAAGACGATTTTGGTCATTCCGGCCGCAATTTAGAAAGTATAAACGTGAAACTCGGTGATATACATTCTAATATATCAAAGAAGATATCCTGAAAGAATCATTTCTATCGGATCTATATATAATATATATCCCATACAACCGATCGTTCCCTTAATTTCCAATATAAAAGCGTTAAACTTGTTGATATTTATTCTAATATATCATAGAAGATTTCCTGTCAAAATCATTTCGATCGGAGCTATATAATATATATCCCATATAACCGATCGTTCAGATAAGGGGGTTTTTTGCCATTTTTTATTTTATATTTATTTTAAAAATCGTTTAGGTATGTGCATCTGTTCACTATATATTTCTTATCTTATACATCCGAATATTGGGAGATTATGAACGGGATAAAATTATTGTTCAGCCCCATTCATGAAAGGTATGAAGTCTTCGGCACAGCCGAAGACAGTCCCGTCCTTACTTGTTTCTATGTAGTTTTTGTTAACTGTCGCGGGCAAGTTCTTGCATCAAGTTTCGCCATTCTAACCAGTTTTCCGTGAATTTTTATAGTTTTTCATGTTAATTTTATTTGTAATGAATTTCTATTTGGTATTTGCTTGGAGAATAATTTCATTTGTGCTAAACGCATTTTTTGTCTATTTATGGTATGACAGCTATTTAGCTGTTTATAGATTTTTTAAATATGTTGAAGAAGTTGTTAAATATTTTAAGAGTAATTAATGAAAACCATATATATAAATCTCAGGATTTACTAGGCTAGGTAAGGTTAGGTTCAAAGCAGTAAACAGAATAATGACTTTTCCATCCCCACCCTTGGGCAATTAATGGGCTAATTGTGATGACCTGAACGTCTTGCTGTACTAGCTTCCGTAGGTCTAACCCTTTCAAGGAGCCACTAAACTAAGCTATGGAATAATCTCAAATTTGAATACGTTCGTCAAATTATTAAGGCCGATAGCGCCTCCTTCTTAGTGGCAAATAATGGCATAAACATAAAACAGATGCAGTACTCTCTCCTCTTCCTTGGTAAATATGCAGCTGGGGCAATAAGTCAGAATTAAATCTTTGCCGAGAACAATATTCCCAACTTATTTATTAAGGTAAAAAGTGTGCTTGTGAGTATTTTATCATAAGAAAGCTAAGCAATTCTTGATTCTCCTTGACCGAACACATTTGCCCTGTTTTAAAGGATTTCTTCTCTCATGGAACTTAAAATAGGGAATAGATATTCATACTAAATCATTTGGGATAAGGTGTGTTCTGCATTGGCCCTGGCTTGTCATGTGGGGATGGACAGTATGTAGTTCCTAACGAACATGTGGCTAGACGTGCAATAATCAGCAAGTTTGTGCATTGAGCTGAGGAATTGGTGCTCAAAATGGTAGCATGGTTCGTAGTTTTTTTAAGTTTATTCCACAAAAAAAAAGAAAACAAATCAGTAGAATGGGGCAT
The DNA here is from genome assembly GCF_040869045.1 of Eurosta solidaginis. Taxonomy (NCBI): domain Eukaryota; kingdom Metazoa; phylum Arthropoda; class Insecta; order Diptera; family Tephritidae; genus Eurosta; species Eurosta solidaginis. The sequence continues at coordinate 258,380,656 of NC_090323.1, read as the reverse complement.
GCAATGGTGGTATAAAATGATTACCCTTTTGCATACAAAATAAGACCAGCGTTGTGCTATGGAATGCAGACGCCTGGCATAGATCTAGAAAAATCCCACAAAATACCGATTGCTCGCTTTCTTGAGAAAACTGATGTTGCCTTGTAATTGTTATTGCGAAGAAGACACTTTCCGAAGGTTTTGGGGAGTGTTATTGATGTTGATGGTCCTTTGCCGGATATAGATCCGGTACGTTCCCGTAGCAATCACCATTAAGGTACAAGCCCGACCATCTCGGGAAGGACTTAATTTCACCACATAGAACCTTCTACGCCATCCCTCTTTCTATCCCCTAGCTCTATAGAATTTGAGGTCGCCAGGGACTCGTCTGCTAAAGAAACAGAATTCGCCAAGAGTAGATGAGTTTGGAAGTTGGGTTGGAGAAGCTATAAATGCGCTGGCAACCCCTAAAGGAAGATGCGCTATACAATCCCTTAAACAATTTGGGTATTTTAGTCGCCCCTTACAACATTTATACCTGCCGTGGTTATAGTCTAAGCCCCCTGACATGCTGGGGTTGGTTGTTGCCTTCTTAACTCTTTCTGCGATATTATGGCTTCAGAGTTTCATATCTAGAATTAAACCCACATTTTTGTGAAGATGATTAAAAGAGTTTTCAGCCATGTCATAATTTTCAAAACAGAAGAGGCAAGTTCGTGTCAAGGGCTTAAAACCAAGGTTTTAATTCACGAAAGGTGATCAAGGCTCAGCCAGTTGAGGTATATTTTGCTGATCTAGCAAGTTCTTTTACTTACTTACTGAGCTGAGCTTTCTTCAGATTTTATAGAGTGCTTCCAGCGAGCGCAGATTCTCGTACCTTCGACTAATATAATTTCTCACCACACCTCCTCCTTCGTAAAGAATTTTTACTCGCCAGTGCAAGACATGCTGAGAATATCACCCTGTCATAGACCCCGTTTCAGAAAACGTTTGAGAATTGCTCTATTTCAGAATTTGATTCATAAACGCCCCAGCTAATGTCAAAATGTATTGAAATTTAGTTCAGAAAGGGCGTTCTATAACGGAACTCTGAGATTGGTCGTTTTGAAACAAATTCTGAAATAGTCGCTTTTGGAGTATTTTTTGTGATAGGGCGGTTTCTAATCGACAGCTGAGGTGGGGTGCTGTTCCACTAAGAAGTCAATATGTATGCATATTTATACAATTTGGCTATGCGCGGATAACAGTGAGATTGTATATGCGATGATCGCGATGATCTTTTAAAACTTTCATTATATCCCCAGCGGGATACAAGCGAACTCCTCATGGATCTGGTGATGGGAGGGAGGGATGGCCTAGAAGGTCACATGTGGTCATAACAAATCTTTCCCGAGATGATCGGGCTTGGTGCCGAAGCGTAACGGATCTGCATACGGCAAAGGACCATCAACATCGATAATACTCCCCAAGGCCTTCGGGGAGTGCCCTTATCGCTACAACAACAACAACAACCGTTCATTATATATATATGAATATTCTCATTAAGAACCAAGCTTACATAGGACTTGTTTTGTCGAAGCTTAACAACACCGCCGACAAGCAGCACTGCTGATTACAGATCTTCAGAAATCTCAAAATATGAATTTTGTGTGTTCTTCAGAAGAACACCGAGGTAGACTTTCTTTTATAAAGAACATCATGAGTTTAGCCCAACTAAATTCACTTGATTCACTGTTTACAGAGAGAAATCTTCACGAAGTTTCTGACTGTCGCTTGCACATCCCTGAAAAACATTTAGTCGTTTAATTGAAGCGTTTTAGTTATCATGTGATCTGACACTGTCCCTCGATATAATAACTTTAAAATGAGAAAAGCAGCAAAAGATGAGTTTTAAGGTATCATCTCGCAGCTTCAAATTCGTTGACTTCAGACGACGTAACACAGGATAACAAAAGCTGCAAGCTTATAAATCACACAGGAACGAAGATCCATTAATACCAGTTAAAAAAGGAGTTTTCTTTACAGCACATAAGTTTTCAAAAATGTGCCGCGCGAATAATCCAGATGATTGTAGAAACTAACAAATGTGACGTGGGTGTTCTTCTGAGCTATAAAAGGTGGTACTCACACAAGGGATGAGTTTTCGTTAGATTTCAATACTCTTGTAAGTGCAGTGCGGTGAAGTACAGTGAAATATGGTGAGAAAATATTATTCTTTTTTGCGAGTTGCAGCGGAAGTGGAATGTTAAAAATACTTTAATATGAGTAGGTCATTGATGAGATTTAAGAATTCAAACCTATAAACAACAAAACAGAAAATGTGCATAAAATACGTTTTACCAAAAATTCACACTCATCAAATTTCTTTCAGCAAAACCTTCAGTTTACAACTTATTTACAAACAACAGCAGATACATATTACATATTTACATATTTGCAACGCTTGTAAATTCCAAAATGTGTGTACCTACATAGGTAAAAGCTTCACATTCATTCAGTGACATAGTGAGTTTTTCTTGCGCCCGGGGCTAAATATTTTAAAATTAGGGTCATTTAGTCGTGTGAATCTTGTATGTATTTCTTGTTGGAGACGATCAAGAACAATTTTCATAACGCGAGAAATTTCACATTCTGTGGAAAGACCAACATCTCTAGCCGATTCTCCGGGCATTTCGCGGAGCCTTCTTACACGTTTCACTATAACAAAATCCCATTTTTCACAAGGAGACTACGCTTTTTCTATTGCTTCTTCGCAGATAATGCCTCGAATTTCGGATAGTTCAGTCGCTAAAGATTTAAGATCATGATACGCTTCTCTAAAATTTATCCCTGGATCTTGTAATCAGAGCTGCACACGATCAATCCTCCTTAAGCTTTCATATCAGAAATGAACGAATGTTATGAAACTAAAATTTAGTATATTTTGCTACAAAATTTTAGCTTCGCTTCTGGTTTTAGTGTCCTCTGCTAATTCTTCTAAGTGTATTACTACATTCGCTAGCCCATCGAAGATAACGCTAACCGCTTGTATTCTGGCGCTCAATCGTATTTGAGGTTCACGTTTAACAGTTTTTGTTAAAGCGTTTTTTAATAATTCCCGTCGTAACATTGAACGTGAGGAAAAAGATATATGCTTTAAATATTTCCACAACCTGCCGCAAGTGTTCCGGATATATGGATGCATTTTTATTATAGAAAATTTTTTTCAGAAATCAGTTATAATAAACAGGAAGTTCTGCTTTGCGAACCATGTGAGTAGCACCCGGGGCAAGATCCCCCTCCCCCTCCTCACTACGCCACTGCATTCTTTTATTTGTATGTTATGAATTTTTCCACATTCGTTGGTATTTTCTGTTCATTACATCGGCATACCTAAAAGAATATCGAAGAAGCAAAATAATAAATTGTTTTGAAATAATTTGTTAGCTTCCGTCAGCTTTCACTCAACAAAAATCATCTTCATTGCGTCTAAGAAGAAAATGCACCTAAAGAAATTTTTCAAAGGTCACAGGCACCATGAAAATGGCTTAGCTTAACACACTTTTTAATGGCTGTCGGTGTTTATGACAGCTTATATTGTAACATATTGGAAAGAACATGAAAACTAAGAGAACAAAACATAAAAGATGTAACAACAAAATATTTGTGGTATTGTGCTAGAAATTGGGTTAGGAAGTGGTTTGGCCTACTGACGCCAATGGCATTTTATATTAGTGTGCATATAATAGTATGTGTGAATAGATGATTTTACAAAGAAAATGTACCCTTGTTTTAGTTTTTGTGCCTCCTTTTTTATTATTTTGTTAATTTTTTAAATGCTGTAGATATAAATAAAGTTGAAAATAAACTTTTTATGAGCTCCTAACTTTTTTAATTTTTACGTAATATATATACCAGGGATCAGGTTTTTATATATCTTAACACAGTTTAGCATTCAAACTTCAAGCCAAACAGAATACGATAAGCCTTGATGGTCCACTTTCAATTTCATTATTAAATCTGGAAGATATGTGGACCATTTCTGAATTAATGGGGTGGTGGGAACGTGCCCACCTATTAGGTTAGATTAGGTTGGAGCGGATGCTCGAGCGCACACTTAGACCAGTAATATTAGACCCGTTGTTATACCATGAACAGACACGATTAAATTTCCTTTTCGAACCATTTTGAGGACCTGACAAAGGATACCAGGTCCTTGACGTCATGCTCCACAATAAATTTTGCACTTTCTATTCAGAATTTTCTGAGTTTTTATGAGTATGCAGTTTTGTAGCTCAATAATTTTTTTATTAGTCTAAAAATGTACTGTTATAAGCCTTTCAAAATTCGTACTGAAATTTGATAATTTTCTTCCAAAAAGGTGTATCTATCTTGAGTCATACGAAAGGCGCATATTTTTTTTATATAAAGGAAAATTTGAAGCACTTCCCTGAAAAAAAGTTTGAAAAACTTATACCAGAGGTCGGATTCGTATATTTGAGGTCGTAGAGTCATCAAACCAAGTTACAAACTTTTAACATTACTACTGTTAACTTGGTTTTTTGTTTTCGTTCAAAAGTTTTATACGATTTTTAGTTGTGAATATTTAAGTGTGTTGTGAGTAGTGATGTATTAATGAAATTTGTTATTGATGAGTTATCGGCTTGTAATCAGCATTTTATAAGTTTGTTTGCAGAAGATATGCCGGGTTGTTATGTATAGCAACGTTATCGACGATTCAAAGGATTGTTATTAAAAAGATGATGAAAACATCTTATCAAGTCAATAATACATCGTTAACCACATGACAAGAAGCCATAGAGAAACCAATAACAAAACAATGACTAGACAATAATAGTCCAATAACTCGATAATAGTGTCAGTATAGATAACAAATGTCTAACTGTACGATACCGGTTATTACCGATAACGAACTAATATAACTCTTTTAAAAAAGTCCTGAAGTTATACCGAAAGGGTTGTAAACTATTGCCGTCATAGTTCCGATAAAAGTCTCCTTAGCATTTCCCAAAAAGTTGCCAAAATAGACGGTTAACAATCTCCCAGATATCCGAACTAGTTTTAACATCAACACTAAAAGATTTCAAGTTCGACACAGAATAATACCGAAGTCATTCCGAAAAGATTACCAACGACTACGAAATTATAGCGAGCAGATCCTCCACTGACTCCTTAAAGTAGACGAAATTCTGAAAACACCTTAAGAGAATCCCGAAGAAGATAATACATGAATGTAGAAACCCTTTTGAAAATGGCCGCAAACTCGTGAAATGCTATTCTCTTAATTTTCCCGAAATAGTTTCGCAAATGGTCCTTATCATAGACATACATACATTTGCATGTTTCACAATTACTTGGTCCTCACGATTTTTTTTACGAATACAACTTTTACATATTTTTGGCACATTTTTATCATATAGTTTGAATGTATATTACCTATTGTAACGAATTTTGGGAAATCCTGGTTATATGCACCTTCTGCTAACATTCGTATCGCTGTCGTATAAATAACTCCAATATTCAGTATTGCAATATGGTTTTTATTTAGTCTACTTTGGGAGTAGTACAAGTATACTTCGATATCACGTATTTCACAAAAGCGTGTTTAAATCAAACTGATTACTGGTTCGTCAGCTTGCGCTGCTTTTATACTCTCGGTTTTCTTGTTCACCCATTTCTCCCAAGGCCTAGAAATATCGCGAACAGTTATATCTCATACTTTGTTACCAGCTATATATATATATATTTGTAGTTTATGCTTTTCTACTAGCCATATGCGTATGTATGTGTGAGTAACTACTTCGGCTGATGACTACATGTGTGTTTGTGAGATATCTCTTCGTTGCCTTGTACATAAGTGTCGCTGCTTGCTGTGTTTTGTTGTTGCGATTTTTACTAACAGCCTAGTTATGTCAATATTCGCCACACTATTATACTTTGTGAGATTAAAATTGATTGGGCTACAAAAGTGCTAACTGAAATTGAGGAAGTTCTAAGAAAAAAGTTGAAATTTTCGCTAAGTTTTCTCGAATCTTCGAATATTTTTTTGGGGAGGGGTTTTGAGTCTCCGTTGCTCAGTTTCTGTAACAATATTCATAGAAAAGGTTTCATAAATTATCGAAAAAAAGAATTCTTTCTTGTCGTGGAATAGAAATCGAATATCGATTGTATGAATAAATTCATACATACTTTTGGGCAATTCAGAAGGTCCCCTATACGCCGTATGTGGTACCTATGCTTCATTCAAATTTTATTGGAAACAATGGAAACAACACAATTATTAAAATTTTATTTAAATACGACACTTTTGTGAATGACCATTAGTTTTCAATAATTCTTAAAAAATATTTGAGCACTTTTGGAGCTCAAATTTTTCTTGAGCATAACTTGCTTTTACTATGATGATTGGGCAGTGTATAATGTATATATTTTTTTAGTAATAAAAAATACACATTAAAAACTAGGTTACGAAGAAGCGAGCATGGTGTGACAGCGCCTTTTGCTTTATGTCTTTTTATTCGAATGCCCTAATGCCGATAAACGATTTTTTAAATCTTATTTCATTGTAATTGTTATTTATTAATAATGCCATATATGTATGTTTAAACATAACTGCACATTTAATCGCATAACCAAAGTCTTAAACCATATCTTGTGATGCTATTTGAGTTTATACAGCATTTATACTATTTTTGTACGAAATTCCCATGCCTCACGTAATTTGATTTCAGAAATTTTGCTGATTTCATTGTTCTTATTGCAAATTTTGCACTCCATCATTGTTTATTTATTTGGTTTTGTCTTTTTCTGTTTTTTGTTCACCTAAACATTTAACCTTATGTTGAAATTTTAATATAGTTTTTATCCAAAAATGATTCCCTGAATATTGGTTAGTGTCTTAAAAATATGTTTCATAGTCGTTATGTTCATATAAGAAATACCCCACAGTATGATGAGTAGAGCATGGGCAGGTAATCAATCTTTGCAATACATACACACAAACACAGTTCGGCATAATGTACTTAATTTTAAGTGCACTTAGAACAACAATTTCAGTGGTAGCGGAAAAGGTAATTTAGAGCAGTGTGCCCAACTATGCATATTAGCAACTATTTCAATGAGAATCCGAATAGTAAGAGTGACGGGTAAGACTGGTTAGTCCGTGAGGGCCTGCCATAGACTAGGTGTGTCCATATTGTTACCAGAGGTTTGTTGAACAACCAAACTGAAAAGCCTTTTAAAAACAAGGACCAACCAAGCTATTAAATCACTCCATCTTTTTGGCAAATACTAGAAGTTTTCTATGGCTGCGCTAATCCTAAGCATAGTAACTCTCCATTTTTGAGGAAGATACGTGGAAAGGGAAAATCTCAGATAGGGTAGGAAAATAAAGGTAAAGGGAAAAGAGAGCAGAAGGGAAAGAATCGCGTCGGAAATGGAATGTAAGTCTTGCAAATGGTATGCAGTTATGGGTATGTTTTGGAGTTGGAGCTGGAGGCTAAAAGGAAAGTGCTCAAAAGTTTGTAGATATGATCTAATGAGCGAAGCTGCAAGAAAGTTAAGGTGCGCTGTAAAATATAGAGAGAAAGGGAAAGGTTGAGAAGAGGATTTGGGTGAGAGTTCAGTAAGAAAGGAATTCGGAGTGGAAGAGCAAAAAGAATAGACCGAGAAAGACGAATAAGGATCAGAAGGAAAAGAAGTGGAAGGGTGCGAGGAAAAAGACTGAAAGATTAGGATAACAAAAGCAAAGTGAGGGCAAGTAGCAGAAATTTGACTTTTGCAGAAGAAGAAAGGAGGATATTGCAGAAGGGAGAAAAAAATAAGAGAGAGAGCGGTTATGGAAAAAGACAAGTATGAAGGAGGGGAAGAAATAAAGGAAAGGCGGCGAGTGAGATCTAGGGAATAAGATAGGAAGTGGAAATGGAGAAAATAAAAGCAGGGCATGAAGCCGGGTAGCAAGAGGGAGGGGAGGAAATGGCGAAAAAAGACGAAAGGAAATAAGATGAGAAGAAAAGGTGAAATTGAAAAGAAGAGAAATGAAAAATTAAAGGGGCAGTTATAAAGAAAAAGAGAGACGGAAGGGGTTGAAACAATAGGAAAGGGTAATTTTGAGCGCTCTGGAAAGAAACCTGAAGAAGAAGAAGACAAAATTCAGAAGACAAAAAAAAACCAGACAGACAAAAGAAAGGTAAAATAAAAGGAAAACAAAAGAAAAGCAAATGGACAATAGAATAGAAAGCAAAAGGGAACAGTGAGAGTAAGAACAGGAGCGAAGCTACAAAAAAGGGAAGCAGCCCGATGAAGAAAAATCGGTAGAGGGAATTATTTTACAATAGTTTTGATTATTTTGAAGTTGTTGATTTTACTACAAAAAGAGTTTGCTTATAAAAATATTGTAAAATTTTATGAGGAAATTCACATTTATATGTATGTTTTCTTTTTTTTTTTGTTATGTCCGCATTTTCACAAGAGTATGTCATTGTAACGTGAGATTCTTTCCCGCGGCGCACTGCTCATCTATTGTTATCAACTTTATAACAATAAAATGTGTATCACATCCAAGTAGCTTAGTAAAATACAAAGGGCTTTTTTTTTTTGCTTAACATCTACTTAAAGTGCATTAGGGACTCGTCTTTACTGCTTATGGTTAAGCTCTTTCTGGTGGTTGAAAAATTAAGTAAATTTCAATGGCAAAGACTATGTAGTAAACTTTAGTTCATAAGACGTAATACCATATTTATATTAAGTTGACTCTTAAGTCTTTTGCAGATTGACTTCGGTTTCATTATTTGCTCTATTTATTACTTCAAGAGAACCAATGTAAAAATGTACGCAATACAGAAGATTGACAAGAGCAAAGTGCCACTATAACATGCAGATTAATTTCATATCAAATTTCCAATTTTTCAGAAACATCTAAACAAATAATATTCGCAGCACAAAAAACTGTGTTGTGTGTTTTAAAATACTCCAACAAATTGTGTACAAATTGTGTCCAACTTTATTTTTATTGCCACTGAGGTATGCAAAATCTTTGCGTAAACTTCATTTCAGCATAAAATTGCATACCTTTGTTTGTGTAAGCTTGTATCCATACTTTTGTTCATATGAATGTGTTATTTCATATTTTGTTTTGTATTTTTATTGCCAAACTAAAAAAAAACCTGTAACATGAGAACTGGTGAATTGCATTTTCGTTGCACAGGTGATTATGACATTCAAGCGCAGCGTTTGCAAAGCGAATTTTAATAAGCATGTGGCATAGATATTCATATACATACATATGTATGTATGTATATGTCATATGATTGCAGCTTTTCAGAATGAACTGAAAAAAGTTCGCTGACTTGTTTTTTCTTTTATTTTGAAAGTCATCAAAACTGGCAACCTCCGATATTAAAGTACATCATACAAATCTGCTACAAAATGTGTAAAAGTTCGAAATTGCCTACTTCTATTCAACCCAGAAGTATCAGCCCGATTAAGATTCAGCGTACCAAGTACCATTAGAAAAATTTATTCTTATTTCGGGGTGTGAAATTTTTCGGTTGCGCTATTTCTCCGATTTCAGTAAAGCTTCGCCAACTCATTGCTTCCACTTGGAGGATGTTGATGGGCACAGGAATATTATTTTGTAACAAGGGGGCGTGGCTAAAACCAAAACGATTCGCTTAAGTAGACTTTTCTCGTACCCGTGTGACAAAAACATCTCTACTCGGATCTGCGCGATTTTAAAGTTTTCCGTTTCTTTCCTCAGTTAGAGATATATCGGTTTTATTACCGCAACGGTCCTGACAAGTACTGGGAACCGTTCTGCATTGGACCGACGAGAGATCGGTCTGGCACTTCTGGTCTTGAATAACATACATCAAAATGTCTTCACCGCTTAAGAGTATAGAATTCAAGCCTAATGCAAATATTTTAATTATTCATCTAATGAGCCTTTGGACTCAATTTCGTAATAGTATGCGCAGTCGTTATTACAGTTTCCAGCTGAAGATCGTGATAAGTCATCCACATTTTTCAACAGTGTATGACCTTAGGAAGTTCAGATTGTGCCAGATTATAATTTAGTGTTGTTATGACCAGGGCTGCAAACCGCCTTGAAAATCGAAGCGGTTCGAACCACCAGGCAAAATTGGAACCGGTTCGTGACCCGATTAACGGATACCTCTGAACCCCCGAACCGGTTCGGTTCAAGTGGTTCAAACGTTTAATACTAAGTTTTGATAGTATACAAAATTTGAAATTCGACACTTGGGATCTGTGTGCAACCAACCATCGATATATACCTACTAAGCATACAAATAAAATACAGTTATTGAGATCAAACCCATGTATATATTTATGTATAAAACTTATCAAAACGGTTTGTTGATTATTATAAAATGTAAGGAACGAATAGGGAGTATTTACAACGCATATATTCTGCACATAAGAAAGTAGTTGTATTTTTAAGAGAAGAAAAACTATTCAATTAGCTGCTTTTAATATACATAAAAAACATACCTACTAAGTTTTATATGCGAGATTTCTACACAAACTAAAAAGTTATTCATGAAAATGTGAAAGTCTTCTTTGCTTTTCTTAGGTATAAACTTATAAATGTTGATATACGGTTATGTGAAAAATAATATGGTCTCCATTTAAAATGGTATTGTTCCCAAATTATGTTTATTTATTAGTTTTTAATAATTCCAATTTAAAATATTTTTCTAACTATATATATATATATATATTTCAAAGCTTGCACAAAGCCCCCAACCAGGCACGGATCTCTGGGGGGCGAAATAAGTGGTTGTTAATACTGAGGTCATTACGCGTCGTTTGACACCTCTCTTGATATTTTTGGTAGGGTATTAGCAATTAACCCCTCAACTACAGCTTTTCCAGTTTAAGTTCAGAAATTTACAATTCAAGTTCAGAAAATTGCAATTCAAGTTCAGAAAATTACAATTCAAGGTCAGAATTTCCAATTTAAATTCAGAAATTTACAACTCAATTTCAGAAAATTACAATTCAAGTTCAGAATTTTCATTTCAAGTTCAGAAAAATACAATTCAAGTTCAGAAAATTACAATTCAAGTTCAGAAAATTACATTTCAAGTTTACTAGCAAATTACAGTTCGAATTCAGAAATTTATAAGTAGGGTGTTAATTTTCAAAAGTTATTTTAATTAATTAATTTTATACTTATATGTTACTTTCGGAAGTGTTGATGCTTCCTTGACCATGTTACCAAAATGGTGGCTTGGGTATAGTGTACCCCAAATTTCCTTCAAGGTGTGTACATCCCGGATCTTGAAATCAAATGAAGGACAATTCTTTCCAACAAGTGCATGATGACGCTACGGCCAAGAAAGTACAGTCGAAACAGCAGTTTGGAAGCAGTGGAAGGGAGAGACTTCCACAGAGTTGCGAAGATGGAGGAAGACTTGACCTCTTATTGTGCTACCAATCGCCGTCAGTTAGCGCGAAACAGGGAAAGCCGGCATGATTTGTTACGAAACTGCCAAAATCGCGATTAAGTGCAAATTCATGATGAATATGATGATGGCGGATAATTGAGATATTTTGACATATGGCGCCAAGATCTATGCAGATAGTACCTATACGTTACTTCCGGGAGTGTGGACGCTCCGTTGATTGTTTAAGTGGTCATATCTTCGTCATCACTGCTGTCATACTCAGTGCTGATCAATGGTTGTGATGCTAAGAATATAGCTGGATGGCATTGAAATTGCTTTTTATGAGCGAGAGTTTTTTCTTCGCTATCTCGCGAAATTGATTTAAACGAGTTAAGATGTCCAATGCTTCCTTAACACATAGATACCACCTTACATACCTTTATTTCCATTTGATGAAAAAAAAATACCCGACAAATTTTCTGAACTTGAATTGAAAATTCTGAACTTGAATTGTAATTTTCTGAACTTGAATTGCAATTTTCTGAATTTAAGTTGTAATTATCTGAACTTGAATTGGAAATTTCTGAATTTAAATTGGAATTTCTGAAATTGAGTTGTAATTTTCGGAAATTGAGTTGTAAATTTCTGAAATTAATGAATTATTATTGAATTTCTGAATTTGAATTGTAATTTTCTGAACTTGAATTGCAATTTTCTGAGTTAAATTGTAATTTTCTGAACTTGAATTGGAAATTTCTGGATTTAAATTGGAATTTCTGAACGTGAGTTGTAATTTTCTGAATTTGAATTATACATTTCTGAATTTAAATTGGACAATTTTACTTAAGATTTTTTAAGAATTAAAGAGCTTAACAACACCGATAAATGATAATTGTTATTCAATTATTATTTTAGTTTTAGTGCGAGTAAATGTTTCCTTCTTTTCAGTTTTTCCCAATAAAACCGAAATTATAATTGAATAACAATTATCATTTATCGGTGTTAAGCTCATTAGTTCTTAAAAAATCTTAAGAAAAAGACAAAGAAAATTCAAATGGCGATAATTAAGGATACAGTATTTTTTGGAAAAATCGAAGACGAGCATTTGTTTGTATTATCGATAGCTATCAAATAATATCGAAAATAATTTAATACGTTTTTCGGTGATCACTTTCAGAAATTTTCACTCTGTGTCTTTAAACATAACATTTATTTCCATTGTTATTATTACATTGTTTTATTAAAATTATATAAGTATGAAACGTACACACCCAGTGATGATAAAAGTGCCAAATAAAAAATACAAAAAGTATTTAAAAACAGAATACATACATACTTTCGAAAATACTTTGAAATCGAAAGCTTACATTTTGGTATTATTAAGCGTGGCACGCAGATCAAAAGCAAACCGTCAGTAAAAATTTTGCATTTTTCTTGAGCATGAAAATAGCAGTAGGCACAAAATTTTGGCATTTCACGATGCATTGCAATTTATACATGAATGCCGCTTTTATAAAAATAAAAAAAATTTATGAAACTTTTTGATACCATTTCCCCCCCACAGCCAAGCTCACGATCCGCCACTGCTCCCAACAATTAATCAAATTTTCATCAGTTTTCCAGACTTATAAAAACCTTCAAAAAATGTCTGAGTGTGCAGTTTTATAGCCCATCTAACTGTAGTGTATTAATGTGCAAGTTTCAAGAGGGTGTTCGCATTTTTTTCCATACACCCCATGCGCGGTTCCAGGGGGGGGACTTTTTTTGTATTGACTGTAATGAAGTATATAATATTAACACAAAGGATTTTTACTAATTTGTAATTTTTCTTGCTTTTTCACGTTATTATTATATATATTTAAAAAAGAATGTTCCCCATAGAACGTAAAAAAGCATTCATTACAGTCAATACAAAAAAACCGGTTTGTAGCCCTGGTTATGACAATATTTCCAGGAGAGGAAGAATTTCGTGACAAAGGTTCTGCTCTGCCTATTATACTGACAATTATTAGACCGTGAGTCGCTTACTATATTAATCAGCCTTACAGGTAAATTACCGTAATGTCTAGTAGATGTTGCAGTACGACGAAATAGCTGTCCAACGCTTGAAGGAAGTTATCCCAACGGGGTGAATTAAAAGCAAACTTAAACGACAGCAAGACCATCGTAAGTGTAAATTTTTTGTTGGATTTTTTGCCCTGCTGTATGCTTTGGACCTTCTCAAAGCCTTGCTTTAGTGGCGCGCTAGCTGACTGTAAGTGTTTGCGTTGTGTGGGATTTTTTATATATTACCACGGTTTTGTTATATCTGCTTCTTTCCACTCCACATTCCTCTTCTTGGCATAGAGGCATTGTATTAACGCAGACGGTGTTTTGCCCTTCGTCGTATCACCTACAATGGTACTGTAGAAAATTAAATTGGCAGCGTCAACCTTGGATGCGTGCTTTATTAGTGTGTAGCTTGACCAGTTCAGTGTCTGTGTCTGACCGGGACCGTTGAGCTAGAAATGGTTACAATTGTAATCGGTGTGTGTCAAATTCCGAATGAATCTTTAACCACCAGCGTTTCAAAGCAAGCGATCTGAAATCAAGGTTTTGCTGGGAATCAAGTACTAAAAGTTCATATATTGTGGTCATGCCAGTTTTCAGTATGATTGAACACTTGCTGTCATCTAAAAGGCTAAGCTTCTCTGGCTGCTAGTCTTTTGCCATTTTCCAATCGGAGGCTTTTGTGTTAAAGCCTCCTACGATGTTCAGGCTAGCTTGCACAGAAAAGATTCAATAAGTTCTAGCTTGAACAAAAACATTGTAACGGTAACATTTGCACAAAAGGTAGTAGCCGACTGGTATGGCATTAAGAGCAATTACTCAGACGCAGCTTTGTTCGCCAAAACGGTTAACAACACTGGCGTTAGCATCCGAAAAACAGTTGGAATGCCAGTGTTGCCCATATGCCAATTAGTTCTTGCTATTAAGGATTCGCTGATGATGATTGCACATGTGGCTCTATGGGCAAGGGGCGTACAGCATGTCTTTGCTGTAGGTTTTCCCATAATAGAAGGCGGTTCCACCACTTTTCCCGCGTAACTGTATCAATACCTTGGTTAAGTTGAGTCAGTCTATCAATAGTCGTACCCAAATTTCCCAAGGTATAATTATCTGAAAAATCCGACGGTCAAGCAAGCATCTATAAATATAATAATTTTTCGACATTATTCTCTATCTCGTTTCCTTTACACAACTTTTGTTGGTCCCTCCATTACGTTTGTGTATTAGTAAAATGCATGGGAAAATCAAAGCATGCGATATTTCAATTATTTGGCTGCTGTGAATTTTTTTGTAAGTTACTGACTTATTTATTTAATTATTTTTCCTCGTTATGTTACAACATCAACTTAAGAAATAGCAAAACAACCTGCTGACATAAATTAATTCATCAACATACTTCCTTTTTAGCCGGTTTCTGTCCGTGTCTCGGTGACTTCATCACACACTTTTATCTGACAGTTAACGCACACAACATCTTTGTGTGGCGTTTATGTTGTTAATAATTATTTTGCTGTATATCTTTTTATTGTACTTATATTATGGTTTTAGTTTTTCCACTTTCCATTTCGTATACAGGGAGCATAAAATCGTTGCGCATGCGCTGACTTTAGATGGAGCCTTAATTTGTTATCTAAAATGCGGTTGTGCGTGCATACACATACACATAGAGAAATGCATTTATTTGTAGTTTATATTAAACAACAAGAGCAGTTAAATATTACAGCCACTGGCATGCTGTCTTAGATGGTGTGTCAGTAGTTCCACAGTTTATCATTTCATCACTCCATCAACATGTCATTTTTAGCTTTTTATTATTAAGTCACGTTGCTAAGATTTGTTTTGCTACCGCATTTTTGTCATGCATATATGTATGTGTGTTTTATGTATATGACTGCAACTGCTACTCGTTTTTAGATCAAGAAAAGCATACTACGTAACATAACATAACATAAACAAATATGTAGCATTTAGCGTTTGAAAGAAATTTGTTTTATTATTTGCTTTCATTATTGTTGGAAGCCTCCACATGAGTGTGTTGATTTATTGTTGAAGATTTATAGATAAATATAGCAGATACAGTCATACGTGTGTGGTCATATTACATTTATTATATTGTCTATATAATTATCATTTTCTTAATGCATATAATTGCTTTATGAGGTGTTTAAAAGAGGTGTTAAAATGGGTCTAATTTTGAAGTCACTTGTAATTTAAATTACTAGCCAATACTCTAGAATGTGGGCGAGTAGCGATAGGAAAAGAATGGATGGAAAGAAAAACAACGGGGGACAGAGAGGATGTGAGGAACAACGAATGAAGGGAATGTGTAAAGCGGTGTAAAAAAGATGGAAAATGCAGCTGTAGTTGCTAACGACTGGAAGTATACTTTTTCCCAAAAGTGGTGTATATTGGTTAAGAATTTGTGATCAGTTAAAGTAAGTCACTTCTTTCCTATGGATAGGTAGGGCGGAGTGCCTGTTGTAGACGTTAGAACAGATGATTGAAATTGTATTAGCATGTACGTATATATCATTCTCCTGTATCCCACAAGTGACTGTGATATAACATTTGGCATTCTCCGTTTTAGCTACCAAAAAATTGATCATTAAACAGCCAATAATGTGCCTGTTTAGAGTGGCAATTTGTAAAGAATATGCTTTATATATTCTTGTTTCTTGTCGTATTTTGGGCTTTTGACACTTCCTCGACAAGGCTCGAGAAGCTCCCTTTCATTATGACCAAAAACATGCCAAAAGTAAACTTTAAACCTTTCGAGCTCCTTTTGGACTTATAAGCTTAGTTATCAAATAGTTCTTCGATTGATCGTCTATAAATGAGTACTAAGTGTAAAAATTTTATTTAAAAAAACCGCACTAATTTTTTTCGTCTTATAAGCTGACCGATTACGGAGTCCATATAACTCATTTTGTTTTGTTGATTTTCCGACAGGGTGGGTAATTGATGGATATTGGAACGGTTTTCCGCCATCTCTTGTCAAATTTGGTTTCGAGACAAACCCGTTTCGGCATTGCATCACCGATTTTGACAATATATAAACTATAAATACAAGACAAACGACAATAACAAATCAGAACGAAAATCGACACTGATGGCACAACGCTGAAACCGGTTAGCCTCGAAACTAAATTTGACAAGCGATGATGGAAAATCGTTGCAATATACATTAAGTCCATATTAAATTAGTTCCAGACTAAGTACAGCCAATTACCTCAGCCATCTGCTGTTAAAATTAGTGGTAGTCCTAAACAAGTTTTGTTAATTATCTTTAAGAGCATCAGTTTAAAATTTATGTTGCCGATCTGAAGAAACAATAAAACAAATGCAACGAAATCTGTAAAATAAATAAAAATTGCCTGAAATTGAAGAAAAATATTTAAGAAAAATGGGGTTCTCCATTTCTAGACTAAAATGCTAATACCTAAGGTTCCATTTTCGTGCTATTTTTTAGGTTTTCTTCAATATCAAAACAAAGAAAATTAAATATATTGAGTTAGAATTTTAAACAAGGATAAAATATGCACGGATTTTCTTCCCGTAGGGGTAGAAAGAAGAATTTTCCGACAGAATTTGATTTAAATATATTCGAGGTTATTCCTGATTTTGCCTTCAGGCATAGCAAAGCTTTCTATACCAAGCCAGTTTATAGCCTTTGATGGGACATATTTCATAAATATAGATTAAGAGCTCTCGCATAAACGCAAATATGAATAAGGAGTATATCTAACAAATTTAGTGTTTATGAAAAAATAATCAGAGCAAAGCAATACCGGTTGAAAACTTTTCGAATAAAAAAAAAATAAATAAATGTAAGAAGCGATAACCTCCGAAGAGATCTAAGGCCGAGCTTCTCTTCCAATTTGCGTCGTGCTCCTATTGATTTTCCCTACAAATCGGCCGGACGGGACCTACATATTTTATGCCGACTCCGAACGGCATCTGCAAGGCAGATGAGTTTTCACTGAGAGCTTTTCATGGCAGAAATACACCCGGAGCGCTTGCCAAACACTGCCGAGGGGCGACCCCACTTAGAAAAATTTTCTTCTTTCTTTTCGAATATATGCTTAAAATTATCCTGGTACCATTCTCAATTCATCGTGGTCATTTGAACTAAGTCGCCTTTAGAAATTTTGACTATATGAAACTTACGCACATAGACACTTAATATATGCATACATATACACTGAAGCCTTGCAAATCACAAGGGCCTGGGGCTTTATGTACAAAAACTTACAGATTTGTAGCTTAGTAGATATTGTACCTTGAAATTTTATGCCGATACTTTGAAAAACCATCTTTCTTCTTTCTCTCTAAATTCAACTTTGCTGTCAAATTTCTTTTGCCCAGTATTATAAAAAGGCTACCCGATAAGGCATAAAATGGATTAATGAAATTTTTGAAGTAAATACGAACCAAATAAGTAACAAATTAATCAAGACATAACTTTATAATATTTGCTAGCGATTTATTAATCTTGCATTAATATGCATAAATGTTTTTCTTCGAGGTCTTTGGTACCAGCACATCTTGTGTTGTAAAATGTAAACAAAGAAAGCTGAGATTAAAATGAAGTTAATAAAAGATAAATAAATAAATGCAGGCCGCGATAACCTCGAGAAGGCCGGGCTTCTCTTCCAATTTGTGTCGCGTTCCTTTTAATTTTTCATACAAACAATGGGACCTACATGTCTTGTGCCGATTGAGAACAGCATCCGCAAGGCAGATGAGTTTTCACTGAGAAGGTTTTAATGGCAGAAATACACTCGTAGTATTTGCCAAATCACTGCAAATTGTTGATGCCGTTTAGAAAACCCTTTCGCTAAATGAAAAAATTGTTTGCCAGGGGCTTGAACCCAGGACTAACGGTGCGGCACGTGGAGCACGCTACCACTATAGCACAGCGAACACCAAGTTAATCAAAGTTGTTACTTTTTCTCGGTATTCAAATTTATATGTATGTGAATATTTACTATAGTTTATGGTTATATACAAACAAATTTACGTGCTTATGTATATTTGTACAAACTTAGCATATATCAGTTATTATACTCATGTTAAAAGTAATAAAGCACAAGTATTCAAAATAAAGGAGGAAAACTAGTAAATTGTAAATTTATTATTGTGCTTCGCTAAGCGTGAAATCAAAATTCTTTCTTTATCTTTACGTGTGTGTGTGAATGAGTAAATATTTTCACTAGAAACGCTAGAGGAAAGTGGCTAAAACAGTTAATAGAGAATATTAGCTGCTAGTGTTAACAAATTATAACATGGCTAGTGTAATAAAAATGTGTAGAGATGTGTGTGAGGATAAGCTGCCACAACGAGTAAGAATACAACAAAAGACCAAAGAAACGAACTTAATTTTAAGTGTTATTAAAAACCGTAAGGGAAGAATATCTAAGTAGCATTTCAATATAATCAGGGAGATATGTTATTAATTTTGTGTTGCATTTGGAATTTTCTGACGGCAATCAATAATACTCGAAGAATTTATGATGTTTTTATTTAAATTAAAAGCTTTTTAAAAGCAAAATTTACATTTATCATGCCTAGATTAAAAGAACATATTCGAAATACATATAAAAAACCTAACATAATTTAAATTTAAATATTTTAATACTCTAATTGACCTTCACACGAAATATAATTTCTTGAATATTTTTAAGTTAAAACCGAGTTTTAACTAAGCAGTTCTCTGTTAACTGCTTTCACACCGCTTATTCTTTGTAAATTAATTACACCAAGGTTTTCCTACCAACATAAATAAACTTTAGCCCAAAAAAAAAAAACAAGAAAGTTTAAAGTGAACAATATGTGCACATAATTCATTAAAATATCATTTATCTAAAAATAAATTAAACTTTAACAAGATTATGACACGGAAGAGTGAAAATAATTAGAAAGTGGTTTTTGTGGGTCTTAGGCGTTGTAGTGGACAAACTAAGTGAAACCAATTCGATTTGCTTTCTTACAACAAAAAGCAAAAAAAAAAGAGTGCGGACAAGCTTACGCGCACTCATCTGGAATGTGTTTCTATGAGAAAAAAAAAATGTACTGAAGAACAAAAATATTGATGCATTCGATACCATAATATTTTTTAGAATTTCGGGATAACTGAATTTGAAAAAGCATAAGCTCGTGATTCCTAAATATTTTGGAATTAAAGAAATCGCATGATAGGGGGTCACCCTGTCTGAAACCTCGTTTAGTTTAGAACGTCTCGAAGAGGTACTTCCCGATTCTGACTGAGCTGATGGTGTTGCTCAACGTTATTTTGCACAGCCCTCTAAGTTTTGCGGGGAAACCAAATTCTGACATAGCGGCATATAGGCAGCTCCTTTTTGTACTGTCGAAGTAACTAACCGGCTAAAAAAATCATTGATCCCAAAAAGGCACCTTTTTCATATCAGTCACCGGTTCTAAAAAGTAACCGGTTTCATATCTGTAATCGGTTCCAAAAGTTTACTGATTTGAAAAACTCAATAGTTGCAAAAATTCACCGGACTCCAAATGTCACTTTTTCTAAAAAGCCACCGGATCCAAAAAGATAATGATACCCAATCCCAAATCAGTTACCAGTTCCAAACAGTGATATCAGTCACGGGTTCCCAAAGAGTCACTTATTCCATAGTCGGTCCCAAAAACTATGCATTTCAAAAAGCCTTCGAGACCGTATCATTGAAGCGCTCCAAAACTCCCCGGATCTCTTTTCAGCCATCGGTTCTATATCAGTCGTCGGTTTTTAAAACTGATGGGTTAAAAAAACTCACCGGCTATAAAAAACCATAGGCTCCAACCAGGAAGTAGCCGCATCCATATTAGTTACCAGTCAAAAAAGTCAGCAATGCCAAATCAGTCACTGATTCCATATAATTATTGGTTTCATATCAGTCACGGGTTCTATTTCAGTCAGCGGCTCCGTATCACAAAAGTCTCCAGTTTCAAACAATAACCGGTTCCAAATTAGTCACGTTTTCCAAAAATCAAAGAGTTACCGTTACAAAAACATAAGGAACTCTAAAAAACTTCACGCCACCAAAGATTTGAAAGCGGCCTCCGGCGGATTATATATATATATATGTAAGGCACGATAACCTCCGAAGAGATCTAAGGCAGAGCTTCTCTTCCAATTTGAGTCGTGCTCCTCTTGATTTTCCCTACAAATTGGCCGGACGGGGCCTACATGTTTTACGCCGACTCTGAACGGCATCTGCAAGGCAGATGAGTTTTCACTGAAAGCTTTTCATGGCAGAAATACACCCTGACCGCTTGCCAAACACTGCCGAGGGGCGACCCCGCTTAGACAAATTATCTTCTAATTGAAAAACCTTATTTCTAAAATTTTGATGTTGCTTTGCCTGGGGTGTGAACCCAGGGCATACGGTGTGGTAGGCGGAGCATGATACGGTGTCCACGGTGGCCGCCGGCGGATTAGGGCTTAGAATATACCCGCTAAAAGTATGCCTGGCGACTACAATACCCAAATTATTCAAGGGGCTGTGAGCGCAATTTATGGCTTCTCCAGTCCAATTGTCAACCTGACCTAGTAGTGGCGAACCCTGTTCCTTTATCAGCCGAGGTTCTGGCGATCCCAAGTTCCTTACGAAAGTAAAGGGTGTGGTCGCGGGGTGACCTAGAAGGTTCAATATGATCATATTAAATCGTTCTCCAAATAGTGCGGCTTGAAACTTAATGGTGCTTGTTACCAGAACATACGGGATCTATATCCGGCAAAGAACTCTCAACATCGATAACACACACCAAAACTTTCGGGAAATTTTTTTATTGCTACAAAAATAACAACATAAATATGTTTTGATTCGAGCCTGTTCTGAATTCGGTTTCATTCTGATTCCATTTTCACGTAAGGGCTCTCAATTCTGAAATGATTTTGAAATACATTTAGCTCTTTTAAAATTCAATTCGAACATCTTTAGAGAAGCGTTTGGTATCTTTATTTGAAGATGACAATGGTGCAGCAATGTAGCGTACTATTCTCTATCGGAAACTGGTTTCCCAGCTCTAGAGATTCAAGGCTGCTCCCTACCAACAGACCCTGTGATTGTCCAGGGGTTCAGGAATTTAACA
Organism: Eurosta solidaginis; assembly: GCF_040869045.1. Taxonomy (NCBI): domain Eukaryota; kingdom Metazoa; phylum Arthropoda; class Insecta; order Diptera; family Tephritidae; genus Eurosta; species Eurosta solidaginis. The sequence goes on along the minus strand of NC_090323.1, from coordinate 258,359,114 downwards.
TAGGAGGCTTGTAAGAGCCAATCTAATAGAGTTGGCTTTCGAGCACGATCTAACTCTCTTGACACATGAAGCTATGTGAAGAGCTCTAGTAGAAGTTGGTGTTAAAAAGGTCAAGCCCCACTTCATTTATTCATAGTCTGTAGATCTACAGAACTGTCGTTGCAAAGTCGAGACAGTGCACAACTCACAGAAGGGTAATGTCATATTGTAATTTTTCACCCCATTCCGGGATTTTCTCTGTAATAAGTCCAGTCTTGGACCTTGAATATAAGGTTTTCCTATCAAAAACTTGCTCCTAATTTTGATCTTTACTATGAGATAAAAAATATTGGATACAAAATAGTCAATACTATGTCGACTGACCTAAAAACGGAGCTTCGTTTACCCTTGAATGGGGTATAATTGGTACTGTCTTATAGAGTAAAATTTATCGGACTCTTACTATACAGGGAGTTACCATAGACTAGGCTAACTGCAAGCTACCAAAAAACTCTGGTTACTTCACTCTTTTCTATGTCGATGTAGTAATCATCAGGGTTGCGATGAATTGATGCTGGTTGATAAGGGAATTCAACTTCGACTTGGTAAGTAAAACGAAAATTTAAGCTTATTGAGAATACTATTCCGAGTTAATGTTAAGCCGATCTATTGGCTCACGAAAAATATTTCAACAAATAAAATAAATTTCCAGAAATACCGTAGCAGTAATATCGGGCATTTGGGTTTGCCCGAATTGATGAACGCATAAATACATATATACACACACACGAGCTCATATCCATAATTAGTTAAGCGAAATAGCCGGCTCAACAACATTGACAGCCAACATAACTGATAAACCATTGCACTTCTTGTTCACTTCTCACCAAAATGGTCATTCATACCGAAATTGGCGTACACGACAAAAGATAAACATTTTTTTTTAAATTAATAAAAAACGGTCAATTGGTTGCGTAAGGGAAAAGTCTTTATAAGGAAAACAAGAAGAAAGAAAAAGCTAATTGTGTGAAACGCGTAGCAACTTCTATTTTTTCCGCATCTTTTTCGGTAAATTTCCTTTTTCACATTTCTTGCCGTTTCTTTGGTTGTTGTATTTTCTTATTTGTTTGATAATTTCTTTTGTTGTTTTTTGGGGCTCAAGTACAACTCAAGCTGGCTATTGCACGAGTTTTTTGTCTAACTGATGCTGCGCTTGTGGCATAGCTGGAAAGTTTGCCAACAACTACACCTACACTCACACATTTGCACACTCCACAGCAAAAAAAAAATATTATTCACCTTTCTGCTTTCCTTGCTGTTTTGTTTGTTTAGAGCGCATGCGCGCGGCTCCCATCTGACAAAACAAGAAAAATGCTCCAACGAAAGGGAGTTATATACATACTTATATTGTATACTCATGCATGTAGTATGTATTTGCTAAAGTATGTACATAGAGACCTAACTCATCATGGATAATTTGTCAGTACTTGCATTGGTAATTTTTAAGGTTTGGTTCATGGTTTTTCAGCTTCAACCACGACTCAGCTCGACTTGATCGCTGTACCAGTTTTTGGTTGTGACCAACCATTATTTGTATGTGTTGTTGGATGCTTCTTTTGTTTGTGTTGCACCAAATAGTTCATAAATTATAAAAAAAACACAGCATGATTAAATTTTTTCTTTTGTTATCTACCTACTTGGGTGAAATATGAGTCATGATGAGATATTGTTTAGCACCTTGATTGTTGTGCCTTATATATACATTAGACTGGGTGGATTTATTAACCGATAACTTGCCATCGATTTTTCGATAGGATTTGAGCTCAGGAAAAAAGTTCCACTACGCATACCCAAAAAAATATTTCTCGAGCCTGCGAAATTTTTTTTTTTTGATTTTTAAGGTTTTTTTTTATGACCTACTAAACATTTTTTCATGTATACCCTGTCCGACCCAAAAATGTTCGCTAAAACGTTGTCGATAACAGTTTTTTTTTCAAAAAAAAAAAAAAAATATTTTTTTCAGGTCGGACAGGGTATACATATGAACATTTTTTAGTAGGTCATAAAAAAAACCTTAAAAATCAAGAACCAAACAAACATAAAAAAAAAATTTCGCAGGTTCGGGAAATATTTTTTTTGATATGCGTAGTGGAACTTTTTTTCATGAGCCCAAATCCTGTCGACAAATCGATGGCGCGATATCGGTTAACTTTCGTCCGTACAAATCGACCCAGGTTAATATACATACATATACATATGTGCATGTATGTACATTTACTGTTACGTTGGTGCTTTCATATGGATATTATTCATTTCTCTAATCAATTTCGGTTCTTGTGAACAAATCTTAAACCAATTAGATGAAGATCTTGTATACGAAATTCATACATATTTTCAAAGCCTGAAATAATACATATTTACAGAGACGTGGCTTGAATCAGTTGTTTTTGTTTTTATTCTTGTTGCTGTTGCACATTTTTATTTTTGGGGTCCTTGAAAGATATAATAAGAAGTGAACCCGGGACAGTGAATGATATGTTTTTCCTTTCACTGCCTTTTACCAGAGAATTTAAACACAATGAGAAGGCGTTATTTTGGCATCCACTGCTTACGATCCATTTGCATGTGTCACGTCTTGCACTTCACCACTATTCCCCAAATTCATGTTAACTTAACAGGGTGCAAGACGTAACAGAAAATTCTCTTAACGATTTTCTCTGTTCGTCTGTTACCAAAAAATTCTCTGATCAGAGCAAGTATATTGCAAATTTAACTCTCTGATTTTTTTAAAATAAATTATGATGGTTGGAAGGTTGAAGTCTTCGGCACAGGCGAAGACAGTCCTGTCCTTACTTGTTTTTTTTTATATTCAAAGTGTGAATTTGAATCTGTGCCTATGATTCAGGGCAAAACAAAAACAAAAGTGCTACAAGTGTATAGGAGTTGAGCAGCTCCGATGTAAAGAAATATTTTGACAAGTATAAAATACCATTATTCAGTCAACAAATATAGTCAAAAAAGATTCAGAAAGCTGAATTAAAAATTATTATAAATTTTTGATCTCCTAAAGTAAACACATTTGATTCAAATATGATTCCAAAATGTGGTTGAAAAAATATATTCAGTGTTTGATCATCTAAAGTATTCATATTTGATTATTTCTTTTGTTCAATTGTATGGTAACTCATTATTTTGTCAGAAAGAGTAATCAAATTATATTGATATGTAGGGAAATTGAAAATTTAATCACCTAAATGGTGAGTGGGTATAAACAAACCTAGATTGGTATATATGTACACACAAATATTCCTAAACTAAAGATCAGCCTACACCCCCATTTCCCACCCACTTCATTGATACCAATATATCCATGCATAAGCTAACAAATGTTTGTACATTCACATGTTCAAATAAAAGACAAACTGTTTCAATCAACCACTTCCAACAAAAATTATTCTTACGCACGAGCATATGTACAAATCTATGTTCATATGTAAGCTAAGAAATATTTTTATATTCGCATGTTGACAAAGAAAACAAAATTCACTTCAACCATCCAACCATACGCACAAGCACACATACCTATTTACATATGTATGCTCATGTTTTGTATGTTAATCACAAAATTCTGAAAACTAGCTTCCTCTTGATTTTTCATTCATAAATTCTTCTTCTTAAGTTGTCCAAATTGACAAATTTTTGCGATTTTATAAATTCCAACTTCGATGCATATTGGGGGTATTCATTATGACGAGCATAACTACTTTCATAACCCCGAACTTTTCCTTTGAAATAATACCAAACTATTTATAAGCCTGTATGAAAATACTAATATGGTAGTAAAAAATGCAAATAAACATGCACAGATATTGCCTAGTAAATGTCCACTAACATATTAGCAATATAATCTAAAAATTTCCATCCATTGTTCATATAAATTATTGCAAATAATTTTCTCATATCCTGAATTACCGAGTTGTCACAGCTTATGGACATTTTTATTTGCTATTTGAAACCCCCCATCATATTCTGCCGAAAAATTGTTCGCGCAGTCACGCAGCCAAATTTGAAGCAACTGTGTTGCAGTTTCTACATAAGAGTGGTGTTTTACCCGTTTCTGGCCCGAATTCGCACTGTGACGTCATACTGTATATGCTGACTTGTTTATCACATGTCAGTACAAAGTAAGAATTTTACATTATTTTCATAGATAAAAATTAATATATGGGAGCGGCGAAATAAATTAAAGTAATTTTGCGAAGAAATATAACATTATTTCTCAAAAGAGCAATAAATTCGTTTATTTTAATTTTATAATGAATTCCCCTTTTAGCTGTGAGTTATTAAAGGTATAAACGGCAACACTTTTAACCACCGACGACACATAATTTGGCTCGTGCCTATTGTATTTCGTCGGCTAATTGCTACGAGCATTGATATTTACATATCCATGGCCGTATACGCGGATTGCCATAATTGATTTGGTCGCTTCATAACGCGAAAAGCGACAAGTTGTTTTATTAATAACTTAAGCCACTGCCACAGCATCAAAGCGACCAAGCTTTTTATACATGTCTGCCTTTAATTGGAGTATTATTGAATATGTATATATGTATGTACATTTGTACTTTTTTGCTTTGGTTTGTATTTTCATACATATATATTCAATGATACAATGCTCAACATCTGATCAACAGGCACATGTATTTTGTGTATTGTTGGTCTTATTTACATATTTAAGGGTTGATTTGAGGCAGGTCAAATGTATTTAAGTTTGACTTGGCTTATCAAACCTGCCTTTGAAAATATTCAAGTACATAGGTACTTACATCATTGTACTGAATAACACATATAAAATGCTTTAGGAAATTTCTTTATAGGTACCTCCCCTCCCACCCATAGTCCAAATAATAACTAAATATTTTTTTATTTATGCAATTGTTATCAAATATTTTATTTATTTCAATTTTTCAATTTATTAATAATTCATAATTCATGGTTAATATGCATACATTTTATGCAAATTAACGTTTTATAAATATGCAATGGATTTCGTGTGCACAGAAATTCCAAGTGTGCAAATGCCGTCGGCAAAACACTATTTGCATGCATATTTCAATTTGCATACATTTTCCTAACATTTTAATTTATTAACAAAAAGGGATAGGATAATTCATAAATGTATGATTAATTTACATACATTTCATGAAAGGGCATATTTTGGGTATATGAATAAAAGAAGCAAATATATTGCTATTATTATATTAATTAAGTTCAAATTCATATTAAATCATAAAACAAGCAAATATATTGCTACAAGTAATAAAATTTAAATTTAATTAATCCTACTAAATACCTATATTCCCACAAAGAAATCATATTAAGAGAAAATCCAGAGAATTTATACACCAGCTGAAACTGTTGACAGAGAATTTTCTGCTGTTAACTGGTTAACATTGAAATTGGATTGTGTGTGGTGAAGTGCAAGACGTGTTCACATGCAAAAAAGTTGGAATCTAGCAAAACCGCCTTCTCATTGTGTTTAAATTCTCTGCTTTTACCGTCGGGACAGTGGATATCGAGAGGAACATTTTTTCATGAATATACTTTCAATAATTTCAAATGTTCAAGCGGAAGTGATATTCGCCCATTCTTATTCACGTGTTCACATGGCAGCTTTAACAAGGCTGTTTCATCGTAAGCTACAGTAAGAACCGAAGCAAGGCAACCCCACCACACGACAGTCAGTGACTTTGCTTAAGCCAACGTGCATTATTTCAAATAAGTCAATAATAAGATTTGCTAATCCTGTTAAATAAGCAGCGCAAAAGAACTGGTTTTTATTTGAAATGAGAAGATTCAGAGACAAGGCGAACCGCTTAAAGCTCCGTCACATAAGCAGTTTTTCATATACGTATATGCTTTTAACTCAAACTTATGCATTATGAGTAGATTGCGCGTATTTTTATGAAGAACGGTAGATTGAGCGACATTGGCGCCATCTGATATGAAATAGTAGCAAACATTCAAATTTTGTTGCAAACAAACGATAAGAAGAAGAATTTGACATTTGCTTTGGCTAAGGGTGCTGACACTCTTTGCAAGAGAAATTATTTTTACCACACGTTGGCAATTTTTCTAACATTTTTCGCAATTAAAAACTGCAATAAAACAAATGAATACGACACAAAATATGTTTGCAAGTTTTTTGTTGCATAGGGAGAATATTTATAACAGTGATTCGCGAAATTTTGTATGTGAATGGGCAAGATGAAATAAACTTCAGTTGCCAAGTCTGAAGTTCCTTCAGAGTTATAAACGCAACATCTTGGTTGATTGTGGCGATGTTACTGGAATGCATAAGCTTGTGTTAAACGCATCTATATGATTCATTGTGCCGCGGCTTTTACTCTAAAAGCGAATATATTCGATGGCCGCGCATATGAGTCAAGTCAATAGTGATAGAAGCTGTCGAACAACAATGTGAGATGGGGGAGCTGAAGCAGTAAGGGAACCCATGGGGTCTGAGCTGCAAGATGATCTAGCAACAAGAGTAGTTAGAGGAAAAGCAAAAATGTGCCCAGAAGTCATGCTGAACAATAATTTCATGGATCATGGTTTGGTTTAAAATAAACTTGAATACATATTAAAAAAAATTGGTAAAAGAAAACTGAGTATATTTTATTCGCTGTAACCTGAGAGTACTCTCTCTTTCTTGGTTTTCTATTAATAGCATAAATATAATAATTAAATATATAAAATATTGTATAAATATTTGGAAAAAATTAAGTTCACTGCCTGTCACCTAAAAACTTTGTCGTTTTTAATTAACATAACTGATAAGTAAGCTACCAACAAATACACAACCATATGAATTTAATCATAATGGCCTTATTTATTTATGTTATAAAATTAGTTAACTATTCTCTCACTTTATCGAAGAACAAAAGCAAATGACCGTCACAATTTTGTTATCTGCTGCAGGGTAAATTAATAACACAATTTCCATGCTAATTCCGCTAAATGTTGTCAAAACAAAAGCCGGTAATAAATATAATAGACAAAAGCGGAGAACGTCAACAAACCAAAATATATTAAGCAGACCAACAAGTTTCTAGCCAAACGAAACTGTGAACAAGGTTGTGGGAAATAAATTAACATTTTTCACACGATTGAGGGAATAGTTGCTAGCGTTAGGTAAATGACGTGGAGATGGTACGAATAACTAATTGAGCCACTGAATACCTCTATGGTGAGCACTAAGGTAGCTCGTGCTTAAAACAAAATATTAAGATATTGATAGTCTTTTCTAAATTTTGCTAAGCCGGCAGGCGGAACAACTATGCCATCGTCAGAGTTTGAAGAATTAGTTTCACCATATACCTCGCTGCTTAGCTGTGAGGAAAATTACTCGGGTAGACTATACATTATGGGGCCAGGGGGAGGGGGTTGGTGTGGTGGGTGGGGTTGGGGGCGACGACTCCCCCCACCCGCCGGAGGCTTATAGTTTGATTACAATTTAATATTAAAGTTACCAAAAATGCAAGAAAACGCAGTGAATTGAGCAAAAATGGTGCTACCATACTTCAAAATATGTTTTAATAAAAAACGGCTCAATTTACTCTAATTGCGCCTTTTTTATTCCAGATTTTCTATTTTTTTTTTATGAAATAAAAGTAATTTATTTTAAAAAATCGCATTTTTTAATTACATATTTTCTATTTTTTTTTTTTGATGAAATAAACATAATTTATTAAAAAAAAAATAATAAAAAGCGCCGCAGGCGATAATTTGGAATAAAAAATCGCGCGATTTATAATTCCAAATTTAAAATTTTTTATAAAATATACGTAAATTAAGATCATATGTATTTAATTAGCGAGCTGTGCTCATATTGCTTTATACAATGGTTTTTGTTATTGATATTAGAGAAAAATTGTAAGTTTACAGACGGCGATGGTTACTAGGATATGTTTCTGAATTACACTTCTTCATCAGCTAGCTTTTCGGGAGCTGAGCGTTGAACTCGAATGTCCAACATTCATATCAGTGCAAAAGGCCTTTAGCTGCTAAGCCATATGAATACCCCGTTGTTCGCTGTACAATTGGTCTCTAAGAGTTGCCTTTTTTGTTTCTATTCCTTTTAATCACCATGTAGGCACATACACTCTGTATGTAGTTTATTCCTAATAGTGTTGATATGGCTTAGCAGCTAAAGGCCTTTTGCACTGATATGAATGTTGGAGATTCGAGTTCAACGCTCAGCTCCCGAAAAGCTAGCTGATGAAAAAGTGAAATTCAGAAACATGTCCTGGTAACCATCGCCGTTTGTAAACTTACAATTTTTCTCTAATATCAATAACAAAAACCATACGTAAATTAATTAAAAAAAAAAAAGCGCCGCAGGCGAAGTCCCTCAATTTTCGAAATATTTTAATGAAATTTGGTGAGTGGGTATACTGATCATTTGAGTGATCATCGGAACCGACCGGATCGGACCACCATAGCATACATCACCCATACAGCCCGATTCAAAGAAGAGGGTTTTGTCATTTATTAGGCATTTTAACAGCTAGAAGACTGAAATCCCACAGGGTATTTAGAAGGCATACATTGTTGTGTGAAAAAATTGTTAAAATAGGTCATATATACATAATATGTATTATATCCCATACAATCGATTATAAGGGGTTTAATGTCATTTCTGATCGTTCCAATATACATCATTTATCCGCCCTGTCGGAAAATCAACAAAACAAAATATGTAATTTCTTCCCCTTTTCAACCGCTAGAAGCTTGAAATTTTTCAAAAGCCTCTCAAAGGCGGATATATCGTCAAGATCGGTCATATATATAATATATATCCCATACAACCGATTTTTCAGATTTTATGAATTTTTAAACTTGCAACACATTATTGTTGAGCTCCATTCATGAAACGTTTGGGTCTTCAGCACAACCGAAACAGTTCCGTTCTTCAATCAGTTTCTTATCCCAGCGAATTAGGGGGCTTAGAATATACCCGCAGTAGGTATGCCTGTCATAAGAGGCGAATAAAATACCAAATTGATGCGAGGTGTTGTGTAGCGCAACCCTTTCAATTGATTGCCAGCGCAATATATTGCTTCTCCAACCCAATTGTCAACCTCACCTAACGGTGGCGAATACTGTTTCTTTAACAGCCAAGGCTCTGGCGAACCCAAGTTCCTCATGGATCTAGGGGTGGGAGGGCGGTATGGCCTAGAAGGTTTCATGTGTTCATACCAAATCGGTGCCGAGATGGTCGGGCTAGTACCTTAATCGTGCTTGTTACCGAAACGTACCGGATCTGCATCCGACAAAGGAGCATCAACATCGATAACATTGCCCAAGGCCTTCGTGGAGTATCGTTATTGCTACAACACAAAAAAACAACAACAACCCCGCTTTTACATGTTTTATTTTTTTAAGTACGTGTTTCTTTACTATTCGTGTTACAATAACGCTCCCATACACAGCGTGTGGGGCCGTCGTAAGTACCGTGGTGGTGGTGCAACATTCCTTATCGTTCTAGTTATTTTTCCTTAAGCGCTTGAACCCTTTGATGTCCACAGTGGAGGAAGGTACTACGACTGATCGGCTACATCGCAAAGTCTTAGTTCTCTCTCAGTGAGCAGGTATGAGAGCGTCCTTTTTCGTGAAAGGCAAGCTTTCCTTGTGACACTGCGCTTATTTTATTCGCTGCACAGCGGCGGGTGCGTATCTTGACTTCCACATTGGATACTTGATCTTCCTACACTGCGCATATCCAGAATACAGCTGATAAGACGCCATTAATCAAGACGTGACCAGTTTGGCTTCGTTTTTCTATCAGAAGATATATTTCTAACGTGCAGTCTATATTTAGTTGCCAAGCTTGATTTTGATGTCTTGGCGGGGGCAGTCATCGCATTTATTTTCTAGTTTCTTATAGAAATTGTCCTTTCCCATATCGACCGTACTATCTGTGGAGGCAGAGTAGGAAAACTTATCGAAACAAGATGCTCATTCACAGCCAGGATCTATATTTTTCAGCACTAAAAGCAATAGAGCAGCTTCAACTTGCGTTTCCCTCCTTGCGGTCATTACAGTATACGTCGCAAGGTCCCATTGTTCTGCCTTCCCATCTCTATCGCATTTTCTGTATGGCAGCCATATTAACTTTTTTCACTAGAACATAAATCAGCCGAGCAGTGGTGCCTTTCTTTAATCTGTTGTTAGACTGGAAGTAGTTTTTTAATCGGAGGATCCAAAGCACAGCGCACAACACGGAAAGGAGATTGAGCAGTCATAAAACATTTATTAAGTTGAAATTTTATTCAAGACGGACCCTTGCTTTTATCCCCACCTCATGACATGAAGATGCTGCACACCTCCGCAAGCTCTTAAGCCTAGTAAGCTGGAGTAGCGCTTTTCCTATCCCTTTATATTTTCCAACATATTTTTGGACCACCCTAATTTCAATTTTTGCGCAACAGTCACATACTAAACGTTCTAAGCGCACAACAAAAATATGAATGCAACAACAAAACAATTGTAAAAAATGTTTCGTAGACGTCAGCCCATGCGAATTGTATATTTATCTCATAATCAAATTGCCCTAATTCTCATGTTCGCGAACTCATTGTCTTTTTCTTTTTTGTAACTTCCACCTTTTTCTAGGCATCGACCCAGAGGGCAGCCGTTTGAAGTACAGCATATCTGGGCCAGTTTTTTCAGTTGACCGTGAAACAGGTGTTGTGCGACTGCGACAAGAACTTGATCGTGAAACGCAAGATACAATTGAAGTGATCATAAGTATAACAGATGAGGGTATCTATGACACTGAACCAAATACCGTTTCATTGCGACGCGAAATACCAGTGCGAGATTACAATGATAATCATCCGATCTTTATTGGACGTCCATATACGGGCAGCGTTAGCGAATCGTTGGCAGTGGGTGAAGAATTGGAAATCAAACCACGTATAATTGCGATCGATCGCGATGAGGGAATCAATGCTGTGTTGACCATCAAATGTGTACAGGTGAGTTTGAGTTCAAGTGAAGTAGATAGGCAAACTTATTTTTTAGCACCCATTTTGCATTTTATTTCCAGGAGAACGATATTTGCGATACATTCGATGTGCGCGCCATACGCATTGCCGACGGCAATTACACAGCGCGCGTCACATTGAAAAAGCCATTGGATTACGAAAGCCGCCCTTCATACATAATGACTGTAGCTGCTTCTGATGGCGCGTTGGATAATCGTTTGTCTTCATTTGCCAGCGTTTCGATCAACGTGATCGATGTGCAAGATCAGCCGCCGGTGTTCACAAATGCGCCATACTCCGCCACGCTAGCGGAGAATACCGCTGCTGATGTGAGTGTTTTAACTATAAAAGGAGTTGATGGTGATGTCGGCATACCACGTGATATCGCACTGACATTGGGCGATGAGATTTTTGGACATTTTGTGCTGGAACCATTTGGCGAACCCAAAGCAGGTACAGCAATATTGAAAACCACAGATGTGCCATTGGATCGCGAGAATCCTGAGATTTTACAAAATGGTGGCGTTTATGTTTTCAATGTGCGCGCTACGGAAATTGTAGATGGTGCGCTACAACCAGATTATGCTACTACGCGCGTGACGATCGTGGTGACCGATGTTGATGATCATATACCTGAATTCAATTTAGACTACTTTAATCTTTCCATACCTGAAAATTTGGAAAAGGGCATGGCATTGCCTGGTTTATCAGTATTTGTGGATGATCGTGATTTGGGCGAAAATAGTCGCTATGCGCTCAGTTTGCGCGATATCAAGAACTCGAAAGATATATTCGCTGTTAGTCCAGAAAGCGCACATGGACGCACGCCTGTAGTTGTGCGCGTTTTGAACTCTACAAAGCTTGATTACGATGTTGCAGAACCAGAACTACGTCACTTCCAGTTTGATCTCGTTGCTACAGCTAAGGGTGAAGAGAAGTCGAAAGCGCGCGTACAAATTAATCTGGAAGACATCAATGATAACGCGCCAATATTTGAACGCAGCAGCTATCGTCTTGTTGTGCCCGAAAATGCCACAATGCACGAGGAATTTGGCAAGTTCAATGCTACAGATAAGGACTCAGGCGAGTATGGGAAAATCACTTATTTATTAAAAGGCTTTGGCTCGGACAATTTTTACGTGCACCCTGACACTGGCGGTTTTTATGTGCAAAAACCATTGGATTACGAAAAGCAAAATAGTTATAGTTTAACATTGGTGGCTAAAGATGGTGGCGGCCGCGAGTCTAATGCCATACTTTATGTTGACGTTTTAGATGTCAATGACAATTATCCCGCATTCGAAAGTGATGAATATACGCGCATCATACGCGAAGGCACCGCTAGCTTTGAGCCGCAATTTTTTGTGCGCGCGCACGATTATGATGGTCCGACGCAGGGTGGTGGGCGCATAAAATATGGCATGGTCTCTGAGAATAGCATATCTGGTAATGTTTTTCAAATTGATGAGACAACTGGCGAAATCACATTACATAAAGTGGCGCGTTCAATGGATACCGAGCGTGGCGAATACGAGCTGGTGGTCTCAGCGACAGATTTCGGTATTTTTTTTTTTTTAATTTTGTCAAATCTCTTTTCCCTTTTTATATGTTTTTCGTACAGGTATTCCACCACTTAGCAATACAACGCACGTTTTAGTGCGCGTTGGCATAAGCGGCAATCAGCGTCCTATTTTTAAAGGTCATTTCCAGAATATCGAAAATGTACCAGTGCTTGGTCCGCCTAGTTATCGTGTTTCAATACCGGAGAATGCGCTGCCCGGGTATAATGTAACCAAAGTAACTGCTAACGATCCAGATGGACTCGATGAGCTACTTCGGTATCGTATTGTTGGTGCAAATGATAACTTCGATATCGATGAAATGTAAGTAAATTGTTTTATACTTTAAGATTTAAAAACTCCAATTTATCAAGAAGATCAACGAGTGGGTGATATTGTTTTCAAAACGGTAGCAATATATTTTGGTCGAATATAAATCTATGACGCCGAGGATTCTGATCTGTCGGTAGAAGCCTAATTTGACCACCGTTTGACAACATTTTGTAAACTACAAACCATTATCGAAATAGTTTCGCCCTGTACTGGCAGGAGCAGTACATTCGAGCATGAAATAACGCTATGACTTCTAGTCCCGCTTGCAGCTGCAGCATTAAGGTCTTATAGGATGTTGTGACGTAGTGCACGTCCTGCCTTTGGACAATGATCATTCAGAACACTAACCATCAAGCATAGATAAGTATAAGATAACCCAATCACTTCCGGCCAGAGAGATCTCGCTACCCCAAAAGGGAAGTGTTTACTCAGCGTTTGACTCGAAACTTGTTTCTTTGGAGACCTCGTGGAACTAGAAGGTGGGGGAAGGAATGACCTATGAGATTTAATGTGGTCACATTAAATCATTCCCAAGATCCCAAGATAGTTAGGGTAGTGCCTTAATGGTGTTTGTTATTGGAACGTACCAGACCTATTATCGTCAAGCGATTTTAACCCTAGTTCGGCCGACGTTTTTACACCTATTTTTGGCAGACGCACCCACCCCGGTGACTGCCAGAAAAAGAATAAAAGTGTTCAAGCCGTTACAGTTGTCTATGACTAAAATTATAAAACCTTATTTTGTATTTTTTCTACTTAAAATTCATAAAGTTAGGATGTTACGGAAAATGAGTTAACAAAATTTATTAAAAACTAGCAGACCCGGCAGACGCTGTTCTGCACTAAATTTGGTCTATATGCATACATTTTAATAAGCTTTTTCCGTCTAACTCTGACCTCGCCCCTCTACACTTTTTCCTAATCTTTGTATTCACTCCTCCCTCCGTATTTTTCGCTTCATCTATCCCCATCTTCGTCCCATTCTATCTCTTTCTCAGTCTCCTTTCTCATTCTTCTTCATATCTTATTGCCAGTCCCAGAGGGTGGTATGTATTTTGTTCCAGTCCCATTCCGAGTCCCAGTCCCACTCGGAGTCTCAGTCTCAATCTCAGTCCCAGTCCTAGTCCTAATCCGAGTCCGTCTCTGGTCTACTTCCCGGAAAAAAGCATCGTAAATACTAATATAGGCAAATTTATATACCAAATTTCATGCAAATCGAATTAGACGTATGTAAATAGGTATGTGAGTATTATTAATTCATGTCTTTATTTCGGCTTCGCATACATATTTATCAGTTTTGCCAGGTTGATGCGACTAAATCGAATATCACAATGAAAATTAATTTAAAGCTCTCAGCAACAGCTTTCGTTTGATATCAATAATACGCACACATTCTAGAGGTATCCGGGTCCACGTTTTGGCCTATATTTCGAGAACCTCTTTCTTTGCTATAAACCTCACGGAGCCCGAGGCCTTTCCAATGAATGCAAAACCGTGTAAATCGGTTCGTGTGTTCTGGAGTTATAGCGTCAGGAAGGAAAATCCGAATTATTTTTATATTATAGATGTGTTTTTTTAAGGGGAGAATATGAAAAAATCATCCCGGTGACTCGTCGGACGAACTAGGGTTAAACATCCTTAACACTCCCGTAAACCTTCGGATACTATCTTTATCGCTATAACAATAACATACATGTCTGAATAAGGGCAGATTACAGGTGGCCAGCAGAACTCCACACTCCCACAGCCATCCACATTTGATTCCAATTTTCGTTATTTTTAACTGAAGTGACTTGGGCACACCGAGGCACTCAAACTCTGCGTCTATTTTTGAATCTTCAGTGGGGGCTGTCAAATATCCTTAAAGTAACCCATGCTAGTTAAAATTAGTTTGAGCATGCTTCCATTGGGATTTCCACAAACTTCCACTCAGATATATTTTCTTCCATTTTTCTCATTGTGAATCCCCTCCGTAAGTACCGATTGGGGCCCTCGTTCAGCCAGATACTTTCTTATTAATTCTCAACACACCACTTACTTCCATACCTTCGCCATATTGTCGAGAACGATGCCCTATGCACGGTATCCGATTTTATCAAATTGGATTCTAATGACTACGCTGCCTGAAAGAATAAATGTTACATTAATCTCGGCCTGGAGTAGTCTAGCTGCACTCTCTATGAGACAGGTTTCTGACCAGGAGGTACTGAAAGAGATGCTTCGTGTCCTAGTTCCTTTTTCTAATTCTGCGCTGTATTTGCAATCTGTTATGTCCTTAACATTGTGTAAACCCTTTTACATCTAGTCATCAAATAAACAGCACCAGGATGCTTATTTGAAAGTCAACAACTGCAGTTATACAGTCCAGTTATATATAGTATAATCAAGTCATTTTCGATTCCCCCAAAGTAAGGTTTAGTTTAAATCTTCCTAAGGAGCCCCGCCCATTTCACTAGGGTCTCTCAGCCTTCGTTTGACTGCTTTTTTGTCTAGCAACTTTCACTCGACAAAGTAGTTTGACCATCGCTACTGACCGCCTACCATCCAAACTTCGCCATCTTGCCGGATTAAGTTTCTCCTAAGCGTTTGTCAAGGTGTCATCTCTCCATAAGTAGACTGCAGCTCCGAATTTCCATATTAAGCCGAGTTCGGTTTCCTGCGGTAACCGTTAAAGCTGCTGAGCTCTTGCGACCCATGTAATACGTATCCTAATGAAGTTTTGTGCCTGAATAGTTTGAAGTCTATTTGAAAGTTGAAATGTGGCTTATTCTTTGGAGTATGATGGAGTTTGGTTGAGCTGCAGTTGGGCTGCAGTTGGGCAGCCTTATTATAGCCAACAGGTATCTCATTATGAAGTGGCAGAGAAATACAACGCCTGTTGGATACCTCAGTGTATTGCGTTTGGCTGTCGGTGGTTATGAGGTGCAGTGTGGTTTTAGGCACAGGTGAGGTCACAGTTGCGATCGTATTATTATAACGCTACTTTACACTTTTCGAGTCCTAAAGCTGATTTTAGTTAGGTAATGATGAGGACAATTTTTGTCCACATCTTTCTCGCAACTGTTAGTATCACTTAGAACTCACAAAAATGATTAAATTCCCATGAAGATTGTTTGTTTAACTATTTTGTTGTAATAATTGAACTCCTAATGCAACTTGTTTTCCCAGCACCGGTCTCATAACAGTTTCTCCACACGCGCACATCGATCGGGACGCCAACATGGATAGCTTTGAGATCACTGTAAACGCCGTGGATGCTGGCATGCCCATAGCCGAGACAGCCACCACTACAGTCTATGTGAATATCAAAGACATAAATGACGAGAAGCCGAAGTTCGAGTACGCCAGTTATGCTGGCTATGTCTCGGAACGCACCGATGTAGGTGAAAGCATACTCAAAGTGCGCGCAATCGATAAGGATCTCTACTCCAAACTAGAATATAGCATCACCGGTACGGTAAAGGCAACAACAAAAGCGGGTGTAAGCATAGCAAATCGCAGCAGCTACAAACCGGAAGAGGCATTCCGCATCGATAGTGGAAGCGGTGAAATATTTGTAAACAGCAGCTTGCGGCACGATGTTGCCGCTGTTATCACATTCACAGTGCAAGTGCGTGATCTTAATGCTGAAGTTGATCCTGAAGAGCAAATCGATACCACTGAAATAACAATTTATGTGCAATCATTCAAAGATACAAACCCGGTGTTTAAAAATAAAGGTTGGACGAGTTCAAAACCGGCAGTGAATATTGTGCTCAAAGAAGAAATGCCTATCGATAGTGCGCTTTTCATATTACAAGCTGAAGATCCAGTGACGCAGACGGTAATAACCAATTTTCAACTAGTCGAGCCGGCTGAGATGGAGTACTTCCAAATAAATGAGCGCACAGGTGAAATTATATTGAAGAAACGTTTGGACTATGAAGCTTTGGAGGAAGAAAAAACCGAGTTTGATTTTCAAGTCAAAGCCACTTCTGTGGATGGCCAGCGCTCAACGATCACCAGAGTTAATATAACTGTTGAGAATGTGAATGACAACAGTCCAATATTTGAGGCTCCCGCCTACAAGGCTGCCATTTTAGAAAATAAAATGCATCCAGAAAAAGTGGTGCAAGTCAAAGCAAACGATAAAGATGCAGCACTTAATGCGCGCGATCAACGTCTGGGCTATCATAAGATCGTTTACACATTGCAAGGTGAATATGCCGAACTCTTTGGAATTAATAGCACCACTGGTGAAATTGTCGTAGCAGCGAATCAAACTATCGATCGTGAGCGCACACCGCACATACACCTGAAAGTGAAAGCCGAGGATTCCCCAGGCAGTCCGACAGATGCCAAACAAAGCACCGTGCAGTTAACGATCGATGTGTTGGACGTCAATGATAATGCACCCGAATTTAGTCAGCGTAATTACACCGGTGTTATACCAGAGAATGCGCCAATCGATTCTTTTGTATTAAAAGTTTATGCGAACGATCCCGATGATGGTCCTGGTGGTGAAGTGCGTTATGAGTTGGTCGATGAGGGTGATGCTAAAGATTTATTTAAAATTAATGCAGCCAGTGGAGAGCTACGTACAAAACGTGAGCTGACCGGTAAAGGACGTTCGCAATCATACGAATTGGTTATAAGAGCGCAAGATAACGGTAATCAAATATCCAAGCAAGAATCGCTAGCAGCTGAGGTGCCAGTTATTGTGTATATAGGTGATGTGAGCGCAAATGATGGCATACCATACTTTTTAGAGCCCAAAGTTGGGCAAAAGGCCAATGTGACTGAGGTTAGCTTAGACTTTTTTTTATTTCTAAATACTTCATACAAAAAAGCGTAATGTATTTTTATTTTTTTCAGAACTCACCAATCGGCTCTCCCGTGTTTCAAGTCATTGCCAGTGATCCGGATAATCCAGACACACCATCGGGTATGCTTTACTATGCGATTTTGCAGGATACTCCAGACGCTGAGTTTTTTGCTATAGATGAGAGAAGTGGTCTTATAACAACGCTACAACCTTTGGATCGCGAGTCGAAAGACCTCTATAATATTATATTGGAAGTTTCGGATGATGGACAGCCTCGGCAGTCGGTTACACGAATATTACAGATTATGGTATTGGATGTGGATGATCATGCTCCACATTTTGGGCGAGAAATAGTAAGTTTTGATTGAATTATTTTGAAATCTTATGATTTTTGCAGTTTGTTAGAAAACTTTCTAGTTGTAATAGGATAAGGATCCTGTAGAATATTGTAGTCCCCAAAATTGTTTGCAATAATTCCGTTTGATAATTTCCCAACTCCCTGCAGCTCATGTGCCATGTCTTGTAGATCGCGTAGCCTGTCTCCAAGCTTTGGGACTGCGTCTTTTCCACTTTTAAGAAATAGGCTTCCATGTGGAACTTCGTGTCGCCAGAGCCCCCGCTGTTAATGAAACAGGATTCGCCACGGGTATGTGACTTCAACAATTGGTACTTTTAATAAATTTGGTACTTTAGTCGCCTCTTACGGCAGGCATACCTACCGCGGGTATATTCTAATTCCCCGAACCCGCTGGGGTATAAGGGGGAACCCCTGAAGGTGTATGCTCATTAATAGGCTCTGAACTGAGAGCCTCATGGGTGGGACGAAATGGCAATGCACAGCACTATAGAACTTTTTCTTGGATTATCATTGGGCGAGATCCGCTTCTATGTTTCAAACTCTATGAAGGCGAAATCCATGATAAAGGCGCAAATACTTGATCTTAAGCTAGATTAAGTTGGATTAAGACAATACTGACATAACCCAAAGAAACTAAGAAAATCTTAACGTAGCAACGATAGATTAAGTCCGATCTCAAACCTAGATAAATTCTCCGTATACATCGATCTTTACTTTGACTCATCCGTGAACTAGTACACTAGTCCAGTCTATCCTCAGCGCTCCCTGTGGCCAATATCAGAAGTGATGTTTGCTTTGAAGGCAGTCCCCTAGAAGACCTTCGAATCGGATACCGGTCAACCAGTTCCCTCCTAACCAAGGTAAGGTACAGAGTCTTTTTTCCTTACAGCCTCGTCCCCTTTCCAAAAAAGTAAGTAAAAGCTCCTAGCTCATGTTGACATTGCAGCTCTTACAAATTATCAAATGGCGTCTCTATTATATCAGTATGGGACATATACGAAAAAACATCTATAATATTACAGTCGGATCGCTCAATTAAGGCTGCCATTTTGACTAAAATCTTCCCCTACCTTCTTCCCTGTGCACCAGAAGATTATATTTTCTAAGGAACTTCTCTTCTACCTACTCAGACAAGGCTCCGTCTCGTTCGAGGCAGAGCAAGTAATTTGAGGAAGTCACCTTAAACTGTTGAAGATTGATATAACTGGCATAAATCATAATCAAAATCTATAAACTTAATCTGAAAATTTAAGATATGGTTAGTATTTATCTTAAAGCCCAAATTTATATTTTTGGACTTAATATAGATACTGGGTAAAAAACCCCCTCTCCATGAAGAAGGGGTTAAGATTAGAAAACCTTTGAAAAACGCAAACTGTACTATTTTCTTCGGTGATTTCTATTAAACCTAAATTATAAATTAAAGATCAAAACTTTTTATCGAATTTTGTATTTAACAAGAGTTTCCCTTCTCTGCATTTCCCACAGGATGCTGTTCCCATAACATTTGCCATACTTGAAGAGGAGCCCGAGGGCACTATTGTAGGGAATCTAAGCGCTATCGATGAAGATAAAGGCGATAATGCACTTATCGATTACGCAATAATCGACGGAAATAACGAAAATGTATTCAGCATAGAACGCACCGATGGAAATGTTGCCATTATTAGAACTACAAAACCAATTGATAGAGAGAGTGTAGAATCATATACTTTGACAGTTAAATGCTTGAAGCGAGGAGAAATAAATTATCAATTCCTTGGCGATGAGTACGAACCAAATGATTTATCACTTATACAAATTCTGATCAAAGTTATCGATATCGATGATAATTTACCAGAATTCATACACAAAGATGCATCAATTGGCATACGCATAAATGTGCCTATCGATACAGTTATAAGAACGGTACATGCAGTGGATCGTGATGCCGAAGCGCCAGCCATCGTCTATGCACTAGACAATGTAACGTTCGTGCCACAATTCTACAAGCGTATGCGCAAAATTGATTCCACACCTTTGAAGAGACTATTCACAATTAATAATCGAACTGGTGAGTTACGCACAGGTGGCTCATTCGCTGATTATGTGGATGGTTATTTCCAAATCAAAATACGCGCTAACAACTCGGAACGCGCAAAACGTCATGCGTACGATAATTTGAAAGTTTTTGTGATACGTGGTAAATCGCTGCTGAAATTCATATTTGCGCGCCCACCAACCGAAATACAAGGCATCATACGACCTTTCCAAGAAAAATTGCAACAGAAATTAAAACCGTTGGGCTTAGAGTTACACATACTCGATACGCAAGTGTTGACGCGCGCCGATTATACACTAGACTTCACAGCGACAAGCTCATGCTTCCAAATGTTTAAAAATGGTGCTGCCATATCGTTGCAAGAAATGCAAAAGCTAATGCATTCGGAACAAATGAAACAGGAGTTGTTCGATGTGTATGTGGAATATGGTGTGAGTGAAGTGGAATTATGCTCAGTGCGTAAGCTGCAAGTGGCGGCGAGTGTGATGACGTCAGCGGGCACGTGGCTAGTCATATTGGCGGCTCTGATTGGACTTGCGGCATTAGTGGCGGCGTGTACGGCTTGCTGTTTGAAGAGAAAGTATGCTTGATAATATTAATTTTTGGTTTATTTTAATGCAACGTTTGTTTTTAAATTTTCTCGAAGATACAAAAAACATTCGAAGCGCAGTTTGCAGGCCTCACGCGCACCCACCGAACCCTACTCGGTAGGCATGAGTGTACCCACACTCTACTATTCGGAACCCATCTATGGACAATTATCATAGCAACCAATAATTTGGACTAGTGTAGGAAAATATTAATTTATAAAAAATTATTATAGAAGCTAATTTTAAGTTATTTGTAGGGCTGTGCCTTTATATGATTTATCAAGTATGTTAGATAATCAATTCTACAATTAGTCGGTTACTTAATTAAGCAAACTATTTTTTGTCAAACGTTATTTGATTATTTAAAAATACGAAAAATCAAAAATTTATCATATGGTGACGACGCTCGTATTAAAAAAAATAAAAAAAGAGCCGAGATATGTGATTAATCACTTTATTTGAGCAGTGATTAATCCACAATTACTCACTTCATTTTTGAGAAAAACCTATTCATTTGTCGAAACTTCTTGTGCGTATAATCAAGACATAGAATGCATTGATTAATTGAATAACGTGAAAAGTGATTTATATATTAAAATTTTGAATAATCTATTAATCGCACAGCCTTTAGATCTTTCCAAGTCTCTATTTATATGGTTAGTGATCAAGACTGCGCATATTAATTAATTAATGAACTAAGTCGAATTGTTTAAATTAATAATATGCCTGTGATTCAATATTTAAATATTTTAATTTAAATCCCTTCATTGATAATCGAAGCAATTTGGTTTAATTTTATTTAGTTTTACATAATTAAGCAAAAAAGCAATGATATATGTAAATATATTTAGTGTAGCGCTTTTTATTTACAACAAATTATTTATGTATTTTACGTTTACAAGGAGCATAATTACCATTACCTCAATCAAGTCAGGATGCGACCCGCTAGCGATCCAGAATTCAGAATTTTGTTTTGAGCTGCTTTGTTATTTAATAATCACCTAATACTTAATGCGACCCTCCGCATAGGACAATACTTAGATCTTAAGATGAGGCATGTATCTTAGTCCCGCTCCGGTCTTCAATGTTATACCAAAAGTCTTGCAATAATAGAGTGGCCAACGAGATACTCTCAGTGAGATATCTCGCATCGTCAATACGCATGGCACATTCGTTTGGCTTTCCGCTCTTTTCGTTTTAAAATCTTTGGGAGAACGGCAGTCCTTCACTAGTGCTGCCTTCAGCTGCTCGAATGCCGAATTCTGGTCTTCCTTCATCTCGAACTTCGTATCACGTCATTGGAGATCTTAAATTGTTTAGTGTCTACTGTGCATACTCCTATGAAGCGTCTAAAATACTAAATTCAAGCCTCTTGATGTCCCATGTTTTGGCGAATACTTCCCTTGCTTGTTACAAAACTCAGCCGTGGAATGTAGTAACTAAGATTTCTTCTATTTAAAACAGAGGTTGAATTCTCAAACTATTTTTAAAGGTTTCCTTCCACTTTTGAACTGCCTCATCTAGGTCTTTAGCGTGAATGATGGACTCATCTATATAGGCGAGAATGGTTCCGTCTTTCATCACTGCAAACTGCAAATATAAAGCAGGAAAACCCGGCTAAGAAATTTGTTTTTCTAGAAGGGATTTGCATATAGAAATGCATTCAGGTATGTTCGTTACATGAAGAAGTTCATTTATGAGAACCAAGTTTTTTGTCGTATGCAATCGTTCGACTATGCCATCATTTATTGTACTTGGAATGTGGTCTTGTTCGATCATCCGAATAAATCGTCTGTATCCGAGTTGAACTATTAATCCTATTTTCAACATGGATACGATAAGAAACACTAGAGTGCGTTCTAGACAATACCTTCTTCCAACGATAATGCCACCACATCGTCAACTGAAGATCGGGGCATATCCACAGGCGTATAGTCATGTATAAGTCACTACATCATACCCGATTTTTCCTATCTGAGATGTGATGGATGTAATATCAATTTTGGTGTTTTGTCTTTCTATTTTGTGCGAAAAAAAGATGAAGTTTAAAATAGGCACTTGCGATGTTTCTCCTCCTTGTAAACGTAACTTAAGTCTTTAAGTGGTTTGTGGAAATATTTCAAAAAGTTGGGGTTTTTTTAAGTTATTGCAATAGTGAGATAATTCACACAAGACGTTTTCTTTTCTGAAAATAATGCCGCCCTGTATTCTTCTTAGCTCTCTTACATGTTTGTGTGTTCCTTTCATAAAATATTGATTACTAAATATATTCCTTACCAAATAAGAAACAGGTACGTGGAGAGTTTGGTGCCGCAGGTCAAAAGTAAAAATTTAAGAGTGAAACATGAGGGTAACATTTTTGCTAGAAAAAGAAAAACCAACAGTCTAATAACACTTTATATTGACGTTCCGTTATTATATTAAATATGACCGCCATACTCGTACTATTATATCTATTTAGTCAATACGACGCGTTATGACTCTTCTTGAAACTGTTAAATAAGGGGATTCACAAAGCGCCATAACAAGTCATACTGAACAAATTTAGATTTAGTGAACTCTTATAATACAATAGGACGAGTTATCATACTTTGTGAATGCCCTTATTATAACAAAACTATGAATCACAATATATAGTAGTAAATAACAAATGCCCCCCCCCAATGGAAGGGCTTTTCTTTAACTAATAAAATATATGTAAATAATTGAAAAAAGAAAAATAATAATCATAATAATATCATGCAAATGATATTAAAAATAAATAATGTTTTAATAAACAAATCTATATTTTGATTAAGGTTCAGTTAGTCTTACTTACTTATGACAATAGAAATTTTACGCCTCCGACGCTTTTATTTAATTGTCTGATCAACACCCTAGATTGATAAGGAGTGTGATGACTAGTACCTAGGACCTACCTAATTATTTTCTAGCTTTTCGTACTATTAGTACTTGATGTAAATATTGTTTTCAATAAAACCGTTTAACTTAAAAATTTTTTTTTTATTATTTTTATTTCAAGTTTTTAGTATTTATTTAATTGTCTATTATTTCTCTTTCTATTTAGTTCATTTAGTGACTCATTATTACAAGGACTCTTTCCTGACAATTTGTTACAACCTAAGTCCTCAATACATAATCCTTCCAAAGACTTACCTCGACTCTGCGCCACGTATGCTTGTCCCTCCTCCAACTCCAAAATATGTTGATGTCACTTCTACCGGACTGTATGCAACATTTGTTCCAAATATGAGCCAAATCGGGCATCATGGCTCGCTTTCTATTCATGTATGTGTTATGTTTTCCAAATATGGACCAAATCGGACCACTAATGCGATTTTTTGTAAATATCTCGATCCTTGCGCCACCTAGCGATGATTTTTTTCATAGGTCGATTTCTATTCTTGCATGTATTATGTGTTCCAAATATAAGCCAAATCGGACTACAAATACGATTTTCGCGAATATCTCGATCCTTGCGCCACCTAGCGGCGATTTTTTCTTATTATTACATTGTCATCGGGTTCTGAACTATATTTCATATAGTTTCAAGCTTGTAGCTTATCGGGAAGTTACTTAAATTTCAATTACAAAATTCGTTCACAACGGCCGTGCATGCGGCCGTGTATGCGGACGTGCGGCCTGCCTGTCAATTCAAGCTAAATGAAACCATTTAAAAATGTTAAGCACTTCCTTTATATAACTGGACAAAAATAGCGAAAAATGTCTCCTTATATAAAGACATATTCTTGCTAAACTTTGATTTTTAAATTTTGACATAGAAATTGCAAAAATATTTATGAGAAATAAAAATATAAAGGTGGAACGCAATTTATTGACTAATAATATCTCCTTTCCTACCAACTTTCCAAACAAGTAATGTGCGCTTCACTTTTATATTTTTACTTCTCATAAATATTTTTGCAATTTCTATGTCAAAATTTAAAAATCAAAGTTTAGCAAGAATATGTCTTTATATAAGGAGACATTTTTCGCTGATGTTTGTCCATTTATATAAAGGAAGTGCTTAAATTTTTTTTTTATTTATTTTTTTATTTATAATTTTTTTTATATTTACATAGTTCTCTCCAGCCAATCCATCACACTTTCTGACATTTCCATTAAATTTTGCATTTTTGCGCGATGTTGCCCCGTAGAAATTCTCATTTAATGCGGTCATAGTTCCATCATATCCTTTATTTATCTATCTTATCTTACATTTACTTAATTTATGCATAACAAGTGGATTATAAATAATGTAAAATATTTACTCATAACTGCAAACAATTTACCATATATTTGTGACACAATTGGGCGTACATTTGCATGCGGCTGCATTCATTTATTTAACTAAAGTAGAAATCAAATAAAAATTTGCGTGTTTAATTGAAATTAACACCTGTTAAATGTGCACTTACATATGTTACACTCGAAATTTTGAAGCATATGTACAAATATTTATACTAAAATATTATACAAACAAAATATTTACTTGTATCACGAAATGATGGATTTGTCGATGGGGGCAGAGTTTGGGTTATGAAAAATTTAGTTGTCGATGTGGGGAAAAATAGTAGAAGTTACAAATTAAATATAACATTGTAACGAATTTTGTGAAATTCCCAATAATTATACACCTTATGCTAACGTCCGAATCGCTGAACTGTTGAATAAATAACTCCAATATTCAGTATTGCAAAATGGTCTTTATTAGACTAATTTGGTAGTAGTACTTCAAAATTACACATCACTTTACAACTAATACCGTGTTTAAATAAAACTGATTAACTGATTCCTCAGCTTGCGCTGCTTTTATACTCTCGTTTACCTCGTTCGCCCATTTCTCCTAAGGTCTAGTCGTTTCACGAACATGTGTTCTAGAACAGTTGTATCTCATGCTTGGTTATTAGCTGCATACATGTATATATCTAGTTTATGCTTTTCTTCTAGACATATGCATGTGGATGTGTGAGTAACAACTTCTGCTCTTAGCTGCCGGCTGCGTATATGTATGTGAAATAATCCCTTTGTTTCAACTGCAGGTTATGTGTATGGAATATTCTTCGTTGCCTTGTACATAAGTGTGATTGCTTGCTTTAATGTGTAAATGTACATAAGTGTGGCTGCTTTCTGTTTTTGTTGTTGTGATTATTTACTAACAGCATAGTGATGCTAACATTCACCACAATATAGAAAAATATAATTACACTGTAAAGCACCCAGCTGAGTATTAGATTAACTGATTTTTTTTAAAGATCGAGCTATAAGCAAAAAATTATTTAATCCGTTTTTCGAAGTCAGCCTCCAGAACACCGTTTTAGGCCTTCGAAGATTGAAACGTTACCTTGCTTATTGTTACTATTTATTTTCACTGTAACACATCTTTTAAATAAATATTTTTGGATTAATAATATAGGGGTTAAAGGTTCCCCTTGACAAACTTGACATCTCGAAAATCCATCAAAGTTGGTGAAAATGTTGTAAAATATGAACGTGTATCGATGATACGGAGTGTCGAAAATCAGCATTTTTCGATAGCGCTTTTTTTTCAATTAATATTTATCCAGAACTTTAAAAAAGTAAAAAAAATTTCGTTTTCTCTAACCGAGCTCTGTTTGGACTAGCTAAAATTGGAGAAGCTAAAAATGTTTCGATTGATCTCGCGTTCAGTCTTCGTATGATTCCGCAATTGGCCCGGAAATGGTGCAAAGGTGGGCCCAAAATATAAACTTAAGTTGTTACAAAGAAACCTAAGTAGGGGCGGAAGAAACTCTTTTTGATTCAACAATGAATCCTAATTTTCTGATAGCTTCATGTCTCTAATACCGATGTTAAAAAGAACAAATTTAAAGGCTGCCTGGGTAAAATTTCTTTTTCTACTTGCACCTGAAAATAAGCGTGCCAAATGCAAGTAGATAGAAATATATATATAAAGGAATGTGTATTAAATGCTTAGATGGCAACCCTGATTATAAATATTCCTTTTGAGATACTGTGTATAATACCTTGCGTTTGATACGCGTTGGCGTGTATCGTATAATTAAAAAATGTTGAGTAAGTGGCAACCTCGAAAAGTATTCTTTTGTCAGAACATCAAAGCTGAAAACCATAGAATGTAAAGCAACAACTTTTGTACTAAATTTTATCCAAAAATTTTCGAGTGTTTGTGTTGAAAACTATAGTATTATTTTGAACAAATTTTAAATAGGTGGCAACGTTGTAAAGAGATCCTCAGAGGCGACTCGGACACGATGTCCATTTCTTAACTCCTTAAAATGAGTATACACAACTAAAGGGTAGATTGGTACTGTATTTTAAGCATTATATTCTTGCAATCATACTTACTAACAAACTTTTGCAATTTTGATGAAATATCGAGAAGTCTTCGAAAAATAATTGATAGCAAATCGATAAATTTTTGATAACCGACTTTTTGAAATGAAATTTTTTTTCGATAAACAATCATTACACGCCGACAAAAAAACGATAATTTGCGACAGAAAATCGTCAATTTTCGATAACATATCAATAAATAATCGATACATTTTTGATAATAAACCGTTAAATTTTTTGATACCATATAAATAATAAAATATTAATGCAAGGCCCAATAACCTCCTAAGAAATTTTACGCCGAGCTTCTCTTTCAATTTGCGTCATGCTCCTTTTTAATTTTTCTTACAAATCGATAACTTTTCGATAATAAATCGATAACAACCCGTTAACAAACCGATAACTCGCCGATAACAAATGACATCTCTCTCGCCTATAACCGGTCGATATTACATCACTAACAAACCATTCCCTTCCTTTCCTTACTTTGATTTGCTGTCTGGTTTCGCTCATATCAACTCATCCACGTACATTGTTCCCACATTATGCTAGAGTGTAGTGACTGCACTGACTTTCAAGGACTACGCTTACACTTACCTTACGCTTCCTTTCGCAAAGATGTTTACACATCAAAAACCGATTTTGCATTTGTTTAAAGTGAATTCCACAGAATTTTTTTTTTGTAGGCTCTTGCTTCACCTTTAATAATCTTCGTTAAACCAGGACATCAGCAATCGATCTAAGCCAAGCTAGCTCATCACTAGCATCAATTCCAAAATTGTAACTACGCCCTGAATGAATACTTCGCTCCGAAGGAATTTTATGCCGAGCTTCTCTTTCCATTTGCGTCGTGCTCTTTTTAATGTTTCCTACAAATTCGAAGGATGTAGGCAAATAAATTTTCTCTGAACAGCTTTTCATGGCAGAAATATACTCGGAGTGCTTCCCCAATCACTGCCGAGGGGCGACCGCGCATAGAAGAACTTTTTTGTAATTGAAAAAACTTTTTTCTTCATTTTCGGTGTTGCTTTGCCCGGGAATCGAACCCTGGACTTTCGGTGTGGCACACCACCACTAGACCACGGCTGCTGCCTTCTATGCTCCGACACGCCCAATTTAATGCTATGTAGCCTTGCCAGAACGCAACTGCTAATAGACAATACTGCCCTGCATATCAACTGGTTAGCGATGATCATCGAAGGAAATAATTTTTCTTAGCCCGAAGGCTGCAAAAGATTACCGTCAGTCAAAAACGTTAGCAACATTCTCGGATTTGAGGTTTTCCCCCACCAACTAGTCGTAGTGCCACATGTGATATCCTATTGACTCCCTCATATCAAATAACACTTTTTGTCAAACGGTCTGATTAAATATCAATTGAAAAATATGTAAAAAAAGAGCAATAATTAAATTTACAAAGCTAAGTATGTATTTACTTATTGTATATTTAATTCACATGCAAACAGCGCCATATATCAAAGAGAGCAACTAAGGCGTGGAAAATCCATGCACCAAGCGAATAATCCTAGCCGCCAACTGCAAGGACGCCAAGCGGCATTACCGCACTACTTTACAGTGGTGGCGCGAGAGCGCATGATTATATGAAAACGAGTAGGTACTTGAAAGTGATTTATGATGTTGCGACGATCATCAATCAAGTGACAAAAGTGGATATGTCACATGCGCTTACACACACATATGCATCGGCAATATACTGCATATGGGATTGTTATTGACGCTATGATAGCGAAAGGGATTAACTCGAGTGCTCGGGGAATCTATAAGTAAAAAAAGTGGACACTTAGGAGCAGCACTTTGATAAGCAAATAAACTACAAAAGATGGGAGATGAGCAAAGATTGCAACTTCACATATGTGAAAATAGTGCCATCCAAATAACCCGTGTTTCGATAGATGTACGCATTTTCTTTAATTTTTAGCAGCAGTTGAGAGTAACAGTAATTTCTTTTGTCGTTTTTTTTGCATACCTAATTTTGATCAAAGTTATAATTAAATATTTTTTTTTTGTTGTAATCATTTACCACCCGCAAATTTTGCTTTGCAATTATATTTCCTTTTACCCTGGAGGCTTGATGGCGGCTTTTCGGTTTAGAAATTTTAAACTTGCGGATTGTATCTGATTGTATGTATGTACGAGCAAAAGGATATATGTATACATTTTAATAACTTACCCTCATTTTGTATGTTTGTAGTTGCAATAAGATTATTGCTTATTATTCTTATTCCAAGGCTGGAGCAACAGAATTTTGTTATTTGATTTGATGAAGTTGATGTAGGGTGGCTTTTTAGAACATCGGCTTTTCTTCTTTTTCACTATTATGCGACTTTCATAATTCTTTTATATACAAATCTGTTTGTACATATATGAATATGAATATAAAAGTGTAAATAGTTAATTTATATTTGATTCACTGCATTCAGGGGACTTAATCTACCCACGCATATATATTTACTTGAGTTGGTTACAGTGAAGTTCTTAAATATTGGGACATACACTAAAAATGTGTTTAATGCAGAAGTCCTAAAACTGACAGCGAAAAGAAATCATAAAACTTATAGGAAAAAAGGTATACGCTTAAATTAGACACAAACTAGTCGATTTCAACTTAAAAAAAAAATTTTAAAAATCAATTTGAAGTTAGAAGAAACCCTGTGAGTAACAAATAGCAGCAGAAAATATTTGCAATTTTTTTTCAGTTATTCGTTCATTTTTTATTTTCGATAATTAAAGAAAATTGTATGAATTCTATTTGGAAAACTTTCTTCACTAAGTTCGAAATCCTTTTCGAAAACATATTTTGGTGCACTTTCAAATTTAGCAGCAAAATAGTGCAATGGGAAAAAGTGTAATTTTACTAATTTAGTAGTCAATGTTGTTGTTCTTTATATTGAGTAATGGCAGCTCTGAACAGCATTGGTGTGGTATATGGTGGTAATGTGATCCACCTTTCACCGAGTTGAAGTCTCTGCTAAAGCAACAACACATTATTATTTTTTTTTATTATTATTATTATTATTATTATTATAATTTAAATTCAACTTTAAGATAACTTTTTCAGCGCTTATTGGGAATGAAACTTACACTATTTGGTTTTTAATATAGAACAACACCAAGAAGCGTGGGTTATACACCAAAATGTATTTCTGTGTGAAAATCTTCACACTTTTTATGGAGGAAAATCTTAAACGAACGAAAAAAAATATTTTTAAAAACTGGTCCGATTTTCGAGGGAATTCAAACTTCTAGTTTGTCAGACTAACATAAATCGTACTAAGAGACTGCAACATAGAAAGTTTCATGAAATTTTAAAGCAAATTTTAAAAAGTTTCATATATATTTTTAATACTTCTCCAGTTATTAAATTTTTTCGAAAATGTTTTCGAAGTTGATTTGCATAGTCTAAAAAGCACAGCTCATACGCTTTTTAAAGAAAATAACCGGGTAATTTTTAAAATAAATTGTCTTGCAATTAATTAAATCTACACCTGTTTCTGGTTAATTAGAATACGAATTTTTTTTCATTTCATGGTATTTCCATATCGAAACTTATTTGACATGTAAATATTTTCAATTGCATAAAGATGGCAAGCTTGTAAAATTCTAGCACTTTTTGGGAGAAAAGCGGACATATAAAATGAAAATTATACGGAGATGATCGGGAAAACTATCCCTAAATATCGGCGAAAACATTTTCTAAACTGTATTGAAATAGTTCCGCTTCCAAGTGTAAACAATATCGAAAGGATCCTGATATTATACAAAAATTGTATCGAAATAATTGGGAAACAATCCAGAAATGAATAAAAAAAACACTTCCGAAGTGATGTTCAATGAAATATTGGCGATTTGATGGCCCCCCAGTTGCCTCTCATGCCAATATTGTTGTGCTAAATTCTAACAGGTGGCAACCTCTTGAGCGATAACATCAGGTAAGTAAGCTGAGAACCAACCATATATGAAATTTCAGCGTCAAGATAAAGATGTGACTATTCATACTACGGAAAATTTGTTTTTATACCGTCCAGAATGAAGTAAATTTATTTTAAAAAATTATAAGAATCATCGGATGGCAAACTTTTGCTTTTATTTGTACTTTTTTTCTTCAAATAAAAAAGGCTCCAATTTTCATTTCAATAGAAGTATGTTTTACAAATTCTAATCGTTACTTGAGTATGGCTATAAGTAGTGTTTCAAAGAGTTGTCGTGGCTACTTCGAAAACGTCTCATGTCAGAACTTTGGCCTAAAATCCTTATATCAAAAGTTTCATTGAACAACACTTCAACTGGGCAGTTGTTTCAAAAACGCCCTACACCATCATGAATCCAAAACGTTTTGAATTAAGATTTCCATGTATAACACAACATAGGATTTGAGGCAGTTTAATTTTAAACCGAATTCTGAGATACGGTGATTTAGAAACTAATTTTCAGTGAGGTAATTCTTCAAGCAAATAGTAAAATAAGGAGTTTTTTTAAAACTTCTTGATAAAGATTTTCTTTCAAGAAATGCTGAGATTGACTGTTTTCGCACTTATCAAGAACGAGGGTATTGAAATACTCACACATAAAAGTCAACTTTTGAATTGTCATGAAAACTGAGAAAAAATTTGTGGGTAATTTTCTCTGATAGTGACTGTATCTCCACTTCTAGAGACGCCACTGTATTTGCAAGCAAACAATGTGCGATTTCTCATTATTCTCAATTGCAAGTGTTTTTTGTAATTTTGCTTTGTTATTTTTACTTTTCAAAAAGTTACAAAAATATCCTTCCTATTTGCTATTGTTTGTTTTGCTGGTAGAGGATATAATTTTCATTGCCTATGTATATGCAAATTAGACTGATCGAAAAAATTTGCAAAATACTGCCACGAAATTTGAAGCTCACTTTAAGAAAGTCTTGGAAAAAGTGTTGTTTGCTTGTTTGAAACTTGTAAATATCGAAAAAGTCATTATCTTCACCTCGAGGAGCTCTATACACCTTCTAATGTTCTTCTGAGTTTCGAGGTCAAATTCCCACAATTTTGGTCTTCTACACTAGTTGTAGCCCCTAGAACTATATTTCTTTTTTGTTTTAGCAAGCTTTGAAGAAAAAAAAAAAACAGTTATATGAAGCAACTGCAGAGCGTCGACGATCATTCAAGGGAATTACGAAGTTTCTTAAGACCAAAATAATGAAACGTAAGTTTTAAAACTTTTTGATAAATAACGAAGTTGCAAACTAAAAACTATTTCGATGAAATTTACAGGGATTAATAAAAAATTCTTATCCCGAGACCCTCTCAGCATGAGTTTCATATTTGGTGGCAGTTCCTTGAAGCTTTTTTTATTTCGTAGGACAATCAACCCAGGCTAATGCTCATATATGCGTAAGTACTTTTATACATACATTCGTGGCTCTATATAAAGGACTTCCCCTCACATTTTTCCTAACTTTTTCTTCATTCACTTTTCATTGCACCCTTTGAATTAATTTAGCATTCTGCTTCATTATGTTTTAACCCTGTTGATTTACGCTGCACCTTTTCATTCAAATCTTGCAATTAACATCCCCTCGCCGCTGCGTCCTTTATGGCATACAGACTAAGTACATACGCTTCATAACGGATGCTGGAGTTAAAACAAACTACATGTTATGATTTTAACTACATTTTATATTTACGGGCTTTTATATGAAGCATTGATGTTGTTTTAAAAGTGGTTTTGTTGTAATATTGTTATTTTTATTAATTGCGGTTATTTTAGTATTGAATGTTAGAAGATTGTCGATATGAAAGATTTTTTTGTTATTTTGTAAAGTTTACCAAGCTTAGATTTTTATTAATAAAAAAAAAACTATGCGAAACAATCTCATAAATATTTTCGAAAGTTCAATGCGTTTAAAAATCTTGAAGAAAGTTTAAAAATTTTGTGAATTTTTTTGAGCAAGCGGTTTTGTAGTTCAATAAACGTTAGCATTTTAGAGTACAAGTTTTGAAGTTCCTCAAAAATTTTCATTGAATTTTTCGAAAAAGCTCGAAAATTCGAGAAGTGTTTAAAAACGTCTATAAATGTTTGAAATTTAAACTATGCAGTTAAATTCAGCTAATTTAATAGCAAATAAGCATAAGGGCCGGAGTTTGAGTTTTCTGTAGTGTCGATATATGATTAGGGCAGGTGTGTTCTTAAAATAAGTCCCAATACTGAAAGTGTGGATGGCTTGCCTATTAAATTTATAAAACTGGTACTATCCTGCATTCTTGGAACCCTTATCCACATGTTTTGTTGTTGTTGCAGCGATAATGACACTCCCCGAAGGCCTTGGGGAGCGTTATCGATGTTGATGATCCTTTGTCGGATGCATATCCGATACGTTCCGGTAACAAACGCCATTAGGTTACTAGCCCGACCATCTTCTCGGGAAAAATTCGGTATAACCGCATGAATCTTTCTAAACCGTATCGCCCTCCTACCCCCTAGGTGGAGCTTAGGCCGACAGACATTCGGCTGTTATAGAAACAGGATTCGCCACGGGTAGGTGAGGTTACAAATTGGGTGGGAAAAGCTATATATTGCGCTGGCAACCCCTTGAAATTGCTGCGCTACACAGCCCCTTGAATCAATTTGGTACCTGCCGCGGGTATATTCTAAGCCCCCTAACCCGCTGGAGGGCCATTATCCTCATCATAAACCGTGGTTTTACTACATTCTGTTTTCTCTAAAAATTCGAGTTGATTTTGAAATTTTCTAAACTGTTGCAACTCGAAACAAAATTTATTTTTATTCTTAATTTTTTTAGAAAAATAAATAAAATAATAAAAATTATAAAATTTGTTAATTAAATATAAATAAAATTATTTGCAATTTTTTCAAAAACTATACAAGTTTCTAAGACTTGAAATTTGTTTTTGTTAGACCAAACTTCATTGTACTCCAAAATTGTGTACTCAAAAAAAAAAAATCGAAGTAATCATTTTAAATTTCCAGTACTTTTGAGCCCTTCTCGAATTTTCGAATCGCATAGTTTTCATTATAATTCATTATTATTTACCTGTTTTATTAACTAAAATAAATCAAAGAAGAATAAAATTGATAAAAATATATTTCGAAGTAGTTTTCAAAAAACAATGCAAATTTTAAGTTAGACTAAATTGATTGAACAACAGCACAGCACGCTAAAAAAATTTAAGTAATTGTTTTGAAATTTTCAAAAAAATTTTTAAGTGTTTATCGAATTTTCGAATTGCATAGTTTTCGTTATCCAAGCCATTTTCATATATGTATATTCTTTAAACTTACAAAAAAAAAAACTAATAATAAAAAAATAATTAACGCAATTTTCATAATTTTAGCTGAGGACGCTACTTCTGAAGTTTTTCCAAAAAATTGGCACGAAAGTCATAAATTTTTTTGGAAATAGGGGACAAAAAAATCGCAATTTTTCTATTTTCTTGGGTACATCTTCTAGTATTAGTAATCTGTCTCGTAAAGTTTTAATATAAATAAGTCCTTCACAAAAACAAAAACGAACGCGCATTTATAACCATCAACAGGATAAATTCGGCTGACGTTGAAGTTCATTATTATGCAAATGTAGTTATATGACTTTGTCCGTAGTAAAATGCGAAATTATTATAATGACACTTTGTTTATCTTACATAGAGTTGCATAAGGGGAAGTATTTATGCTTGTGTGTTTATGCAGCGCGTAGTTGTCCTGTAGCAATAAAAACAAAGGGTGCATTTCATTTTTATTCCATTTATGTTTTCGTTTCCGCCGACTATTCATTTCTAAAATTTTTTTTGGGTGACCAGCCAAAAAGTCAACATTGTTACTATTGTCATGCTTTTATTGTAGTACTGCACAGTGGGCGCTGAACTGATGGAATGCAAATAAAATATTTGAGAAATACCTGCTCCCTTCTCTCGGATCTTTATTGCAGCTATCTATTAACTATCAGTTTTCGTTTATCGTCACACAATCGGCCGGAAAATAAACTCGTGTAAATGAAGCTTAAGTTAACACGTCACTCATCAATATCAAGTGTGGTGTTAAGTACTCAGTCAGATAGTTCGTATCGTGCGGTTAATACTATACATTCTGTACATACATATTGTGACGAATATTAGTGGCCCTAAGTGATACTCACATCACTAGTCTGATGCTAAGTAAATGAAGCCACAACAATAATAAATCAGGCAGTCACTTGTATCTACATAAACGAATCAATCATTATGTCTACACTATGTACGTACACGCAGTGGAGAGAGACGCACAAACGCATGCATATATCTTATCTGAGATACTCCGAAAAGTAGGCAATCGTCTGTGGAAGTATCACTCACATATACACGCGCATGGGCTATGCGAGAAGCTATAAAAATCGTGCATCTGTAATTATAGCTGAGAAATTTATAGCTGGTAAGCAAATAGCAAATTCTTGAAATAGAAATGCCTAGAAATATGTCAACGAGGAAACCAAAGAGTATAAAAGCAGCAGCTGAGGCAATGCGAATTAGAGTTTGATTTAAGCACGCTATCTGTCGAGAAGTAGAAGTGTTGTAATAAAGGTCATTTTGCATTATTGAATAGTGGAGTTATTTATTCAACAGTTTAGTGATTCGAACGTTAGCAGAAAGTTGTAAATAAGATGAATTTCCCAAAATTCGTTACAATTGGTGTCAGAAGAGGAATTGTTGAATAAATTCCGAAGATTGCGAATACAACTTGGACATGGCAAAGTTGAGTGAATTAAGGATCCAGCAACTGAAAAAGGAGTTGGAGAACCGTGGACTGAATACAACCGGCAATAAGATCGAACTTCAAGCACTGCTACGAGAGGTATTGGAGTTGGAAGGAATTAATGTGGACGAGTATGTCTTTTATCCTGATGTGGAAGAATCAACAAAAAAAATTGAAGAGAAAAACGAAACATCGCAGACAGTTACCAGCACAGACTTGAACACAATATTGGCTGCAATATCTGCACAAACATCGACAGTAATATCAATGTCGTCGCAAATATCATCTCAACTGGAAGACCAGAGGACACATATTGCACAAATGTCGTCAGAAATAACATCGAAGATTGAAGCACAAGAAACCCGTATCGACATCGAAACTCAACTGGAATAACAGAAGACATATGTAGCATCACAGGAGGCACATATTTCAGAAATGACGTCGCAAGTGTCATCTCAACTGGAAGACCAAAAGACATATATGGTATCTCAATTGGAAGCGCAAGAGGCACGTATATCTGAAATGTCGGCAGAAATTTGTGAACAGGTATCATCAAAAATGGAAGCGCATGATGAAAAAATGGCTCAATTTCGGGCAGAAGTAGATGATTTAAAAGGTCGTATGGAGCAGTTACAACTAAATCGCCCAACTGTTTCAGCAAGCAATCCGAAGAAAAAAACTCCATCTTTTGACGGCTCTGTTCCTTTCCAGGTGTTTAAGCTACAATTTGAGAAGACGTCAGCAGTGAACAACTGGAATGCGGATGATAAAGTAGCTGCACTGTTCATGGCATTGAAAGGGCCTACAGATGAGATCTTACAAACCATTCCAGAGGGCGAACGGAACTGTTATGAAGCATTGATCGGCGCTCTAGAGAGACGATACGGAACAGAGCATAGGAGACTAAATGGAGTTACTGAACCGTTTCCAGAGGCCTGGTGAAACATTGCAAGAGTTTGCGTCGGATGTTGAAAGGCTGGCACATATAGCGAATGCGGACGGACCCGTGGAATACACCGAAAGGGTAAAAATCCAGAGCTTTGTAAATGGCATACGGGACGTGGAAACGAAGAGAGCGACATACGCAAACCCAAAACTTACATTCACAGAAACGGTATCACATGCTCTGATTCAGGAAACTGCATCGCTTCTGTGTAAGCCAGCGTTCAAAGCACGCCGTGTGGAGGTAGAAAAGCCAGACTGGGTGAACACAATATTGGAGGTGCTGAAAGGATCGCAAAAGCGGAGTGCAAGAGTTATCAAATGCTTCAAATACGGGAAGCCCGGTCACATTGCGATCTTGATCCTAGTGGTTTCAACAGCATGGGTGGTCTTAATAACAAAGCTGGAGGGGATGAGCAAGAACGAGTAAAATATAGAGATTGAGAGCTAGCTCCAGCTATTGAATGTCCTGTGATATCTGTGTCGCAAATTGGAAGGAAATCAAGCAGTCTTACCGTCAGAGGGAATGTGGATGGCAAAGAACGTGTACTGACTGTAGATACAGGCGCATCTCATTCCTTGATTCGATTTGATTTGGTCAACAGGAGAGTAAAACCTTTACCTGGAGCAATGTTGCGTACGGTAACAGGCGAGTATAACCAAGTCCAGGGAGAATTGATATGTGAAGTCTTAATTGGGAAGGTCATGGTTCTACACAAATTCGTTGAGGCGGAGATCGTTGATGAAGTCATATTGGGAGTGGACTTTTTAGTTGACCATGACATCGGGATCGATATGCGGAGAAAGATTATACGCTATGAGAACCAGGATGTTCCACTTAACATCAGTTTGGAGAAAGGGTTCAGCAGTAAGCGAGTGCTGGTGGTGGAGATTCGACAGAGACCACAAAAGCCAAGGAAAGTAGATTGGGCAAAGATTGATGGAACGAATGGGCCAAAATAAATCAAAACCGAAGGTACCTGCGAGAGAAACACTAACATTGAAACCCCTTAATGGACGCACTAAAACGGACGAAAGAATTTCCTAGAAAGAATGCAAGGGTGGTTTCAAGCCAGGGCGCACTACTGTTGGGAAACGTCGGAACGATACTGATTATGTGAAGCCAATCCGTCAAGAGCAAGCTCTACAAAGTAGTTCATTGGCCAAACAACAGAGTGCGAAGGAACGATCCAGGATAATGAGTAGTAAGATGAAACACATGTACGACAAGAAAAATAATTCGGAAGGTTTCCGGGACGGGAGGGAGATTTGGTACTGCTATACAACCTTCATCGGCGGAAAGGTGTTCCATCCGAATCTTGGTGCAATTGGGAAGGCCCGTGCAGAGTTGTGAAGAGGATCAGTGATGTTATCTACCGCATACAAACAATTGGGAAACCACGGAATAGAAGGGTGGTTAATTTGGAGAGGCTAGCAGTGGTTAGATCGAGAAATTTGTCTGATCGGGACGATCATACTTAGGTGGAGGGCAGTTTGACGAATATTAGTGACACTAAGTGATACTCATTCTGATGCTAAGTAAATGAAGCCACAACAACAATAAAGCAGGCAGTCACTTGTACCTACATAAACAATACAATCATTATGTCTACACATATGTACGTACACGCAGCTGAGAGAGACGCACAAACACATGCATATATCTTATCTGAGATACTCCTAAAAGCAGGAAATCGTCTGCGGAAGTATCACTTACATATACACGCTCATGGGCTATGCGAGAAGCTATAAAAATCGTACATCTGTAGTTATAGCTGAGAAATTTATAGCTGGTAAACAAATAGCAAATTCTAGAAATAGAAACGCCTAGAAATATGTTAACGGGGAAACCAAAGAGTATAAAAGCACAAGCTAAGGCATGACGAATTAGAGTTTTATTTAAGCACGCTATCTGTCGAGAAGTAGAAGTGATGTAATAAAGGTCATTTTGCATTATTGAATAGTGGAGTTATTTATTCAACAGTTTAGTGATTCGAACGTTAGCAGAAGGTCGCAAATAAGAGGAATTTCCCAAAATTGGTTACAATATATTTGATGTCTAAATACATTAAGTCTGGTTAAGTCATATCTTATCCTCAAACTCAGATTGTAACTGCGAAAGCAGATCTAATTTTCTATTAATATTCGTGTAGCATGACCCCCAGTGTTCTAGTGATTGGATTTATGCAATTAATCTTAATATATCCTTCCCATTCAACTTAAAAAAAGCTGAAGAGTGTTTTTCGGTGTACGATGGTTATACGATTTAAACTCCACGGGATTGCAATCCCTTCCATACTATCGTTATTCTCGCTGAGCTAGTGTGAAGTGATAGAGCCGTTTATGAGTTCTGGCTGTGCAAATACCTCGTTTGCTCCTTCGACATCAAAATCCCATCTCTGTCGTGCTTAGCCATCACTCATCTTTGTTTAGAGCCCCACTCGCTACTACCAGGCTCGTTGTCATTTCATCGACACATATTCTCACTCCACGAGCCATTTTGTATTGGTCCGTCAAAACTATGGTATCAAGTTTCTGATTTAAGTCCCATCTTTCCAATACTGTCTTCCAGGAAAGAAGATCCTATAGCTTGAATCGAAGACTGTCATGAGAGTTATTTTCTCCCATTTTTGTTGTCTTTACCAGGAAGCAGAATACGACCTTACCTCTAAGTGTGCTCTTTAAAGAGGCTCAACTCGATAACCCCTTGAGACGCCGTTTCGTTGTTAGAGATATCATTTGGTAGCACATTGTGCCACATGTGGATCTTTGAACTTTCCCGTGTAAGTATTAAAATAATGCAACACGACTGGTGACACATAGTCGTTGACGGATGTGTTACCTTGCATGTTGAGAGTAATTACTTTTTTCCGAAATTCTTTCGGTTTTCCTATAGCACTGCAGCGTTGAGGTCAGCGTTGTCATATCGCTTTCCCTCGTGCCTATATGACAACAACGTTTACTCGATTCGTCTTCGACGACGCATGCAACTTTTCTTTTCTCAGCGAAGAGACCAAATCGCTTGGTTCTCTTTACGTTAGGTTAGGTTAGGTTAGGTTCAAGTGGCTGCCGTCCACATCGGAGCGGCACACATGGGCCTTTATAGGCCCATTGTGAAACCACACGGATTTGTTCCTACTCTCCTAATCAAATTACTTCGTTGAGTTTATGAAGCAAACTAAGCGTCGTGTATTGACCTCAGCTATATCAGTCAGATCTACGAGAAACATATTGCCCATAAAACGTTGCCTTCTTCTACAGAGCGCCGAACATTCACAGAGTAGATGCCTAACAGTTTCAGGCTTTTCTTCGTTGCTGCAGCTTCTACATTAATCATTAAATGGAGCGCCAATCCTTTCCGCATGCGGTCCAATACAAACATGGCCCGTGAGAAGACGTACAACTAAGGAAAGATCCCTCTTACGGAGGGTGAGAAGCTCTCGCGATCTCTTCTTATTCCATTCCGGCCATGTGAGTTTTGCCATGGGGCATCTATCATGATGCTTCCACCTGGCTCCCGCTTTCATCAATAGAGCATCCTTTATCTTGAGCTTGCAGGTGGAGAGCGGCATGCTCAACCTCTTCCAGGATGGCGAAAGTGGAAGGAGGGTACCATCTCTTGCAAGCTCATCCGCCATTTCATTACCTGGTATGCCCTTATGTCCCGGAACCCATACCAGATGCAGAGTAAACTGTTCAGCCATCACGTTAAGTGATCTGCGACAGCGTACTACAGTTACAGAATTAGCTGTGACAGAGTCAAGGGCTTTCAGTGCTGCTTGACTGTCTGAGAAATTATAAATGTGTTTCTGAGAGACTGCCTTCTCCCTAAGGCAGTCTAGAGCGTCTTTTATGGCCGCAAGCTCGGTCTGAAATACGCTACAGTGATCCGGAAGACGAAACGATCTATGTATCTCAAATAGTTCCGAATATACACCCCCTCCAACCCTGTTATCCAGTTTAGATCCATCTGTGTAGATCTGAATGATGTTAGTGGGCCAATAAGGGTCATTAACCCACTGTTCCCTCTCAGGGATTAATATCTCGTATCTCTTGTTAAAGTTGGTATGTGGTTTGCAGAAATCTCTCCATTTTGGTATGCAGAATCTGTTGAGAATTTCGGTATGTTTGCAGTGAGACCATGTGGTCAGTTTCCTCAGCTTAATGGCTGCATATGCTCCATATTTAATGCCTACTATTGGTTCTTGTTATGA
The DNA here is from genome assembly GCF_040869045.1 of Eurosta solidaginis. NCBI lineage: Eukaryota > Metazoa > Arthropoda > Insecta > Diptera > Tephritidae > Eurosta > Eurosta solidaginis. Next base: position 258,318,168 of record NC_090323.1, on the reverse strand, counting down.
ACAGGATAATTTCTGCGCAAACCATGCCTTAATCAGAGCCAATTCGCAGAGCCTCATTCACTTTCTGAGGATGATGATCTCTTTTTGAGAGGAGAAAGGTGTTTTCTGAGATGTTCAAGTGTAAGAGACTGTCGTATGTAACATTCAACAGATGTAACCCTGCCACCGAATTCATGGCCTTATTATACACATTTGTTCATTTGACTGTGAGTCCTTTCTTACGCTTGATACCGGTCTCTCAGACTTAGTGCTTGAATTATATTCGCGGCTGCATGTGCGACTTTGTGAGTATATTTACAATGAATAACAGGCCGGGCTGGCAATCTCTTGACCAAAATTTTGGTTTACTTTATTATTTTAAAATAATTTCTAATTTTTTCTATCTCCCTCTCCATCCATCTTTCTTCACCTTTCCCTTTCCGTTTCCCTTTCCTTCTCCACCTCCCTCTCGTCCTTCATTTTCATCTCTCCATGCCTTGAATCTTCCTCACCCTACCTTCTTCCTCTCTCTTAATTTTGTACCTTCGTGAGCTCCTCTCATTTGAGCGTTCCCTGAAATGGCTACAGCATGAGTTTGTAGAAGATTTCTCGCAACTTTTTTCCTAAAAGTCACCCACTGTCCTTGTGACCCCTTTATTGCAAATGATATATGAGCCACCAGTGCATTACTATTTTGCATACAATAAAATGTTAGAAAAATATTTAAATTTTAATTTTTCATGGTGCATTGAGTGGGCACAGACGGAAACCTTACATTCACGGCACTTCATTTCAATGAGTAACTGGGGGAGCAACCATGTATGTCTACCAGAGTTATCTATCTACCAAAATTACCCTGATGATTTTTAATTAAACTGCAATACCTACCAACTCGTGAGCATAATCAACACTTGGAGAGCAAACCGAAAGAATGTGGAAGATGTGCTTAGATGCGTTTTGTTGTTTTTTCATTGGTGCTGCTTATGAGTGAATACATAATTAATGTGACATTCTTAATTTATGGTTGATTCTTGCAAATTAGTTTGAAGGATAAGTTTAACCTCCACAGGGAGAACGAAGCTGATGAGATGAATATTTGATATGTTGTTGTAATGCCAAACTTGTTTTTAACCAACAAACGGTTTCATGCCTTGTTAGGGCGAATGTAAACAATTTAGATATCTCGTAGTGTAGTTGTTACTGTAAATAGTTAACATTTTTTATTTCTGGGGTATCACGCTCCTCAAGGGGTGTTGGCTTGTTAGTGGCGTTTGTGATTTTATGATTTGTCGCATAAAAATGCAAATTCAAATGCAAATGATGAAAAACTTGCTGTAAGCATCTGGTAATGAATGAATTATTGTTATTGAGTGTTCGAAAAGTTTGTTTGAATCCAAAAAGTAACGTATATTCTGAGTACTTTTCATTTACTAATATTTTTTGAACTAAAATCGATGGCAATCAAGTTGTCATATTTAGATGCTATAATAAAAGGAAGCTTAACTAGGATTATCACACCAGTAGCAGAGACATTAAATGAAACAGAGAAAAAGGAATGGGATAAAAAACAATTAAGACAGATTAGGTTTACGTAAGTCCACGTACTCTATACCCAGTAGAAAGCTGGCCATACACTACGAAGATGTTGGGCTTAATGGAACCTATCACCATTAAAATATTTGAATACGTTGTTTTCAGCAGTAACAGCCTTCCGGCTGTCGTCTGTAGTCATTTGGACAATGAAAATACAGTTAGAAAATACTTTACAAATTGAAGTAGAAGCTTGCCATAAAGCCCATATATTTACTCAAAATAAAGTTTAAGATGCCAAAATTATCCATTTATCTTTACGACCCGGTGAAAGAAACAGACATTAGACCCTAGTCTTCATGCTTAGGCATTGTTCAGCTCTCCCTCTCTACATATTTTCTTTACGCTTTTTAATACTGAATGTACCTAATAATCCCAAAAGCAAACTGTGATCAATGTAATCACAATGAGTCAATTAATCCAAAAGAAGTTCAGTTGATCCTGAGTGAACTCATATATCAACGAAAGAGCCTCTTCTTAAAAACATTACATTGTTATCGAAGGTTTATAAATTCGCTATCAAAAGCAAACTTTATTGACTTCTTATCGAAATGCTATCGATTTTATATCGAAGGAATATCGATTTTTTATCGAAAAGTTTTCGATTTGCTATCAAAAAATATAGATTTGTTATCAAAGAACGCTCTATTTGCTATTATCAGAGTGTTGCCGATTTGTTATCGATGCGATGACCTTTGAAGAGTTCTACGAAAGTTTTATGGTCCTTTCCGTGATGCCGATGACGATATGCAATGGTGAGCTCGATCCAACCGATACAATTTCGATAACAAGAGAATATTTTTTCGATAAAAAAGTCACAACTTTTCGATAACTAGTCGGTATTCTTTCGATACAAAATCGATAACATTTTTATAACATATCGAGGAATTTTCGATAGCAAATCGATAATTTTAAAATAAGAAATCTATATAATTTCGATAACACACCCATGAAAATTCGATATTTTTTTAGATAACCACTCGATAACTTTTCGACAACAATCGTCGATAATTCATCATAAATATAACAATAACTCTTCGATAACAGCTTTTGTCGTTAACAAACCAATAACATGCCGATAACAATCCGATAATAATAACAGCTCGATAATTTAAAATATTTAAAAATGAATTTTTCCGAGCCCTACTAAATGATTCCAAAATACTGCCGAAATGATCCGGAAGCAGGTATCATCATCTATCGAAATGTAGTAAGATTTTTCTGGTTTAAGTTTTGAAGAATAACAATTATTTATAAATAAAAAAAAACGAAAGGCGCGATAATCTCCGAAGATATCTAAGGCCGAGCTTCTCTTCCAATTTGCGTCGTGCTCCTCTTGATTTTCCCTAAAAATTGGCCGGACGGAACCTACATGTTTTATGCCGACTCCGAACGGCATCTGCAAGGCAGATGAGTTTTCACTGAGAGCTTTTCATGGCAGAAGTACACCCGGAGCGCTTGCCAAACACTGCCGAGGGGCGACCCCGCTTAGAAAAATTTTCTTCTAATTTAAAAACCTTATTTCTAAAATTTTGATGTTGCTTTGCCCGGGGTGCGAACCTAGGGCATACGGTGTGCTAGGCGGAGCACGCTACCATCACGCCACGGTGGCCGCCACAAAAATTATTTGCTCACCCTAATAAAAACATTGTTAAGTTTACATTATGTTAGTTCTAACGAGAAATTTAGGTTTCTTGAAACCTTTTTGGCCAAAAAATAACAGTTATAAAAACACCTTTATTCAATAAATCACACTAAACAATCTCAAAAACCATATTAACGAAGTGTTTTTAACCTTATATACAATTGATTGAGGGCAATAACGGCATACAACAATGAAAGAATGCTTAAGTGCTAGCACTAACGGGTATAAAAATATATGAAAATAACGATTGCTGAAAAAATTTACCAAATAATGTTCGTAAAAACTAATTCACAGACACATAAAAAATGCACTTTGTTCACAAAAAACGATTTAATCCCCCTACTTAGATCTTTAGATTTTCTCTTATTTCCACCAAAAATGTTGCCTGCATTGTCTCTTATTCGGTTTTTGCACACCACGAATACCAACATTGCATTGTCCTACAAAAATTAGCGAACAATATCCTGCCGCACCATTGTCGCTTGTACCGCAACAGTTGCAACCAAATGTGGCACAATTTTTTATATCTTTTTTTTTGTATTTTTCATCTCTTTTTTGTGTTCTATAAAGACAAGTTTTCGCTTCTATTTGCAAAATATAATTTTTGTTCAACATGCAACTGTGTTGATTTACTTGTAATAGGCCCGCAGATATCCTTCAATTCCCACTACTCTCCTGTCATATCCTTATTTCTACCGTTATCGAGACAAACATTTTAATTGTTCGCTAGAACTTAAGCGCATGCCATGGACTAGTTTGACATCTGCCAACAAAATCGGTTGCTGCACAAAGTGTGAATGAGTCAAAAAGCCGTCAACTACCTTATTACTTATTTATTGCACTTAAGTGTTAGTTGGCACTGTACTTTTTTTGTTGCTTTTTTTAACTTACCTTACACACCTGCCGCAATGTATTTGTGATTTTAACGGTTTTTTTGTTTTTTTTTTGTGGACATACGTCGTATTTACTTGGTTTGCGCGTGCCACTACTAACACATTAGTGACTAAGTGTCATTGTTGCGTGTCCTGCATGACTGAGTGAGTTTAACTGCAATTTGTGTTTGTTGTCCACAATTAATTGTTGGTAGGATTTAGTAACCGTTCTTGTTGAATGTTTGAAGGGAGAATAGGTAGGTAAATGTGCCAAATTAAATGTAGGTGGAAGAAAGATTTGTATATGTTTAAATGTATCACCGGTAGCAGTATTTAGACGACGCCAATAAGGATGATAACCCTTTTTAGTCTGCTCGGATTTGAGCACGAAGCCCGTAAGAAAAAGGGAAGTATAATTATAATCAAACTTGATGGGGGTTAGCTTGGGTAATTGTTTGGACGTTGGGAATCAGTCCTTTCCTCGATATTCCCTCAAAAACTTTCCGCTTACCTATAAGAATAATATAAGAGGCTACTGGGATTTAAGTGGTTGTGTGGCGCAACCCTCACAAGGGGTTGACAGCGCAATGTGTAGCTTCTACAACCCAATTGTCAACCTCACCTACCCGCGGCGAATCTTGGTTTATTTCCAGACAAGGCTCTGGCGACCCCGAGTTCTTCATGGAACTAGAGGGTGGGGAGGGAGGGATGGCCTGAAGGTTTAATGTGATCATATAAAATTTCCCGAGATGGTCGGGCTAATAACTTAATGGTGCTTTGTTACCGGAGCATAACGGATCTATATCCGCCAAAGGACCATCAACATCAATAACACTCCCCAAAGCCTTCGGGGAGTGTCTTTATCGTTAATACAACAACAACAACATCAGAGGTTCTCTGAGAAACTATCGACTGTGTCGTCCTGGACATCAGTGTAATCTTTACAGCTTGAGCTATGGTAGCTTGTTTTTAACGTCATCGTAAAGTTTAGAAAGGGAGCTCGTTCCATTTCTTCTCAGGCCTTGCAATCATTCCGGCTGTAGCCCTACAGAGCTTTCCGCCTCCTTTATGTCCATTCCGGAACATCTTTTGATCATCTCATTTTCAATTCGTTCTCTTCAACATCAAAGGTAGATTTGAAATATCTTATGGACGCTAATTTCAATACATGTCGCTAATATGAGCTTCCTACCAATAGAATATGGACTAAAAAAGGATGCAGGCCTGCTAAATCTCGACATTCGGATCTTGTGCAGCTGTACGCCAGTTGCACAGCGAGGTGAAAATGACCAATCTAAAAGACCGAAATGGCTTGCTGAATTCTTACCCTTCGAAACATACCAAGAAACGACTGCTTTATGAAGTTGGCCCTTCAAGACGTGTAAGAGGTCAATTATGTAAATTAGATTGAAGTGGTTGCCACGGAGGCACACATGGGCCAGTATCATTGTGATAAAATAAAACGACACCCATGGTCTTCGAAACGTTTTGAGGATGTGATAAAACGTGACAAGTCATTGATATCATATCCCATTACTTGGCGTAAATTTTCGAAGAAGGGGAACTCCCAATCACCGCTAAGGCTAGACTTTCTGCATGCCTGCCAATAGGACAGTGCCCCGTATATACTTATATTATTGTGAAAATTCTATCCTTACTTTGGCCAGGTTTGCTTAGATATCAACCACCCTGAGGTTTTAGCCGTCTATCTTTGCTTGACGGTAGATATACTCTTTAAGCATTAGTTTGCGTGGAGAAAAGGGTATACCTAAGCGTTCTCTGTAGGGAAGAATATGCTTGGTCGTTTCCTGCCTGGAAAGTTCGCCTACCCTACAATACAATATTCCTCAATACTTCTGTGTACCGGAAACTATGTAAGGTGCACATTGTTATTTTCTTTATTGTTAGTTCAGAATTGAATGAGAAAGAGCCAAGGGATTTGACTGCCGCTTACCTGTCTTTACAACCAAAAAAAAAAAGGTTTCCTTGCCGATAGTATTTTCTCCTATCCAAACTGCGGCTTCCATTATTAACTAATACATCTGCCTAGAAGGCACTACAATGAACAGGTAAACAGGGTTGGAGGCCTCTCGGTCCTTTAATGGATGCCTCCTTCAACCCTACCGCTTCATCCAAAGCTAGGTATCTTTGCGCTGAGGTTGCGGTATGAAACCGTTGTGGTCGGATAGCGATATGTTCTTCGAGGAAGAAAAAATAAATAAATACATTTGAGGTGCGATAACCTCCAAAGAGATTTTAGCGCGAGCTTCTCTTCCAATTTGTGTCGTGCTCCTTTTAGTTTTTCCTACAAATTGGCGGTAAGGGGCCTACTTGTTTTATGCCGACTCTGAAGGGCATCTGCAAGGCAGACGAATTTTCACTGAGAAGCTTTTCATGCTGCTTTGCCCGGGGCGTTAATCCAGAATCTCCGGTGTGGTAGGCGGCGCACCCTATCATCACATCACGGCGGTCGCCGCGGAAAAAAACTATAACTTTTTAGTTTGTCGAAATAGGTCGAACTCTATTCCAAAATGGTACCGAAAACAATACCTTAGTAATCAGGCCATAGTTCAGAATCGATCTCAATGATCTCAAAACAATGAACCTCCAACCGCGCTCATATCAACTGAATACGGTTCCCCTCTGCGGTTCTCATACGTACAAACCCGACGACCGTAGTCGTGTTTCAAAAGAGGTGATCTAGTGAGTGAGGGAAAACCTGAATGCTTCTTGAAGGAACGCCAATTTCAATCCAACCAGCTTTGTTAAATCATATAAATTAACAATAAAAAATGACACAATTAATTAAAAAAAAAAAAAAACCCATGATATTTGACACCATCACCAATCGCCAACACAAAATCAGCAGCAAAAGTTCAATGAAACGCTTCATTTGCAAATAAAACGAAATTATCGAAATTACTTCGCATTTCTTGAACACATTCAGTGCATTAAATTCAACGCGAGCCATTCGATTGCGATGCTGTCACTGTGAGCAATAAATAATTTCGCAATAAATGAAGCGCGCAAGTGGCGAAAATGTAACTTTGATACACTCGCATGGCTATTACAGCAAATGACAAAGGACAAATACCCCTTCCGTTTCCGAGCAGCGCTAAGCAATCGAAAATCAAATCATATAAATAAAAAACCCTTTCGCAAATAAAAAAGAAACAAACGTTTTTTTTTTCCTACTTTAAAATTTGCTCTGGTTGAGGAGTTACACTCCTCAAAGTGCCAAGGCTGCTGATGCTGCGCGCGCTTTTGTTGTATTTACTCCTGAGTCAGACTGACGACCAGGGCCGGATTAACCCTCAACCGCGCCCTAGGCAACCATCAATTTGGGGGGCCTTTTCACGTCCGTTCCCTTCTTTTTTCGATTAAAAAATACAAACTTATATCTTTCATAAAAAATTTATTGTCACAGTGTAATAATATCAATAAAATTACTATCTACATTTTAAACATGTTGTTTTCTACATTTGTTTTCGGCAAATTCATCAATTATATCATCAATATCGATTTTGTTCAATAAATCTGACTCAATGCAAAGTAAACCTAACATCTCGAGTCGCTCTTGTCGCGTTGTAGCTCTTTCAGCAGCTTTGATTATTTTTAATTGCGAGAAGGATCGTTCGGCAGAATAAGTTGTGTTCATTCATGTTAAAAAAATCCGAAGAGCTATTTCTGCGTTAGGAAATACATCGGCTAATTGATCTTCCATTAGAATCTTATACAAATGACTATGAGTTTAAATAACTTTTGAATCTCTAGAATAAAAACGAACTAAGTTATTTATAGCTTCGTGGAGGTCTCCATCAATTAGAGAAAAGTTGATGAGAAATGCAAATCTCTCTGAAACTTCCATATACACTTTCGCACGTCGTTTGATTTCACTGTGAAGATTGTCGATGATTTCGAGAAAACCTTTTACCCTAAAATCATCGCGAGACGAAAATTCTACTTCTGGAGCATTTCCGTCATTAGGTTGTTTTTTTCACCGACGAGTACGTTTTACGATTTCTGTATAACCTACACAGGTAAAAATTGTTTTGTTGTTTTCCTCGAAATCATTGAACTATTTACGGAATTCAACTAAACTCTCTTCTAACGATCCCTCCAAAAAATATCAGGAAATCCCCAAATTCGTTACAATACATTTTTCAAAATAAAAACTACCAATGTACATTTTGAGATAATTCTTTTTTATTATTCAATATACTCTCATTTCACTTCGATACACTTCTTTGAGTCGGAAATGTCCTTTTTAGGAACCTTGTCTAGTTCGTCGGTCGTCGCCTTTTGAATGCGGTCAATTGAGTTTTATTTATTTGAGTAAAATTTGTTTTCAGTTCTGAATATATTTGTCTTTCGCTCTCTAAAATTTTATGTTTGTAAGAAAATTTAAAAGTCTTTTTAATTTTTCGCGGGCACCCGGTTTTAGGGCAACTGTCTATTGTGCCTACTTGTTAATCCGGTCCTGCTGACGACGCACATCATCTTTTTATCGGATGTTTTATTACCCTGCTCGAATTGGTTTATCTGTGAAATGTGTTGTGCACTTTACCCTCAGTGACTGTCGCATTGTTTTGTTGTTCTAATTTTGCATTTTTTGGGTTAAAGGATTTTGTAACAATTTCAACCCATTCATAGGTGCTTACACACATACACACATACATGCATACACGAGTGAATCCTTTGCATTAAATGTGATTGGGTTGTGCTGTAGCATCACATTGATGTATTTAGCATTGTTGGTGGCAACCTGGTGCCTGTTTTAATATGTAAGTTGGGTTTGTGTGTCTTTTCAACCGAAAAACATTGGATAAACAAATAGTTGCGAGTGTTTTGCTTCTTCTAACAAGTATCCTTTTCGGCTTTACATTTTTTTTAAATATTTTGTATTTTCACTTTTAATCCTTTGATATGTCACATTGACGTTGATGTTCTTGTGCAGTTGTTGTTGTTTTTGTTGCTTTCTTGTTTTTGTTACTCTTACCAGTCAGTATTTTGTATGTATGACAGTGACGTTTGCATGTTGAGTTGTGATAATTTTTTGTTTAAAGTTTCAATTGATGATTTTAAGCCGTTAAAATCGCTTTAGTCAATATTTAAAGGATTAATGTCAGTCGTAAGCATTAAGAACTAGGTGGCAACTTTTGTGTAACTTAAAGTAAGTTATAATGGTGTTTATTTGTATTTGTGTACATTATGGACTTAGGTGGCTAAGATAAAGTGGGTAACAAACATTTTTAGAAGGAAACTAATCCTAGTTATTTGCTCTCATTAAAAAAATGTGTCTTCACTTGAAAGCATCTTTGCTCACAATTTGGAGCAGTTCGGAATGCAGGCGTAAGCGTAGTGTAAGCTTAAGCGTAGTCTTCGGAATCCTGCAGTGAATCGCACCAACACACTTACTGTCTTAATTTGCGCTTAACCTTTTAAATGGTTATGACCATCCCACAAGGCGCGCCAGTCGCTTCTTTGCTCAGCCAACAGGCACCAGTTGGGAGCTTAAATCGTTTTACACCTGACCCTTCCAGCCCAGTTGGGGACGTCCGCTTCCTCTGCTTCCATAGGTGGGTTCCGACAAAAATACTTTCTTAGCTGGAGCATCATCTTTCATTCGCATAACATGGCCTTGCCAGTTTAGCCGCTGCTCTTTGATTCGGTGGACTATGTTGATGTCTGCGTAAAACTCGTAAAGCTCATCATTAAATCTTCTTCGGTACTCGCCAATGCGTAGAGGTCCTTAAATCTTTCGAAGAACTTTTTTCTGGAGCACTGCCACAGCCGCTTCATCTGATGTTTTCATAGTCCATGATTCTGCATCATATAGCAGGACGCGTACGAGCTTGATTTTCTTTTGCCGAGAGAGAACTTTAATTTGTCTTATAATGACCCTTTCGGAAAAGCAGGAAGGTTATAAGGCCAATATCGTTGACATTGCAACCATTTTAAATTTGACGTTGTGATTATGAATTTTGTGGCCTTTTGAAGCGAACGTAAAGTTAATTGACATTATGACCATTTAGTTTATGGCACACCTTCCACCTTACAATAGATATGCTTCACCGTCGGTATATTTAAAGGCCCCCACCCGCTGGTGTTCTGAAATTATGTCTAGTATGGTAATATTTTTACACCATTGAATATAAAAAGCCCGACTTCCTGACTCATTAAAGTAAAAATCTCCAAGCGTTCACAAAACGAAATATGATGCGAGTAAAATAAATATTGTTGTTGTTATTAGCGATGGCGGATAGGCAACTAATCAACGGATATGGAATTTATATTCGAATAACGGGTGTGGGTAATTAAGATTAATTTTACAAAAATCATAAAAAGAATATAAAATAATTGATAATCCTTTTCAGAATCCTTGGAATAATGACAATGCAAAATATTCATCAAAATAGCATTGCATTAAAAATTTACACAATTTTGAAATCTCATCGCAGTTAACCCATTATCCTGCAATAACTTTTCCAAAAAAACAACAAGAAATTGATTGCCTTGAGTGCCAAAACCAATAGCCGCAAGCTAAAACAAAAACACTGCCCGCTAAATTTGCCCATCCTGCTGTTGAATTATATAACAAAACATAGGAATATGATTAAGCCAGGAAACTACAGATGTATATGTGTGTGTGTGTGTATGTGTTGCTATTGTGGAAACGAAAATCGCTTGTCATCCTTAAACCATTTATGTGCGAATAAATTCCGAGTACTTACTTAAACTTCCGCAATCACTGCTACACTACGCAGCCAAAAACAAACAATAACAATAACAACAAAAACGATCAAGGTAATTCCCAAAAGTATCAACGACTGCGATTATTGGCGCAAATGCGATGTAAATGTTGGATAGTAATTTGTTTCTTTTTGGTTTTCTTATCGTTGCATGAAAATCAGAAAATTGTTTTTCGTTTTTTTTTTTTTTGTATTAATAAATTCAACTTAAATATTCATGCTTACATAATCGGGGGTACATAATGGAAAACTTGAGTGTAGAGGCTTGTCACTCAAATAAAAAAAATGTAAAAACTCTAATTTGAAAAGCAACAAAAACTCAAAACGGAAAGACGCGCCAGCAAACTGAGCTCGTAACAGATCAGACGTAATTTGGAGGATAAGATCTACCCCAGCAAAGTTAGTGCATTAGTACACGCAAATGTTTGACTGGCGTTAGTGTTAGTAAGCCAACGAATATTGTATGGATGCTTTAATATAAAACGCGATTCCAAACAACCCCTACCATATCCATCCGCAAGCGCAGATACGAGGGGAATAATAAAAGTTCGTTAGATATTTCTAAAAACGTGTACCACCAAGCTTGACCGTGATATCATACATGGTATCGTGCTCTGGATCCGAAGCTGTAAGTAGCCTAATATCGACCAGTGTAAAAATGTAACGTCTTGCAAGAGCTGCCACTGCTTTTGCGGATTGTGGCGGATCCAGAGAAAACCACTCGATAAAACCCGCAATCGATTTAGATCGCTTTGTGTATACTAATGGGAGGAAAGACACAACATGAATGTGTCAAAATCAGCACACAATGGTGACGGACTGACGATGTTTGGAGAAGATTGTCACCTGAGCTGGTGTCCGCGGTAATCCGCCACCTCAGTTATTGGAGATGAAACCATGTTGAAATGGCTGGTTGGTTAATTTTGCGGCTGTCAATGTCCTGGTGAAACCCTTACATGCGTCAGGGTAAGTTCTGGGTCCGTCATCATTTAACTTGCGGTGTCGGAGAGACAGAAATGGAACTCGTATACCCTGACTAAACATGACAAACGTGACAGTAGAGCTTACCTTGTGTGGGTTAAAAGCAACCTCAACGAACAACCTTGGGGAGGGGTGTCGAAAGCGGTCTCTGGGTGGTCGTTCTGGAGCACCACGGCACCCAGAATGCAGCTCAGTTGTATTATTGTACTGTAGTGTTTTAAAGTATTCTCGACCGGTGAAGTAGAGCAGGAGCGTTTTAAGAGCGCCAACTCAGTCCCGGAGCAGAGTGCCTCCTGAGAGTTGTTCGACGCTTAGAGTGGCAGAAAGAGGCAAAGGTCTTGCAATGGAGAAGCCTACCTGAACAATAGACCCCGGAAAAGTGGGGAGCAGCAACAAAATGTTTAACGACATCGGTAGGTATGCCAATTCCATCACTTTGGGTGTCTTGAATAGAGACAGGGAAGACTACGTCATCTGAAAAGAAGAATGACTTGTGTTGCAATCGTAATCCTTGCAGTTTACATGGAGGCCATGAGAGAGTTTCCTGGTCCTGCGCAGTCCCTTAAATACGCGCCATGGCAACATGAGTTCTGACTGGTTGGATGCGCATATAAACGGTTAGTGGATACTTTCAGAAGGTTTGGCAAGAAGTAAGGCATAACGCCGCGAATAGGAATGAGATGCTTCTGTGACCAAGTGCTCGTTTTTGGCTACAGACTAAACCTTAACAGCCAAGAAATATTATATAACTTATACGGTACCACAACCTCGAGTTTCGGCTTATAGGTAGATGATCAACAGGGTAGAAAAGTCTATGGGTCTACGAGGGCGTGTGCTGATTCTGCTTAATGCGAGGTTCCATGCTCCTATCTCTGGCAGAAAGGGTGTGCTCCTCGAGCGGGTGATCCTCCTGGTCTATAAAGCCATTGCCAAAGGGATAATTGCTTACCCTTAGAGGAGAATTCTGGGGATAGGGCCTTGTGGGTGAGAAAAGCTTCGGGTGATCTGCCACTACTAGATATATGAAGAAAACAATAACACCTAAAGTGAAGGAAACTATAAAGTTGATAGCGAGAGGAAACGATGTTGTTGCTGCAAACGTAAAGGCACTTACGGAAGGCATAGCAAAGTTTTACGAATGTGGGCAATCTATTGCCTAGCATTAATCCGATATCCTGCGGTACTACCGCGGTAATGACTCTTCTTGGGGAGCAGATTAATTTTAAATTTAACTAACCACTTCATTCTTTGCTTATTAAGGGCAACTAACTCCCCCATTAAAATACAACTTACAAACTTTACCAATTTTCCTGATACTCCTTGCGATGTAAATATTTTGTTTTGGTGCGAACCACCACACTTAAGGGCCGTTTCCAGCATGTTAACGTAAGACTAAATGACACTTTATTTTCGGAAATCGTTCGGTGACCTGTCAAATAAAGTGCAAATCAGTGCCATCTGTACATACCGACAACGCTTTAAGAGTCCCGAAGTAACAGAAACACAATCGAACTTTTGTTGGCACCTTCTATATATGAATTAGAGTTAATGCAGTCCGTTGACAGTAGCAACTTTCGATATTTGAAAACTGTCCCGCTGCGTGTTTGTTGTATGAGTGCTCATGTATGTGTGTGTACTTTGTATGAATTTCAACAAATGATTGCAAAGATAAATCCTAACACCTTTGACAAAAACTCACAAATGACATTTTTGTGCCGTCCGCAGTTTCTCCTATCAACGAAAAGCCAGCCATGTGTTGAAGTTATTTTATATTTTGTTCGCTCTATGAACAATACTCTAATATGGATCAAATCATTCGATTGGAATAATCGCTATTTTGCTATTTGTTTGATTTTTGCATTTTTCAGCCCGAATTTTGAATGAAAAGTAATACAGCAGAAAAATGGGCTTTTTGAGTTATACATACAGATGTACGTATGATATTGAAGGAGACAACTCTCATGTAAAAAGTAGTATTTTGCAGTTGGGTACACTAAGCGAAGTAGTCTTATACCAAACAAAAAGTCGAGCTGAAGAAGAGTTCTCAAAGTGTTTTAAATTTGCTTTTTATAACGAAGATTATCGCTGTAGTATCGAGAAGTTTTCGATTATTTACAATATTTTATCAAAGAATTATCGATCTTTCACCGACGTGTTACCAATAAGCTATCAGCCATTTATCGATATTTTATCGAAAAGTTATCGATTTAAAAGCATAAAGTTACCGCATAATAATCGGCCTACTATTCTGTTACCAATTTGTTATCGGCATGTTATCGATTTGCTATCGCAGATTTATCGATTTGGCAACAACAAGTATGGACTTGTTATCGAAAAGTTATCGAAATTTTACCAAAAAAAGTTCGACTTATTTTCGGAGTATCGGTAAACTATCACTTTTTATCAAAAGGTTCTCTCAAAGTTGTCGATTTGGTAGCGAAAGGACTATTATCGATTTACTCACGACCACCCGTCAGTTTGTAATAAAAAAGATACCTATAAAACTTCATTACAATATCGATGACACATCTATCGTTTTTTGTCAAAACGTTATCTAAAAGGTGGTGTAATGGTAGTGTGCTCCGCCTACCGCCACGAATATCCTGGGTTCACGCTCTGGGCAAAGTAACATTAAAATTTTAGAAACAAGTTTTTTCAATTAGAAGAAAAGGTTTCTAAGTGGGGTCGTCCCTCAGCCGTTTTTGGCTAGCGCTACCGAGTGTATAAAAATAAAAAGCTCATAAGGAGCCGGCAATTTGGCAATAGTAAGCCCATAACAAAACAAGAACTCAATGTTAACATTTCGCTATTACACAGAAACTCTAGTCTGAATAATCGGATATTGATAGGGGCTGCTATTGAGACTCCCGTGCTACTGGATTCAATGGCAATGGTGGCAGCTTTTTTGAGAAAATCATTTAACATTGGTTTGCCTTGGGCACAATATTCACAAATTTATCAAAATACTGACATATTTCAGATTCTTTACTGATGGCTCAAAGTCTCACTATGGGTCAGGCGATAGAGTGTTTGTTGAAGATGTTGAGAAGCTTTATTTTTCTCTTGGGGGGTTATACTTCGGTCTGCGAGGTGGAGGTAGTAGTAGCACTACGGCGGGCCATACGAGAGTATCTTGGAATGAGACGGTTGAACACTGTGCCAGGATGGGCTATTGTTTTATTTGGGACCGCAAACAGTAACTCCCTAAGCGGTCAGGAAAATTTGGTATATTTTTCTAAGCATCGAGAAGTTCTAAGTTGGAAAAATTAAATAAGCTCAATCTCAGAAATTCTGACTAAGTGAATTACGCACACGCGACTGTCGACAATTTGTAGGATTGCGGGCAGGCATAAAAACAGGATCAGTGTACACGACAACCCATCTTGCCCATTTTTCCCCGAAGAGGACGGGATGACTTCTTTTATGACATCTTCCCTGCTTTCGGTTGGTGTAAGGCTTATATATCCCAAATTTGGTAGGAAATGAGCAACTGATTGATTGTTCTTTGATACCTTGAAACTTTCACTTTATTCTCAATTCAAAATAGATTACTAGGAGAAAACTGTACTATGAAGGAATCTAGTCTGTATGCTATTTTTTGCACGTTTTGTTTGTGTAAATCCGTCAAAAACTGTGTCATGTAAAACCGTGAGAAAGTAGGTGGTTTAAAGATTTGGATTTGGCGATCTTACCAACTTCTTCTACTGAAAATTAACAAAATTCCGAAAAACTGAAAAAAAAAAATAGATTGTTCAAAGTAAGAAATACGCGCTTTTAGTGATTCCCTAAACGAACATTTTGTCATATTTATCCATACACTAATTTTTCACTCCAACTTCCAAAAGCAGGCCGTACATTTTGCGGAAATTTTAAAACGCGCCAATTTTCAGCAGCAAAGCAAAAGCTGCCCTCATCTAAATGCAGTCAACTAAATAATTTGAGTACCCATTCAAGTCTCCGGGTTCCATTACTCATGTTTCATGATTTCAAAGTCGCAGTGCTAACGGTTTACGCACTTACTTCCATGTTTATATGATTGTGTGCGCAGAATGTTTTGTCTGATGTTTAGGGCAAATCTGTTATTCCAGCGCCTAGCTCTTTTGTATTTGGCAGGTGACGTGAAATCGTAAAGTTTCCCATTGTTTTCGTGTAATACTCGCTCACTCAGTGATTTCAATGTCGTGCTGCTGGTTGGCTTACTCACCCCATAACGAATTGTAGCGCCACTTACGACGACTTTGTTTGTAGGATTGTTGGTTTGTTTTGTTGTTGCATTGCCAAAATAACGCACGGTTCTCCATGTGTACGGATATGTGGGTCGCAGTGCATATCCTTTCTCGCGTAGCTCGTTATTATTATTTATTTGAAGTTGACGTTTCTTTGACTGGTCTAAATTCAATGTATAAAGTTATTGTCGCAACGGATTGCTTTGTTATTTTAACGGACGAATAAAAGTGAAGTTGTTGGTTGGTTTAACGACTTGCAAGTTATGCTCACACGTACACCTACCGATGGATGTTTATAGAAATATGCAATAAGTAAACTTGTGGTAACACTCAGTTAGAACTCATTCAGTCAATAGGAGGTCCTCACGGACCGGCCAGTTCAACCTAACAAAACCATGCAATTAGTCACTTATAGCTAAGTCCTAGAGACATAGAAATACTTACTATGACGTTTTTGTCAAAATTCGGGAGAGAACATTGGGATTTGTCAGTTTTTCTGGTGAGTTTAGAAGTCTGACAAAACAGTTATAGTACTTTCGGGTTCAGGGAAATTGAGGAAAAACATATGTATGCCCATCGGGTTAGGTAGATATTCCTGTCGTAAGAGGAGGTGGGAGGGCGGAATGGCCTAGAAGATTGTATGTGGTCATACCAAATCGTTCCCGAGTTGGTCGGTCTAGTACCTTAATGGTGCTTGTTACCGGAACATACCGGATCTGCAACCGGCAAAGGACCATCAACAACGATAACACAACATAACAACAAACATAACAACAAAAATAAAGATAAGTAGATCGATATTGATCCCATGTCTTTCTGTGATTTAGGATTTAGAAAAACATAAAAAAGGTGACATATTTCTTTATGATGAGTGCTAGGGGCATTGAAATAAAAAACCAATCTTTTTACTCCTCAGAGTGTCGTAAAAAAAAGATTGGATTTGTTCCTCAAAAATATGGGCATATAGACGTTTTCATGACTCCGATATGAATAAAGCTATTAACAATAAGCCGGAAGTGTTCAGGGAGGAGATGGGATATTTTTGGTACTTATTTGTTACTTTTTTACTAACTTTGTAAAGTAATCTGCGAAAAAAGCTAAACTCGATATATTTCCACATTAGAAATGGGTACATTAAAGAAAAGAGAAAAGAAAACAGAGTAAATGGGAAGAAAAAGTAGTAGAACTTTGAGGGAAGTCGGAAAAAGAGAACAAGAGGAAGATTGAGATTGAGAGTAAAAGTAAGAATAAGGGTGATGGTTTGAGAAAAATTAGTAAAAAGAGGTTATAAGGAAGATTAAGAATAAGGATAAGATTACGAGTAATAGTGAGAGTTAGACTTGAATAAGAGCGAGAGCGGGAAGAGTAAGAATAAAAGCGGGAAAATTTACGGCAGAACCAAACGGTTAGGAAATTGAATGAGCCAGTTAAGGTTAACTAGAAAATGCAGAGAGGAAATAAATAAGAGATAAAGTTGGTTAGACAGAGGAGACGTATATGGGTAGATAGAGAGAGTCAGAACAATGTCTGTCGGTTTTGATCATACGGCTGGGAGTATTTCATGTTCGTCTTAATGTTTACAAGACTAGCCAAAGCTATTTAAAATAAATTTTTGATAAGCCAAAGTTTTTTTGCCTATTAAGCAAATCTATTAGCTCTGATTTATTAAAGCATTGTTACTGTAAATCCTCTGCCGCTATATATCTACCAGCCACTTTTTCTGGTCAATGAGCCATCTCAACGCATGATTTACATCCCTAACTTCATGACATTGTTCCAGATCGTCTATCATCTCATTGACGTCAGCAGTATATTCCCATATTCTTTAGTTCTGTATGTTTACAATCACTTCCACAAAAGGAAATACAAAGCACAGGCGTTCTTTTCCAACATGTTACTGCATATTTTAGAAAGGCATTAATGTAGTATTAATGTAGAATGAAAGATGATGCTCCGGCCAAGAAAGTGTTTCTATCGGAACCCGCCTATGGAAGCAGAGGTAGAGGGCGGCCCCCACTCCGGTGGAAGGACCAGGTGGAAAACGATTTAAATTCCCTTGGTGTGACCAATTGGCACCAGTTGGCGGAGCTAAGGAGCGACTGGCGTGCCTTGTTGGACGGCCATAACCGTTTAGACGGTTAAGCGCCAATTAAGTAAGTAAGTAAGTAAGTAATTAATGTAGTATTTTTTGCAATACTGAAAAAATCAATGCTGCAGATAAGTCAAGAAGAAACAATTAATTTTATGAGGGCGAGTATTGTCAAATGCGACTCCGTTTTTGTAATATCGACTTCACCTGTCTGGTTTTATTGCGTCATACTCAGGCTTATATTTATCATATATGAAATTAGGCTCGGCCGACTATGTAAGTAGGGAAATGTATTCAAAACTCTTAAATGAGTTCATAGCGAGCGTAATAGCTCCGATGTGGAACTCATTTTCGATTCCTGAGCAAAACCCATTGAGCTAGGGTAACGGAAAAATTTCTATCGGTAATTTGACGTAAAATACAGCAAGTTGAGTGGATCCAAAACATTTGATCAATAGGTATGTTTGCTGATAGCGCCACATTTCAATCTTACAACTAATAATTCAATTACCAGAGATTTGTTCTCAAATGATGACAAAGCTATTACACTACCAAATTTAAAAAACTGGACTGGTTGCTTTTACGAAATAAGGAAAACGGGGAATAATTCAATCTCCTTCAGCGAAAATTGTAGTAGAAAAGTACCTTTAGTAGTATACCAAGAGTCTTAATAATAAATTTGTAATTGCTAACAGGTTTTGGGGGAAATAATTCATTTCCTACTAAATATTTCGTGAATTGATAAAGAGCTATGTTGGCTTGGTCATTCTTTCAGAATTTGTTTGAAGAATGATGTACGTCAGAATTTTATTCAAATATACACGATCTCAAACATTTTTTCAAAAACAATATTCGTGTTTTCTGAACATTGCGATTTTTTGAGTTTAACGCTGTTTTTGATCAGGGTATCCGATATGTAGTATGTAGTATGAATGGTAAAGGAGACAATATCATACTCACAAGAGGTGCGCTTAGACTACTCAATTTATTATGTTTTTTTTTTCTACTGCGTTGTTAGTTAGAAATATTTGGGTGTATGTTTCACTTTTTGACATTCAAAACAAATCAATATTTGCTTGAATATTTCCCACAGTATTCATATGTGAGAGATAGATCAGTGGTTAGAGCATTCGATTGCTACATCATGGACTACCGATTCCAAACCGTTATTTAATTCTTAAAACTTTTTTATTATAATTTCTTCTATTCATAAAAAAAATTGTAAATAAATGAGTGTGATCTTTACCCTTAAACAAGATATTTTGACTGTTGACAATTTATGAGATTTTGGTCCCGTTTTTCAGTGAGAGTTTGAACTCCCGGTAAAATTGACTGGAGTTTAACCCTGCCACTTCGGCCGCTTAAGCGGAGATGATCAGCGAAATTTGTATGTTATTGAAAAAAGAGGCAAGATTAAACTTTATTCAGCTGTTTGGTGTTCAACCTGACATCGAAGAACCGGACCAAAATCTCCGTAAATATAGAGCACACATTGACAAATATAATTAACTAATTACTTAAAGTAAAGAGAAGCTCGGCCCTAAAATCTCTTCGAAGGTTATCGCGCCTTATATTTATTTTTATTTTTAATTACTTAAAGTTCACCCTAAATTGGATTGCATAGCAAACATTAAACATGTAGTAATTGCGTTCCGCTCTCCCTCATTGTTATTATTAAATTATTTCCTTCGTTTGTCTGTTTATGTAAAAGAAGTTTTTTAAAAATTGTTGCAACCGGTTCGTGTCTCCGTTATTAAGCAAAACTCGTTTTGTAGCGAGTTATATAACCACTGCCGCGAGTCTTCAATAATTGCCACTAGATTGGTCTAACTCTCCTTTGCGCGCCTAGCCTAGAGAGTTACGAACAAGCATACATACAACACTCGGAAAAAAATTTCTCCCGATTGAATAAAAATGGGAATGAAATGGCACTTAAGAAATTTTTTCCTCATTCGCATGGCCAAATTTCTTCAAAATGAGGAAAAATTCTTCAAATTGAGGAATTTTTCCTCATTTTGACGAAATTTTGGCCATGCGAAGAGGAAACAATTTCTTAAGTGCCATTTCATTCAAGTTGTTTCTGAGTGAAGTGCAGCTAATATAAGGGTGTTAAAAAGAAGATGTATCACGATTTACTCATTTGTTTTCCACTTTATTTTCACGTTGAATACATATAAATATGAAAAAATATTATTAATGTTAAATTACATTACAACTTATTTCAATTCTCTTGGATGTACCTAACTTTTTTTAGTAATAAATTCAAAGTTTACATGACTAGCTCCTATTTTTATTTAACATACAAAAATATATTTTCATATTTATTTACTTGACTTAGTTTGTAATCTTTGGTAAATATCGAAACTCTTATATAATATAAAGTTAACATATACAATTTATATTATACATAAGTAACTAAAGTAAGGTACCTGTTACATTTTAGATTATCTTACAAATTTTCTGCGTTTTGTATGTTTTTCAGTTAACTTATTTTTAAATATAAGATATGTTCTATATTTCACACGCTATTTAGAGAGAATGTGAAATATTTAACATGCCTTAATATTTGACGAATAAAATACTTTTAAAATTGCTATTTCATAAAGTGATATAAATTAGAACGCATGTTAATGCCACTTAAAGCTTTTCAAATAACATTGCCTTGTTGTTCTAGAAGCGCGAAACGGTATTGATACTGTCAATTTGACAGCATTCAAGCATCACTTCATAATAGAGCAAATTTTATGATTTTTAAATAATATGACTAGTCTTTTGTTAATAATGTTTAAATCAAAGTATATTGTTTTTAAGTTTTTACAACTTTTGGCAACGTTCTTTGATGAGTTCAAAATTAATATTGATGCACCATAACAACAAAAACAAAAAATCATCGTTTTGAGGAATGTGTAATATTCCATTGTTATAGCGCAACAAAATTGAGTTAATACTATGTAAAAGAAATAATATATTATATCCATATACAGTTTGAAGTATTTCTATTCGATTACGTTCAAAAGTGTTTGATGTTATTTAAGGAATGCCTCAAATTGTTTGGATAAGTTTTCATCTAGAATATTTAAAATTTTTTTTTTTTAAACCAATGGCTTCATTCTGTATTGCGAACGACAGCTCCGCCGAAAGGCTCGCCTCCAAACTATTTCGTCTAGCAATCGTATTCTCTTACATTTTCGTTAGGCCTTTACGTTTCTTACTTACCATTGTTGAACATAGTACAAATACACTAGCCATTCGCCTCTGAGGCTAAACGAACGCTCGTTTCATATAGAGAATGAGACCTTAATTGAGATCGAGTTCGGAATTGTCGTTTTTTCGTATCACCGCATCGTAAATTTGTTACTGTACTGTGCTTCTGAGGGTAGCGACAGAAAAAATCTAGCCCTCATACAATACTTCTGGCCTTAAGTCCAAAACTTTTCCTTAAACTGCTATAAACTATTCTCAAAGGAAAAGCCATTATTTTTGAGAAAACTTAATACGAGAGATCGGCACTTTTTTCTCAAAAACTAAATTTTTCAGAACTATAAACAGTTGTGATTTTGGAGTGATTTCCGTTGAATTGCCAGGGATTTTTGCCAGACTAAGAACTGCGGAAAGCTTGTTTTATACTGTTGAGTTTTTTGTAAAACTGAATAAGTCTTAAAGGCGACAAATGTGGGAATTATGGCCATTTGAGCTGAAGGCAAATATGAACATTTATAAGGGTTTCAATACAAAAAGACCTAAAAGATACCGGATCTGGAATAAGTTAATCCGCTGCCTTATAAAATTCTATTGACATCTTGTAAAATCTACTGAAAACTGCCAAGAAAAAAAGAATGATATTGAACCTAATTCGGGTTCAGAACTTAACTGGTTCAGAAAAATGGTTTCGCTGTGTGTTGAAAACGAATCCTTTTGCAACGGTCACACTCATGCAAAAACAAAAACATGTAAAAAATAACAATGAATAGCATTTAAATAAAATGCTAACAAAATAACCAAAAAATACTCCAAATACTTGGTGTTTCACATAAATCTTATATGTACCAAAGGTGAGTCGAAAAGCAAAATCAAAAGTAACAAAGTTGGAGAAAAAAAAAAAAATTTAATGAAAAAAGTGAGAAAAACGCAGCGGAGTAGTGCAGTGGTCGAGTAGATGGCACTGTTGTTGTTGTTGTAGCGATAAGGTTGCTCCCCGAAGGCCCCGGGGAGTGCTATCGATGTGATGGTCCTTTTCCGGATACAGATCCGGTACGCTCCGGTAACACAGCACCATTAAGGTGCTAGCCCGACCATCTCGGGAACGATTTATGTGGCCACATTAAACCTTCAGGCCATTACCTCCCTCCCAACCCCCAAGTTCCATGAGGAGCTTGGGGTCGCCAGAGCCTCGTCTATTAGTGAAACAGGATTCGCCGCGGATAGGTGAGCTTGACAATTGGGTTTGGAGAAGCTATATATTGCGCTGGCAACCTGAAGGGTTTCGCTACACAGTCCTTGAATCTGGTAGATGTCACTCATCCTAGCCTATTTACAGGTACTCAGGTTCATATCGAGATACTCGAAATCTTCTTTGATGAAGAATTCTCAATTCAAAACAGGTTTTCCATAACATCAATAACTAAATATGTTGTTGTTGGTGCAAGGACTTATCAATATTGCATTATGGAGCTCGTATCTAGGAACCAAACTACAAAAAAAGATACCAAAGATGGATACAGAAATCCATGCAATAGAATTATTTGATCGTCTCATTTACGAGGACATAGCGTCCAACAACCAGTTATTCTTGCAGTCTTACACAACTACTACTAAGCTGGTAGATGCAGCCGTTAGAGTTCTCACTCATGGGTCTGTGGTACCATGAGAAGCGTGCTTGAGATTTTGTTGTATCTGGATTATAATCGGTTGGGTTTTGTAGTCTCCATTATATATTTCGGGATTATGTGTTTTGCGATTGAGTAAGTAGGGATTATGTTTTACATTCATGACTTATGCTTCAAAAAAATAGTTACATTTGATAGAATCTCAGCCCTGAGATACCATTATTCATGTGAAATGTCCACGAATATTTTGCGATCCGAATTTTTTGCTGAGGCTCTTTCCCCAAATCTGTGTTCTGAATAGCACACCGTTCAAAATCGGCAAATGGTCCAAGAAAAGGTTCATTGTTCCGAAGCCGTCATAACATTTTATCTTAAATTCACAATCTGGCCCTCAACTCTTATATCGGAGCCTGGTAGAAATATATCGGGGAGCAGTTTGGAAACCTTCCATCTGAAATTTGAAGAAAATCCTAGTTTAAAATTCCTTGAAAAAACCCCTATCTCAGAATTTCAGTTCGAAAAGGTTTTTTTTTTTCAGCGTCATCTTAGAACTTGGTTGCAGAATACTACTTCTCTGATTTTATTCCGATATGTATCTACAGTTTTCATTGTTAAAAATTTCGAAATTTACCGAGAAAGTGTTGCATAACGACAATAACGAGTTTGACCTGGAAACGTACTTTCCAACGAATTTTATCAAATTTTAAGCAAAAATCTTCGAGTTATATGTGTGATTTTTCGCTTCGAGTTACAGCTCAGTAGAGCTGCTTCTCATACAAAAAAAAATCATACAGAAACTCAAAAACTGTACCTTTGTAAGCCATTGAGTTTGGGAACCTTAGTTATGCCCCTATTACGGTATTCAACTCAACTTAGTTGGATTGTAATTAAAACAACTCAACTTTCAGACAACTCAACTCCTGTTTGGTATTACGAATTACAACTTATTTCAGTTGAAGGTGAATTGAGTTGCCAACTTCAGAAAGTAATGATTTGACAGATAAATGAACAGCTGATCAATTTGTGGAGGAAATTTAAGCATTTACAAAATAAAAGCAAAACGAACATTATATTAAAATATATTTTATAATGGCGAAAATGTTGGTGATTGACATGTCGTGAATACGGAAAACATAGCGTGACCATTCCAATCCCTTGGAACTACCAAGCACCATGTAAGAAAATGTCTAAGTGACAAATGATGAGCTTCTCGTGAAGTTATTTTGCAAATTTGAAAGGAAGCATTTTGCATACGCGTTCGTATTTTAAAATTATGCGCCACACTCCGATTCCTTGCTGACGGCAGCTATCAAAAATGCTGTGGAAATGACTTTGGTGTTGGACTGGTTTTAGATATTATTGAAGAGCATATTTGTGTCATGTGGATTAAAACCCAAACAGCAAAAATTGTATTTTACTCTAAAACAGGATTCCCAGGTGTAGTGGGTAGTATCAATGGGACTAACGGTCGCATAATTTCACCTATTTTGGCTGCATCGCCTCGTCCAACTTCGGAATGTCGCTCCATAAAGTCAAAAAGTTATTCAACGTAATCCTTCGTTTAAACGTTGTTTTTTCTATAAATGTGTACAAAATTGTTGATTATTATATGAGTTTGCCGGAGATTGCCCGTATCGCTTTAAATATATGAAAAAATTTATTTCACTGATGTCACGTTGTTTAAAATTTTCCCAAATTATTAAATAAATCATAAAATTAAAAATTGTTGATTATTGTTTGATTAAAAAAGGTTTAACTACAGGCTTTAAATTTTTTGTTTTGTTTTTTTTTTTTGGTAACGTTTTATGAGCCCGTGCACCATCTAACTCTTATCAAAGGTATCAAAAGACACGTTTCGATGTCCGTTTTTAGGATTCGAAAGCGGAAATTTAAATTTTTTTTCTGTGGAAAAATATTTACAAAAACCCACAAAATGGCGCGAGAGGGTCCGAAATATGAGGTCCGATCCACAGTTTTTATTTGTACAGAGCATCTTTCTGCGTTGGCGGCCTTTGGCCGCGATTTGCAAAAATAACGCTGGGTGGATCCAATGCAGAAGCATTAGTGTGTACAAAAAATATGGCGAAATACAACAACCACATGAAAATTTGAACCGAAATGATATGACAGAAGTAAAATTTTTAATTTTTGTTCTCGGATTCTTAAATTGGTGGTCGAGACGTGTCTTTTGATACCAACTTTGAAAATTTTTGTTAAAAATTAGGTGGTGAACCGTCTTGTAAAACGTTACATTTTTTCAAAACAACTGCAAAATTGTATGAGACAACGGCCAGTAATCAGTTTTAAGATTTTGACGGCTTTGACAAGTACACCAACACAAGGTTGTAAACGGTAATGCCACAAAAAGTTGTTAGACTAGACAACTCAACCGACATTTTTTTGACAGGTTGAGTTGTAATCTGTAATACCAAATTGCGAAATTTCAGCCAAACCAGAGTTGAGTTGTAAACGGTAATAGGGGCATTAATTCCCTAACCAACTCCTAATTAGGTTTCAACTTTATAATGGGCCTAATAAGACTTTCAAGAGTATCTCTCATAAATTCTAAAATATGTTCAGGCCTCTCTTTCTCGATTCCGTTTCGGTCCGCTAATGTTTGAGAAAGGTTTGAGAAAAATAAATTTCTTAATTTGCAAAGCAGAAAAAATTCAATATTGAAAAGGTACATTTTAGTTCGAGAATATTATAAATGGTTATTTGAAATAGATATGAGGACTAACACTTGAGATTTGAGAGTTAGTTAGTTCTCAAATGTATTTCAAATTGAAATTCAATTGGTATGGACCGGTCAATCAATGTGCGGTAAAAACTTGAATAGCACATATTACTGCGCTGTTAGCCAATTAAGTTACAGAACTTTTTAAACTGGCCGCAAATGCCTGAATGAACCTTATTAGACCTGCTATTGAATTCTTACTGCCTGCCTTCAGAAAACTTATCACTAATCTCACAAGCAAATAGTCCTAAGCTACTTAAATTACTAAGCAACAAAAAACATTCCCTAACAAAATCCGTTGCTATACTACATTCGCATACTGCTCGAAACTGCTATTATTTGAGTTCATCAGCTGCTCGTTGTAATCCTTCCAAGGTGGCGTTTGCGTATAAAAACTGCTGTTATGATGGAGCATAGAGCTCGGCGGTGCTTGACCTGCTGTGACCGCAATACTGTGAATCATAGACTCGCCTCCTGACGTCTGCATGGCTGATGTCGATGACTGATAACAATTTGTAGCACTCGTTGTAAGTTGTGGATAGACAGGCTCTGTTGTGGAGAAACTTTCGATTGTATTATCCGCAGGACGGTTTTCAACTTGCGCACTGCCCAAACCACACGCATATGAAGCAGATGAAGGTCGTATATTGGCGGCAGCTTCAAAAGTGCTTTTATACAATTCATATTTTTCTTGTGAAAAATGTGTATTCGTCGCCGCGGGCGTCGCTGACTTAGCAAAAGGACCACGTAATGGATTGTGAGTTTCATGTTGTACATTGTATGGACGTATATCGCTGCTGTTGTAGGCGTAACCTTGTGGTGGACGACCACGTGACAATATATGCTGTTGTTCCAAGTACGAATGTGGCCCTGACATAGATGGCGACTTATGCAGATATGGCATGCGCTCAGAGAGACCACTACCAAAATTGTAGATACTCGGATAAGCGCTGGGGTTAACGAATATGGCATCGAACAACTCTTTGGTGATACGCTCACCACTCAAAGTGAAGTTCTGCAGCTTTTCGAGATCCAAGTTTATTGTACCACCACTTTCCAGCACCTGCTCGAGCGCAAAGATGTAATTGTGCGCAAAACGTAAAATTTCAATTTTTGTCAGCTTAGTCTCCTCCGGCAGTGAGGGTAACGTTTCACGCAAACGCTCCAGTGCATCATTCAACGTATGCATACGATTACGTTCACGATCGTTCGCTTTCATACGTCGAAACCTTTTGATGCGTACCACTTGCGTTGGACTGCGCGAACGCGTTACACGATTTTTACCGACGGCATATTTACGCTTGGGACGAGGTTCAGTTGGCTGCTCACTGCCGGCGGCATATTTGGTTGGTGTTGATGTTAATGTGGGTACAAACTCTGAATGCATTGGTGGGGCTTTGCTGATGACATGATCGACGAGTGTACGTACGCTGCGTGTGCTATGATTGCTGCTGGCGTCAAGTAGAGCTGGAAATGTGAGTGAGCCATTAAGGCCGTTGGTGCTGCTGTAAGCGCCGACTGGTAGCGGTGACTCGGCGGTAGCACAATAGTCCACGGCATTATCGAACACAAGTTTACGCGCTGTAGTATTACATTCAGTTTCAAAACTTTTCTCGTAACCGCTATCGTAAGATGAATCTTCATCAAACTCAAATGAGCGATCATCAAAACCGCTATAACACGAGGACATTTTACTGCGCTGATAAGTAATCTAACAGTTCTTTTCAAGTACTTGCGTAAACAACGCGGCACATTATGTTTTTCCACTCAACGTTGCGTGTAACAAAAAGTTCGGTTTAAATTCATTTTCATCGCACGTATGTTAACGGTTTTTATTTCATTTGCGTTTGATCTTTCACTTTTAATAGTTTGCTTGTTTCCCGTTGCGCGTTTCTTAACCAACTAAACATACTTTGAAGGCGCTCATTAGTTTTATGCTCGATGCACCTCATAACCAAAACACGTTGTCTCACTAGTGCGCGCTTTATGAGCCATCTGAGCAGTTCAACCCCCTGCGTATTGATGTCGGTCGTGACGGCGCCATCTCAAATCCTTACCGATTATAGCAGGGGGTTGGTCTACAACAACATTTGAATATTTATATATGATGGTGTCATTTGCCGCATCACCCTTCTTACTACCTACCCACCCAATAACGTGGTAGTGAAGTGTACGTTTAAGCGACTACCAATCGGAAGGATGGCTTTTTCGACCGGCACTAATGCTTGTTGCGCGATCAAAGGCATTTGGTTGCATTCAGTTCGTAGTCCGTGTACTCATATATAGCTGTGTGTGTGTTTGTGTTAGATATGCAGGTTCGCGGTGTTGACTAGTGGTCGTCGAGGAAAAATATGGAAATTCATGTGCATGTGTTAAGCTCAGATATGGTTGTGGTTGCCATTTAAACGTTCGAATTAAAAGGTAGATTTTTAAAGGGCCAATTGATGGTGACTTATAACCATATAACCATAACCAGATAAAACAGCTGATCGAACCTACCTTATGGAAATCAATGTAATCGATTAATGGTACCATACCATAACGCTAACGCCATAACCATACCATAACCAACCAATTGGTTTTTGGTCTCTCGTAATATCCATAACCTAAAAATATTTGAGTTGGTGAATTTATTTATTTCTTCGTCTACGGATAATCTTACAGACTACTTGATTAATTAAATATTTTAAATAAATTTAGTTTGAAGGTATTTATGCTCAAATTAAAATCAAAAGCCTCCGAATATGTGTTGCATAATCGAATGCATCTCGATATTGGCTCATTATATGCGTAGGTAGATCTATGCACAGGAACAGTGAAAGGTCTCACCTGTCTAAGTTCACGAGCTGTATGGTTAAAATTTATTGACTCATAGATTTGGGTACAATTTACTATACCGTTGATGATATTATATATGAACATTATTGAAAAGTAGCTCCTACTGTCTGATAAGCTTGTCAATCCTAACAGTTTACGCCTTCCCAGATAATTAGACACGCCGTCAGGCCAACTAAGTTTACATAAAGCAAACTTAGTAAAAAATGTTTGCACCCTCTCTATTTTGTGAGAGTGAATTTGGAAGTATGGACTCCAAATAATGCAGCAATAGTCTAGAAGACTACGCACCAACGAGATGTACAGTGATTTTAAGGTCATTGGGTCACAGAATTCGGCGGAGTTACGACGTAGAAAGCTTTAGACACAATATGGTCGATATGCTTTATAAAAGTTAGTTTCGAATCAAAAATAAGACCTAAGTCCTTAAACAGCGTATCCCTTTCTAATATTTTTCCATCTATTGAGTAGGCGAAATTATCAGGATTACTTTTTCTTGCATATGAAACAACACAACACTTTTGGATATTAAGATGCAAATTATTGACTGAGCACCAACTATGCAAATTATCTAGATCTGACTGAAGATCGAGGAAATCAGTCAAATTACGTACTTTGGTAAAGAGCTTCATATCATCAGCGAACATTAAACACTCTGCTTTTGCAAAAAGATTTGGCAAATCATTGATAAATATAAGGAATAGGAGTGGACCGTAATGCGTTCCCTACGTTATACCTGACCATGCGTTTACTGATATAGAAGAGTTGGTGGTGCCCATTTTAACAAATAGTTTCCTTACTGTTAAGAAACTATGAAAGAAATTTAAAATGTTTCCGTTAAAACCGAAAGCCCAGAGCTTGTTGGTCAAAATTGCATGATCAACCTTATCAAAAGCTTTCGAAGAGTCAGTATAAATTACGTCAAGCTGAGCTTGATCTTCGAGAGCATTTACAAATTTTTTCGTAATTAGCATAAGAGTCGACCTTTGTGGTATAAAGCCGTGTTGGAATTTCGATATTACACAATTTACCTTATTAATTAGTCTTTTTTGAAGTACGAAATCAAAAAGCTTTGAAATTGTGCTTTGCTTTATAATAGGTCTGTAATTGCAAACGTTATGGCGATTACCAGACTTGTATATAGGGACGATTGACCCTACTTTCCAACAATCTAGAAAGGTTGAATTATCTATACACATATTGAAAATATTTGCTATTGGAGTTGATACAAACGCTGAATGCAGCTTAAAAAATATTGGGGCAAAACCTTCATGGTCCACGCAGGTGCTTTTATCTAGACTGGAAATCGCAAGTTCCACTTCATCCGAGGAAATCGTTAAACTATCGATATTTCCTAAGGGCAAATGGGCAATTGTATGATTGCTAACAGCGTCTCTGAAAGTAATTTGCAACCAGATTGCAAGCATCGGCAGGACTTTCAGACACTGCACTTTCAAAGAAGAAATTAGTTAGATAATTTAATTAATTAATTTTATTTTTTTGTGGAATATGTTTGCAATTTTTTTCCTTTTCTTCATTTTTATGAAATTTTCACTATTTTAAGGTTAAGGGACCATTAATCGATCACATTGGAGATGGTTATGGATATGGGTATGGTTACGACCATGGCGTTAGGGTTAAGGAAGTTCAATTGGCCCTTAAAGATATTATCTACGTAACGGTGAGAAAATGCTAACTAATTATGCAATTATAAAGTATACGCTAGGCTGTACAAAATGCTATCGTTTAACCTAGGGTGTTCGGCGCCCTAATCTGGGCTATAAGGCCAAATTTCTAGGCGTAGTTCTGGCTAAAAAGCTTAACTCTAAGACTTACGTAATAGAGCGTGAGCAGAAAGGGCACATTGTATTGTACACGTGAAAACGAACTATTAGCAAAAAATGTGGACTAGCTCCCAATAATGCGGATGGATTTATCCTGCATCTGTTTGACCCATATTGCTGTATGTTATTATATTTTTATGGTGGACAGTCCTGAGAAAGGTGTCGAACTAAAATTTTCTTAAAAGAGTGCTCAGATCTAATTTGACTAAGTAGTGATCGAGGAACAACGACAAGCGAAGCTCTTCATTTTTGGTATCCTACCCTTAGATCTAGCAGCATACCGAGCAACACCTACGTTAGTTCTATGTTTAAGAGTTTTGTGTTAGGTGCACTTAAGTCTTAGGACACTCTAGCATACTAGCATACTAAACAATTGTGGTTTTCTTCCTCGAAGCACCGATCCTGTACGCCTACAATATTTGCTGACGGAAACATTCCCATCAGGGATGATGAATCTCTCAGATTTACACTTAGGCCGGCTGGCACATTGTGAAACCGCTGAACGATGTACTGCTCTTTCTCCTTTAAAAATTTAGAAAAAAATGTAGCGGTAAGTCTAATGTAGATTAAGTGTTTCTTGAAACATTCCACACGTGTCCTGACCATGGGCTGGATTCAGTAAGTGTGAGTTTTATTTACTTTTTCATACACATTTTATGAAAGAAAAATGTACGTTTCAAAAGTCACAGTTGCGGAATCTACACCCAGAGCAGGGCATCTGCAAAGTAAGTGTTCAAGACATTTAATCTCCTCCTCGCCTCCACATTTCCTACAGAGACGATAAATTAGGAATGCAGTTGGGTGCTTATTTGTGAGAGGTGTAGTTTGTCTGGGCACCTCACACAAGCTTTCTTGCTGTTTCAGACATGGATCTGTTCAATGCACCGTTTCTCTCTAAACCCGGCTGAAAGATGCTCTATTATCTTGACAACATTATACTTATGAAGGGCGAACGGTCTTTAGAATGAATACCACTGCCCAAGCTGCCTTTATTCTTGCATTCATCATGACGGCCGTGGAATCAAAAGCGTAAAATAAGATGCATTTAATGATAGCGGTGTAAAATCAGCGCCATATGTCTATCCTGAGCACACTAAGTCTTACCCATGAGTCTTTTAGAGCCATAGAGGGTACTTTCAGTCTTTCTTGGTCCACCTCCACATGTTTGTTCCAGTTAAGTTTACTGTCTAAAGTTATGCTGACTTGTTTAACTTCTGGTGATGGAACTATTTCAGTCTTCGCAGGATGCAATTGGAGACGGGTTTCACGGGAACTGTCATCCACGAAATGTACTGCATTCTGCATCAACCTTGTAGGTGTGACTTGTAGTTCAATCGACACATAAATAAAATAACCTTAGGCACCAAAGATGTTTGCCAATGATAGCTTAGTAAACATATCCAAAATGTAAAATCCACCAACAATTACAGCCTTTTGGCAACTCTTAACTATTCGAGTATGGTTAAGGTTTTCTTTAATAATTGTTTTTGTTCTAATACATACTTGTTTGCGTTAGTACACGAACATGCGACGTGAACCCAGTAGTTGGTCTTCTGCAAAACTGCAAACTGAAAATGAGCTAGTTCAAAAATTACAAGGCCTGTACGAACTGCAATTTCCAATCTTAAGAGAACTCCGTACAGTGCAGGATAGGGGCAAACCCTTAAAACAGTTTAGCCTGTCACTTTTTCATTAAAAACAAAATAAATGTAAGGCGCGATAACCTCCGAAGAGATTTTAGGCCGAACTTCTCTTCCAATTTGCGTCGTGCTTCTTTTTTTAATTTTTCTTACAAATTGGCGGGACGGAACCTACTTGTTTTATGTCGACTCTTAACGGCATCTGCAAGGCAGACGAATTTTCACTGAGAGCTTTTCATGGCAGAAATACACTCGGAGTGCTAACATCAATTCAAACCCGCGATCTTGCAAATCAGTAGGCCGATATAACAACAAAAATTGTTTCTTAAGTAAGTTGTAGCCTTTATAGATTACTTAATATAACTCGTCCAGAAATTTTTCGTAGTGTACATCTAGTCAAATGGCTGTGAGCTTAATTTGGAATCCACGCTATCCAAGGCAGAAATTTTTACGAGGAAATACTAGTTCATAATGAAGAGGTGACCGCCGTGGTGTAATGGTAGTGTGCTCCGCCTGCCACACCGTATGCCCTGGGTTCACAACCCGGGCAAAGCAACATCAAAATTTTAAAAATAAGGTTTTTCAATTAAAAGAAAATTTTTCTAAACGGGGTCGCCCCTCGACAGTGTTTGGCAAGCGGTACGAGTGTATTTCTGCCATGAAAAGCTATGAGTGAAAACTCATCTGCCTTGAATATGCCGTTCGGAGTCGGCATAAAACATGAAGGTCCTGCCCGGCCAATTTGTAGGGAAAATCAAGAGGAGCAAGACGCAAATTGGAAGAGAAGCTCGGCCTTAGATCTCTGTGGAGGTTATAGCGCTTGATATTTACTTATTTATTTTATTTGTATGCAATATTTTACTTTTGGCAACTCTGTTCGATCGTCATCGTGTCGTGATCACGGTCGTTAAAACACGAGCAATGATCGGCTGATGGTGGTCCGCAAACACATTGCAGAGGAGTATTGTTAGAGTACTCCAACATGAAAAAAATGGAACACGTAATCCAACAATTTTTGCAGGGTCGGTATCACGCCCCTGAGAACCTTTAGGAAAAGTTCATTTTAAAATCGGTTTTACTCTGGGTAAGTTTTTCCTAGACCAGGAGTGCTCCCTAGAGTTTCATAGAGCATCAAATATCTTTACGTTCTTCACCTATGTATATGTGCGCGACTGGGATTCAGCAGAAGATGCAGAGGATACAGTGAATCAGTTTTCTTCTTAACTTCAAGAAGTGAACATCTCATGCGTAAATACTATGCTCAAATTTCATATCACGATTTTTCCCCTACTTACACTAAAACCCCGGCAAAACTTGTTATCATTTGTATTCTAAACTCTTTAGATCGAGTTCTGAACCATTCTAGAAAATAGAGTAGTGGTATAGTCCCCTCCTCGGGATCATTCCTAGGAATATTTACCGCTAATAGTGAGACTCCTGACTACTTCAGGCATTGGTTTCGGGATCATTACGGGATCGTTTTCGTGATTATTTCGTAATTATTTAGGAAAATTTTGCTGTGGTTTTCGAGATCATTTCAGTATTGTTTTCGGGAGTACTTAGGTATAATTTTGAGTTGTTTTCTTTCAGATTTAATTCGGGATGATTTCGTAGTATTTTCAGCATATTCTCATAACTATGTCCCGACCATTCCCCTACCGCTTGAAAAGATTTTTTTTAAATCAATACAAATCTGAGTCTATTCCATTTAGGTCAACAATATTTTGTATATTGGCCAGATCGAGGCCTTAGCTATGCTTGAAATGTGGACAATAAACAGCCTTTATATAAAATTAAAATTTTCTATTGAATCTGCTGTAATTTTTTCGTGAGCTGCGTCTCCAGGTAAAGACTAGGGTAAATATAAAACCACGACGGATATAAACCTACTGCGATCCTGAATATATGCCCTTTCTTCGCCTTACACAAATTGGATAATATTTTCTTTACTTACTTAGCTTCAACTATGTCTCAACGGTTTTATATGTTTGATCAAAATTAGGCAAACTTTCATCTCGTAGGCCGTCCTCATATTCAAGACATCAGTTGCCCGTAAAAAAAAAACAATCAACTAACTAGTTGCACTTGATACTAGTTGTGAGGTAGTTTAAAACTAGCTGTTATACTGCAGGGGTACACACATACAAACACACTGCAACTTCCATATCAACGTATCGTCCCGAGGCTTATCAAATACCTAGCCGGATGTGTGTACGCTTAAGGGTTGGCGTAGTTGATTTACTCTCGCCGCTTTTTCGCGTGTCCAACAACTCTCAGACTGAGGTGAGCATATAAATTTTCAGTGCGCAGAGTATTTATGCACCCCTGGGGGGAAAACATACAAATTTGTTTATTTCAACAACACAAAAAAGTCTCAAAAGGCGGTCATCATACTGGATAGCCTCAAATCGAAACAAGACGGAAAGAAAGGAAGTGCAAGAACAAAAAATCATGTATGATGATTATCCACTGGTTCATACGTAAAGTGCTATGTGATGGGCTCGAGTAGCGGCGACTAATTGTGGGTTGGGGAGTTTCTTTGCTTAAATGTCCACCAGCAAAAAAGAAGATTCGTGCAATAACCACTTGAACAAAAATGTGCTTAATGTGTAAATGCTGCAGAAACTGGTCATACTTGTTATTGTTTTAAATCAAGACCAAAGAAGTGGCCATTTTGGTTATCACCCTAATGGCGTTATTTTTTTTTTTTTTTTTTTCTTTCTGCCAATATAAACCACAAATTATTATGCCACAGAGAATCTTGATTGTTCATTGTTTTTGAAAATTTGTTTGTAATCATCATTGAAGTATCCATTATGTGAATGGGGTGGAGAGGGATGGGGGCTAGTGCATTTGTGCAGCTTATCGAAATTAAGATATAGAGAGGACGGAAGAAGTTATTATGCTATGGAGGAAGTGATTATGCTACTAACATACATTTAGGTATACTTTAAGAAAATGGGTATAGCTTTGGTCCCATGGGTGCAATGCGAAGCTAGGAGTTGATAATCGAGAATTCCAGCTACTTACATGTTTGTTATTGGATTAAATGATTTTACGACACACCTGATAATTGTTTTGGAACTTCGAAAGTGGTTTTAAATTTATGCAACTTTTTCCCTTAAACTTTTATTGAGTTCTAGGTGTATGCTACATCATCATTATAATTGGAGTCATATGAAAATCGTTAGCCACGGTTCCCCTCACTGTGAACGAAAGGGCTGACATCACCTTCATATAAGAAGCGCGAAGGATGGAACAAAGCAAGACGTAATAGTGTCTTGCGATGTCTGCCACAATGGCCATATGGAGGGAAGAGAGCTCGCCACGAAGTACAGCGAACCGTGAAAAAGCATCTCGTTGGAATCAAGATGTGGCTTCTCTTTGTAATATTTATGTGCATCCTCGTACCAATAGATGATACGGCCGACGTGGACAGGGACACCTTTTATGAGCAACTGGAAAGTGCATGTGACCCCGGCTGATCATGGTTGGTCATTTTTAAGCCAGAGTGGGCAAGGGAGAAGTCCTTTATAATATAGTATGGGATGAGATGAATTGGCATCAACGCTGCTCGATATATGGTCATCTGCAATACCACCTAATTAGATTAGCTTTCTCTTGAACGAAAAACATGAAATTGATTTATGGAAAATACATCACCAGTATCATGGTTGTGCCTTTTATGAAATCCAAATTTCGACTCGGACCACTACTTTCTGGAAGCAAAAAAGTGCACGCAATAACCCAAGGACATTTTCAGCTACCCACGAAATAGACAGGTGATGATTACTCCATTCGCTTCTCGCACCTAATCACTGATAGCAATCCCTGACGATATAACCAAGCAGTTGAGACACTTTTCTCACAGAGCTCCTATAAATAGCTTGCGCGATGAGAAATGACGCGCTGCCTCTAAAAAAAAGGACACTATTTATAGGGACATACAGCATACAATATGTGGTGTGTAGCAAGGCATGGTATGTGACAGCATTATCAGGACGCGACGAGGAAGATGAGACACCTGCTTAAACGAAAAACTCGTGAGACCGGAGGACATGAGCGCGGGGAACTTCAGATACTGGCTGATAGGATAATATCCAAACGTGTACCTGGTAACCGATGTTCGAATGTAGTTAAGTTCGAAAAATTCTCCTCATGACTAGATAGCGACTAACGGATCAGTGAGCTAAGTGGATTAGTATATTATCACGATAGGCATGAATGTCGTGAGACGCGACTGAAATTCACCATTCTGAAAGTAAGAGGGTTAAAATAAATCGTCCCCAGAGAGGGATAGCATCTGTTCGCGCTTCCAATTCCATCGGTAATGCTCACTAAGTCTTCGATGAGGTTGAAAAAGCAAAAACTATAATACGAATCCGCTACTCCAATTCCTGACAACAGAATAAACGTTTTACAATTCTACTAACACAAAGTAAGAACGTCAGTTTTCCTGCTAAGAAGAATTCGTCAGCTCCTCCGTCAATTTGGTGTTTAATTCAGATCTGTGCAATCAACATGAAAGGTGAGTTTTTTTACCGCGGAATAAACCTATTTAATACCACATATAGGGTTCTACCTAGCCTGCTGTGCGAAATAAAGCTCAAAGTCAATAAACTGACAGGACCGTACG
This sequence comes from Eurosta solidaginis, assembly GCF_040869045.1. NCBI lineage: Eukaryota > Metazoa > Arthropoda > Insecta > Diptera > Tephritidae > Eurosta > Eurosta solidaginis. The sequence continues at coordinate 258,281,516 of NC_090323.1, read as the reverse complement.
AGTGCGGCTTCAGACATTATAAATGTACTATTGACCAAGTTTTCACAATACATCAAATCCTGTTGTTGTTGTTGTTGTTATAGCGATAAGGGCACTCCCCGAAGGCCTTGGTGAGTGTTATCGATGCTGATGGTCCTTTGCCAGATGCAGATCCGGTACCAAGCCCGACCATCTCGGGAACGATTTGTTATGACCACATGCGACTTTCTAGGCCTTCCCGCTCTCCCACCCCTCTATCCATGAGAAGTTCGGGGTCGCCACAGCCTTGGCTGTTAATGAAACAGGATTCACCACGGGTATGTGAGGTTGCCAATTGGTTTGGAGAAGCTATATATTGCGCTGGCAACCTGAAAAGGTTGCGCTACACAACCCCTTGAATCTAATTGCTATTTTAGTCGCCTCTAACGACAGGCATACCTACCGCGGGTATATTCTAACCCCCTAACCCGCTGTTAAATACCAAGGGTAAGAAGATCGACAGACACTTTCTTTTTGCACACGTCAAAGCAGCCGTAACAGCACTGAAGCAAAATGTATCAAAAGAGGTAAAATGGTAAACTATACGCATGTATGGAAATAGTGTAGCGAAAGAAGATGCTACGGATCAGTCATCCTATCTACAACCGCGTTTGCTAACAGAGGAAGGATAAGCTACCACTAAGTTGGGGAACAAAGATGGCGGACGACTTGATCCCCAATGGTGGCTCAATATTTTTATGCTTTAGCGAATCCGGGGAGACTGGTGCAACTTATTACTCAACAGCCAAAATCACCAGGGCGGTTGATGGTAATTACAAAAAAAACTATTTTCGGTTGCGCGTCTAAAACTTCGCTCAAGGAGCGTTGTTGAATGTATTTAATTTGAAGTCGAAGTACAGTAACTATGTATATTGGAACGATTTTCCGTCATCCCTTGTCAAATTTGGTTTTGAGACAAGCCGGTTTCGGCGTTGTGCCATCATCAGTGTCGATTTTCGTTCTGATCTGTTGTTGTCGTTTGTCCTGTATTTATAGTTCGTAGGTACATGAGCAGGTATTGTCAAAATTGATGCTTGTGTATATTTATTGTGTTTGTAATCGATTTGTGTGGCTGACTGGGGTAGGTAAAAATCCGTAATTTTAGTCGTTTGACCTCCTTTGTGGTAACTATATTTTCAGACTCAGTGCAATGCGCCATTTGACACAAGTTCACTGTTTCCCCTCCTAAAATAGGTACGCAAAATAATTTTCTTCAATTTAATTGTGAAAATATTATTTTCCATTCGAACCCGTCCTACCAACGTCTATTTTGCGTAAATATCGATGTATAATTGTATAGCATACTTATAGGCGCATAACCAATCAATTTTATTTACATAGTGAATACGTGCCTGAAAGTACACCTCAATAAATATTCCATAAATTAAAAAAGCCTCGCGACGTTTTTTACTACATAAATACCCCTAATCCCTAATATATATTTTTCTTTTTTATTTATTTAAATTTTTATTAGCCACACGCGCCACTTATTACACCAACAAGACAATTTGTTATTAGTAGTTTAAAGCGATTTCTGCCAACTGTCACAGCAGCCGTCGGCTATCAAAGCTTTGTTGATTTTACTTTGTATTTGCAACAGTTGCCAAAGTAGAGGCAGACAGCACATTAAGCAGCACGTGGCACGCGACTCAAACGCCAACGTTGTGACCCGCCGCCGCTACCTACACCACCACAATGACTTAAAGACTTGTGGCCAAATCCACTCAACTGGTTAAGTCTTTATGGTGTGGTATTACCAGGCTGCTCGTATTTCGTTTATATTTCACTGTTGTTTTTTTTCTTCTGTTACCTACTTTATCCTTTAAGGCACGTGCAGGTTGTGTGTAAGTGGTAACAGGCGCCAGCTACTGCTTACCGTCCGTTGTTGGTTTTTTTTTTCATTTTTGTTATCACACTCTACCCCAAATGGGCGTTTTGTTATCTGGTAGAGTATGGCCGGCAAATGGTTACGGTGTCATCGCCACCACTTACATGGACTGTTGCGCCTTTTGTCATGTAATTACATAATTATTATACATATTTATTTAAATATAACATAGCGTGATGTATAGCGCATGCCTGTCACGTGTCCATGTTATGATACCACAAATGTTCCGGGGTGTAGACCCCAACCCACCTACAATTATGATTAGTTGAGTGTGAACACCAACAAATACGTGCTTGAACGCATATCGCCAAGTGCGACTCTGAAAGGGTTAACATATTAAATTAGTGCATTATAGGTTATTAAGCAAAGGCGATGAGCATAGACGACTCAATAGAAATGGTTTTAACTAAATTTGATGAAGTGCATACATAATCAAAAAGTATTAAAAATTCATTGTTTATGGAAAGGGATTTCAGCTTATGAGCTGAAATTGGATTAGAAGAATATTGGAAGTGTGAGGATGTGTTAATTAATGAGTAGCAACACTTTCATTGTACGTATGTACCTCCCAGATACATTAAATCAGCTTAGGCGATTCAACGAAGATCTCGTTTAAGTAGAAGAAAGCTCTCGTGAAGTTTGACGTATAAGCGTTATCTTAATATCGTGTAACACTGTTTAACCGCGATGGACTCCTAAACTACTGAACCGATTTTGAATTTGTTTTGCACCCCGTTTGTACTTTGATCTAACTTTAAATACAGGATAGGTTATATCTCAGTTTATAGCCGCAATATTATTTTATTGAAATTTTTTTTATTTGTTTATACGTAATAATTAAACGTTACATATACGCACCGGCACTCACATTTTCAGGGGTGCGGATATACTTCCGTGTAATTGGTTGATGTTTAATTAAACAACGTGCTTATCAATTAAAAATATTATGGCTTTTTTTTTTTTAAATTTTAAGGAAATGTTCAATATTTTAACGAAATAGTATTTTTCGAGAGATGTATGCATTCTTAACCATTTATTATTATTTGTGTATGTACATACATATGTATATCAAGCTGATATGAAAACACATACATACCTATAAACCTACGGCCGAAGTTAAATAACGCAGCGAATGCTATGTGTATATACGTGTGTGTCGCATCACGCCTAACTCAAAAGCAATTTGCTCGCACAGTTGACACCGAACAATCACACACACGAATTTTTTGGTAAAAATGTTACTTTTGTTTAAACAATTTGGCTGATATAAGAAAGGAATCAAGTTTTTTTTTTTGATGCAGAACGAAGGTAAATATTTCAAAGTTTTACAGAAAAGTAGAATTTTTCAAATCAATCTTTCCGTTTATGAGTTATAGCTGTGTAAACAAAAATTTTTGCATTTTTTACTACATTTTGGCAATTTGCAACGCCCCTATAATATATACCTTCAAATTATATTAACTGTACCATATCACGAAAATAAGCTTTCAAATGCAAAAAACCGTTTTAAAATCGGAGAATTCTGTGTGAAGTTATAGGCATACATGGCATTTAGCGACTTTATTTTATAGGATTTATAGAAGATTCTATATATATATATATATACATATATATGGGGTATTCCATCCCATTTCGACCAATTTTAAACCCGACCCCTTTAGAATTGGCTGAAAGTTTTTCTTCTTTTTCTAGCTTTCGAAAGACGTTTTTCAGAATTTTTTCAAATTTTTTCATCCAACTCAAAAATGTTATCAATTTTTAAAAAAACACCGTTTTTGTTTTCAAAATGCTATAACTTTTTCAAAAATTGACCGTTTGGGATCTTTTTTTTTAAATTTGTTTTGAAATGTACTTTTCGGAAAAAATACAAAAAAAATATTAAAGTTTTTTTTTTGTAATTTTTCAGTTTTTCGAGATTTTTATAATTTCGCCATTTTTTTTTTTTTTTTCTCATAAAAAAACTTCAATAAATTCTGCAATCATCCCCACTAATCCCGGAGTGGGCCGATTTTTGTTTTTCTTTAATTGAAAAAAAAACTTTAAAAGTTTTTTTGTATTTTTTCCGAAAAGTACATTTAAAAACAAATTAAAAAAAAAAAGATCCCAAACGGTCAATTTTTGAAAAATTATAGCATTTGGAAAACAAAAACGGTGTTTTTTTTTAAATTCATAACTTTTTTTGAGTTGGATGAAAAAATTTGAGAAAATTCTGAAAAACGTCTTTCGTAAGCTAGAAAAAGAAGAAAAACTTTCAGCCAATTCTAAAGGGGTCGGGTTCAAAATTGGTCGAAATGGGATGGAATACCCCATATATATAATAATACTTGGCAGGTTTTACCTTCGAAGAGATTTTAGGCCGAGCTTTTCTTCCAATTTTCATCGTGCTGCTTTTTAGTTTTTTCTACGAATTGGTGGGACTGGACCTACAGGTTTTATGCCAACTTCGAGCTGCAAAATAAACTCTTCTGGGACTTGAAGCCAGTATCTTCGGTGGCTCACACCAAACCAGGCCGGTCACATACGAATAACTCGATAAAGAGGATTTACGTAACCGTTACTGTAACTGTAACTGCAACCGAACCTGCAGCTGTTACTGTAACTGTAACCGTAACCACTACCTAATTATAATCGTAAGCGTAACAATAATTATTTCCATGACCATTTACGTCTTCGTAGCTGTAACTTATACCATAACCGTAATCGCAACAGTAACTGTAATCGTAATCGTGAGCAACTGCTTTTATATTCATAAATGTACGTGAAGCCGTATGCGGATTATTTAGAGAAGCAGTCGTTTGTAATGCTAGAATAATCCTCACAATAACCGTAGCCATAAGCTTCCTATAACCGTACCAAATCCGTAACCATAATCATTGACGTAGCTTTAACAACAACAATAACTTAGTCGTAGCCGTAGGAGTAGGCTTTGCCGTGATCCTAAAATAAATATTTACCATAAAGCTAGTCTAAATCCTAAGGAAGTCTCGTAAATGTAACCGTAGGCACAACCGTAACTGTAGCCGTGGCCATAAATGTAATAAAAATCTTAAAAGTAAACTTCATTGCTTTCGACATTGTCTTCTTCTACATCCTGGTCTTCGCCTTCTGCCTTTTTATGATGACCGTACTATAGTTTTTCTTCTTTTTCCACCCCTCTTTTATTTTCTCTTTTCTCCCACTCGCTTGGGACAAGCACTTGCCGCTGTTCAAAGGATTTGTCGAACTCTAAATCAACGGTGTGGTTTATTTGCTTCTCCGCGACAGAAATATTACTAACGGCATCAGCTTATCGGTTTCTAAGAGCTGCGAATCTCTTAATCCAAGGTTTTAGTGCGGTAAAGAGAAGAGTTGCACAGGTGATATTCAATAGGCTGTATAGCGTAAGTCTTTAAGGGGTTTGCAGCGCTGCAGCGCAATTGAAAGCCTCTGCAATCCAATTGTCAACCTCACCGTGATGAACTCTGATTATTTAGCAGGAAAATCTCTGGCGAGTTCCTCACGGACGAAGGGAGCTGGAAAAAATAGAAGGCTCAAGGTGATAGAATAAAATCGTTCCCTAGATGATCTTTCTAGTTTCTTGATGGTGCGATTTTCCACCAAGTACCGCATCGGTATCCGGCAAAAGACCATCAATATCGACTGCTTTTACGAGGTGGAAAGAACCCAAGACATGCCAAGATATGCACGTGAAAAATCTGAAAGACAGAGACACGGCTTTTCATATACGCAGATTCAAATGAGCTCCACCACAAGTCAGGAGATGCTTATGAGACGATAGGGGATAGTAACTGCTTGGTTATATAATTCAGCTGTTGCTCATTTTGCAGATTTGGAAAGGGGACATAACTTTTAATAAAAATTTTGTTATTGTTGTTCTTGTTACAGTGGTACTGCAAGAAATTCTATTATGGATTGCGGATTGTTACTGCAGTGGGAATCCTCGATCCTTGCCTAGTCCCGAAAAAAATACGGAATAGTACAAATCTCCACGTTTTTCCCGCTCCTGCATTAAAACAACATCAAACTTTATGAATGAGAGGTCTGGCGGGCCTCTATACCAAGCGAATCCCATAAATGATTTTCCTTTATGAATTCATTCATATTTATTTATGTACATAGAACTCTCAATCACATTGGCCACTGTGTAAATTGCAAACAATACAACAATCACATTAAAATTCATTATGCTCGTTGTCCTTGTCAATGTCATTATGTTAGGGTGTCATAAAAAATTTTGTGGCATAATCGTCAAAGCCGTTGGCACAGGACGGATGGTCTTACTACTGCATGGTCACATAAATGAAAACAAACACAGTCAAGGCAAATTTGGTATATAAACTTCTATTTACATTACATGGACATCCGAGTTATTATTATTTATTTAAGATCCTTGCAAACAAACATCCAAACAAATTGTATGAACGTTCTACCAAAGGCAAAACGAGGGGAGAGCTGCTTAGATTTTGACCAATTGTTTGGATATCCATCTCTTGCATTAATATTGACACCTAAAATTGTGTTAGGATTTACTATGTTTGTTTGTAAGGATATATATCTATGTATATTGTACCTACCCCGCAGGAATTCAGATGCACCCTGAGTTAGGTTTCATGTAGGATTCGTGTGATCTTGTTACCTGCAGCAGCGAATAGAAAAATAGCTGTGACAATTTTTTTCAAATTTCGTTAACTAAATACTTCTTTTTTTATACTCAATATTTTGAGAAAAAACTTCTATAATGTTTGTAACTGAAACTCTGCAAACCAATCTCAAACCCGCCAGGACAGTACAGTACCAGACACCAATATAACGATCTTTGTCGACAGCTAGATCGCCTTAAAAGCATTAAAATCCGACGTGATAAAGTTCGGATATCGCGCGGAGCTGTCGAGCCCTGCTAACGTTCACAAGGCAATCTGAATGTCTCCCTTTGTTGGGTTTATGGGCACAACGACATTGAACGCAATGAATGTGCAGAAGATATGGCCAATAAAAGTTTCATAATGGGCATAAGCAAGGTATTATTATTATTATTATGTATTTAGGCTTAAAATGAATTTTAAGACTAAAAAAAGAGAGCACTAGCTGCTATGGCTATCAGCTCTACTTAAAATTAAAGACTATTATATAGGCACTTAATATTTACAACTTTGAGCTTAGAAAAATATATTAATACTAATACTACTATTTACAACTTAAAACTAAATAATTTCTATTTTTTACTAATTATGTATTCTTATAATAAGAGTTAAAATATGTATTCATATGTTGTGGTTACAATTTTAGCTTGATTTTTTTTACATATTGATACATGTCGTTGATGTTTTTATATGATGGATTTTTTAATATTTCCATTGCTCTGTTATTACCAAACACCTCATTTCTGATATCGGCCAGGTGCGAGCAGTCATACAAAATATGGGAGATAGTTAAACGCGCTCCACAAGAAACACAATATTCAGTTTTACTGCTGTCAAAAAGATATTGATGTGTTGCGTTTGTGTGTCCCAGACGCAGTCTTGAAAATATTCGTATTTTATATTTACTTGCATCAGTTGGGTATTGAGGTGGTTCGCCACTTCTATTGATAGCGGTGTAGTGATGGTGGATATAGTTGCAGAAATCGCTTTTATTTTTTTCTTTGAAAAATACTTTCACAAATCTTTTAATGTCTATTTTTTCAATAACTGGATCAGTTGTGATTGGTGCAGAGCATGCGTATTTCGCTGCAATGTCTGCTTGTTCATTGCCTTTTATTCCAACGTGACTTGGTATCCAGAACAACAAAAGCTCTATTGTGTTATTTTTAAGAATATTTCTTATTTTTTGTATGATGTTCCAGTTTACACAATTATATGAAAATATAGATTTTATTACCGAAAGACTGTCTGTGAAAATTACAGTTTTTTGGCAATTGTTTATTGCTATTTTTAGTGCTGTGTATATAGCACTTGTTTCTGCAGTGAATATGGATGCAGATTCGTGGAGACGACTTAACGCTACCACCTTCTCCTCATCGTTTACGATGGCATAGCCTGTAGAACTTACTTTCTCTTTAGATCCGTCTGTGTAGAGAAAGTTCCAGCATTCCTCTTTAAGTGAGTTTTTTATCTCATTGAAGGAACTTAGATACATTTCTTTTCGGGTTACGTCTTTGTGTAGTGTTGACAATGTAGTGTTGCAAATTTCTGACGACATGGACCATATCGGAGTAATGGGATGAAGCTTTGTTGTATTTGTTGGTATATCAAGTTCGGCGGCATAGTTCAGAGACGAGGATAAAGCTGAAGTTATTCTACGCTCCCTTTTCCATGACTGTATACGTTTTATATCTTCGTCGATAATTGAATTATTAGGAAAGAGAATTTTTGGCAATAGTCTGCCAACCATCTCCGTAATACTGCTTTCACACAGACGGCTTATTGAATAATAAAGGCAGTTTTCTACATTAAGACGCTTATTGAGCTCAATCTTCCCTACAAAATTCGAATCTATAATTATTTCATTAGTAGCTAATCGAATGCCTAATGAAGTCAAAAGAACAATGCAACTCTGTTGGCCGCGTTCCGCTTCTCAGTTTTGGGTGTGTTCAGTGCTTAAAAATGTCATTTGTCAAAGTAAATGTCATTGTCTGCATGGCGGAACGATACAAGGTGGCCGCATCGAACAGCTGATTATAACCTTTTTTATTTGATTTGATACATCAACTACCGGCGCAGTACGATTTTGACATTTGTCCATCGAATTTACAAGTACATGGAATTTTGTTTGTTTGTAGGTATGTCACCATGCTCCCACCTTGTATCGTTCCGCCATGATTGTCTGTATCATTCTTCATAGTAATCGAGCAGTTACTTCTGTGTGAAAGCAAAAAATTTACGATTTCATTAGCAGGTGAAATGAGATCATTAAGTTTCTGTGTGAAAACAGTATAAAAAAGGTTATAATCAGCTGTTCGATGCGGCCACCTTGTATCGTTCCGCCATGCAGACAATGACATTTGCTTTGAAAACTAAGAAACGGAAACGGAAGCGGAACGCTGCCAACAAAGTTGCATTGTGCTTTTGACTTCATTAGGCATTCGATTAGCTACTAATGAAATAATAATAGATTCGAATTTTGTAGGGAAGATTGAGCTCAATAAGCGTCTTAATGTAGAAAATTGCCTTTATTATTCAATAAGCCGTCTGTGTGAAAACAGTATTACGGAGATGGTTGGCAGACTATTGCCAAAAATTCTCTTTCCTAATAATTCAATTATCGACGAAGATATAAAACGTATACAGTCATGGAAAAGGGAGCGTAGAATAACTTCAGCTTTATCCTCGTCTCTGAACTATGTCGCCGAACTTGATATACCAACAAATACAACAAAGCTTCATCCCATTACTCCGATATGGTCCATGTCGTCAGAAATTTGCAACACTACATTGTCAACACTATTTCAATTTTGTTCTTCCATAAACCATGACAATCTGTTTGCTATAATTCTTTCAAGAATTTTCGAAATACATGAGAGCAGTGAAATTGGCCTAAGCTCGTTAATGCTCGACATGTCTTTTTGGGGTTTTGGAATAGGGATTATCGTTGCAAGCTTCCATGCATGTGGAATTACTCCAGAGTTGAAAATTGTATTAAACAAATTAACTAGGCGTTTTTTCGCAAAAGGCGATAAATTTTTCAACATTTGATATGAAATACGATCCATACCCGGAGTTTTGCCTTTAACTTTACGAAGACAGCTATCTAGCTCAATAAGAGAAATAGGTTCTTCAATATTTTTCGCTTTTTTATTATGTGTGATCAAGACAGTAAAATTATTTTGTTGGTTTTTTAACTGATTGTATGCAGGGGAAAAGTTACTATCTGATGCATAATGTGACCATTCAGTACCAATGTAATTCGCAATCTTTTCAGCATCGACAAGTGTTTCGCTCTGAGTTTTAATTGCAGTGATTGTATTGCTGCTCGATTTTCCTGAAAATCTGTTAATTTTGTTCCATATGTCTGCTATAGGATAGTCTTTATTTATTGATTTAGTGAAATCTTCAAAGCTTTTTCTTTTTGCCTTTTTTGCTTCGAACCTGAACTTGCGTTGAGTTTTTTGAAATTTAACAAATTACTAGGTACAGAGTTAGCTTTAAATAGGTGGCAGGCATCCATTTTTTCTCTTCTCAATTTAGCTAAATCAGCATTCCACCATGGTACGCTGAAGATGTTTCTATTTTTTGCTTTAGTAAATAAAGCTGCGTCTTTGTTGCTATGATTATTCAAAGGCCTATTCGAGAGCTCGATATCAGCTTGTGCTGAAAATTTTGGCCAATCTGCTTGATCCAGCAAAAATTTTTTGAGAGTTTGTCTTGGCTGTGGCTGACGTTGTTGTAAGTTGATTGATATTTTTATGGGGAAGTGATCACTGTGATGCAAATCTTCGAGTACTAACCACGAAGTGATTGGTACAAGTGTTAGAGAACACCAGGAAATGTCAATATGAGTAAATGTGCAATGTGTGGAGAAATGCGTTGGTCTGCCGTCATTTAAAACGCAAAAGTTAGAGTACATTAGAGCTCCTTCGACAATATTTCCACGACTGTTATTTTTAGCTGAACCCCATATGGTATTCCAGCTATTGAAGTCCCCAAGTACGACTAATGGGGTGTTGAAATTGGAAAAAATATTTTTTAGGTCAAGTTGAGAGAAAGATTGTGAGGGAGGTATATATATGGAAATAATTGTGAAAGAAATGTTTAAATTTACTTCGATTGCAATGACTTGCAAAGCCGTATTTATTTGGCAAAGTTTGTGCGGTATATTTTTTTTAATAAATACTCCTACTCCTTGTTTTGCATATTCATTTGAAGGGCAATTTTGAAAATAACTTACATAATTATGTGGTGGGATTGGAGTAAATGTCGACTGACAATGAGTCTTCTGAAGAGAAATAAAGCTGGGGGTTTCCTCTTTTATAATAAGTTGAAGATCAGGGAGGTTATTAAGATAACCTTTCATGTTCCACTGGAGAATTCTGAAGTCCATTGATATGACTATTTGCTCAATTTTTATACGCTCTTGCGTATAAAAAGGAGAATATTTATATGTGAAAAAGAAGAGAATAGAGAAAATAGAAAGCATAAACGTTAGAAAACGAGAAGTTGGTATTTGAAAAAGTGTTTCTACTGCAAGTTTGTTTGTTAAACGACCCTGCCGTAGACAAGAGCAGAGTGAGATTTTGATATGCTGTACGTTAAACAGCTTACTGGAAAGCGAACAAATACAAAAATCATAATAAGAGAAGGAATGTTTAAGAGAGTCATGCAAAAAAAGCTGTATATTCAACGGCCCACTGATTAGAGCAGGCTGGAAGTTTGCTATGTGTGATTCGTGGCTGGGTGGCTGGGTGCTAAAAACGAATATGTATGTACATTGTTTGTGTACAATGCAGGTTAAAGTTGTTATTATTATATTCAAATGGCACGAACTTGTCTTTCTTTTCTTTTTTTTTTTTGGTAATAAGAGAATACTTAAATTTTTAATACTTAATTACTTACTGGGCTTATTATTTTTTTTTTTTAATTATGTATTTAATTATGAGTACGCATATAAATGTGTAAACATATTTATGTAAATGTACATAAACAGATTTATACATTTAAATGTGTGTTTTGATTATAGAATTTCTTCTACAATCATATCTAGGGGTCTAGGGGGTCTGAAACGAAAACGAGATGTGTTTTTTGACAATGATAATTTCTGTCGCATTTGCTGCCTTAATCTCTTAGAGGCGTTTTTTGGCAGAACAGTGATACTTTTCTTTTTTTGCAGTTTATTGGGAGTTGTAGTGGTAGTGATATCGCATGGTTTACTACTTGTACAAGGCGAAGGTGAAAGAGGCTTGGTAGGTAAATCGCAATAGCTGACGACTTCTCTTTGGTTGGAGTTGTTGGCTGTTTTGCTGGAGATTGCGAATGAAGTTTGGTTTGCTTTCACAATTGATGAATACGAAGCGTCACCGTTGGGATTTCTATTTTTGTATATTGCGATGGCTCTTTTACGGTCTGCTTTTTCTAACGTAATTATGGCTTGAATGTCTTTTTCTCTCATGAATATTGGGCAAGTTTTATCGAGAGAGCTGTGGTTGTTCTTCTTGTTATTTTCCTGAGTGCAGTTTATGCATACCTTAGGAAGTGAACATGGTGTGTCTGTTTCGGAGATCGAATGTGAATTGGTAGAGCAAATGGGGCAAATTTTCTCACTTTTGCAGGTTTTCGTTATATGCCCATATCGGAAGCAATTGAAGCAACGAAGTGGTAATGGGATATAGGGCCGAATTTTAACTTTTTTGTATCCAATGGAGAGTTATCCTGGAAGGTATGGCGTGGCAAATGTTATAATAATAAGTCCCGTTTCTTGTAAAGAGCCATTCACTTTTTTTAAGATTTTTTTTGCACTTATCACATTTTGTGATTTTAGTTCTTCAACAATTAAGTCTTCTTCTATTCCTCTAAGATCATTTGAATATACTACGCCTTTTGAGAAATTGAGAGTCTTATGCTCTGTTATCTCAATTTTTATTGAGGGTGAGAAGGAAATCAAGGTAACAAGTTTTTGTGCTTGGCTAACGTTTTTTGTTTTTATTATCATGGAACCGTTGCTTATTTTTTTGCACATATCCACTTCACCAGAGCACGTGGCATCAATCACTTTTTTAATTAAAAATGGCGATACATTTTTTAATGTTTCTTCACTTTCAACGATGGGTGCCCTGCTTTGTCGGGCGGTTTGCCCATGATGTATGTTTAAGTTATAATGTTTAGAAATTGTTTTGTACAAATTTTATTACACAGAAAAGAGAAGAGAAAAAATATATTTTTCGCTTGTGCACTTAAGAGAACGCAGTAATTAAAATTACACTTGATAACACGATAGTTTGCTTGACTAGCTGCTTCGATGCAAATACGTCCGTATCGGTCAGAGGTTCATTAAAAACTGCATAAGCAAGGTAGACAGCTCCGTATCTTCTGAGAAAAATCAAGGAACATGAGACTAGGGCAACGGCCTTGCTGTGGACTAAAAGGAATTATTGCGATGTCCCAAGGTCCTTTTAGTCATGTTTGGATAGGACAGGAACTAACTTCCTTCTCTAGCTAAAGCAGTGAGAGTATTTACGGGTGTCCTTTTGCAACGATGCGCCGACGGTGGCGCATATCAACAAGTTGCCTGTGCAGAAGGTGTTAGGATGAGAAGTAAGAGGAGTCGATTCATCACCTTTTCTGTCTATATACTGCAAACAAAACGACTAAGATTTCTGATTAGGAAGGTAGATTTTTTGCCCCTACTTAAGTTTATCAGAGAAAGTAGGTGGTAGGGAGAGGAACTTTTATGGTTGGACGAATGTTCCACCAACCGGCATTCTTCGAATGAAAATTTGGCAAATTCCCGTGCACGACCTCTTACCCCAACCTAACTTAAGTGTGGTTTACACTGGCGATCTGTCTATCCTTTTTTTGCGGGGGAATGTTATAAAAGCAACTCTTTGAAAGAGTAGGATGACTAAGTAGTCCGAAAACTGCATACTAGCTATCCACATAAGTAAAACTAAGATAAGCTTCTCCCCGACAATTTTCAAGATCCGTGAGCTTGGAGAATCCTAAAGGGCCTCATTTGCTTTGTATTGCTGTTGTGGGGCGTGAGCTTGCGAATTAGTCGTGGATGTTTTTGGTTGTCTTTGGAGTTCAGCTGGCCACTTTCAGTCTGCTTTCGAACAGTTGGACTTTAGGCTACCAAGCGCTGAGTTGATAATACGTCTTGGCAGATGTTTAAGTCTTTTTGGTGGGTTACTTAAACTAAGCACTCGGCTTAGCTTTTAAAGTTTACTAAAGCTCAGCCCTTGAAAGTAATTGAAGGGACACGGAAGCTGGCGCGATGAAATAATTCAATCATATCATGTTCGGCATTTTTAATTCAAGGCGTAAATACCTCAGTTATGATGAAATTTATATCCGTTGGATTTAACAAGGGACGGCGGTCTGCTGCAACGATGCTGAATCCATTGGCTTTGTCAAATAATGTTTATAATGTGAAGTTGCCCAGCGATTGTCTGCAGGGTATATTTATGAGAATCCGTCCTTCCTTGGTTGATGCACAATTTACATACGTACATGCGTGTGGAACGTTCATCTGAGTAGCCTTAATGATAATCCTACAGCGGGGGTCCTTTTAACTAAGTACTTGCTGGCAACACATACATACAGATATGCATACATGTATACCTCTACCACAATTTTGTTTTTGTTATTAAGGTTCCAGGCTTTATATAAAACCGTGCATTTTTCCATGTATGACTTATAGTTGTTTGTTTTTGTATGTTTATTTAGTGGCTCTCTTGCAAATGAATATCAAAAGGCTATAATCTTGATGTGGGTAAACATTACAATTTGTATGCCGCTTGGATTTTTTTCTTTTTTTGCAAAGGGAAACTCGAGACGATGAAGTGATTTGACTACAATGCACTCTGGATTCAATTCAATAGAAATTCACAGTCTGCCTCTTGATTCTGGAAAATAATCAATTCTACAACACTATATCTACACATATCTCCTATAAAAGTATATGATATACTCCGGCCACCGTGGTGTGATGGTAGCGTGCTCCGCCTATCACACCGTATGCCCTGGGTTCAACTCCCGGGCAAAGCAACATCAAAATTTTAGAAATAAGATTTTTCAATTAGAAGAAAATTTTTCTAAGCGGGGTCGCCCCTCGGCAGTGTCTGGCAAGCGCTCCGATTGTATTTCTGCCATGAAAAGCTCTCAGTGAAAACTCATCTGCCTTGCAGATGCCGTTCGGAGTCGGCATAAAACATGTAGGTCCCGTCCGGCCAATTTGTAGGGAAAAATCAAGAGGAGCACGACGCAAATTGGAAGAGAAGCTCGGCCTTAGATCTCTTCGGAGGTTATCGCGCCTTACATTTATTTTTATTTTTTTATACTCCGAGTTGACAAGTTTGTTAGACCTTGAAGAGTTCACACTTTTGAGAGCACGTTCCTTCCAAAGATGATATCTCTATAAGTTCAGTGATTGGTTTTTCCAGTCATTAGGTCCCTCGGTAACTTACTTCAATGATGCTATTATGCAGTCAGAGGGGCTACAGCGGTGCCTCGTTACACGTTAGTGCACCGCCGGCTGCAGCTGCGCTGGACGGAAGCCGACAACATGTTTCTCTTATCCACTTGTCGCATAAAATGTTCTCCGATGGAGAGCTTATAAGTACGAAGCACCTAATATTCAATTCAATTTAGATGGTCTCATAAAATTTGAGAAGGGCAGAGGCAACTAGAAACAAGGTCGACTGAGAATGAATGCGGTCTTCATATGCTTACTATATTTTATTCATGACTTCATTTTAAATTTACATTAGAGTCTGGTAATGAGTTCAACAATTAAGGCAGGAGATGACTCCTTAATACCTTAGAGACGTGACCTCCTATCAGATGTCTGGGGTTAGAGGATCTTATTCCATTCACAGGCAATGGCTTAGCGAGCATTGCTGTTGTTTCCCCGACTATGTTGATGCATGTATATAGCTGATATACTTCATGTTGTTGTATTAGCGATAAAGACATAATAACAACAATAACGACTCTCCACTAAGGTCCTCTTCGCTCTGCGCTAGCCTTGGTAAACAAAAAATTTGTTTGTCGAAGTGAGGCAGGGCTATTTTGAGCTTGAGCTTACCCTCAAACCGTTCTACACAGCGAAAGCTGGCACAAAACCGCCCGTGCTTTGACACCTACGATGCCAATATGCAATTACGGTGAGGGAAAAGATGTCTGGGGCTACCGGTGTTAAGGTAGAGAGCACTTTCCCCTTCAGGCCTCGAGACCGCTAAGTCTACTAAGTAGTGTCCGAATGTAAGAGGGGTGGTATACAGCTAAGAGAGTTGACTTAGTGTCGTTGGAAACGACGTACGCCTGAAGGGACATACATAGCTAAAAAGAATGTGTCTGAGGACATCTTTGTACAAGCATCCAGGGCTAAAGGTAAATCTCCATAACTCCTGTGTTAGCACTGGCACTTTTATCTTTCCGGCTTGGCTTCTGGTACTCTTGTCATGGACCCTACACATACATAGCCCACCGCTATCAATAATGGAAAAAATTCAAAGTGTTGGCATCGCTATGTTTTGCTTTTCCAACCCAATTGTCAATCTTACCAATACGAGTCGAGTTCTCTCACAAATGTGGCGACACGAGTGCTTATTATTGTAGCGATAAGGACACTCCCCGAAGGTTTTGGGGACTCTTATCGAACTTAATAGTCCATTTTCAGATGCAGATCCAGTACGTTCCGGTAACAAGCACTATTAAGGTACTAGACCGACCATTTCGAGAACTATGACCACATGAAACCTTCTAGGCCATACCGCCCTCCCACCCCATGAGGAACTTGGGGTCGCCAAAACCTCGGCAACTAAAGAAACAGGATTCGCCACGGGTAGGTGAGGTTGAAAATTGGGTTGCATAAGCAATGAATTACGCTGGATATCCCTTGAAAGGGTTGCGTTACACAACTCATACATCAATTTGATATCTTAGTCGCCTCCTACGAAAGGCATACCTGCCGCGGGTATTTTGTAAGCCCTCAAACCCGCTGGAGGACACGAGTTCCTCGCGGAAGGAGGTGGTATGATGACCTAGTAGATTCATATTAAATCGTTAATGATGCTATTTACTGCTACTGGCAACCGCTTGCAGCCGCACAGCTGATCAGACGGTGCCGATTGATTCGGGTTATGTTTAAATGATCCAAATGTTTGCCTTCCTGAAAAAGAACCCATCATTTCGATTGAAGTAAAAGTATAGGGAAATTGCCGAGATGAAGAAACTTCTTCTTGTTTTTTAACATAGGAATATATTTTTCTACCAGCAACAAATTTTAGTAAATACTCAACTTCCTTTGCTCCACGCTCATTATTCTTGTCACACTTTCCGTTTTCAGCTGTGTAAGTGCAGCAAATTCATTTGTCCACCAAAAAACACGCACAAAAGCCAAATCGAATTCCAGGTGCAGTCAAATAAAAACGATTTACACATTTCACATACAACAAATGCCCAGTGCATGCGAAACGAATCGGGGTGGGAATTTCTTTTGTAATAACAATGCGACTGAAATTGTAGTCAAAAAATCTCAAATTACAACACTAACTTTGACACAGAGACCAAAAACGGGGGAAGATGGTGAGTTGGTAGTGGTGATGGTGGTGGTGTGGATGTGGCAAAGGTCGTTGATGCTGATGATGAATTTCAATCTACAAACAAAAAATGTGAATATAGTACAAGGATATGCTCATATACACACATACATACATACATATGTAGTTTTGTGTGATCCTTGAGGGTAGTGTGGCGTACAAACATAAGGAGCGTTACGAATTGAATTTATGCCGCTTGTTAGAACGCAATTAGCCCGAGGCAACTAGTGTTCATACACTACCAAACCAAGCAAACAAACAAACATATAACATACATAACATAGATATATTATCCTTAATAAAAAATACAATGTTTGATTTTACTTTGAATACAAAAAAAAGAAATGTAATGCATAATTTATTCGAATTTTACAATGCGTTGGCAAATGCCCATAGGCTGCTAGTAAATATTTTCTATTTAACAGTTTAGAAGTGAAATAACGTCCTGCCTATTCAAAACAATACATGTGCTCACATGTTGTCTATATTTGAACAGGTTTTCAAATTACTCTCAATTTTATGGTATACAATTAACGCAAAATTAATGCAAATTACACTGTGCCACAATTTGAGGGTATTTGTCTCGGAGCGGAATGATTACTTTTTTCTGGATGATAGGCCAAGACACGTACAGAGAGCAAATGAGAATAACAGTAAAAATATCTATCCCATGAAAAGTTGTTTCCGTCTCGTTTTTCAACATATAAAATGATGATTCGGAGGTCACCAAAGGCTTAAAACATAAATATGCGCCGAAAATACGCACTAAGGATGCTCTCGAACGAAAATTTAGTTAAAAAATTCTTGTAGAGAATCTGATAGAGGAAGAATAAGAAATGAAATTTGCGCCTTAGGGTTAAAATCAGAGGTTACATTTAATGGTTTGCCTCTGTTTATTACGGATAACAACCGATATAAATAAATAAAAATAAATGTAGGGCGCGATAGCCTCCGAGATTTTAGGCCGAGCTTCTCTTCCAATTTGCGCAGTGCTCCTTTTTAATTTTTCCTACAAATTGGCGTAACGGGACCTACTTCTTTTATGCCGACTTCGAACTGCATCTGGAAGGCAGATGAGTTTTCATTGAGACGATTTTCATTGCAGAAAGCAGAGTGTTTTTCAAATCATTGCCGAGGGGCGACTCCGCTAAGAAATTTTTTTTTTTTATTGAAAACTTTTTTTTTTTAATTTTCGACGTTGCTTTGCCGGGGCGTGAACCAGGGATCTTCGGTTTGATAGGCGGAGCACGCTTCGCTTTCTCAACGATATATATCTATTTACATCCTTTATATTAGGTCGGTTAAATGTTTGTCCGCTTTTCACAGAAATCTTGCAATCGATTTTTAAGTAACTTCTCATTGAGCTACAAACATGAAACCTCAGAGACAGGTCAAGACACCGTGATAAAGGAACAAAAGGAGAAAAAATTCCGTTAGGTGGCGCACGGATCGAAAAAATTTGATAAACCCGGGGTTTGAGTAACTCCTCGATGGACTAGAGGCTAAAAATTTCGAGCTTAGTTCAGAGGTCGATGACACAATACAAAAAGTTTCGCTAGGGGGCGCACGGACTGAGATATCTAGAAAAATCAAACGGAACGGGGGGAATTTTTGGATTGATTTTTATGTAAGTTCTCATTGAGCTACAAGCGTAAAACTTAACAGATAGAGCTAAGACACCGAGAAAATGTAAGAAAAGGAGAAAATAAAAATAAAATAAAAAAATTAAACACTTCCGTTATATAAATGGACAAAAATAAGCGAAAAATTTCTCCTTATATAAAGACATATTCTTGCTAAACTTTGATGTTTAAATTTTGACATAGAAATTGCAAAAATATTTATGAGAAGTAAAAATATAAAGGTGGAGCGCAATTGATTGACTAATAATATCTCCTTTCCTACCAACTTTTCAATTCAATTAATGTGCGCTCCACTTTTATATTTTCACTTCTCAGAACTATTTTTGCAATTTCTATGTCAAATCAAATTTGACAAGGGGTAACGGAAAACCGTTCCAGCATACATCAACTATCCAAATCATCATCGAAAAACCAAGTTACAATTTAAAAACAATGCGGACATGTTTACCACGTTAGAAAAAAGATATACATACAAAACATTGTTTAGGTCCTCTCAGCATAACAATTTAATTTAGAACGGCCCTTTGCTACTTTCTTTCCGGCCCAGTTCCGTGTACATGCATTATCTATATATATAAAAATGAATTTGTGTGCGTTAGCACGTTCAAAGCTAAAAAACGGCTATACCGATTTTAATATTTTTTTCTCTGTTATTTTCTGTTATTTTTTAAAAAACCTCGATTGAAAAATATTTTAGCTAATACTGATAAACGGTTTAACCGATTTCAATAATTTTTTCTTTCCTTTATTCAATCGGACTAAGTGTTCATTATAGAAAAAGAATTTTGAAAGTCCTCAATTTAGAAATACTTTAGCTAATAGAGCGAATTTGGCTGTTACTATTCCTGCTACTTGGGCTGTTTTTATACCTGCTGTTACACCCCTTTCGTATATGCAACATTTCTCAATTTCGTATATTCTAAGTGATATAAATTTAAATTTTTCCTATGCAACCACTCACATATATTTCTTCGTACCAAAAATAAGACCAAAACGCTTTTGAGAGTACCAAAGTAATTGTTTCCCAGTTGTAATCCTTATATATAAAAATCACGTGTCAGATTGTTTGTCCGCGATGGACTCCTAAATTACTGAACCGATTTTGAATTTGTTTTGCACCCCGTGTGTAGTTTGATCTAACTTGAAATATAGGATAGGTTATATCTCAGTTTATGGTCGCAATATTATTTTATTGCAATTTTTTTAAATGTTTATTAATAAAATGTTACGTATATGCACCGGCACTCATAGTTTCAGGTGGAACTTCCGTGTAATTGATTGGTGTTTAATTAAACAACGTGCTCATCAATAAAAAATATTATAGCGTATGATATCAAGTATAGCACATCACCAGGCCCGTCGAGACGGGGTGGGGAATGGGGGATTACCCCCGGGCCCGGGGTTTCTGAGGTACTAAGACATTTTTTTTAATTCAGGAGAGTTTTTAGTTGTTCCGTGTGCAAATTTTAAGCCGAATTTCAAAAGCAACGAATATCTGCATTTCGTTTTAATATTATAGTGAAGTGTGAAAAATAAAAATCTATATATAAGAAAGGCTAAAATGTGTGTTAGTTGGTCACCGGTGTTTGAAGAGATGCGTCGGTCGATTTTGTACAGGGTCTAGAGATATAGGCCGAAAAATGGACCCGGGTGCCGGGTAATATGGATATCAAATGAAAGCCGTTGCTGAGAGCTCTAAAGTAATTTTCATTGTGATATTCGATTTAGGCGCATCAACCTGGCAAAACTGATAAATATGCATGCGAAGCCGAAATAAGGACATGAATTAATAATACCCACATACCTATTTACATACGTCCTATGCGATTTGCCTGCAATTTGGTATATAAATTTGCCTATATTAATATTTACGACCCTTTTTCCGGGAAATAGACCGGCAACGGACTGGGACTGATACTCGGAGTGGGACTGGGACTGAGACTAGAACAAAATACATACCACCCTCTTGGGCAGGCAATAAGGGATGAAGAAGAATGAGAAGAACTTGAGAGAAGAGAAAAGAGAGGAGGAGACTGAGAAAGAGATAGAAAGAGACGAAGATGGAGATAGATGAAGCGAAAATACGGAGGGAGGAGTGAATAAAAGGATTAGGAAAAAATGAAGAGAGGGTAGAGTTAGACGGAAAAAGCTTATACAAATGTATGCATATAGGCCAAATTTAGGGCAGAACAACGTCTGCCGGGTCTGCTAGTATTAATATATATTAATTTCGTGTCACGTTGTTTGTCCGCGATCCCTTAAGCTACTTAATAGATTTTAATCAAATTTGCACTCCGTGTGCAGTTTTATCCAACTTAAAGATAGGATAGAGTTTCTGTGAAAATTCTTCCCGAGAAGTGAGCCACGGACCGATCTATTCGAAAGATTCTATTCACGGTTCGATTTAGCTGAAATTGGGCATATAGATTAGTATTTAGGACACTTTTTTTGGGAAATGGAGCAGGGACCTACAGGGACTGGGTTGGAACTGGGACTAGGACTTGGGATGGAACTGTGACTGGAAAAAAGGGGTGGAGAGGAACTAGAGGGAAGACAACAGAGGGAAGGAAAAAGAGATAGAGTTAGACGGATATAAATAGATGGAGCGGAAAACAAGAGGGAAAGGACGTATAGGGAGAAAGAGATGCAGAAAAAGCGAATGGTAGAAGGAATAACAAGATAAGGAAGTGAATAACAAGATAAGGAAAAAGAGGAGAGAAAGGAAGGGAGAGTAGTAGGGAGAGAGGTAAAAACTGCTTAAAATTTATGGAGATAGACCAATGATAGGGCAGAGCAACGTCTGCCGGGCCTGCTAGTATTTAATGAAAACAAAGCAGTTAATTTGTTGAAATATTTTAGTTGTTAATAAAGTAATTAAATATGTACGTATATAAG
This sequence comes from Eurosta solidaginis, assembly GCF_040869045.1. Lineage (NCBI taxonomy): Eukaryota > Metazoa > Arthropoda > Insecta > Diptera > Tephritidae > Eurosta > Eurosta solidaginis. The sequence continues at coordinate 258,259,822 of NC_090323.1, read as the reverse complement.
TTATAATTAGTTAGCATTAAATTTAGCATTTGCTGTTATAAATATATATGGCTTTAGTTTAACCAAACCAACTTAATAGTAAAAATGTTAAAATATTTTATAACTATAACACTGTGCAGCATTTCAGCGATATTCGTGTGGTGAGGCGAAATTAATTCAAATTAGAATCATAAGAAAATGATTTTAACATCAACTTTTATGCGACATTTTAAGTTTGAACTTTTTTTCCTGGGTATTATTTATGATTCAATCACAGGAAGTTTGCTCCGTAAATAAGATGTTTTCATAATTGCGGTCATCTGGCCGTAGAAAAGGAGGACATGTAAATTTAAAATTGCGTGCTAAGTACTATATGGCATGAATCCCTAGTAATAAATATACCATGATCTACTAGTGTGAATGCACAAAGGCAGTTTTATGAAGACAACGCTTCATGAATGAATTCAAGGACTCGTGCACTCTCTGTTGACAAGCTAAAGCTACATTCATTTTATGTCATATAAGTTTCCGTATATCTACGAAGCCGGCAAACCCGCACCTCGAAAACTCGATCAGGAAATCGACTCATATGAAAGACCATTGGCAAAATTTGGCCATATTTTGCGTCTTTTTCTTTCCTCACGTTCGGAGCATAAGGTTCCATTTAAGGATTTGTGGGTACGCTATTTATGTTTGGAATATACGGGACGCGATCATTGCATGGCAAAAAATTCACTTTCGAGAGCTTATTGTACCAGCTGTTAAGAACAGATTAACGTTTTGCCCGTTTCACGACCAATAAACTTTCTGTATTTAGAACGCACCTGGAAGTCTGCTTCCAAAGTAAAATTATGAATGTAATGTTACTAGAAAATCAGATTTTATTTAAATTTTTGTGAGATATCGTAAGGTTTAATTATTTTTAAAAGCCAAAGACAATATATCTCTATATCATCTCATGCAATATTTAATGAAATTGAAGAATTTACAGAAAACCTACTGGTACAAAATTACTTTCACTACTCACATACTAATGATAGTAAAGTGATTTTTTTATTCGGGATTGTCAAAGCTTTGCTGTCAAAAGGGAACAAGCCTTTAGTAATTGAATTATGGGTGTTTATAATGCCAATTTCACACAGAGCTTAATGAAATAATTAGTCAAGTTTTCTATATTAAAGCCCTAATCGAACTCAATCTTCCATACAAAATACAAATTCTTAATTATCTCATTATTGCTTTATTGAATGCATAATCGAGTGAAAAATCCAGTCGGGTTTGCTTGGTGCTTCGTATCTTAGTATCAATGTAACAAAAATAACAATCAAAAATAAACTATTTTCAATAATTCACGAAAAATAGAAAATCACGAAAAAATTCAAAATTTATTTTCGCTGCATTTGCTGCAAAAGATAATATGGCTTTTTCGAAAATAGGCACATATTTGGTTAGGTGCAACATCTATGGGGCTGCTGAGAGATGTTCGCTTAATGAAGCAATAGGCCCTGTATGAAAAGGGAAACTTAAATATTTCATTAAATAAAATTGTGATTCGATTAAGTTTCTGTGTGAAAAGGGTATAACATAATTTGAATACTTGTATATACATAGTAATATGATATGAAAAATATTTACTTTAAATATTCAAACACAATCTTAGAAAAGCGTGGTGGTTTTTCATTACAGAAATTTTTCAAACAAATGCAGATAATGTTTAAAGCGCTAGATAAAAATATTTTACAATATTATTTGGCTGATAATTTTACAAGGTAAACTCTTTCAAACATTTTTTAAGACAAGAACTTACGAAAAATAAAAAAGAAATGCGCCTGAAAATATGCTATTTTTTATGATCTTCTAGACTTGCCTTTTATTTCAACGATATCCATTTTGATGACCATTATAAGGCCCGGGTTTTCAGTACAAGTTCAACACAGTTTGTCAGTTAAACTACGCTCAAACTTATTCTGCAGTTTTTCAGTCTACCTTAACTGAAGTTAAAGCTGAGCTTAAGCGGTCGATATGGCAGGGTTAAATACTACACTTTTTCCAATTTAAATTCAGAAATTTACAATTCACGTTCAGAAATTTACAATTCAAGTTCAGAATTTTCAATTCAAGTTCAGAAAATTACATTTCTTGTTGTAACTTTCTGACCTTGAAATGAAAATTCTGAACTTGAATTGTAATTTTCTGAACTTAAATTGGAATTTCTGAACTTGAATTGTAATTTTCTGAACTTGAATTGGAAAATCTGAACTTGAATTGTAAATTTCTGAACTTGAATTGTAAATTTCTGAATTTAAATTGGAAATTCTGAACTTGAATTGTACTTTTCTGAACATGAATTGCAATTTTCTGAACTTGAATTGTAAATTTCTGAACTTAAACTGGAAAAGGTGTAGTTAACCTATCAGTTATTTGCGATCAACAAGCATTTGGGCTTGAGTTCTCTAACTGGACTCGAATGTAAGATTGCATAGTACAGTATTTTCACGAAAATAAATAAAATATATATAATTTGTGTTTTCATTACTGCAATCAACTAGGCGTTTATTTCTCACAATAAACAGGTTGGTACCTCCTTGGAAATTTTGTTTTCTACTCCACGTCAGCTCGATGTCCAATGTATCAATATCAATATCAACTGGAGAAATGTGTTGAATATTCATTTGAGAACTGTAAATTTCTCAAAATCTCTCAAAGGTCGGTAAATAATTTAAGAATGACGCCTTAAGGAATGTTTCGACGTTGGGAATTCAAGAACTATACATTTTACAAAATTTCTCAAAGGTTGGATAGGGATTGGAGAATGAAGTTGGATATCTGTTGTAGCGGTGACAACAACTACAACAACAACCTAGAGAACTATCTGGTTTAAGAATAATTAAATAATGAAAAAACTGTGACTGAAAAACTGCTCAGCAGTTTAACTGGAGTTTAAATTTGACTGGACTGAAAAACCGGGCCTAAATGATATATTTATTAAAATTAGCCCCGAACAGTAATAATGTACGGTAGAAAAATATTGCATATTTTTAGGAGCACATTTGATTACCTATACCAACTGCAGAGCTATACATTGGGGCAATTCTCTCAGTCTGGGAAAATAGTCCACATGTTCTAGATGAATATACAACACTCGGAGAATGTACCACTTGCACAAGTTATATCTTATCAATCTGATACTGCATTTAGCGCCAAAAGTTTATTATCAAACGTATATTTTATGCATTCAAATAGTTAACAAAACTGCCCCGCACAGAAAATTTTGATTTTTTTAATCGAAAAATTTGTTCAATATTCTAATCACATTTATAAATTTTCTGTTCAAATATACTACATAGGTTTGAGTAAAAGGAGAAATGGAAAATTTATAAACACAAATGTATTTTGTTGTTTCGTGTAGAAAACTTCTGACCGAAAGCTTTCAACGTTTTCGACGGTTTCTAGACAAGAGAGAATACCTCTATTCTTGCATAACTATTTTATGTGGAAATTCCCTCATATATGTAAGCAGCTTATCAACCTCACGCAAACGTTTTTATTACGTCGGTGGGTCCCCATACGAAATAAAAAAGGTTCAAAAGATCGCCCCTTAAGTTGAAGCTCATATTGAGCAGGTTACGGGAAAATATTTCTGGTTACTTGCAATCCGATTTTTTAAAATTATCAGGGCTGTCATGGAATCCAATTGTTGTCGGAATCGGAATTAAAACCGACAAAAAAATTACTTTGGTGTTATGAAATCCAATGTTATCGGTTTAATGTTCGAATTGGATTTAGTGTCGGTTTTAGGTGTCACAGAATCCGAAAATATTGGTTTTACTATCGGAAACAAACCAATCAGTTAAATGCTGTTGGATTTCAATGTATTTCATTTTTTCATAGATGTTTTTCTTTTGTAGTTGATCATTTTCTAAAAATGTAAGTAAATAAAGGTAAATTTACATATATTTTCACTCTTAATAGGGGAAAGCATAAAAATTCAATGCAAAACAGTATTTTGATTGAATTGATGGAGAAACATACAGATATTGCGAAGGGCTTCACGAAGCACATCATCTAAAATCGTTGACACCGTGTTTCTTCCTACACTCATGCTAGAATCCTTGCCAACTGATATTTGATAGGATCCTTCAGTTAAAAATCGTAACGTAGCTGCTAGTTGCAGCACTGGCAGAACTTTCGAGCAAGTTAAGCGTCATTCAATGGTGTCCAATACCATTCCGAAAGCCTCTTTGTTTATGCAATAGTATGCAATGTAACTGCAAATACACTATAAATATTTAGAAACCCACATTAAGAAATTTAATTACGCTGTCTCTGGCAACTCAAATGGATTGCTGCGATCTCTCAAAATTTTCCTTTTGACCTTCTCGCAACTTTCTTCTTCCAATGACATAAATGCTACGAGTGCTGACATTTTGATGTGAATAAATTTGTTTATTTCTATTTAGATGCGCAAAACAATTTATTTTATAAAATTTTTCCAAAAAAAATTAACATCAAAATTGTTGGTGCACCGATAACACTGCAAAACAGCTGATTCGAACATCGCTTTTATTTACATTCGAAAACAGCAAAACCAATACGGTTTTTAGACACCAATTTAAATCAATATTGGTTTGCAATTCCGATAAAACGCAAAACCGGACTTGGATTCCATGACAGCCCTGTATATATGTCGTAATTGTTGACTAGGGAAGCTCTATTATACCTTCCCCTTAAAGCATTGCTTTGCCCCAACACTAGATGCGATTGTCATCGATATCCTCTAGGGAACTTACAGTTTAAATATGGTTGGACCTAGACAGACATGTGTGTTGGTTCCACATTGCAAATTGATATTGAAACAGGGCTTTTTTGGAAAATATTATGAGTTAGGGTGTTTTCGAAGTTGCAGCCGAGATAGGGTAATATTCCAGTTAGCTGAGAAGTATTTCGTTAAACTTTGGAATTGATTTTCTTTATAAGAAAAGGGTTTTTAAATATTTCACTGCATAGAATATCTAGATTTGGCTGTTAGCGGCTTGATGTGTTCTACAGATTTTTGAACCTAATGTTATAAAAGACAAAGCCGTTCATACCCAACTTTTCACTGCCAAAATACAATGTTGCACTGTGTACTGTAATACTTAATGAACTAGCTTACATTCACTTCACTTATTTATTCTGAATACAGGTATTTCTTCTTCAAATAATGGATCAATGGCTATATTGATTATGTTTTCCTTCTTTTTGTTAACATTCTGTATAACAAAAACTTCTCCTTCATCGGACGATGAAGAGGATGAGATTTGTATATAATCAATAACTGGCAGATTTTTAGCATTTGAGTGTGGAGCAACTGCAGCTGTATAACTTGTACTCGCACCATCGCCATAAACACGTTTTGTTTTATCATTTGTTGAAATACGAAACTTTAGGCCACTCGCACTACGTGGCGTCATTTTTAAATTGCTCGAAATCTTTACTGGTTCATGATCTATCCTACTTGGTGCATTCGAAGCAATGTTCCTTTGCATACCTCTCCCACGTGTTGGACGACATATACGTCGCTTTTTTTTTAATTCATCTGACTCTGTAGACGATTCAGAACAATATAAGCGTCTCTTCACTGTCTCTTGTAAGGGGCGGTCGTTACTTGAAGAACCAACGCTTGATTTTGATGAGTCATCCAAGTCAGTGTAGACTGCAAAAAAATAAAGATAAGGAAGTAGTATAAATACACGTACGTATTTAAATTTTTAAAATGTTGGAATAAGCTGAATCTTACATTTTCTTTCAGCACGCCGCAGTGTCCCCAAACGATTACCCACTGACGGTAAATCCAAACGCTCCAATCGTACGCTTGGCTGCCGCAATGTCTGTACATCGTTAACTTGTAACCTACGCACTTTAACACACAGTTTTCTTCGTGTAAAACGCTTCAAAATATCATTGTATTCTGCAGCACTTAACTTATTTTCGGTCAACTCATTTGCGGTTATTTCTGTCTCATTATCATTAGTTGTTGTTTCCGTTTCATTAGTTTTAGCTTCTATTTCGATTTCAATTGATTCCGCTACGTTTTCATTGTATTTGGTTTGGGGGTTCATTTCAGTTTCCTTTGAATTTGTTGGCTTTTCAATCTGAGTTGCTTCTGTATCCTTTTCATTTCCAAGCTCCACTTCCTTTTCAGTTTCTGGTTTCGATTCTTTTGTTTCTATTTCATTGTCCGCTGATTCGGTTTCCTTTGTTTCATTTCTATCAGCTTCTTTGTCATTATCGTTTTCCTCTGATTCCAATTCCTTTTTGTTGTCTTCTGTTTTCTGTCCATTTTCCTTTGATTCCACTTCTCTTTCTATTTCTAATGGTTGTTTTTTATTTTCATTATCATTCGTTTCCGCTTCCATTTCGCTTTCACGTCTTTCTGCCTCCTTTTCATTCTCATTTGCATCCATTTCTTTGTCACTTAGATTTTCTTCGATTTTAATCTGCGTTATCTCCGGCATATTTATTTCAGTATCGGTTTGGGATTTTTCTTTTGATTTTACGGGACTTTCGAATACCTTTTCTGGAATGGAGAAACGTTCACGTAAAAGTTCGTCTCCTTGATCCAGCTGTTCCTCTTTACTTATATCATTAACTTCGTCACTGTCCCGGCGTGCAGTTGTAGAGACATCGCTTTCATCATCAGGCTGGTAATATAAAAAAAGAGCATAATAAATCTATCACATATTTTTAGACATTTTTTTATAATTATATACCATATCTACATCAGTTATCGAATCATGTTTAGCCCTATCGGACTCTTCTGTCGACTGCAAATGAGGTTGCTGCGCATCTGTAAACCATCGGAGTAAAATGGTATTTTTGTAATTTTTATAGAAGTAAAACAAAATAAGCGTTAGGTAGCAGTTCCATTTCAAAAATACCCACCTTTTGGCGCGTCTATATAATCCTCCTCAATATCCTTTTCTTTTTCCTCCTCTTCAGCAGCCTCTATTTCCACATCCTGCATAATGACCTCTTGCGCTATTTTATACTTTAAATTCTGCTGATTAAGCAACTTGGCATTTTGCAGTTTAAGAAATTCTAATTTAGCCGATTTTTCAAATAAAATGCCCGTTTCTAAATGTGGTACTTTATCTTCAACAATTTTCAAATCTTCTTCTTTTACGCTCCATATATCGGGAAATGGATTAAAGCCACAAGTTCTATTGTCAAAGACCTTGCGTTCTTGTATCATTGCATTGAAATCGAGTTTAGTATCTTGGGTAGCATCTTTTTCTGCACTATCTTCCTGCTTCTTTGAGTTTTCTGTGGCATCATTCGATTTTTTGACCTCAGCGTCTACTTCCACTTTCTCACCTTTCAACTCAATTGCATCTCTTTCCAACACATCAGCTATCATAGCAGCGGCGCGCGCACGTGTGCGTCTTGTGCTCATAAAATATGAATCGAAAAGTTTTGAATGATCATTTTTTTTAGCTAAAATTAAAAACAAATAAATTTAACGATATTTCTAATCATTTCGAAGTGCTTACGTTCATGTTTCGCTGGTTCATCTAAATCAGAATCTGCTTCAAAATCTTCTGAATCTTCATCGTCGTTTTCATCGCTACTATCTTTGTTAAAATTATGCATGTTGTTGCTCTCATAGCCCTGCTCAATGCTACCATAATCCAGCTGCGGTCGATGCTTGTATTTTTCATAATCAACTTTCAAAAATTTCAAACGATCATTAGCTTCGGCCATATTTAGTTCGACAAAGTGACGCTTTTGTTCATTATCTCTTAATAAGCTTTTGCAGCGCTTGCGCAATTCTACCCAATTTAGCGCCCAAGCAAAACTTTTATTACGTGGCAAGAAAATAACAGTGAGTAAATCTTTAATGGTATTATCTGGTAATTTAAAAGAACGCAAAGCTTTGTATAGTTGTCCGTAATCAATATCGGGAGATTCATGATTTGCTAATTTTACAATTTCTTTAACATCAATTGTAGAGCTTAACAAACCGTATTTAGCATTAATGGCATTGACTCTCTCGTGCTTATCTACACCACTTCTATCGCGTGTACCACGGCGATCGCGCCTATTGTCGAATCTATCATCATCATCATAGTTTTCGCCAGTTTCGAAACGATGACTTAAACGATTCGAACGCATACCACTGCGAATCACAGTTTCATAATACTTTTTACAGGGATTTAAATAGAAGCCCGTCAACCAAAATTCCTGCTCCATGAAAAGATGTTCCTGAAAAATTGTGGCTAAGTCCTCAAAGTGTCTTGACAGCTTCACTTCGAGATTTAGTAAAAATTCTGGTGTAAGTCCTGGATGATAACGCCACGTTTCAATAGCGTTCAATTGCAGCCCAATAATTTTGAGTAAAACTATAAGCTTAGCAAAATACCAGCCGCGATGTGTCTGAAAAGAGAAAATTGATGTATGACTACTTGCATCTCAACACAAACAGGTAATTACGAAATTCTTACGCACCCTCTTCACCAACACCGTATAAACATAATTTAATACATCCTCGTTATATGGTAAATGCTGAAAAACAGGATCAACACGCCGTTCATTTTCATCTTCTAATGCAACACTTTTTTTCTCATCATCTTCCTCTGTATGCTCCGTACTGCCAATATTACTCAACCGATTGCCTTTACACATTTTATTATAGAAATTTGTCATATTTTCTTTTGTTGCGGACACAGTATGGCTGCGGCGCTTTAATTCTTTCTTATGCAACTCACGTAGCATAAACTCTTCGCTACGCTCTCTTTCTTTAATGTACAAATGTATGATACGTTTGAAGTTCTCACTATATTTTTGAAAATCATCTTCGTTTAATTTATTCATTTCCATTAGTAGATTTCCTAGCAAATAACTTAAATACGATTGTGATATAACGCCAAAGAGGCTTACGAAATTTTCATCAAATGAATCATAGATGAAGGCATCAATAAATTCATTGCTACTTATTTGTAAATTAATACATGTTATGGCTATGTAACGAGCAGGCGTATACTCTAATTCTGCTCGATTAGGCTTTATGCTTACTTCATCTGACATATTTTCATAGTAGAAACGTATGTTGGTTAGCTTTAAGAAAAGGAGAAGAGTTTAATGTTTCATTTGTAGTTCACAATAATAAGTCAATGAGTGATCAATCTCGTGTTGTTTTCCCTAAATAATATTCTCAACGGATTCGATTAGCTTAGCTGATTACAACAAAGCCCGCTATAATTTAACAAATGCCATTAATGACTAAGACTTCCCAAGGCCGTCGGTTCTCTGTACCAGAGCGACTTGGGATTTTTCCCGACCAAGGACTGCCATTTCAGTGTAACCCCATTTAATTTGTTGCGTCCCTCCCACAAATTGTCATCCTCCCAGCAGCTCCTTGCAGCGGGACTGCTCCATATTCTCCTGCTCCGGGAAGGTATCGAACCCAATCCGGGTCCATCTCCTGACCCCGGTCCTGAGAAATGCCCCCCTATTGCGAGTGTCGATTGCAGTAGATAGTCGACCGCTGAGCGATAATCGATTATCTTTATAATGTATACAAATTATGTTACATACATCGAAAAGTTGAGAGAAAAGGAAAATCTCTCTTGTATAAAATAGCTGTTTATAAAGGTCCAAAGATTTGGCGATTAATTTGTATAGTAATAACATTAAATGCAAAAAATGGAATCGACAAATTGTCGTCTATTCCGACCGGCACTCGCAATAGGGGGGATGGTTTTGCTGCATCTGCCGGAAAAGAAACTTTTTAGGACGGTCATACTCTTGTCAGTGTGTCTCGTGTAAGGGATGGTTGCATCGGACAGGTTGTTCTGGGCTAGACCCCAAAAACAGACGTCCACGTAACTTCTATAAATCTTTTGTGGCTCCTTGCTGTTCACGTCGTAGGACGTCCCGTAGTCTGCGCCTTAGCAGAGACTTAGAGACTAAACTCGCAGCAAGATCTCCATTGCAGACCTGTTCTAGGTATAATGTCCACAGAAAAGATCGCGGGAGCGGAAATGGAGGCGGCCTCGCGTTTATCATACACCACACTGTGCAATATCATATATTTGATCCCGACGTCGACCACAGGGACAGTGTCTTAGAACGTCAAGGATTATCTGTCCGGTCGGGCGATGCAAATCTAGAAATCATCAACATCTACAACCCTCCTGTCTCCTGTTGCCCCAGTGGATACCGCCCTGAAATCAGCGGCGTACTCACTGGAAACAATCACATTATTTTAGGCGATTTCAATGCCCATCACGATCTATGGCATTCAAAATTGCGGGTGGACAGTAGGGGTGAGATGTTAGCGGATCAAATAGAAGAAACGACGATCTGCACTATAAACGGAGACGCCCCCACACGTATGGTAGGAAGCTGTCACAGTTCGCCGGATATTTCAATCGTGAGCGCAGAACTCGAAAACTGCGTCAACTGGCAGCCGATGGTAACATTGGCATCCGACCACCTGCCTATACTTATTTCGTTATAGCGTCCTCCCGACTTTATCGTCGCAGAAAACGCACTTTCATTAACTTTAAAAAGGAAAGTTGGACGAATACAAATCCTTTACAGACAACCGCTTTTGCTGCCCTTCCTATCCCAACTGATGCCCGCCAAGGGGAGCGTGCTTTCCGCAAGGTCATTGAATCCGCCTCGGCTCGTTTTATTCCCGCCGGTAGAATTCCCGAAATTCAGCCCCACTTCCCGGCAGAGGCCGCAAGTTTAGCTAGAAAACGTGACCTTATAAGACAGCTCGATCCCGGCGACCCCCAAATAAGGGATATAAACGCATCAGATTGCTTGTGGATGAACACAAGCGGGCGAAATGGGAGGAGCACGTAAGCGGTTGTATCCTCTCTGCCGGTGTAGGTAAACTTTGGTCCACTGTAAAGTTCCTATCGAATCCGTCTAGGCACAATGACAAAGTTTCCATCGCCTTTGGCGACAAAGTGCTGTCGGATGCGAAAAAATGCGCGAGCGCTTTCTGCCGACAATACATAATACATTCTACGGTCGACAAAAATAGACGGAGGGCCAACAGACACGCACGTAAACATAAGTTCAGCGCGTCACCAATTACCATCACCGCCAGAGAGGTTGAGGATGCCATCGTTCATGCTAAACCATCGAAAGCAGTGGGCCCAGACGGCATAGCCATGCCGATGCTTAAAAGCCTAGGGAAAGAGGGTTTCAAATATTTAGCACATGTCTTCAGCCTGTCTCTTTCCACCTTTGTAATACCCGAAAAATGGAAAATGGCCAAGGTGGTCCCGCTACTAAAGCCTCGGAAACCACCTAACATAGGAGAGTCATATCACCCGATATCTCTCCTATCGCCAGTAGCCAAGACGCTTGAAGCCATTTTGCTCCCCTACCCCAAAGCAAATTTGCAGCTAGCCTGTCATCAGCATGGCTTTAGAAAACTCCATAGCACCACCACCGCGCTAAATGCCATTAGCACCCATATAAATTATGGTTTAAATCAGAAGCCCCACCATAGAACAGTACTCGTACCGCTAGACCTATCAAAAGCTTTGGTTACGGTCATCGATGGCACGTTACTGCAAGACTTGGAAGGGTATACTCTTCCCCCATGTCTTAAAAGGTGGACCGCAAATTACCTGGGTGGTCGGCAGGAATCGGTGCAATTCAGAAACGAAATATCAAATCCAAGAAGAATTAAACAAGGGGTGCCACAGGGTGGTGTCCTATCCCCACTTTTGTTTAATTTTTACATATCAAAACTACCTTCGCCACCGGAAGGAGTTACTATCGTTTCTTACGCCGATGACTGCACAATAATGGCCACAGGCCCGGGCCCACAGATCGATGGGCTTTGCACCAGAATAAACGGCTACCTCCCTGATGTCTCCAGTTTTTTTGCCTCGCGAAACCTGGCATTATCACCGACTAAATCATCCGCGACCTTATTTACAACTTGGACGTCTCAAATGTCGACTATTTTGAACATCCACGTCGATGGCACTATGCCGACTGTCCTACACCCCAAAATCTTGGGTGTGACGTTTGATCAGGATCTACATTTTGGTGAGCACGCAGCCGCATTTGTTCCGAAAATCCAGAGCCGTAATAAAATCCTCAAATCCCTTGATGGCAGTACTTGGGGAAAAGACAAAGAAACGCTCATTACCACATACAAAGCAATTGGCCAGCCGTTTGCGTGCTACGCGTCCCCTATATGGTCGTCAAGCCTAAAAACTACCCACTGGAAGGAGCTACAGGCCTGCCAAAATACTGCGCTCATAACCCCCACGGGCTGTCTTCTTATGTCCCCAGAACACCATCTACATAATGAGGCGAGAATACTCCCCATCAGGGAGAGAAATGAGATGCTAACCAAACGGTTCCTGTTGAATACCCAGAAACCTGGGCATCCCAACAGACATCTGATTGATGAGCCTGCACCGCCTAGGGACTTAAGGAGTCATCTCCGTAAGCATTTTGAGGTAATACGGCACCTGAGAACTCAGGCGCATGAAGCAAAAAAAACACAAGCAGGTCCTTGGTGAACTCCACAAACAGGCGTCGGACCTTTATTCCGGGAATTGCCCGGTGAATCCAGTACTCAGGGAACAGTACCCAAAACTTGCGGAAGAGGAACGCATATACCCCAGGGAAACGCGAGTCACTCTGGCTCAACTTCGTTCTGGATACTGTAACAGGTTAAACTCTTACATATCCAGAATCAACCCCGACATACAAAATGTATACCCCGCTTGCAACGTGTCCCACATGACACCAACCATATCTTTAATGTAATGTGGAACCAACGCCTCTAACACCCCTTTCATTATGGTCCACCCCTGTTGCTGTTGTTGTTGTAGCGATTAGGTTACTCCCCGAAGGCTTTGGGGAGTGTTATCGATGTGATGGTCCTTTGTCGGATACAGATCCGATACGCTCCGGTAACACAGCACCATTAAGGTGCTGGCCCGACCATCTCGGGAACGATTTATATGGCCACATTGAACCTTCAGGCCATCCCTCCCTCCCCACCCCCAAGTTCCATGAGGAGCTTGGGGTCGCCAGAGCCTCGTCTGTTAGTGAAACGGGATTCGCCGCTCGAAGGTGAGGTTGACAATTGGGTTGGAGAAGCTATATATTGCGCTACACAACCCCTTGAATCCCCCGGTCCACCCCTGTCGAAACAGCAAGTTTCCTTGGACTCCCGTTAGAGGATATTGATGACAATTTGTTGTTGTTGTTGTTGTAGCGATAAGGTTGCTCCCTGAAGTATTTGGGGAGTGTTATCGATGTGATGGTTCTTTGTCGGATACAAATCCGGTACGCTCCGGTACCATAGCACCATTAAGGTGCTAGCCTGACCATCTCGGGAACGATTTATGTGGCCATATTAAACCTTCAGGCCATTCCCTCCCTCCCTACCCCCAAGTTCCATGAGGAGCTTGGGGTCGCCAGAGCCTCGTCTGTTAGTGAAACAGGATTCGCCGCGGATAGGTGAGGTTGACAATTGGGTTTGGAGAAGCTATATATTGCGCTGGCAACCTGAAAAGTTGCGCTACACAGCCCCTTGAATCTGGTATTTTAGTCGCCTCTTACGACAGGCATACCTACCGCGGGTATATTCTGATCCCCTAACCCGCTGGGGACAATTTGTGATCGGTCGCAGCTATTAGGTGGGGCGAAACATTGCTACAACAACAACAACAATGAATAAGACATCTCTGCCAGAAGATCTTTATTCACTCGCTTGGCTAGTTCTCTACAGAGTAACTGCTGGGTCTTTCGTTTGCTGTGCTATGTCAATGATTGGGGACTACAAAGGGAGTAGCAGTTTTCGGAAAAGTAGTTTTTGTGCTGGTTTCCAAAGCACAGAGGCTTTCATTATTTATTTCATGGTCATAAATACTCCTATCGCTCATTTTTGTTTTTGTATTAACGATAAAGGCACTACCTCGGGGAGTGCTACCGATGTTGATGGTCCTTTGCCGGATATAGAACTGGCACGTTCCGGTAACAAGCATCTTTGAGGTACTACACCGACCATCTTGGGAACGGTTAATATGACCACAATAAGCCTTCTAGGCCATACCACCAAATAGATAAAACTAGCCCCCATAAACTAAATCACGCTTACCATATTATCAATAACAAAACCACGTATATCATCCATTTCATAAATGGCCATCAAATAAATATGACAAATGAGTATTAAACACTGTTGATGTTGTCTATTGATCTCCGGATAAGACACGTTTGTCAGAAGCTTACATTGCTCATATTCATGATTCCACGCAGCAATAACACGCATTGATAACCTACGCACACCTTCAATGTAGCCAGCATCGAAAAGTTTTATAAGACGCAATAACATCAAAAGTAAGCCCTCTTTTTTTAAATGCTCTATATCTAAGTGAGGAAAGAGAATACCAAACAAAAATAGATTATCACTGACTGGTACCGACAACCACTTACCTTCAGCCGTTGCTGGCGCTTCTAATTGTTCACTTGATTGCTTAAATTTTTTCGCTAAATTACTATTACATTTAACAAATTTTTGCAAATATGGTATATCCCAAGGCTTAGTACCCAAATGTAATGTATAACCCCAATCGAATACCGTGTCATCAGCTAATGTCATCAACAACTCAATTGCACGTTTTAAACAAATCATAAGCATTGCTTTGTATTTTGGTTTACAGTCTTCCCATTCGTTACTAAACCAAAGATCTAGCGAATATTGTGTTATTTGTTTTAGCACGGTGCATAAGTGCGGTGGTATTGTTGACGTAGTCTGCTTAGTTTTCAATTCATCCCAATGCACTTGGCACGATTCCCAACCGTATAATATTAGATCTAAGCGTTCACGCGCCATCATTGGGAAAACATCCAAGTCGGAATCCTTCATTGTGTACAATAACTTCAGCTAGTAATTATATAAAAAAGGATTATCAAATTGTTTATAGAGATGGAGATGTAAATGCCGGCTGTGCCTTGCCCACCCTTACCACAACGAATTCATGGAATCCACATTTCAATGCACAATCACAGAAATGTTCTCTGTTTTTTGTGTTGTATGGTAATATTACATCCATTTTTACTGTTTTATCTGTTTTTGAATTAAATAGACTATTTTAATCGCATTATTTATGTTTTTTCACAAAATTACAAAATATTATGCGATGCCGGGATACAAACAAAGCTACAGCTGATTGGAAAATGTGTGCAGCCACTGAACCGCGCCACGCAGTGCTGCCACACGGCGAGAAACTTTAACATTATTGCCTATGTAAATACAAGAGCTCTGTTGAAGTAACATTATTGCCTATGTAAGTACAAGAGCTCTGTTGAAGTAACATTATTGCCTATGTAAGTACAAGAGCTCTGTTGAAGTAACATTATTGCCTATGTAAATACAATTTCTTTGGTAATACAAGAGCTCTGTTAAATATGTTACGCTGCTGTGCAATGGTCACACCAAAAGCAAGCCAAAAGCCAAAAGCCTAGAGCCGCACCGAATACTGGAATACTTAACCAAATATAAATTTAAAGCAACTGCGGAAATATACAGGTGCCTAATCATAGTTCAAATAAAATAGGGTTTTATTGGTTTAAACAGGGTTCTAAATTAAGTATCATTTCAAGTCTGCTATAATGGACTTAAACAATTTTTGCGTTCGCAGAGCAGAGAGCAGTGGGATTCAAGGGGTTGTGTAGCGCAATATATAGCTTCTCCAGCCTAATTGTCAACCTCACCTTCGAGCGGCGAATCACGCTTCACTAACAGACGAGGCTCTGGCGACCCCAAGCTACTCATGGAACCTGGGGCTGGGGAGGGAGGGATGGCCTGAATGTTTAATGTGGCCATATAAATCGTACCCGAGATGTTCGGGCTAGCACCTTAATGGTGCTGTGTTGCCGGAGCGTACCGGATCTTTATCCGGCGAAGGACCATCGCATCAATAATACTCCCCAAAGCCTTCGAGGAGTAACCTTATCGCTACAACAACAACAACAACAATAACAACAGAGAACAGTCTTCGACTTGTCACGTAGCATGTAGCCAACAACGCGGGCACATATCTCAGAGAATAGATCTGGAAAAAAAAACTCGAACAGTGATAAATATCAAGCTGCCTAGGAAAAAGACCACTGCCTACAAGCGCAAAACCATGCAGTGTATAGGAGCGTTATCGTGACGCGAAGGAGGAAGAAAGAATATGAACAAGAACGGCGTGAAAATTCTAAGAAAGGCTCGTAGGAATGACGGAAGGTTTCAATGGCAATGGTGACCTGCTAAACGACGTATAGGGAGTTATTGATTTGCGAAGAAAGCCATCTCATTTTCTGAAAGCAAGGAAGATGATGCAATCTATACCATAATGCAAATGACGGAAGGTTTCAAGCGCAATCCTCTTAAGAGGTTACCAGCGCAATTGATAGCTTCTCAAACCCAATTGTTAACCTAACCTACCAGGGCCAATCCTGTTTCTCTAGCAGGCGAGGAACCTGTGGGTGGGGGGCGGGAGGGCCTTGAATGTTCAATGATGTTGCCCAAAATGGTCGCGCTTCTACCTTAATGGTATACCGATAACAATCCCTAAAACCTTCGAGGAAAAGAAAGAAAAATAAAGGGAGGGAAGCAAAGGGAAAAGGTTAAAAGAAAGGATGACAAATCCGAACAGTAACCGAAAGCGAAGCGAAGTCGGAACTCATTCTGAAACCAAACCTAGGAATGAATACTATGGGTTTGGTCAGATCAACCTAAGCCTAGGAATGAACTGCAGTCGGAAACGCATTAAGATCGATAAACGTTCCGGGATCGATACAATACGCACCGGATGCTGGGGCGAAACCGGAACCAAAATGAAAATCGGTACTGGAAACCCGATATCTAAACCGAAACCAACAGAGGTCTGGCTAAAACCAGGACCCAGACTAGAATTGAGTGCGCAACTAAGATCTAAATAGGAATTGGACAAGAGCAGAAACCAGAACAAAGCCAGACCAAAAATTAAATTGAAAAAAAATGAATAAAATCTTAATGGAAACTTGCAATGCATTCGTCCCCGAACTTTATTTGTAAATTAAAATCGAACTTAAAGATCTAAAATTTCAGAAATATGAAACCGAAATTGGAACCCAGAATGATTTAGTACTGGATAATGTTATATTCCGTTAAATTATTCTGTGTATGAAAGTGGAATAGTGTGACACTATTGTGTCGAATTTCAAGCATTGGGCAAACCCCAGTAATACGTATGTTCACAAATCAAACTTTACGTGCACTTGGTACTCACACCTTTCTTTTGCCTTAAAAAGATACAAAGGGAATAACTTTCCGTGTCCTCTAAGTGTAAGCGACCCAAGTAGTAGGGCTAAGGTAAGATTGAAAGGAGTTGGCATCTCTGAATGTCTCTAGCTCTCGTTGATCCAGCTAACAAGGCTCGAACCATCTTGAGGAGTTAATAAATTTAATTTTAGCCCTTGTTTCAAGTTTGAATATTTCATTAATAGATAGATAGATAGATATATAATTAGTTGAGGATTGCAATACGACCATTGGTTTATTGTGCCCTCAGATTCTTCACAGCACCTCATCCAAGCCGACATCGCTGATGAACCCTAACAGTTCACCTGTCTTGAGGAATTTAATGTGAGAATTCTCTGGCCATGGTGAGCCCATAAACTTAGCCCTGCGTCTTGGGATTGTGTCACACTCCAGGAGGACATTATCGCCGTCTCTGCTGATTGATCACAAAATCGGCATATGTTGTTCGATATTATGCCCAGCTTCTGCATGTGAATATTCACTCTACAGTATCCTGTAAGAATAGCTGCTAGGATTCTTAGGTTATCTTTCGAGAGGCCTATCAATGCCTTATATCGAGTCGTGCTGTAACCCTAACAGTAACCTAGATTGTTTCAGGCCTGGCATATTGCGCCAGTGTTTTCCCCTCTTTCCCTTCTCTTCTACTAATAAATGCCCACTAATTTCCTGCAGGCCTACTGGCAGGAAAGGCTCGGGACAAATGGTCATGTCATTGCTGCCTCTCTGGCCAGACTATCCGCCTGCTCATTACCCTCAACTCCCCTGTGGCCTGGAACCCATGTCAGCAGTAGTTCGTTGTGTGCCCCTAGTCGATTTAGCTTTCCAACGCATTCAAGGACCAGTGTTGATTTTATTTCAAACGCCAAGATTGCCTTGAGGGCGGCCTGACTGTCACTGAGTATGGCGATTGTTTCTTTGGAGTATTCGTGCTGAAGGTTCAGGTCAGCGCACTGGCTTATGGCGAAAAATTCCGCTTGAAAAATGCTCGGGTATGCTCCCTTGGCTCTGGTGCATAGACTCCAGATCTAATCCCCTCTGGCGTCTTCGAGCCATCGGTGTACCATACTATTTTATATCGTTGCTGAATGCTTTCAATTCTGCTTTCCTTCCATGTACCCTTGTCTCCCAATTCTACTTTATACCTTTTCTCAAAAACTATCTGCTTGAGGATATCATCGCTCGGGAGCTGACGGATTGGGATATTCTCTCTCAATTCCTCCATGTTTCGGGGCGATATGACTTTACCTTTGCCACCGGAAGTTGGGGCGAATGGAAAAGATTACAAATTATCTAGAGGAACGACACAACTTCTGTTCTCTAAGTAAGAAGGGATCCACTTCAGAAACTCAGAGTGAAAGCCCAAGCATTCAAATTTTGCCAGTAGTATTCGATGCGATACCCTATCGAAAGCCTTAGAAAAATCAGTATAGACCGCGTCGAT
Source organism: Eurosta solidaginis (assembly GCF_040869045.1). Taxonomy (NCBI): domain Eukaryota; kingdom Metazoa; phylum Arthropoda; class Insecta; order Diptera; family Tephritidae; genus Eurosta; species Eurosta solidaginis. The sequence continues at coordinate 258,241,076 of NC_090323.1, read as the reverse complement.
TTGGTAGCCCTTTTGAAAGGAATCCAAACAGTCTTCCGTAAAAACAGCTAGATTAGTTATGGTAGATCTACCCGCAATGAAACTGTGCTGCTGAGGACATATTAGATGTTTCACGGAGAAGTAAATTTTATTCTTAACTATGCACTCAAATAACTTTGACACAGTGGTAAGTTTGGATATCGGCCTATAATTATTCTCAGCTGAGCAGAGCTTACAGAGTATATTAACTTTGTTCGCATAACGGTAATCCGTAACGGCATAAACTAATCGAGATAGATATAGACTTCTATATATCAAAATGATCTGGGCGAAAAAAGAAATTCATTTAGCCATGTCCGTCCGTCTGTCCATCCGTCTGTAAACACGATAACTTGAGTAAATTTTGAGGTATCTTGATGAAATTTGGTATGTAGGTTCCTGGGTGGTCATCTCAGATCGCTATTCGAAATCGGACTACAACCACGCCCACTTTTTCGATATCGAAAATTTCGAAAAACCGAAAAAGTTCGATAATTCATTACCAAAGACGGAAAAAGCTGTGAAGCTTGGTAGGTGCGTTGACCTTATGACGCAAAATAGAAAATTGGAAAAATTTTGGACAATGGGCGTGGCACCGGCCACTTTTAAAAGAAGGTAATTTAAAAGTTTTGCAAGCTGTAATTTGGCAGTCGTTGAAGATATCATGATGAAATTTGGTAGGCACGTCACTCCTTTTACCATATGTGTCCTAAATAAAAATTAGCGAAATCGGATGAAGAACACGCCCACTTTTAAAAAATATTTTTTTTTTTTTAAGTCAAATTTTAACAAACAATTTAATATCTTTACAGTATAAAAGTAAATTATGTCAACATTCGACTCCAGTAATGATATGGTGCAACAAAATACAAAGATAAAAGAAAATTTCAAAATGGGCGTAACTCCGCCCTTTTTCATTTAATTCGTCTAGAATACTTTTAATGCCATAAATCGAACAAACATTTACCAATGTATTTACCTTGTGAAATTTGGTAGGGACATAGATTCTATGACGATAACTGTTTTCTGTGAAAATGAGCGAAATCGGCTGAAGCCACGCCCAGTTTTTATACACAGTCGACCCTCTGTCCTTCCGCTCGGCCGTTAACATGATAACTTGTGCAAAAAACGATATATCTTAACTAAACTTAGTTCACGTACTTATCTGAAGTCACTTTATCTTGGTATAAAATATACCATATAAATGACATATATAAATAAATTACCCGACAGAAGATGTTCTGGGTCACCCTGGTCCACATTTTGGTCGATATCTCGAAAACGCCTTCACATATATAACTAGGGGCTACTCCTTTTTAAAACCCTCATTAATACTTTTAATTTGATACCCATATCGTACAAACACATTCTAGAGTCACCCCTGGTCCACCCTTATTGCGATATCTCGAAAAGGCGTCCACCTATAGAACTAAGGCCCACTACGTTTTAAATAATCATTAACACCGTTAATTTGATACACATGTCATACAAACACATTCCAGGGTTACCCTAGGTTCATTTTGCTAAATGGTGATTTTCCCTTATTTTGTCTCCAAAGCTCTCAGCTGAGTATGTAATGTTCGGTTACACCCGAACTTAGCCTTCCTTACTTGTTTTCGATATCATTTTTATTACCACCTTTAAGGATAGGCGTAATAAAAAAAGTAAATTTCCATTCATCAAAATTAGCTATGTCCGAGTCAGTCAAGCATAGCTTCCCGAAATTGATGGAAGTATCTACAATTGGCAGATATTCAGACGACACCCCACTACCATTATCCGTAACGAAATTCGAGGAAAATAATTCAGCGAATAAGTAAGCCGCTTCCGAAATTGAGTTGGCCGAAATACCTCTAAGGTGGACCGATGTCGGAATATCCGAACAATTCCTTTTCGACTTAATGTACCTCCAAAAAAATTTAGGGTTACATTTAATACTGTTTTCAACATTATGAACGTACCGCCGATACAAAAATCTATTGAGCTTATTAAATTCAGCTCTGTAAAATATGTAGCGCTCACGAACATTGGCATTGGTAGAGCGTTTTACTCTTTATAGAACTTATTCTTTAAATTCCTTAACCGTTTGAGTCATAAATTGTTGATTTAAAAATATCACAACAACCAGTTACATCTGCATTTCCAAAAAGATGGTCCCAATTCAAATCAAACAAAATGTTTAACTCATCAAAATTACATCGCGAGTAGTTAAAGCCCGCTCTATTATCACATGTTGGTAGTTCGAAATATTGATAAAACTCAAGCTCCAGCATCAGCGGGCTATGATGTTGATTTGGAGGTGAGATGTAACTAGCTGCTATCGAGAGCTTATGGTTAACATTGTAGCTTACAAATATTAGATCTAAGACCCTGTCTAGTAAGTTTAAAAAGCTATTAATTTGTACTAAGTAGTTCTATACATAGAAAATTATCAATAAGGTAAGGTGCAATGACATCTACTGTTATTGCTCTTAGGGCTGGTAGGGCCCTTTTTCTGGTGAAGGGGATGGTGGTCGTCTTAAATTGGTTGATGTTAAGCCCCACACTGGCGCACCATCCCCTTGTAATGTTCAATTCTCTCTGTATTATATCTCATTATCTCATTAATATATTCGAGAATTGTTTGACCGAAATGGTATAGCAGATGTTGCATGGTTTCCTTCTTATCAATACATCTACAACTGTGACTGCAATCACAGTTGATCCGATACCCATCCTAGCGGTGTGAGCAGCTATCAAATAGAGACGATAGCCCCAACTTATGTGGGGTTAAAAATGTGCTTGTGCATTCTTTACCACTAACCTCCTTGATGTATCGCTTGTGGAAATATTCTATTGCGTTCGCGCTCCGAACTCTTTTATACATTTTGCAAACGTTTAAGGTTTGTAGGCTCTGTTTGTGCATGCCACCAAACCAGAATGCAATTTAGGAAAATTTGGGGTGCAATTACTATATAGGTCCAGTGTACTACTTTTTCGATAAAAGCCACATGGTACGCAGATTGATCTCTTACAGGAGTCTAGAGAACTTTCCTGTCTAGAATTACTTCCCGAAACTAAATTTTGTCGCTAAAATTTAGGGATGAGCTACAAACTTATACATAAAACATAACAACTAGGTACATAATGTTCGTTTCACCCGAACAAACGCGAAAGTTTCCATTTGGGCAATGAAACTTTCACATTGTAACTATTTAGCACTTACAATGCTTTCCTAATGCTGAAGCTATATGCTAATGGATTACATTGAAAAGTATTGATAAGCTGCTCAAATGTTTGTCAATAATCGTTAAACCGATACTTTGTCTAAGGAATTATGTGATTTAGATTTTTTAATATTTACAACACAATTTGCAGCGCCACCTACTCATACCACCCACGGTATAGTAAACTAGCGGCTAGCGGTATTTAGGTACTCTAATAGTAGCCCACATTTAAGTAAATAATGGAGTATAAGTGCTCACATGACAAATGTTTTTACGCTTTCAATTCGTGTATAACAAGCAAACGCCCTCAAACCCAAAAGCAGTTTCCCCCGCGAAAAATGTTTTTGAAGTTTTACTTCTTTAGGCGCGTTATGAAAAATTGGTGAGAGGGAAAAAATGTGACACAAAATTCACGGGTTGAAAATGCAATTCGTGTCTATATTCGCTGTGAATTGAAGGAGCAAACTTGCTTTGAGTGAGATGTGTGTATTGGAAAAAGAGCTACAGACAAAATAGAGATAGCACCTGCGCTAAGAAGATTTAATTCACCTTATATATATATTTCTTTAGTACTCGTGTTTGTCACTGAACTCATCCTAAACGACCGGACCGATTTGGATAAAATTTTGTGTGTGATCAAGGGGGTTTGAGGATGTTTTAGATTCAAAATTTGGTCCGAGAAGTGGACCAAGGCCAAACTGTTCCAAATAATCTCATTTATATTGCGATTCGGTACCTCTTTGACAAAGACAATATTTGATAAACTTTGGATTTCGGTAAGTGGACCAGGGGCCGACCTATTCTAAATAAAACAGTATATAGTGCGATTTGCTTGAAATTTAGTACAGGGGTACTTCTGTGACTAGCTTATTATTTTAAAAACTTTTCTTTCCGCGAAGTAAACCAGAGACCGTACTATTCCTAAAAATCATATGCATGGCGCTATTTGCTTGAAATTCGGTACAGGGTTACCGCTTTGACAAATATAAATTTGAGAAACTTCTCATTCCGGGAAGTGGGCCAGGAGTCGACCTTTTCCACATAAAACAGTTTATGGCGCGATTGTCTTGAAATTTGGTATAGGGTACTTCCGTAACAAGGTCATTATTTGAGAAAATTTTCCGGCAAGTGGACCAGTGGACCTATTCCAAAAAATTTTATTTATGACGCCATTCGCTTGAAGTTCGGTACAGGGGTACCGCTTTGACAAAGATACTATTTGAGAAACTTTTCATTCCGAAAAGTGGACCAAGGGCCGACCAATCTATATAAAACAGTTTATTGTGCGATTTGCCTGAAATGGTATAGAGGTACTTTCTTTCTTTTCGGAAAGTGGACCAGGGTCTGAAATAAATCGCATTTAGTATGTGAACCCGGAAATTTTTCGCGTGAAGTTTCTTTCCGGGAAGCAGACAGGGACCGATCTATTCGATCGGATTCTTTCACTGTTCGATTTGCCTGAAATTTAGAGATCGATTTATTCGAACAAATTCTATTCATGATTCGATTTGCCTGAAATTTGGTATACAGGCAGCTCTTTTTATTATAAGCCACTGATAACTGAAGTTCCAATTAGGCATTACAGGTAGGTGCTATGGCAGTGAACATCATTTAAAAATAATAACATGCCATTAATTTGCGAATGTATGCTACACTTAGGCCCACTTGCAGAACGAAAATTTATCTTTTTAACACAGAGTTAATTCGACATGAGGTATTATATCGTTTTCACACAGAAACTTAATCGAATCACAATTCTATTTAATGAAATAATTAAGTTTCCCTTTTAAAACAGGGCCTATTGCTTCATTAAGCAATTTGGGTCAGCAGCCCCAAAAAATATTTCGTTTTTACAAAAAATAGTTAAAATGGAAAGCAGCCGTTTCCTTCTTAGCTATAAATACAATCAAATTAAAATGCATGCGCAGCTACCCATAGATATTGCACCTAACCAAATACATATGTGCTATTTTCGAAAAAGCCATATTATCTTTTGCAGCAAATGCAGCGAAAATTAAATTTTGACATATTTTCGTGTTTTTCTGTTTTTCGTGAATTATTGAAAATAATTTATTTTTGATTGTTATTTGTTACATTGACAATAAAATTCGAAGCCCCAAGCAAAACCGACTGGATTTTTCACTCGATTAGGCATTCAATAAAGCAATAATGAGATAATTAAGAATTTGTATTTTGTATGGAAGATTGAGTTCAATTAGGGTTTTAATGTAGAAAACTAATTATTTCATTAAGCCCCTGTGCGAAATTGGAATTAAACGCATACATTTTTGAAAAATTTTTCAAATTAACTCTAAGCTAAAAGTATAGCTTGCCGTTCTGGAAGTGGAAGAAAATAATTATGTATTTGGTTAGTTTTTCAAATTTAAACTGAACTTTATTGACTATAATTTTTCAGTCCTATCTTATAACTTTAAACGAGTAATTCTTGTATATTCGTATATTTGTATGTTTGTATTGCCGAACGATCTCGGGAACGGCTCAACCGATTTAAATAAAATTTGGAGATAATGTATCACCTTCTAAGACTTTCTACCTAGCTGTTGCCACTCAGAATATTTCACAAGGTTGCCACCTATTCGAAATTAAAAAAAAATTGCATGAGATATGCCGATATGGGCATTACATGAAAGGTATTTCACTCCGCATTACAATAGCGACTTTTTTGAGTAGGGTTGCCATTTAGGGTTGCAACCTATTCGAAATTAAAAAAAAAATTCCATCAGATATGCCGATATGGGTATCAAACCAAAGGTATTTCACTTCGCATTACAATAGAGACATTCTTCAGTAGGGTTGCCACCTATTCGAAATTAAAAAAAAATTGCATGAGATATGCCGATATGGGTATCAAACGAAAGGTATTTCACTCCGCATTACAATAGGGACTTTTTTGAGTAGTGTTGCCATTTAGGGTTGCCACCTATTCGAAATTAAAAAAAAATTGCATGAGATAGGCCGATATGGGGATATGGGTATCAAACGAAAGGTGTTTCACTCCGCATTACAATAGGGACATTTTTGAGTAGGGTTGCCATTTAGGGTTGGGGTAGTTGGACGAAATAGTACTCTACTTATTCATATTCTATTAAAGCTTTAAAGGAGAATATTAAAGTAAAAAATCTTCGTAAAAGAATCTTACACATGATTCGACTTAATTTCAAGGAACCGTGGCAAATTCTAGCAAAATATATTTAAATGCATATTTTTGGCAAATATGAAATGAATATTTGCAATTTCTCACAGATTACTATTAGAAAGATTTCTCACCATAGCAAAACCACGGTAATTTGCTACCGTTGAACACTAGAGGCATATGTTCAATTTGAAAACGACATCTAATCATTTAACTACTTACCAACAGATGGCGCTTAGGGAAGTAAGTTGACATTTAATTAAACTAAATGATAGTTGTCATAACTGATAGTTGTCATTCGTAAAATGTAAAATTCTTTGGAATGTAATAAAATTGTGAGCCTTTCATAGTGTATAACTAAAAAATGTTTGAATTTAATAATTCGGCGCATGAAGATACTCGACTAAATAACTTAATTCTCGATTTCACTAGTTGTCATAACAATCCCTAATATTATAGGCTGGAATTACCCATTTCAAATTTTTCATTCCAGTTCATTTTGCGGTTATTGTTTGATATGTTTTTGAAATCTATATTTAAGGAAATCAAATATTGGCAAGTAAAAATATATAATATATGTACATATAAAAAAAGTTGAGTTTGATTAATGATGATATATATGTAGAACAAAGTATGTTATGCTGCATACTTGAAGATTGCCGAGCAAAGCTCGGTCGCCCAGGTTCTTATTAATTTATTATAATTAATTATTTGCATGCGATCAAAAAGAAGTATAACTTCTCACGCACGTATGTACATAAATCCACGCAATCTTTTTTATTTTCCTGTTGACTGAAAACGGTATTGAACGGAAATTAACATAAACGTAATAAGGTTTTTTTTTTGATAAATTATTAAAAAAAAAATTCAAAAAAGTTTGTTCCGTTGAAAGCATGCTAATTATACATACATCATTTCACTCGACATTATCAGTCGTTATCAGTTATGTTAATTTATTACCATCAAAATGCATTAATTCATATGTTTAACAAGTTGTAGCTAGACTTGTTAGAATAAGTTCTAACAATTTGCCGGTTTTATTTTTATTACTTTTGAATTCACTTGCAAATAACAACAAAGTCCTGAAAGTGAATATACTGTTGCAATTAAAATATTTCTAAAGGCAACTTTCAAAAAAGTCTAATCAATTTTCTTTGTAATTCGTCTAGATTTACATTGGCGACCATGTCAGTGGCCAGCTTGGGTAAGCTCCATCTGGTTAACATGTAATAGGAATATTTATTTTTCATTTGTTGCTGCCATAATCCCACAAACAGTTGCTTAAAATTCAGCGGCATGTCCAAGTCATAAAATTTTATTATCAAATTTAATATTAACTTTGTCAGAAGAACTGCCACTAACGACGAGACAATTTTTGCATAAATAGCTATGTTAACAAGCAAAATTAACTTCTATCTGCTGCCAGTGTGGGCTTCAACATATCCCTCAATCCTTCGAAACAGGAATGGGGTAAGGGTGTCGACTGGGGGAGTGTAGCAGTTAACTAGCAGGCTGATGGGTTAAAGTTGGAGAGGGAGCTTGACGGTGTGGTTTTCAGCTTGGTATAAGCCACCAAGTTAAAGCTGTCCGATTACTGCAGTGGTCGTGATGTAGGAAACTGTTAAGCGGACCTCTTAGCCCGAACGAGTACAATTGACAGGATATGGCTAGCTGGAAAGAGCTCAGAGTTGTTTTGGTCAACTATAGTCTGCCCTTGTACAAAGTATAATGAAGTCTTGCACAATCGAAAAATTACAAATAACAGCAAAGTCCTGTATTTCATGTTAAATTTACAGTACCAATGTCGGTTCGATAAAGTCAAGTTTTACATTACCACATCAATTTCCAATGTTAAAACCACATTGATCTGGAAGAAATATACTTCTGCATTTTTGATGTTACTTTGAGCGGGAGCTCAACCCAGGACTGTCGGTGTGTGGTAGGCGGAACACGCTACTACCACAACACGGCGATCGCCTGTTAACGTTTTGATTTTTAATGTCTGCATTATAGCAATATTCATTCTGCACTTATATAATGTGAAATTAACATTAACATAATATCAAAAGTAACAATGTGTAGACTTGCACCATTATTGTATTAAGATATGTTGATTTTACAGCAGTTTCACATACTTTTTTTGCTCGGTGTATGGTAGCGAAATCCTTCTGGCCTGAATTGGATGGCGGATTGTCTGCCAAGATGATTGGGTTCATTAAAGCTTATTTTTTCTTGGGGATTGAAGTTCCGACGGGTCACTGCCCTGTAGAAGTATATGCGGTACTTTTCAACATACTAGGAAACTCTTGCTGCATGGATGATGATAATGTGGAGTCATGGGGTAAATTCATTGTTGACTGTTCATAATTTTACAGAACTTGACTGAAGTAGTTAGGATGGTTTACTCAACGGAAAATTCTTTCAAGGTCAATATCAATTATATTAGAGCGAGGACAGAAAGACGGATCCTTCAGATTCTCGAATTTTTATCCATAACTAGTGAAGCGGCTGCCAATTCTCGAAAATCTCTTGTCATTTTTCACCCTAAGCCCACTTTTTCTCTTTATCTATGCCAGTGAGAGAAGAACTTACGGCGCGTTTGGTAAGAGCTATGATACCAATATCATATGCATACGGCAGGCAACATTATTTACTTTACTTAATTGGTTAAACGATTATGGCTGTCCAACAAGATGCGCTATTAGCTTCTGCATTTTGCTAACTGGCGCCAATTGGTAAAACCAATGGAAAGGGCGATAAGAATAACGTAATATGCTTTTATGATATACTGAATCATTGCAGTTTAGATAGGGTGCTAAAATTATCATATCCAGTATCAGGTTATCAGGTTAAAAAGATCTGACGATAGGGAGACGCGTAGTCTGAAGCATAGTCTGTTTCTAGTGGAGTTGGTTCATCGGATGCCAGTTTTTTTAAATAAACTTTTAGGACATTATACCTGCTAACGTCCGAAGTTCTTCGCACTAACGTCGTTCGGCCTCACATTTATTTCTTTTAATTAGGTTTATCTCTTCCCTCTTTATAGCCTATATATTGTCCGAGATGTTTTTTTGGAACGGGCTTGCTTATAATGCTTGGCTGTTTTAACCGAGATTGGGCAAGGCAAGATTATCTGGCTAGCCAGTGGTACCTTCTCCTAAAAGAGCACAGACATTACAAGCGCGTGCTTTAAAATCATAATCCCTAAACCGTTTGAAATGTTAGTCATCAGAAAATAGAGTTCTCATTCCGGAAATGGATACTAAAATATTCATTGTTGGTGGTTTTTACGTGAGGTGCTCCAATCCCAGCGCACAACTCGGATACGAGATTGATAAAGAATTTCTCATTTATATACTAAACCTCTTGCTTCAAGACAGATGCCCGTTTGCAGCCGCGCCTTATGGTGAACAGACTCTGTACAACTTAGCACTCAACCAAGCATCTTCATTGAAATTTTGTTGTCGTTTCAACTGCTGTTGAGGATTTCTTCGTAACCATATCTTATGACAGTTTATAAAAGTTCTACGTGCAAAGCATCGTCTTTTCCGCTGATGGCTTGATCTCAAGCTTACTTATGCAAAGTGGCTGTAAAGAATAAGAAACATATATACACAAAACATGTGGACATACAAAACGACAAGCCATTCAATGTAAGTCCATGTGTCCTTCATGAATGCAACGATGAGTGTTCAATGCGTTGCACTTTTTTGGAATTTTTCAATAACGCTGAATCCAAACAAGTTAAACAATTGTCAAGCAATAGCAAAGAGAATGTGGATTAATAATGTGCTATATTAAGTGAACAAAAAGAAAGACTACGCTACTTGTTGTTGGTGTTACCAAGAAGTGTTTAGGAGTTATGCAGATGCTGAAGATGGTTGATGATAGTTGGCTGATGGCATTGCTCATGATGCATAAAATTTGTTTTGATTTTCCCGCTTCCCTTGTGCAACTTTTCTGGCATGCTGCTGCATGTTGTTGTTGTTCTTGCTGATGCTACTTCAATTGTGGTTAATATTATTCTTAATACTGTTTTGTTTGTTCCTTACAAGCATATGGTATCATAAATGTCCTTGATTCATTGTTGTGTATGGCAATTGTTTCTATAGAATTAAGAAACTTGACAAAGCAAACGTCAAAAGTCTTAGGGATCATAAGCGCCAATGTGTATTATGCGGAACCCGCAAGCCCCTGCCATTTTTGATATTAGTATTGGGAGTGATTTCGTTCTACTATCCAGCATAGATGCCAAAAGCGGTAGAAACAGAGAAGGTTTCAGTTTTAATGTATCTACCATATGCATACTCGAGGAAGCACTGCAACTAAAGCAAAGACTTAGCCTAAGTCTTCCAATGGTGTCAAAGAGGCAACCAGATATGCCCGGGGTCAGCTGTCGACAACAAGGTAAATATGCTACATGCAAAGTGAAAGTTTGGATGTGAGGATGTCCATACGTTTATCGTTGTGGCTCAATCAAGCCGGCTGTGTGGAAGTATCTTCTACCATAAATTTTTAAAAAATGGGCCCCTACACTATCAAGGGTTGTTATTTTAAAATTTTGTTTTTATAGTTATAACTTTGAGCATATGCATATCTATAAATTTTATAAATCGGATCTAACAGTTGCGGAAAATTTGAACAGTGCCCTATATGGTCATGAATTCAAACCCTTCGGGCGGTGGAGCGGAGTCGAATCCGTTACCCAAATCGGCTAATCGGTGAGTTAAGAGAGGGTTCGGCTAATGTGACAAAGCTTCAAATAGTAAGAGAAAGGGACAGGAAGTCTGGAAGGGAAAGCTGGTACCAACCAGGGTTGATCCTCTTGCTCTACGGGAAATAGTGCTTCGAAAGCGAAGACTGCCGGTAGGAGCTAGCAATGGACATCTCGAAGGAATACTCTGAGTGATCGGCGCCTGACCAAGAAGATGTATCTCAGCTTTCTGGGAAGCATGCCCAGGGACTGTAGTGAGCCAGTAACGTCGTCTGCAGTAACCATTGCATACCAGCGTTGAGTTATGCAGGAGAGCTGCATAGTGTGGAAGTTGACGGGGCCGGGAAAGAGCAGAGGTGAAGTGAGGAGAATGCCTCCTTTATTAAGAAAAGTCGGGGAGAATGTTCAGCGAAATCGTTAAACGTTTAGGCTACATCACCCTGGGAGTGCTCGACAGAAGCCGTTCCAGCAATCTTACAAAGCCTGACTTTATCCCAGATAGGGCAGTCTATTATGCGCCAACAACTGCCCCCTATACAGGCTTCAGAACAGTCATTTCAATATGGAGCAGTGCACTGGCTAAGTGGCTCGATGTCGGTCGGAAACGTTGGTGGAGGGGTTTTCTGTAGTTTAAGTTGCTTGGAATGGAATTCTATCCAGTGCTACTACGATTATAGGATTCTACATCTACTCGATGATCAGGGCGCTATTAAAGCACCAAGTTCAACTGCGGTGCAACGAGGGTGGTATGCGTTGAATTATTTGAATATTAATAAAATCTGGGTCCCGGTACAACGCAATATACCAGGCAACTGTCACGCCGATTTTCTACCGCATATAGACACAACTGGGCTAAATTATTTACGTCTCGGCTCACAAGGATCTTCGAAGAACTTATTCAGGGTTAAGTTCGGTCCTATTCAAAATCACATCGTTGCTAAATTCTCTATATAGCTATTGCTTACGTCACCGACCGTTATCTTTTATGGTATCACAACGGCCATTCTTGTTGTACGAGTAAGCTTACCCAACCAGGATCGCTACAACTAAACCTTACCTAACCTTAATATCATTTAGAACAATCTCCGGCATCATCTCATTGTTGTTAACGGGGTTAATTCTTCACTATTTCGGTATTACTTTCGGTTTTTCTTCGAGACAGTTTGCGACTGTTTTCGCTATTATTTCGGGACATTTTTGGGCCTATTTTCGCAACTGTTTTGAATCGTTTCAATACAGGGTTTATTTTAAGAAAGGAGGATATAATGCACGTCTTATGTTCAACAATCGAGTTGAGAATCATTCTGGTAAGCTACTGCTACTTCGGACGGCTTAAGCAGAATATATGAGAGGGCTATTGTCATGTATTCTTTGGATTTTTTGATTCATGACGCAATATTCTCCTCCTTTTAGAGTACACATCCATATTTACATTCAAATAAGTAGGTTTGCCCTGACAACTATTTAGCGCCCATATGCGGCATTTACGCCTTGGTGCGTTATGGCAAAATGCCCTTAGGCAATATTGCACTTTAGCACACATGTAAATAAACGCACTAATACAAAGGCACAAATTGTATTAATTTCTAATGCTTTAGACGCATTAACATTGATCCACATGCCACGCAATATGGGCACATAACAAAAATTACATCAAGTACCAGATATCGGTGAAAGGTTAAAAGAAGAAGAAAAAAAACTACACACTGTCTTGATATGGTCTTCAAGGTTTATGTTGTTATTGCAATTTCAGTTGCAATTTCTTACACCTAATTGCATATCTGAATGTACTAATACTTCTTAATTGCATTGCATATAGATTAAAATGCAATAACAAACGTCACTATGTGAAGACCCAGTTGGAAATACAAAGGTGGCTCTGATGGTGTATGAGGACAAAACGAAGTACATAGTTGCTGCCATCAAGCAAAGGTTTAGCGCATTTGAAACTTGGCAGCCACGTCGTCATTGACAGCAAGAACTGCGAAAGAGTGAAGGCCGTCGTTTATCTAGGATCAACAACTAACACAAACAACAACATCAGCATAAAAATCGAGCAGGTTAGCACTGCTGCCAACAAATTCTTGTTTGGACTATATAGTTAAATGAGAAGTAAATAAACTCCTCTCTATGTAAACGAAAATCAAGAAAATGAAGGGGCTCAGAGAAAGGTACGAAGGGTGCGTCACAGGGGTGGAGGGGGGGCCGTTTTTACCTCTGCTTGAGCCATGATAATGATTGAATTGCTTTAGGATGTTGAGGGTAAGGGCTGCCAAGTGATTGCCGATAAAGTGGTAGTTCTTGTAAGGGCTAAGTTTCTGAATTCCGTGATTGACGTTCTACAAAATTACCTGCGCATTGTGACCAAGTGGCCCGAACTAGCTGTCAACAAAACTGGACTTGTTTTGATCTTTCATTTAATCGTCTATTTATTTCACAATAATATCTCTTATTAAATAATTGTAATTTTATGAATGGACGATTAAATCAAAGATCATAACCAACTCAGAATTCATGTGACAGTTGTTGCTTAACCAAAGCAACAACACAAAAACAACAAACGGGAAAACCGAAGTTAAGCCACATACAAACAGACGTAGTTATAGCCTCATGGTAGGGCTGCGGTGTTAGAAATTTGACGTCTCGAGTTCGAATCTCACTCAGGGAGGATATAATTTCTAATTCGAAAGTACAAAGATATCTGAAGAGATCTTTGGCAGGGTCGAAATAACAATAATCATTGTGAATAAGGTGCAATAGCTTTAATATTGTTTTGTTTACGCAGAGGTAAAATATTTCTGAATCCAGACCATCCTCTAATAGGGCAGTACCGCTGGTGCTGTCTGACAGGATTAAGTAACTTGGAATTATTTTTGATAGCAAACTGGTCTGGATATTTAATGTGAGGGACAGGGCTTTGGTTGCCTTATACTGCTGTCGGCAGGCAACCGGTATTGGCTGGGGGCTCATTCAAAGGTTAGGATATTGGCGTTACGTCATATACGATATAGCCGGTTCTATTCTATGGCGTTCTAGTCTGTTGGCGGGCACTAGACACTTCTTTCACATTAAAAAGGTTAGAAGCAGTGCTCAATCTGTACCCGCTTGACATTATGGTCAAAACGACCGCAGTTCGGGTGGCGGTAAGGATACGTAATGCGGTATATATGCTTGTGAATAACGATACTCCAGCATTCTGACCGACTTCGACTTCATCCCTGGCAGGACAGACTACCGCGCCGCGTCTTCCGCTCATTTAGCTCTATTCACCACTCATATTTCCTCAAGGAATGAATGGAGTGCGGAATTCATAAGGGTAGAGAGTTTGATCAACCTGCTCAAGGATGAATCGGGAGGGTTAAGATGAAGTATTCTACCATGAACTTTTTTAGCCGGAAATTAAAGATGCCTGATGTTGTAGGGTCTTCCAGGTGGTGGTGGCTGCTATAAAAGATGCAGTAGATTCGATGCTATCCGCCGCTGTAACTGTTAGGATATTCAGTATCTTATCAGATAATCAGGAGGCTATCAAAGCACTAAGCACTGCCACGGACAGGTTGGGGGCTATAAGGAACACCTTGACCTCAATTGCGGTACCTATAACTACTTTTTGGTAACAATCTTCTGCATGCCAGGCCATGCCAATTATCCCTCACAACTGTCAAGCTGATCTCTAAGTGAGGGTAGGCATGGGCGAATTGAACGAGCCTGTCAGTGGGTACTTTGGGATTCCGCTGGCCACCTGCCTTCTGCTGCTGCACAGAGAGGAAATAGGTGGAGTTGGAGTGCGCGTGAGGATGAGAAATGGAGTGTTGGTGGGCTTGCGAGAGAGTGTAGGAAGGAGAGAGCGTGGGAAAGGTAGAAAAAATTTAAGGAAAAAGCAGTTGTGGTGGGAGATGGTCGATGAAAGTTAATGGAAGGGGGGGGGGGGGGGGGGGTAAAAATAAGGGGGGGGAGAAATGGAGAGAGCACAGCGTGGAATATTTTTAAATACAATAAAAACAAATTTCGGACAGAACAAAGTTTACGGAATCCGCTAGTCTTAAGTAAAAACAAAAAAAAAAAAAGAATGAAAAAAGGAGCGGAAGAATAAATTGTATTTTTTTTTAACTATGTAAAACGCATGTGCCTATTTACATATAAGTATAAAAATCCCCCTTTAGTGGGTAACTCGTTGAATTTTTTTCTAGAATATTTTTTCTATTATCAATTATCATTGCACACGAACTCTTTTGCGTACTGCGCTTATTTATGATTTTTTTCTGTTTTTCTAGTTGCAAATTCTATTTGATCCACAATGAATATTTATGACGGCATCGCAACGTATTAAAAAAAAAACAGAGAAAATTCCCTATCCGTTGCCACTGTCATTTTTGCCAACATTTCTCCTGTGTACGAATGAATGTCATTGCTGGCTAAAATATTACAAATTGCGTTTGATTGGAATAGTGACAACGCATCTTAACATTGTTGACGAATGTGTTGTGTTGTTGCACCTACACAATGATTTTTTTCTTCAGATTTGATACCTTTTTTGTATGATTGAACGTGTTCGAATTTATGTGTGTATGTATGTAAGTATGCATCACAGTGGCGCTGATAACAACCGGTGGCGTAATGGTAAATGGCTTAAGTATTCTATGAATGATTTGAGTGTTGGTGGGTGGGAGGTGCTACAATAACAATCCAAACACCAAACTTATCGGCTATTACACTTACTGGGCATAACATTATTTTAACATGTACCAACAGGTGAAATTTCTCTTTTATCAAATTATTACATTAGCGAGAAATAAAAACGCAGTGAACTTAAAAAAAAAATGTTGATGTACTACCGAAACATCTGATGAGGAATCGTTTTGAAGGAAAATACATATCAGGAGCAGACTTTGTCGCAGTCAGCAAAGCCAATAAAAATTTGCATCGTTTACGATAATAATTCTTCCTACTATCCGCTTTGCGCTGGCTAGGCCATGGTATGCGAATGATGATGCTCGGATCAAGAGAGTGTTTATATCGGAACCCGCCTATGGGGGCAGACGTAGAGGGCTACTACATCCTACTCCGCTGGAAGCACCAGGTGGAAAACGATTTAAACTCCCTTAGTATGACCAATCGGTGCCGGTTGGCAGAGAAAAGAAGCGACTTGCGCACCTTGTTGGACGGCCAAAACCGTTTAAACGGTTAAGCGCAAATTAAGTAAGTCTCTGCTTTCATTCAGCAGACGATTGCTGTCGGTGGTCCCGATATATCATCAGGATTAGGTTTACCAAACGATTTCTACGGTCTTAGCCTTCCGGTTATGGCTTTTTTATACTCAGCGTGCTTTGCACACAGAGTATATTAACTTTGATTGGACAACGGTTGGTTGTACAAAGGAATCGAGTTAGATGTAGACTTCCGTATATCAAAATCATCAGTATCGAAAAAAAATTTTATTGAGCCATGTCCGTCCGTCCGTCTGTCCGTTAACACGATAACTTGAGTAAATATTGAGATATCTTCACCAAATTTGGTACACGGGCTTATCTGGACCCAGAATAGAAAATGAGTGAAATCGGGTGATAACCACGCCCACTTTTTATATATATAACATTTTGGAAAACACAAAAACCTGATTATTTAGTAAATAATACACCTAGAATGCTGAAATTTGACGTGTGGGCTGATATTGAGACCCTTGATAAAAATTTGAAAAAAAAAATTTGTAAATGGGCGTGGCACCGCCTACTTCTGATAAAATAAATTTTAGAAACATTAATAATCATAAAACAAAAATCGTTAAACCTATCGTAACAAAATTCGGCAGAGAGGTTGCCTTTACTATAAGGAATGCTTTCAAGAAAAATTAACGAAATCGGTTAAGGACCACGCCCACTTTTATATAAAATATTTTTAAAAAGGTCGTGGACGGATAAAATAAGATATATCTTTGCAACAAAGAGCTTTATAACAATGGTATTTCATTACCCAAGTGAATTTATAACAATAAATAGGAAAACCTTCTAAATTTAAAAAATGGGTGTGGCACCGCCCCTTTTATGACTAAGCAATTTTCGATGTTTCGGGAGCCATAACTCGAAGAAAAATTTACATATCGTAACAAAATTGGATACACATATTTTCCTTATAGCAGAAAATATTTGTAGTAAAAATGGACGGGATCAGTTAAAGACTACGGCAACTTAGATATAAAACAAATTTAAAAAGTTTAAAAGGGTCGTAGACTAGAATAATAAGCTATACCATAGCAAAAGATAGTTTTGAATCAATGATATTTCACTTATCAAGTTTTATTGTAAGAGGAAGGTAGGTAGGTTGAACTGGCCGGTCCACGAGGACCTCACATAGACTGATTGAGTCCGTAGTGTTACCAGAAGTTTGTTTTAACGACCAAACTGAAAAACCCTATCAAAAACCAGGACCTATGTTATAAAATAACTCCGTCCTCTTGGTAAATACTAGAAGCTTCCTAGGACTTAAGCCACTTGCTGCTTCTAGATCTGACAGCTGTATCACTCCTAATAGCTGGAGTCTCAGCCTGGCAAGTGCAGGTCAAGAGCACAGAACGTGCTCGATCGTTTCCTCCTCCAACCCGCACTTCTTACATCTGCTATCACTGACCAAGCCTAGTTTAAAGGCATGTGACGCTAGAAGGCAGTGTCCAGTCAGAATACCCGTCATGAGTCTACAGTCCTCTCTTTTTAATGAGAGGAGCAACTGTGTTATTCTAAGGTTGTAAGACCTACACATAATCTTCGACACTTTACAGCCCCGCGCTTGAACCCACGCCTTTCCCGCTTGGTCGATCATGTGCACCTCTCGACTTCGCTTAATCTCGCCCAATCTAATTGGGACATCTACGGAGCAAGCTTCAAGGGATGCGCCCTTTTTAGCTAGTTCGTCCGCTTTTTCATTCCCATCTATTCCCATATGCCCTGGGACCCAATATAGATGTATGCTTCTCCCTGTCCCGATTCTCTCCAGAGACTGCTTACACTCTAGCACGCATTTAGATGCTGTGCTATGCGAGATTATTGCCTTAATTGCTGCTTGACTGTTAATATAAAAGTTAACACGGTTGCAGCTTAAGCTATTCTCTTCCAGGGTTTCTACTGCTTTGGTTACGGCTAATATTTCCGCTTGGAAAACGCTACAGTAATCCGGCAGCCTGTAGGATCTGCTTATTTCCGGATCAGCGCAGTATACTTCAGACCCTACTCCTTCCACTACTTTAGAACCATCTGTGTACACATGCATCGCCTCGTCCGCCATTTGCGCACCCTTGCGCCAACCGTCCACCTCTATTGTGGCCTTAAGATCTGATGACGCTATACTACTATGGCCATATGGTCGGCGCTCAAGCTACCCCGAAGCACCGAGCCTGGTTGCGGTCGTTAACGCTTTGTTCTTTGCTACCAGGTCTACAGGTGGGATGTGCAAAATGGCATACAATGCAGCCGTCGGGGTTGTTTTCAGGGCTCCCGTAATGCTAAGCATCGATAGTCTGCATACCCCCTCTAATTTTTTGAGGTATGTTCTTTTTTGTGTGGCTTTCCACCAAACAAGAACTCCATAGTATAGAATAGGGAAATGGGGAGACATTTTTTTTAAACGGGCGGTGCCACGTGTTATGTAGAAAAATAATTTATATGAAATGAAATGTAAAACTGAAGCTCACGATTAGTATATAATGTTCGGTTACACCCGAACTTAGACACCTTTACTTGTTTGTAACTAAAAAAGCATTTATTTTGCCCGTAATAGTAACGAATGGTAAAATGTATGTCACCGATGCTTGCTTATTTAATGAGTAGGATTGTTGAATACATTTAGCCTGCCGCAGGTAGCAACTCTGTTTTTTTTCCTTATGAAAATTTGATGGGAATATGTAGAAATATGCCTGGTTGATGGCAAATGAATGTACATTTATGTTTTAGCTTTGTTGTATGCACTCATTCAGCATATATTTATATTCTATTGTATTGAGTCTTCATGAATTTTGACGTCATATTTTCAATCAGTTCTGCAAATTGTATGCAAAAATTTGTAAGAGTTCATGAGAGGGTTTTGTAAGAGATCAACATGTTGGCTGATCTAACTACAGCCTTCACAGGAATTTAGAATGCTTAACAATGCAAAATTGAGTTGTTAAAAACGTTACAAACTACTAAAATTCGCCCTTCTTACATCTTCTGTCACTCATTTATAGGCATACAGTATGCGAATTATGAACATAAGCGTTATCATAACACGTTCACATCATTTTGAAGATCGCACTCTTTTCTTGCTTCGCTGATCATATCAAATTCATGTCTTCGTTTTCAACCTCACATATGGATAGAGACGTCTACGTGTATCTGTCGTGTGCTGCGCATCGTGTCCTTTGCAAACTGGTCGGCCTTTTTGTTCCTTGTATCTTGTATATATACTCTTGTTGTATATATATTCGCGACTGCAGCTAAAGTACACCTCCTCCAGTAGTTATCCTACTTTCGTCAAGGTAACAATATCCGCCAGAAAAACACTGCACTGATATGTCAGCGTGAAAGATCTATTTCCTTATTTCTGTATCGTCATGGTAAATAGCACACCACACAAACTGCCCCTGTCGTTAATTTGGAACCATCGGTATTCATCAAGTCCTGGGAAAAATTTCATCAAAATACTTAACAAAAAGTATTTCTAAATAGCCGAGGAAGCGAACAGTGGCAAATACTCCAAGTATTTTTCAATTGCTTGCAGATGCGGTTCGGAGTCAGCATAAAACAAATGTATTTCCTCACGCCAATTTGTAGCAATAGTTAGTATTAGCCAAATGCAAATTCGCACAGAATGCCGGGTTGAATCTCTTGGGATTTATATCGCGCCAAAGTATCTTACCCCATTTATAATCGCTTTGTTTCGTGTTTTACCGCGAAATTCACTACAAAATAGCGGAACATTGCAAATCCATTGTTGAGTCGTTTCCCAGGAAAGCAGAGTCTTGAAACTTGGAATACGCTTCAGTACCTGCTGAAAATCTAACATGAGGGAAACAATTTTTCTAGGTGGCGCAGAGATCGCGAAAATTTAAAAAATATAAAATTTTTCTTTCGAGTTTAAAGGAACATACTGATAACCCAAAATGGTACTTACCGATAAAAAAAAAACTTTGGGTTCTATAACACTATAGAATTACTATAAATAGTTTTGTAGGGGGTCCAGTGATCGTTAAAGACGTGAAACATTGAACATAGTTTAGAGCCCTATGTTGAGAATATAAACATTTTCTAGATGGGGTAGGGAACGACATATTTGGAGATATTTATAAAATCAATTTAGAAAATTGGTAGTCTTGCGATCTATTTTTGAATAGCTTCCCGTGGAGCTAGAAACTTCGAACGTGATTAAGAACTCGATGGCAATATAACATGAGGGAAATAAATGTTCGCTAGGTAGCCCAGGGATCGTGAACATTCAAAAAATCTCCCGAACATGGAATTTTTCATAACGAACTTCCGATAAACAAGAAGTCTGAAACTTTGGACAAAGCTGGCACCATATTTGGTTGTAACTGGAGTTTTCTGGGACGGGTATCGAGAAATTTATAAAATTCATTTAGAGCATTTGGAATTTTGTAATCGATTCGTAAGTAACTTTAAATGGAGATCAAAAATCGTTTTGCTAAGTTGCGCAGGGATCGTAAAAATTAAAAAAAAAATAGCTTTCGAGTTTTAAGGTACTTTCCGATGACCCAGAGACCTGCCTAAATGATCCAGAAGATGTCTAAAGTCATTTGGAAAATCACTTTAGATTGAAACTTGAGATAAAAACTTTAAACTTTGCACTTAGTTCACTATACCATGAGAATATAACAAACGGAGAAACAATTACGCTAGGTGGCGCACGGGTGAAGAAATAAAAAAAGGCACGTGTGCTAGAAAACTAGGTGCTTGAAATTTTGAACGCATTTCTGAGTATTTCACTCATTCACTATTACAAAACGTTCTCTCAGCGGGGCTCACGGATCGAGGTGCTTAGAAAGTCGTACGGGGAGTGACCATACGAAATGGCCACAATATAAAATTTAAAATGGTTACAATTTTAACGTATTGAAATTATGACCATCCTACTTTTCCCAAATGGTCGTAAAGTCTTCTCTTTTTTATCTAGTGGAAATAAGGTCAATAAATATTTTTTTGTTCAGCCACCGTTTCAGTTGTATTAATTTTTGCTATGTTTTTGTTTAGTGAAGTGAGACATTTTTTTTTTAACTTTCGGATACGGTGGGAAAAAAACTGGCACAATGAAATAAGCAGAACTTATTCAGCTAAAGGTATAGAACACATTTAGAATAAAATAGCGCGACGACGATTCCTTTGAAGTAAGAAGAGCAAATACAACTAACCGTCTAACCCATCCTGCGGAGATTTTTTTTATGGTACTTTTCTAGAAATGATCATAAGGTCAAACAGAGCTTCTGAATGGCCATAAAGTCAAATAAATAAAGGCCATAAAATCGACTGCCCTTATGACCAACTGAGTTTACAGTCATTTGCGGTGATCATAACGTCAGTTGATTTCTTTGCCGTTGACCTTATATTACTCACCTGCTCAACCTGACCAGTGGCTTTACGATTACATAGGTCCAGTTTTTATCAACTATGTCTGCAGGCGAGATGTGCAGAATTGCATGCAGTGATGATCTCGACGTAGTTTTAAAGTGGCTGTGCTTAGAAAATTGCATACAATCTCTATTGATTTAATACAATACTTTGTATTCCGTAAGTTTTTATATAATTATATGTAATTATATGAAAAACCTACTTTTTGTGTGGCTATTAAGCAAACAGGGACTCCATAGTTAATGATGCGCTTGAAAATTGTCGTACATACCAAAAGATTGATAAAATTACAACGATGGGCTCCACATGCATCCCTGCTAGCCTTATTCGCTCACTCCTCCCAATGCAGTTTCTAAGAAAATTTACGGAATAGTATAATCAGTATATATTTTGTGCTGCGTATTATCTCTTATTAATTGGCGGTCGCCGTGGTGTTGTGGTAGTATGCTCTGCCATCCACGCCGAAGATACTGGGATCATGCCCCGGGCAAAGCAACATCAAAATTTTAGAAACACATTTTTTCAATTAGAAGAAATTTTTTCTAAGCGGGGTCACTCTTGCCAGTGTTTGGCAAGCACTGCGAGTGTATTTCTGCCATGAAAAGCTCTCAGTGGAAACTCATCTGCCTTGAAGATGCTATTCGGAGTCGGCATAAAACAAGTAGGTCCCGTGCCGCCAATTTGTAGGAATAATTAAAACGGAGCACGACGCAAATTGGAAGAGAAACTTGGCCTAAAATCTCTTCGGAGATTATCACTCCTTACATTTATTTATTTTATTTATTTATAACTAATTACGGCATATCTTTTCTTTGAACAAAACTTTTATTCATCTTAACAATTTATCAATTGTTTTTGTTTTATCGCCCTTTTGATAAATGATTGCTTACTTGAGCTCGAATCTAACCTGGAATCAATTTATTTCCCACACTGCCATTATAATAACAAAATTGCTTCAATATCGAGATATACAAATATTCCCTTTTATATTAAGCTCCTTCGAAAATGTTGCAGTGCAAATTTGAAAAATGACAAAAAAAATTTCAATGCAAACAAAATAAACATCACAACGTTCTTCACACTTCTAATTTTAATTAAAAATAACCCCAATACTATGACCAATTGAGCAAACTCTTTTCAAATAACTTAATACTTAAGCGCCAAATACACGACACGAACATTTCCGCGAACATTCCCGTTATGTCATGTTTCTGCGACCTTTTCTGTCGTGTATGGTGGTGTTTGCCAGTTCGCGCAAATGTTCGCTAAAAAATCAAAATATTTTAATTTTTGGCGAACATTTGCGCGAACTGTTCGTGCGTGTATGGCGAAATAGCTCATAATCGTAATAATTTCTGAACGGAACAGACGTGCGCGGAAAAGTAGGATAGGATAGGATAGGTTAGGTGGTAGCTGCCCTGATAAGGATAGCTCACTTGGACAACACGAAGGTCCGTTGTGATACCACATACACAAAAATAACGGTGACCTAGATCCAGTTACTTAGAGAATCGTTGGGTAGCAACGATAAAGCTCCGAATGATACCGATCTCAACTTTGGATATATCCTCGGGAGATCCAAGTGAGTCGCGACCGAAGTACTTTCGCCTAATTCTGGCAAAAGCTGGACAATCAAGCATAAAGTGATTTGGTGATTCCACCTCATCATCCTCCATACAGCTGCAGCAGGATGGAGTTTCCAGTATATTGAGACGTACCGCATGGATATCCATGGGACAGTGTCCGACAGCGCGGAAAAGTAAAATGGACAAAAAAAATTTCTGAGTGAATTTATTGAAATGTATAAATTTTTTTACGCTTAATTGCCACAGCGAGCAATATTGCTGCAGCACAATTGTTGTCCGTATTCATCGCTGTCTGAAAGAGAACTAATGTTCGGCCAAAAGTTCGTATGGTGTATGGCCAAAGCTGCGAACAAGATTTCGGAATGTCCGCGGAAATGTTCGTGTCGGGTATTTGGCGCTTTAGTTAAATAAATCAGCAAAAATGAAGATAATTTCGTTCTCATTGCCAACATTGAAAGCAATTTATCAATCATATCAAATATCTTAATTTTCTGTGTTAGAAAACCCGAATGACACCTTCACTGCACGGCCGCTCCTTTTTTGCATATCCATACGCACACAAATTTCACAATTGGCATATCATCACAATTTTGTGAAACAAAAGTGTAGCCAAAATGGAGTAACACCCCAGCAAACACAGTTTCTAACGTTAGAGAAATATTGTAATTTCACATTAGAATTCTAATGTACTTCTCTAATGAATTTCGAATCGAAAACTAGGTTAGAGCACTAGGTTAGAATTCGACTGTGAAACGATTCGAATAACACTAGAAATGCGATGTTATGATTATTGTCAGAGTTATCGATTATTTGCACGACATGATCACTCATCCTTAGTGTTATACCAACAAAATAAAAATAGTGAAAAGTTGTGCTGAGATATTTTATTAGCTGTGAAATAAGTTTATTTTATTTATAACAAAAATAGTAAGTGAAAATGAATAAAAAAAAAATTAAAAAGGGAAAACGCTTCCTCATCGGCACCTCAAACCAACGCTGAGCCCAATCCTGAGGGAAAAACTGGTCACAATACATAGTAGTGAAACATACGATAGTGATACAGATGACAATGAATCAGAGGAGGAAGATACAGACTTGAGACAAGACTTGTCCGACTCGGCCGTCGACTTCAATATATCGAGTGCTGCGACTGACGCTTTATTGAAAATTTTTGGGAAACGCATTTCAGGACTTCCTTTATGCTCTAGGACCCTCAAGAATATGCCAAAAGAATCAAAAAGAGTACAAATGGGTTCGGGTGAATATATTCAGTATGGAGTTAAAAACTCGTTAATGGATAAACATTAACATTGACGGCCTTCTTTTGGCCAAGAGTTCTAGTTTACAAATATGGCCAATTTTAGTTAATATAAACGGGTCAGATGATGTTAGGGTTATTGGAGCTTATTGCGGTGACAGGAAATCAGCGAGTGCGAACAACTTTCTAAGTAATTTTATTGATGAATTACATTGTTTAATGGAAAATGGATTACTCTTTAACGAAAAGCTTTACACTGTGACTTGCCGAGCTTTATATGTGACGCACCCGCAAGAGCATATATTCTTGGTATTAAGAGTCATTCGGGGTATTCCTGTTGCCCTAAATGTACTCAAAAAGGGGAGTCAAAAAATCATAAAATGGTGTTTATTAAAGAAAACTGTTCCCTTCGAACTGATTCAGACTTTCGAGCGCGTTTAGATAAAGGGCATTATGTTATTTCAGAGCCAACCGTGATTGAAAAACTTCCAATAGATATTGTGAAAAGCTTTGGTTTGGACTATATGCACATAGTCTGTCTTGGAGTTACTAAAACTTTATTGATGGCTTGGTTAAGGAAACGTAATAGACACTATTCAATATCAAATCAACAAATACAGTTAATAAACTCAAGACTGCAGTGCTTATTTATAAAAGTGCCAAACGAATTTTCTAGACGTCCACGATCCCTGAAAGAACTTGAACGATTCAAAGCCACTGAATTGAGGACATTCTTGCTTTACACAGAATTTTTTTTATTGAAAGATATTTTGGACCCAGTTAGATATATCCATTTTCTCCTTTTTGCTCTAAGCATTAGAATACTATTAAATAAAGATCACTGTATTAAATACAATGAATGTGCTAGCCATATGTTGGATAAATTTAGAGAACTTCTACCCGAGTATTATGATAGTGATTTTCCAACCTTCAATTTCCATTGCTTAACCCATTTGGCAAGTGATACTTTGCATTTTGGAAAAGTTCGTTAGAAATGCATGGAAAGTATTGACAGACGGTGTTGCTTAGCAGCTATGTTGGAAAGGGACAAACGAAAAAAAGGCTGTAAGAGCACTCAGTGTGACGTCCGCCTTAAAAAGTATAATACTACCAATTGTGAAATACCTTTAGCACTAATTATTTGTTTTTGTATTTAGGTACATTTTCGTCCAAGTTTCCGCACTCGACATATTCAGATTTCGAGCGAACTTCGATAGCATTCTTTCAACACGCCAAGGGACGCTTCACCAAGAAAAAGTGTTATAAAGAAAATAAAAAAGCAAACACACAGAAATAGGACCATTAAAGTCTGAAACCATTAAAGTTTCAGTTTTAAGTAGGATTTTGAATTATTTTTAATTTATTTTTAATTATGAAATGTGCAAATGTACCTTTAATCACTGTTTTGTATCTGTGCAACGAATATATTTTTTTAAATTAATTATAATAGAAAAAGCCTTTGAAATATGTTCATTCTTAACACTTAAGCTTGTAAGCAAATTAAGTATTTGATAAAATAAAACAATGAAAATTTCGCTGATTTTAAATAACTGAAACTAATTGCGCTTCATTTCAAAATTCTCATTAGAAACCCATTAGGAATTAACGTTAGAATTCGGTTAGAATTCTAACCCTTTTCTCGATATCGAGAACGAAGTCCCCTTTTTGTCGAGAATGCTATAATT
Organism: Eurosta solidaginis; assembly: GCF_040869045.1. Classification (NCBI taxonomy): domain Eukaryota; kingdom Metazoa; phylum Arthropoda; class Insecta; order Diptera; family Tephritidae; genus Eurosta; species Eurosta solidaginis. The sequence goes on along the minus strand of NC_090323.1, from coordinate 258,214,848 downwards.
CGCGAGAGTTTCGCAAATCGTCCTCTAACCTTCTACCTTAGAGAAATACACTAGAATTCGATTCGTCTTCTAATCATTTTCTAACCTAAATGTTTGTTGGGACTGTCAGGCATGTGTGTGTGGGTGGGTGTTTGTTTCTAAGAATATTTTAGTACATAGATTCATATAAAATGCCTACGAGCTGTTAAGTTAAGGTGTTTGCGCGAGTGCATTTGTTTGTACGTTTTGTCAAATTGCACACCGACATATTTATCAAAGCTTGATTGTTTGTATGTATATATGTGCTGTTGTGCTAAGTATGTACGGTGAAAGTGAATAAATTCTCATGCATTTTTATTTGTGTATTTCCGTTTTTGTTGTTATTCTTCTTTATCGTTATGATTTTCCTTCTTGTTGCTCGGAAGCTTTATTTTGTAGCAAAGCGGCGATACACTTCGGAAACTCCTTCGGCATTGTACATGTGCTTGTTATTTGCCACAGTTGGTGGCATACAGTGGCTGGAGGGCACAAGAGGGATTTAAATGTGGTATTTAATATGAATTCAGTAAGCTGTATATAGATTGGATCACCATGAGATTGTCGGTTAATAAGATACCTTACATATAGTATTTGTGTCCAATGGTTGGAACAGAATTGGTTTGACAAATAAACGGAAAAACTCTATCAAAAACCAGCACCTTTGCTATAAAATACTTCCGCTCACTTGGCAAATAATAAACTTTTTCAAGGGATTACTCAAATCCTGCATCGGAATCTGTTAACTCTACCGCCCCTAAAATCTAGAGCGTTGATGTTGCAGGGCCGGGATACGAACACAAAACGTGCTCAATCGCATCATAATTATTAAGCCTTCTCTTATAAGAGAAAGGGTGGCAGTCTAATATCATAAGACTTGCAAATGATTTAAGATTTGTTTCAGCCCTGCGATTCCCTCCACGGCGTTTCTACTTAATTCATCATATGCAAGTCATATCACTTTTTTATTTCCTAAAAACGGATTCGAACATCTTATGTCAATGCATCGAGTGCTGCATTTGTCAACTCAAGGACATTTTCAATGCCTTCCTACTGCCAATGATCGGGAACCCAGTATATATGTACGTTCTTCCCCTTCCCATCGCGCTTCTGGATGATGGGCTATGTGTAATTGCCTAACTTACCGCACTATTGCCAATATATCTTTTAAAGAGACTTCAGCCTAAACACACTGCCTCTAATCTTATTGCTACTTTCCCTAGGAAGCTCGAAGGCTATAAGGTACTTTCCTCTTTGCGACGTTCATTTGTAACACTTGCAGTTCATCGAGCTTTTGGCTCGTCTAACAACACCTTCGTCGCAACGCTTCTATATTCTTCTTATTCGGCCCTGAATAAATGCTTCTTGAGGTCTCTTTCTACCTCGTCTGTTGCTAGGATTTTACGCTGGATGTCCTCAAGACTTTAATGTTATCCTGAGACCAAGAGATAAATACTCCCATGCCTAAGGACATTTCCCAAAATCACTGTACAGCAAAAATTCCTCATTCTTGTTTATTTGGAGGATGTAGTGCTACTTCTCTGCCAAAGCTCGAGTTACGCAAAGTACCTTCCAGTCGTATGTCTTTATATTCGGGGTTCTGACGTTGCAGCAGGTATTATTTGCTATCATAGAAACAGCGCTTTATCTAACACCTGAAATTGTGTGCTTGCGCCGTGCCTTTGGGGACTTGCAACATCCTTCTTAAGCTTTTTCAAGTTTGCTTTATTGTTGCAGCTTACCACCTTCACCCCAATGTACTAGCGCAGGATTTGGTTTACATCATTCAGATCATGAAACTAAGAAGCTCCAATTAAACAGATCTATACTTTTTCGTAGACTTCTGCCTATTGTTCCTCGCCACTTAACAAGGTCACTTTTGTCTTATCGGTAATAACTGTATCAGCCACATAAGCTCAATAGGAATATTCTAGTAAGGTGAAGTCTCATCATCCCTTCACTTCATACTCCACTTTAAGATTTAGAGGTGTTAGTCTTTTCATCGCGGCATCCCTGGAATGCGATTTGGGGCTTCAAGTCACGCTTTTGTCAATTAAAAGCAAGCTTATTACCTTCATTCGGTCTCTGCGGCTTCTTCCTGTCCAGACTTCTTATTCTAAATCCGAATGCAAAATTAAGCAGCAACGTTCTTGGCAGCGAATTACTTTCGAACTGTTTCTCCTGTTAGCTGGGTTGACCTGGACTTTGGAAGCTTTGAACAATTTTAATGCTGCTAGGAATTTAAGCTTTATTTTTGTATCGTTTTCGCCTCTTTAATCAGGGCTGAAAGATAATGCGCTCAACATCGATTATAACGATCTCTTCTTTACCGACTTGCAACAATATTCTTTCTTTCCTCATAGTTATCGTAATTTAAATATTTTGATGTTGTCAATTTAAACAAAGCCGAAACAACGGCTGCGCTGCAGCATCCCTTGCTGTGATAGCGCCACTTTTACTTTTCGAAGCGGTCCGTGGTTGGAAGGCCTCGCTTAATTAATTCTGACTGCAGATCTTACAGTAGGCATGATACGGAAGCAACTCTGACTAGAGGGCTAGCAGTTTTAGTCAATGCAATCCTGAGGCCTTACTAAGCCACATAGTCGGTCGTTTTGGAGTTCGTCTAAGCTTTAAAACCAACGAAAAGGTTATTGACTACCCTAGGAAGGGAACTTGTTTGCTTACGATACAATCTAAAGCAAAATTATCTTAAGCACCCTTTCATGAAAAAATACTCTCTACGCCCATGTTGCCGATGGCACATATAAATAACTGTTCACTTGGCGAGCTCGCCGCATTTAACGTCGATCAACAGGTGGAAGAACTCAGTTGCTTTGCTAACTGGAAACCGGCAGCACTCAAAATCGACATTTCCTTTTGTAACTGCAAGCTTAATATAAACCAAAGATTATTTGCATTGTTTGTATTTGTGTGAAAACGTTTTATTTGCTTTCGTTTTTGATTGAAATTAGTTGACTGGCATAAGTTGCGCGGTGAAATTGAATGTATCTTATTCTCACTGTGTAATTAAATTAAAAGTAAGGCGTGGTGAAATTAATTAAACGCGGCAAAACTAATAAAGTGAGCGGTGCAACAAGTCACGAATAACTGACGTAGCATAAAGCTCGTAAAGTGTAACAGGAAATAGTGCAATAAAAGTAACATATAAAAAGGAATAAATTTATCTAAGTTCAAGCGCACTAAGAAAGGTGAGTGATGATGATTTATTTAACGAAAATTTTAAGTTTTATTTTTAAAATTTTGTGGTAAATAATTCCAAGCGTCGCTGGCTATGGAACGAAGCAGATAATTAATACAAAATACCGTTAACTACAACGTATTAAGCGTCTGAATTAATTGGGCGAATATCGTAGACATAAGAAAATGACAAAAGTGGGTAATTTGTGATTGTTTTTTGAATATGCGGAGTTATATTTTATATAGGACAAGGTAAAGCTGATATTATCTTTTATCTTAAATTTTAGGAAATTTTAAAAAAAATATTTACGTATAACTTCTTGTTTTCTTCAAAATTTATTCATACATTTTTTTTGGAATCTTCAATTTAAAAAAGTACAAAATTTCCTTCAGCATTTATGTATCAATAGTTTGGTGTAGAATGATAACTAAAATTATCCAATTACAAGACTAAGCTTAAAATGTGAGGGAGTGAAATTTTTGGAAAAATATATACTTAACATTTTTAAGAATTAATGAGCTTAACACCGGTATATAATAACTGTTATATATAGTACACAAACAATATTCTGCAGTGAAGAGGAGTGGTACAATAACAATAACCAACAAGTAAGGAAAGCTAAATTCGGATGTAACCGAACATTACATACTCAGCTGCCAAATTAGCTTGTAAACCTTTTAAATTGCCTTCTTTTGAAAGTGGGCTGTGCCACGCCCATTGTCCATAATTTTACTAATTTTCTATTCTGCGTCATAAGATCAACCCACCTACCACGTTTCATCGCTTTATCCATCTTTGGTAATGAATTATCGCACTTTTTCGGTTTTTCGAAATTTTCGATATCGAAAAAGTGGGCGTAGTTATAGTCCGATTTCGTTCATTTTAAATAGCAATCTGAGATAAGTACCCAGGAACTTACATGCCAAATTTCCTTAAGATACCTTCAAAATTTACTCAAGTTATCGTGTTTACGGACAGACGGACGGACGGACGGACATGGCTATGGGGGGGGGATAAAATTTTGTTAGCTGACCTAATCATGTGAAAACGACTTCATAGCTTAAAAGGACATTAAACGGAAATTTGAAGCTTCTCAAGGCCAAAATAATGACATATCAATTTTAAAATACGGACGTCAAATAACCAAGTTACAACGAAAAAACATTTTCGGCTGTATTTCGAAGGATCAAAAAAAATTTAAAAAAAATTTTCCGAAACCCTCTCAACATAATCTTCAAATTTAGGGGCGGACATCGGTCATTCTACAATACAGTTAGAGCTGCTTCATACTACAGAGCAACTATGATATTTTTCAGAGAGCAGACTTAGTAGAGATCATTTTCGTTTATTATCCCTCCTTTAAAGCTCATCTGATTATTTTTTGTTTGTATTTAAAAATTTCGGGTAACAAGGGATCTTTGGTCAAGGCATAAGAAACATGGAAAGGTCATAACTTTGGTGTCCTAGAAATTCATATAAGCACTTAAATTCGCGACGCTTAGTCCTTTCGTAGTTTTTTTTTACCGCAGAAGTGAAAATTCCAAGTAAGTCTTCGGCAAAATGTTCCATCAGCTCGTAGCACCTTCCTGAAGCCTCCAGAAATATATGAAAAATTGGTCGAAAATGTCTTACTTTGAAATTTTACTTATTTCATAAAAACTAAAGCTTAAACTTAACAAGATTCTCCACACACGGCCGAAGCATGTCTGGTCAACAGTTTAACATTTAAATGCAAACTTAAAATAAACAACAGGAGCTACAATGTAAATGCTATATTTGAGATGCCTCTTTTTAGAAAAATATGATGGCTACTTTATGCGAAACGGTGTAATTTTGATTTTGATGACAATTATTGGTTCACTCAAAGGTTTAAAGGTCACTAATGGGTTTTGGAAATTTGTATCAGATATATAATAGGGCCCAGGCAAAGCAACATCAAAAATTGTTTAAAAAAAAAGGTTTTTCTTATCGTGGACACCCCACGCAGTGATTTGGCAAACACTCCGAGTGTATTTCTGCCATGAAAACCTTCTCAGTGAAAATGCATTTGCCTTGCAGATGCCGTTCAGATTGATCAGCTTTAGCAACATGTTGCACCAACATAGTGCCACTTAATGATACCTTAGTGGGGAATTTGAAAATGGGATTGAAAAAGAAAGGAAGGACTACTCGATGTGGTATGAAAAATAACTTCCGTATTTCCTAATCACAAATATATTTTTGGGAACCAAAACTTAAACACTTCACAATGGGATGCTGCCTTCTTGCAAAACTCCTTGTTTATTATATTGGGACATTGCTAGCTGCTCTGATTTATTTGAGTATTTTGACAGTTTTAAGTTTAATTGTGAAAAAACTAGTTTCAATCCAAAAATCAAATCAAAATCAAGTTTGGACCAGACGACAAAATTATAGCTTACCTATTTTAGTTAATTTACTAATATTCTTTTTTAAAAGAATGTGGCGAGGTTGTAGCTTTACAAAAAATATACCATGACGACATATATTGATGCGACTGAAGCTTAGTCTTTGTGTATTCCAAGAAAACATTTTTTTTATGGCTACACTAGAATATAGAGTATTCATGGGCGCGATTTGAATAAATACTCTGATAGTTGGCAATAAGTTAGAACTGAATTATGAAATTTGATGGAGTTGGTCTAGAGTAATTTGCGTTTGAAAATACACTGGTGGGAACGCACAATACCCCTCCATTTTTGAAGCTTTTTTGCATTGCTGCTATGTTCCAGAATGTCTGCTATTAGATCATATCACATTTTCGTGGGCAGTTTTGGTGTTACTCATACGACAGGTAGCACTGCAGCCTGATCCTGCCAAGAAATTCTCTTGTTTTGCATAGTGGTCGCTTTGTTCGCGCCAGCGGAGGGAAGTTAATAACTCCTAACATTAAGGAGAAATATTGAAGTTGAATAGTCAACAAGAAAGTCAACTCATTTTAAATTAAGCTCAAGTTATGCGAGGCAGGAAGTGCGATACTTGCTTCCATATATTGCACAAGCTTCAAATATTGCTTGCGCTCTGACCACTTTTATAATTTTCCATAACAAATAACGTTTATACCTTTCTATCTCTATATTAAGGCAACGCCGTTCTCCCACTCTATATAATTTATGTTTTTGTAGATGTTTTTTCTCACGATTTGATTCCCCTAATGAAGTATATCTCCAGCCAGTTAGGAGGCTTAGAATATACCAGCGCAAGGTATTCCTGTCGTAAGAGGCGAATAAACTACCCAAATGATTTAAGACAGCCTCTAAAAAGATTGCCAGTGCAATTTATAGCTGCTCCAGCCCAATTGGCAACCCCGTCTTCCCATGGCGAATTCAGTTTCTTTAGGAGCCAAGGCTTTGATGACCCCAACTTCCTTGTGGAACTAGGGAGTGGGCCGGATGGCGTAGAAGGTTCAATAAGGTCATACCAAATCATTTCGGAGATGGTCGTGCTTATACGTTAATGGTGCTTGTTACCGGAACGTACAGGATCTCTTGCTTGCAATGGACATAAGCATAAGCTTAAGTCACATTAGTAGATTTTCTGATGGAATTTTTAATTTCCGACCTTCAAAGAACACCAATCGGGTACATCTTCTTTACTTTTATAATTGGGGAAAAAAGTCAAGAAAAGACTAAAGTAGAAAGTCGAAGTCTAAGTATGAAATATTAAGCTTTTATTAGCATCAATAGACCATTTGAAACCAAATTTGCTACTCATCGGATTTTATACAACTCGGCCGAATAGCCCTCGTACGCTTTAACCTTTAGGTAGGAAAAAAAAAAAAATAACTCAGCCATGATGGATTACAAAAATGATCAGCGAAAATTTTTTGCTTGTTTTGCCAACTTTGTGCGGGATCGGAACATAAATATCTCATTTTCAAACTTGCTCCGGTTGCACTTTCTACATTAAGGACCGCGCAAGAGCAAGTGATAGCAATCTCACATTCATCACATATCAAAACTGGTAATCTATTCGTCCATAGCCCCAACGATCTCAGACACCAAAGTTGGGAGTCGGTCGGATAGAACAGAAATATCGATACCCCAATTAAAGTAGTTAGATACTATCAAACTGTAGAAACACTTGAAGCCAAATATTTTGTAGCAAAAGACTGCTACTACTCCACATGCACCTGGTAGACATCCAACTGGAGAGGAGTTCAGAAACGAGTCATCTTAGACAAAAATAAGCACGCATCCCTGCTATTTGAAGTTGATTCTACGAGAAAAAACCCAAAAACACGGTAAAGGTTTAGAAATTTAGAATCAACCCAGCGGGTAGGGGGCTTAATACCCGCGGCAGGTATGACTGTCGTAAAAGGCGACTAAAATACCGAATTGATTCAAGGAGTTGTCAGCGCAATATATAGCTCCTCCAACCCAATTGTCAACCTCAACTACCCGTGGCGAATCCTGTTTCCTGAACAGCCAAGGCTCTGGCGACACGAAGTTCCGTATGGATCTGGGGGGAGGGCGTTATGGCTAGAAGGTTTCATGAGGTCATACCATATCGTTCCCGAGATAGTCGGGCTAGTACCTTAATGGTTTTAGTTTTATGTGTTTTCGCTTTGATTACCTTAAAATCCACGACTCACGTTAGCGGGTAGTCATACCTTAATAGTTGACAATAACACTACTCTGTGCAATATATTCTGTGAAGTGCCGTAGCCAGATCACAATAAACGATCGAAAAATTTGTTTCGTTTACACTTTGGTCGCTGTTTACACACAAAAATTTGGTTACCGAAACGGCAACTCTATTCATAGAACTATTTGATATTTCCTTTCAGTTTCGATTGCTGAGTGGAATAGCACCCTACCTCTGCTAAAAAAAAGCCCTACCTCAGAAAAGTTTTGAATAACGCCCTATTTCAGAACTGGTTTCAAAAACGCCCTATTTCAAAATTCGGTTGAAGAACGCCCTTTCTCAGAACTTATTTCAATAACGTCCTACCTGAGCTCAAATTCCATATATTTTCACATAAGCTGGGACGTTTATAAAAAAATGCTGAGATATGACGTTCTTCAATGTTTCTGAAACAATTATTGCGACTTATAAGTCAAATTTGAAATGAGTTATAACAAGTTAGAAAGTCTAAGTTTTGGTGAAACCGAACATTACATACCAGATTTGCACTTGAAATGCTGTTGTTGTAAGGAAGGCTAAGTTCGGGTGTAACTGAACATTACATACTCAGCTGAGAGCTTTGGAGACAAAATAAGGGAAAATCACCATTTAGCAAAATGAACCTAGGGTAACCCTGGAATGTGTTTGTATGACATGTGTATCAAATGAAAGGTGTTAATGATTATTTAAAACGTAGTGGGCCTTACTTCTATAGGTGGACGCCTTTTCGAGATATAGCAATAAGGGTGTACCAGGGGTGACTCTAGAATGTGTTTGTACGATATGGATATCAAATTAAAAGTATTAATGAGGGTTTTGAAAGGGAATAGCCCTTAGTTGTATATGTGAAGGCGTTTTCGAGATATCGACCAAAATGTGGACCAGCGTGACCAAGAACATCTTCTGTTGGGTACCGCTAGCTTCCAAGGGCTTTTGATTTCGCCCTGCAGAACTTTTTCATTTTCTTCTACTTAATATGGTAGGTGTCACACCCATTTTACAAAGTTTTTTGTAAAGTTATATTTTGCGTCAAAAAACCATGTTTCATCTCTTTTTTCATATTTGGTACAGAATTATGGCATTTTTTTCATTTTTCGTAATTTTCGATATCGGAAAAATGGACGTGGTCATAGTCGGATTTCGGCCATATTTTATACCAAGATAAAGTGACTTCAGATAAGTACGTGAACTAAGTTTAGTTAAGATATATCACTTTTTGCGCAAGTTATCGTGTGAACGGCCGAGCGGAAGGATAGACGGGCGACTGTGTATAAAAACTGGGCGTGGCTTCAACCGATTCCGCTCTTTTTCACAGAAAACAGTTATCGTCACAAGGATCGTTCACAAGGATTGGTAAATTTTTGTTCGACTTTTGCCATTAAAAGTATTCTATATGAATTAAATGAAAAAGGGCGGAGTTACGCCCATTTTGAAATTTTCTTTTATCTTTGTATTTTGTTGCACCATATCATTACTGGAGTCAAATAACATTTTTGTTAAAATTTGACTTAAAAAAAATTTTTTTTAAAGTGGGCGTGTTCGTCATCCGACTTCGCTAATTTTTGTTTAGCACACATATAGTAATAGGAGTAACGTGCCTATCAAATTTCATCATGACATCTTCAACGACTGCCAAATTACAGCTTGCAAAACTTTGAAATTACCTTCTTTTAAAAGTGGGCGGTGCCACGACAATTGTCCAAAATGTTTCTAAATTTCTATTTTGCGTCATAAGGTCATCGCTTTATCCGTCTTTGGTAATGAATTATCGCACTTTTTCGGTTTTTCGAAATTTTCGATATCGAAAAAGTGGGGGTGGTTGTTGTCCGATTTCGTTCTTTTTAAATAGCGATCTGAGATGAGCGCCCAGGAACCTACATACCAAATTTCATCAAGATACCTCAAATTTTACTCAAATAATCGTGTTTACAGACGGACGGACGGACGGACATGGCTAAATGAATTTCTTTTTTCACCCCGATCATTTTGATATATAGAAGTCTATATCTATCTCGATTAGTTTATGCCGTTACTGATTACCGTTATGCGAACAAAGTTAATATACTCTGTGATCTCTGCTCAGCTGAGTATAAAAAGATTAAAAATGAGCAAAATCGGACCATAACCACGATTTCGCTCATTTTCAATACCAATCTATTTTGGGCCCAGATAAGCCCATATACCGACCAATAGACAGATAGGCGGACAGACGGACGGACGAACGGTCATGGCTTAATAACATTTTTTTTCGATACTGGTGATTTTGATATATGACCGATATATACATCGATTCCTTTTTACCTGTACCACCAACTGTTATCCAATCAAAGTTATAACACACTGTGTACAAGCACAGCTGGGTATAAAAAAAGAATAAAATTACTCTAAAATAAAAGAACTTCCTGTTTGACTCAGAAGGAAAAGTTTTAAAAATTCCTTCAGCGTTTTCGGCCGCCCTGCGATCTAACCTAAGCGTTTGTTCAATTTAACAAAAGATTACTCACACGCCGTATAACTCACCAGCTGCAAAAATTTATTAGTCTACAAAGAAACGTTATACTGCTATTATAGAGATTTTGAAATTTAAATTCTGTTTGAAAACAGGAAACGTTAGGGCCTCATTGTCTATTACGAAATACATGCTCGTTTCAGAGACGAATCGCTACTGTATTTGCACTATGTTAGACGATGGCAACATATCATTTGACACTTGCTTTCGCCTTCCTGTTTGACATAAAGTAAAGGCCAACGAAAATGATTGAGAATACCATTGCTAGACGAAATCTTTTGGAGGCGAATCGTTCGTCCGAGCTTTCGTTTTCTTCACGTTGATTCCACATTTTGCAAATTTATGAAAACATTTGATAGCACACACGCTAATTTTTTTATAAGAAGAAATATCTCCTTGGGTGTCAAATCTGAAACTCTCTAAGCTTACGTAAAGAAGTCTTGGGATTGCAGCGATATGACTTTGTTCAGCACAAAATGTCTATGCATTATTCCCTTCAAAAAATATCATGATTAGCTTGTTACAACAACAGCTATGTTTGAGATCCACAATTGCGCGCATTCATAAAAAATTTCTGCATTAGCAGAAAAAACTTTCACAATAAAACACTTGAAGGGGTTTTTCTATATATTCGAATGAATTCATTTATGCAAAATCACGGCCAAACTTAAATGCTTGTATCCTCTCTGATATGTAGCATTGGAAATTAAGTAAAAAATTTAGCCACATCAATTGACTACCAACATTTCTCTGCCATAAATGCTAAAACTGAAAAAGGAAATAAAAAGGATAAGCAACAACAATACATATTTTACACGCACAATGCTATCCAATAAAAATGCTAATAGCTAAATTGATCATTTATAGCCAATCAAATTTACACGGGTGTCCCACGTTTAGCTTTCTCTGGTAATACGAAAACAAACAAAAATATAAAGATGAATATATTTTTACGAATTTTATTTCGAATGTCCATTGTTGATTAAACAAATGTACGCAGCTGCATATATGAAAGTAAATTGATAATCATAAATGCGTAAATATACTTATGCAAACGCACATTTATTAGGGTGGGCCAAACAAATCATTTTTTTTTTTGGTCTATCGAAAATATTTTTTAGGGTAACTCATTGCTACCATTTTTTAAGCGCTTTAAATTTTACATATATACTCCCACAACTAGAAAGCGACAACTTAAACGTAAGCACAAGATAACAAAAGATACACACACATATATGCGCGAAAGGGAACAACGCGTTCTCTTTGACAGTGGTAGCGCAGCAAGCGTTAAATCCGGAACACATAAAATTTGCCCCATGCAAACGCATGCAATCAATTCATCTATCAACACACGATGCTGCATCGAAAATCTTATGTGTTCCGGCCTTTATACCCGAAAAAAAAAAACGCAAGTAACAGAAGGATGAGAGATAACATGGTATATTAGAGCCATTAAATCCCCGCAAGGAGATCAGTTTGACTTTAACGTTTTGCAGGTGAAAAAGGAATAAAATGTAAAATGATAGAAACCTTTTCCAAAGCGTAGAAAAATTTCTAAATTCTAGCGAAATCATGGATCGGTAAGCCTAAGCTTGCGTGTGTGCAGAGACAATTTTAAAATAGAGATGTTGCAGGAACGAAAAATAGTGTGAAGCAAGCTTCACAAAACTCTAGTAGGTCACATTCACCACTCACCACAGCAGAATGTGTTAAACTACCACTGTCTGTATTTGTTATTTAACAATTATTTGTATACTTTTTATTCAGCTAATCTGTTCAGAATTTTAATTTTTACTCTCTAAAACTTCAATCAGTGTATTTTGTGTGCTTAAATTATGTTAAAAATTGTGTTAAAGTTTTTGGTGTGGTGAAAGTCACCTAGAATTTTGTAAAGCTCCGCTGCTTTCCACTGAAGTTCGCGCCTGCAATATCTCTATTTTAAAATTATCTCTGGTGTTCAGCTTTCGGCGCGAGCATTCCACCACATCAAATGTTGAATAAGATCGGATTGTGAAACAAGTCAGCTAGAGAGAGCATTCTTACCTTTGTATGTAAATATGTAAGCATTTTCATTTCATGTCGTTTTGCTTTCGGCGCCATATATGTACACATTTATGAAACAAAACCAATTAGAGCCGCATATTTTTTATACATTCTCATATATTATAAATGATTGGTGAAGACAAAGCTTAATATGTATATATCCTTATATACACTCAGAAGATTTTGTTAAAATTTCCTGAAACTATTCCAATTAAGCTTTTTTCGCGAATTTGATCAGAGACTCTTTTTCTGGAGCTGCATCAGAGACCGATCAGTTCTAAAATCACATTTTGGATACGACTGCATATATTGATAGGTTACAATATGAAGAACTTTAGATGCTATTTTTCTGGGTAGTTAACAAGGAGCCGATCTATGCAAAAACATCTAACTTATGACGCAATTTTTTGTAATTCGCTTAAGTGAATATTTCGAAAAAAATTTTTAGGAAGCGGATTGCTGAATGTATGGAAGAAACAAGGCGAATCTATACCAGGTGGTGGCAAAGCGAATTCAATCAATTCGCCGTGCAGATGAAGGTCAGGTCAAAAGAAAATTTTCATTGATTCCGATTAACTGACATGTTGTAGTACAAGGCATTGTATGGAAAATAATCAAAAAGAAGCAATCAGTTGATGTGATAACACCACCTATAATGAATTCGCCTTGGGAAGAAACGTGAGAAAGAAAAAAGAAGGGAAGGAGAAAGAGATAAGGTTAGACAAAGATAGAGTGGTAGAGGAAAAGGGAGAGGAGGGAGAGCAAGGGATAAAAACTTAGTAAAAGTGTTGCATATACATCAAATTTAGGAACAACAACGTCTGCTCGTATAATATAAACTTTATTATTAATATTAGTTACTGTGTGAGAAAAAATGAATAGAAACCAACTTATGCCCGTGGGTTTAAAAAAAAAACCGCACTTAAATGCATTTTAAATTTGTATATTTCCAAGCTTAGGTATTTCTGAAAACCATAAGATATACGATATTTTTTTTTTTTTTTTGTAATATTATTTGTAATATATATAAAAAGATTTTCGATGAACCAACTCTGGAGCTACGTATAATTGGCCATGGGTGCAACATGAGTTGGTAGGCTAATAACTGTCGTTGAGCTTTATTGATAGGAATAGGAAATTGGAGGCACTTAAAATGGAAAGGCATATCTGCGGGTATCAAGTTTGCACGGCAGTAGTAGTTCTGAAAAATCACATTCTTAGTGAAGGTGCCACACCTCCTTTTCTCCGACTCCACATTTTACTGGTGCTGCTAAGATTTAACGTCACATAGTTCCTTAGGAATTATTCTACCATTACTACTTCCAGATATGTGCAGTATGCAATATTACATTTGTATGGGTGGTGCGACCCCCCGCCCCTTCTTCCTCACCTCACATTTTCTAGGTGGTGCTAGGGATTGACTTCATATAACTCTTTACTGATTTTCAATATTCTAGCACGAATACTTCAAGAGTTATGCAGAATCAAAGATTCCATTTGTATTGGAGTTGCCGGGCCGCTTTTATGTATAATTTGAATTTGATATATGTATATACATATACAGATTGTCCCACTGTTGTTGGGAGGATATGTTTGAACCCGTTAAAAATGAATTGAGGTATACTATTAAAATAAATATCTTCTTTCATTCAATGACATGTTTCTGTTAATGCATAAACCAAATAGTTGAAAATAGATTTAGGCAACGTGTATAAGTGCTAATATCTTAAAAATATTGATGACATTTTTTCTACATCGCAGTTATTCAAGTTGAACAGAACTTCGTGTTAGCACTTTAAAGCGTTATTTTCATTGATAAAGCATAATGCTTATTTGTATTACATACAAACAAACTCAAAATAGTTCCTTCGGCTATTGAATGTTTATTTAAGCAGTTAATGCTTAGTCAACTAAAGTTTGCATATGAGTTATGTTGATACATATATTTATACTTAGTTGTGCTTGTGTATAGGATAGGATGTCCTTGTCCATATAACGGTAATATGTAATAAAAGAAAAGAAATGATTTAGATATGCAGCACAAAATATGAACATTTTTAGTTGGGAACCATGTTCGTCTTGAATATACAATTTTGGAAAGTTAGGTTAAGACGAAATATCTCAAGAATGTTTCGTTCATTTGCTGGTAGCATTAAAAGAAAGAGGTCCAACAACTTGAATGCTTGACACACTTTGGAAATATTTGCAATTTTTCTAACATATTGTGGCGAATATTAGCATCACTATGCAGTTAGTAAATAATCACAACAAAAAAAAAAACAGCAAGCAGCCACACTTATGTACAAGGCAACGAAGAATATTCCATAAATATAACCAACCATCAGCTTGAAGCAGAGAGATAATGTAGCCGGCAGCTAAGAGCAGAAGTTGTTACTCCCACATACATACGCATATGGCTAGAAGAAAAGCATAAACTACAGATATACATGTATATAGCTAAATAACCAAGCATGAGATACAACTGTTCTAGAAGGCATGTGCGTGAAATGTCTAGACCTAAGGAGAAATATGCGAACGAGGTAACAGAGAGTATAAAAGCAGCGTAAGCTGAGGAATAACTAATCAGTTTGATTTAAACACGCTAGTGGTAAAGTATAATTGAATTTCTTAAGTACTACTCCGAAGTAGTCCAAATAAAGACAATTTTGTAACACTGAATATTGGAGTTATTTATTCGACAGTTCAGCGATTCGAACGTTAACAAAGACAGCATAATCATCATCGCTGGTTATCAGGCATCGAAAATTGAATTTAAAATTCGTATTATTACAGCTCATCGCTGCGGAAATTTTCGTTGCGTATCTAATTTTGCACCGAACAGAAGTTTGTTGTCGACACTGTACCGAATTAAAATAAGGTTGTTTAAAATGTAAGTTTTTGCGGTTTACCTTCTATTTTTTTGCTAGATAGTAGTAATTTTAAAATATTTGTATTAATTTTATATGGGTCCATGGCATTGAAAACAAAGCAACAGCTTGAAATACTGGTTTAAAAAATAAAACAAAATTCTCTTATAGCAAAAAGAACTTGCGCAAAGGATCAGACGGCAAAAAAGTGCGAGTGCATTCTCATTCCCAATGCTTAGTTGAGACGATCCCTGAGCGCAAAATCTGAGAATTGTTGTTATTGCTTCATATTCGAATTATCGAAAAATGACGCTAGTTTTCGTCCAATGAGCGTCATAATACCGAATAAAAATTCGTTCGATCAGCTCTTTCGACTATAGCCGAAGATCCTATTTGTCTCATAATAGGAGCCATTATCAATAACTGTGTTTTTTCCATGCATATACATATGCAAGTAAATTTTATATGGACTGCTAAGTGTGTAACTTTATCTTCACTTATGAAATTGTTGCGCAGAAAATATATATAGTATCGTCTATATATTAGTATCGTTAAATTTCAGTATGTATTGTACACAGTCGCAAATGAAATTTGTCTCTCCATTTTCAATAATTGCCGCTAGATGGGTCTTCTAAACATTTTCTTAGTGATAATAAGGGTTTTGTATCACACGGATATTTTTTCTATTCTTAGCCACCTAACTAAAATATTGAGTTTCACCCATCTTTCGACAATCTTACTTGGGTTTTTAACACCTACGCTTAGTGTGTTTCTGTTGTATTGACGCGCGAAATTTATCTTACTTAGGGACTATTTTATTTGCTTAAGTATTTACATATTTATTTGCGCTGAAGTATGGTCGTTTTAAGAATTTAAATTTTTTATCCCAAAAATAAATATTTATACTTATATATGTATGTATGTACGGTAATTACATTATGTATCAAGTATGTCAGAAATGCGTTGGAAGTAGGAGCAATCAACTGAGGTTCTGAGAAAATACCACATTAAGGCGGTCTAAGGAGCTTAGTTACTGAAGAGTTATAACTAAAGTGTCTATAAAGTTACAAATAATTCCTAAAACCCTTGGAGCATGCTTCTTCTTTTTATAATTTGTGCTTTCTACTTTCTTGGAAAACTGCTGCGGTGCTGAGTATTTAAATATTTACATTTAACTTCGTTTGATTCGGTTGAGTTTCACAGACTAGCGCCAGTAAGATGATGAAGATAGCGATTAGATGTTGTTAATGATATTCAAAATGAAAGAAAGCAAGAAAAAAAGAAGAAAACGACTGAGGCAATTACAGGAAGAATAAATACAACAACAACTAAAACAGGCAAATTAAGTAAGTTGTTTGATAATTCAAAGTAAAATGAAATGAAATATGTTTTCCACAAAAGTGTTTGGAATTTCTCTGCAGCGTTACAGTAACTAAACTCGTAACCACTATCATATCCATTTACTTGACATTAAAGCCCGCTTTTTCAGTGGTTGGTTAAGCTAAGCTTAAACTAAGTTTGCTTAAACTCTAGTCAAATTTAAACTCTAGTTAAACTACTGAGCAGTTTTCAGTCACAGTTTAAGGCCGCCTTTGGGGTAGGCTTTTTTGTGCGGCATTGGTTTTTTATTATCTAGACAATTTTTAGATATGGCAACAGCTGGATTATGTTTACCCAACAAACATGGGAAAAGAATTTCTCCAGCGAAATATATCTAGCTCCGGAGGTGATATCCAACATCATTATTTAATTATTCTTAAACCAGATAGTTCTCTAGTTGAAATCCAACTTGATTCTCCAATCACTATCCAACCTTTGATAAATTTTGTAAAATATATAATTCTCGAATCTCCAGCATCGAAACTTTCCTTATGACATCATTCTTTAATTATTTTTCCGACCTTTGAGAGATTTGGAGAAATGTACAGTTCTCAAATGAATATTCAAGACATTTCTGCAGTTGGTATCCTACATTGGATATCGAGTTGAGGTGGAGTTGAAAACATAATCTCCAAGGCGGTAGGTACCACCAAAACCAACAGCTGTTTATTGTGAGAAATAAACATCTGGTTGATAGCAGTAATAAAGCGTAATTAATAAAAAATAAATTATATATATTTTATTTTATTTTCGTGAAAATACTGTGGCATGGAATCTTACATTCGAGTCCAGTTAGAGAACCAAAACTTAAGAATTAAATTTTTTCAACTTAAGTCATAGCATTTTTTGTTTTATAAAAAATCCCTCTGAGCTGAGTACGCTATGATTCTCGAGTTGATAAACTGTTTCGAAACAACTCTTGAGATTTTAGAAATATGCCTAGTTATCAACATGAGCTCTATGTAATTGTACTCAGGCCCAAATGACTGTTGGGTATATTCAAGGCCATTTTGAAGGAACGCAAATATCGGATACGTTAACTAGAGTTTAGCCCTACAAGATCGGCCGCTTAAGCTCTGCTTAAACTTCAGATAAAGAAGACTGAAAAACTGCAGATTAAGGTTAAGCGTAGTTTAACTGAAAAACGGACTTGAACTTGTACTGAAAAACCGGGGCTAACTGCAACTTCAACATAAACTGTAACTAATACTTGACTGGCGGCTCGCTCCACCTACCACACCGAAGGTCGTGCGTTAAAGTCTCGGACAAAACAGCATCGAAAATTTAGAAACAAGTTTATTCAATTGTAAAAAAGTTTTTCTTGGCAGTGATTTGGCAAAAGCTCCAAGTGTATTTCTGCCATAAAAAGATTTTCAGTGAAAACTCTTCTACCTTGCAGATGCCGTTCAGAGTCGGCATAAAGCTGAAGACATTGGTGCTTTATCGGTAACTATATCGGTAACCTTATAACAGCTGATTCGACCAACCTTATGGAATCAATACAATCGATTATTTGTGCCGCTAAGGTCGTAACCGTATCGTAGCCAACCATTTGGGTTTTGGTTACCGTCGTAACGATAAACAGCTGATTACGTTAGGGATACGACTACAGTGATACGACATACGGCACCAATGACTCCCGCTTAAAACATGTAGGTCTCGCATTGCCAATTTGTAGGAAAAATAAAAAGGAGCATGACGTAAATTGATAGAGAAGCTCAGCCTGAGGTGAAACGCGAAAAGTATTTTTCTTTTATAAACAACGCAACTGAAATCGTTTCCGTAACTTCCATTAAAGCCTTCATAGTACTTATCATCTTGCAGCCACTTTCAATAGCATGTGCAGTCCGGTTCTAAGACATCCTGTAGATGGTAATATGAGGATTACATTTTTTCAGATGCCCCCACAGTGGCGTGCTGCAACTCAGTTTCGAACTAGCTTATATTAATCCCACCTACGTTTTGTGTTTGGCGATTGAGTCACTTCTTGTAGCCTTAGATTAATACAGAATGTACGCTCGATCAAGGGACTTGTGTTATCCATGCCCTTCTCCTACAGTAGTTTCTAGGAAAGCAACAATTAATCTGAATATATATATATTATTGACGTGATTTGTTTCGGAGGATTATCTAGTAACCCTGCTAAAACAAGCTATACTTTCTCCACTAGGCGTAGAGAGGCCGATGCATTGCTTCCACCTACAATTTATGGAGTCAAAGTCCAAATGTCTATCGAAGTTAATTTCCTTGGAGTTAAACTAAACAGACAACTACTGTGTAAGTCTCATATTGAGCAGAAAGCTTCAAAAACACTGACTTGGTTTTGCCTTTATTGAAGATAGTCTTTAATGCTCAAAACCTGACTTTAGATCAGGGTTTTGTGTTTGTTGAAGACAACGGTGACTTCACTCTTTCAGGTTTGGATATGTATTCTACAAAAATGTTCAACTGGAAGATTATTTAAAATTAAATTAGCTATCAAAAAGTTATTCAGAGATAATTTATTCATAAATAAATCAGCTTTGAGTCATTTTCTTAAGAAATTTTTTTTTTCGTATAATTATCCAAATACAAAGTTATTCGAATAATGCTCAACACTGCTTGTGTCTAACAGAAAATGTAAATGCTCTGTCACATAAGCAGTTCTTCATTTTTATGGAGAACGGCAGATCGAGCTACACTGGCGCCATCTGATATGTAAATGTTGACAACTTCCAACTTTTGTTGCGAGGAAAGCATAAGAAGAAGATTTCGGCATTTGATTTCGCTAAGGATGCTTTCACACTTTGAATCAAGGCGACCTCATACCAGGTGGTGGCAAAGCAAATTCAACCAATTCGCCGTACAGAAGAATGTCAAATCAAAAGAAAATTTTCATTGATTTCGATTAACTGACATGCTGTAGTATAAGGCGTCGTATGGGGAAATAATCAAGAAGAAGCAATCAGCCTTTGGGATAACAACAGCTGGTACTGAATTCGCCTTGCTTTGAATTAAATGAAATTATTTTTCCCGCTCTTTGGTAAATTTTGAAACATTCTAACACAGTTAAAAGCTGCAATATAACAAATGAATATAATTATTGTACAGTGAGAGTGTTTATAACAGTGATTCGCAAAATTTTTAATTGAATGGGCAAGGCGAAACCAACCTGAGTTTCTAAGTCTATAGTTCCTTCAAAAATCGTACTTCGCAGAAAGTTAAGATGTGAAGTTATATTTGAAAAGGACCACTTTCGGCGGAAACCTGCCATGGTGTGAAGTGAGCGCGAATAATTATTTTTACAGCTGACGATCGCTGGTTTATATATATACTTACTGAGTCTTTCTCTTGGCTTCTGAATGCATTCATATCAACTAAGCGCGTCAAGCTGTTGATTCCCTCCTTTTCGATAGCAAATATATTTGCACAGTAAAAATTATTATAAGCCAATAGCTAATTTCTCACTACAAAAATTTTCGGTTGGTTAGGAAATAGAAGAAGCTGAGCTCACCTTCATGCATTTTTGTCAGACCAGAAGATGAGTCAATAAAAACACTTCAATATTTAGCGCGCTATTCCAAATTAGGGCATTAAAGGCTTTACTCCTTCTTATTTTTTCTCATTTCAATACGCTGTTGAACTTGGTTTTATTTATTTATTAAATTTTATTAGCTTGACGCAAAAGAATTGCGGCAGGAAAAATGTATTGCTTTGATGGTCTTGTGCCTGCTATGCAAATAATTGAACTGTTAGTTAACCACTTATTCAACGCTCTTTTAATAAGAATAATAGTTTATTTAATAAGCCGCTAGACGTTTTGCTTCACAAGGACAAGCGTTATAGCTGAAGTTTAATATATTTTTCACACCATTATATTGAAGGTTATACTTAGGCCCGGTTTTTCAGTACAAGTTCAACTCAGTTTGTAGTTATGCTTATTCTGCAGTTTTTCAGTCTACTTTAACCGAAGTTTAAGCTGAACTTAAGCGGCCGATCTGGCAGGGTTAAACTCTGTTTAACCTATCGGTGATTTGCGTTCGTTCAGAACGGCGTCGAATATACCCAACAAGCATTTGGGCTTGAATAACATTAGAGCTCATCTTGATAACTAGCATACCTCTAAAATCTCAAGAGTTGTTACGAAACAGTGACGCAACTTGAGAATTATTGTATACTCAGCAAAAGAGTAAATTTTTTATAAAGCGAAAAGTTCTATTACTTAGGTTGAAAAAATTATAGTTCCCAACTTGTGGTTCTTTGACTGGACTCAAGTGTATGATGCCACGAAAATAAAATAAAATACACTGCTATCAATCAGATGTTTATTTCTTACAATAAATAGCTGTTGGCTTTGATGGTACCACCTTAGAGATTTTTTTTCCAACTTCACTTCAACTAGATATCCAATTTATGATATCAACTGGAAAAACGTATTGAATATTCATTTGAGAATTGTACATTTCCCAAAATCTCTCAAAGGTTGAATAATAATTTGAAAATGCTAATGACATTGGGGATCAATTCGGGAACTATAAATTTTACAAAAATTCTTAAAGATTGGATAGTTATTGGAGAATGAAGTCCTCTATCAACTTGGGAACTATATTGTTTAGGAATAACTAGATAATGATGTTGAATATCTCACCTCTGGAACTAGATATATATATCGCTGGAGAAATATCTTTTAACTGTTTTTGTGTAAGCTAAATCCAGCTGTTGTCGTATCTACAAATTATCTAGATAATAAATAAAATAATTAAAAAAAAATTTTTAAGTTAAACGGTTTTATTGAAAACAATACTCACATGAAATAATAATAATACGAAAAGCTAGAAAATAATTAGGTAGTTCCTAGGTACTAGTCATCACACTCCTTATCAATCTAGGGCGTTGATCAGACAAATCAACCGTTTAACTTAAAAATTTTTTTAAATTATTTTATTTTCAAGTTTTTAGTCTTTATTTAATTGCCTATTATTTCTCATCCTATTTAGTTCATTTAGTGACTAATTATTACAAGGACTCTTTCCTGACAATTTGTTAAAACCTAAGTCCTCAATACATAATCCTTCCAAAGACTTTGCTCGACTCTGCGCCACGTATGCTTGTCCCTCCTCCAACTCCAAAATATTTTGATGTCACTTCTACTGGACTGTATGCAACATTTGTTCCAAATATGAGCCAAATCGGGCATCATAGGTCGCTTTCTATTCATGTATGTATTATGTATTCCAAATATGGACCAAATCAAATCGGACCACAAATACAATTTTTGTGAATATCTCGATCCTTGCGCCACCTAGCGGGGATTTTTTTTCATAAGTCGCCTTTTATTCTTACATGTATTATGTGTTCTAAATATGAGCCAAATCGGCCCACAAATGCGAATTTTGCGAATATCTCGATCCATGCGCCACCTAGCGGCGATTTTTTTCACAGGTCGATTTCTATTCTTGCATGTATTATGTGTTCCAAATATGAGCCAAATCGGACCACAAATGCGAATTTTGCGAATATCTCGATCCTTGCGCCACCTAGCGGCGATTCTTATTATTGCATTGTCATCGGGTTCTGAACTATATTCCAAGTTTCAAGCTTGTAGCTTATCGGGAAGTTACTTAAATTTCAATTACAAGATTCGTTCAACTCAAGCTAAATAAAACCGTTTAAAACCAATGTTGCCGTACAGAAAAGCTTACCCCAAAGGTGGCCTTAAACTGTGACTGAATAACTGCTCAGTAGTTTAACTTGAGTTTAAATTTGACTAGAGATTAAGCAAACTTATTTTAAGCTTAGCTTAACCAACTACAAAAAAACCGGGCCTTACGCTATTTAAAAAGTTTATCGTTTTGAACTTGAACAATTTTCTATTTGGCGTTCTGCAAATAAATGCTCAGCTATTTAAGTTCCTGAGTAGCAAAAGCAGTAAATGCAATTTAAATTCGCACCAAGTAGTTGTTGGTTAAATAAACATCCTCTAGGTTTCCACTTTCATCTTTTATGATTAGCTCATATAAATTAATTGAAAAGCCGTTGACCAGCTGACATTTTGTTTGAAGGTGTTCTATTGCGTTGGTGTCAAATGCAAATTTAAAGATTTTGTTGCTTATTTATTCATTTGTGTTAAGAATATATATGTACATTTCTAATTTAATAAGCCACTGCATGCTTGAATATAAGGAAACTAAGCCTCAAGTTGGCGGCGTATGATTGATAAATGAACGCGCTAAATAAGAGTTAAAAGGCACAAGGGAAAATATATAAACAAAATAGACATCCTCCTGTTCTTTATATATTAGAACCAGCTTTAGCTCCTTCCATGTCTAGATATATGGAAAAAATTACGAATAATATATGCATACATATATATATACATATATACAGCAATGAAAGCAACCAAGTAGAGTGAGCTTTTCTTCCTTCCGTGCGGTCACAACTAAGATAAAAGAGTTTGAACTGGCAAAGTGGCTACGATAGCTTTCGCTGGAACTTTTTATTGCCACAGAGAAAGATGGAAGAGTGACAGCTTTCATGTACAAGGGTTCATGCTTATGTTTAAGACTTCTCAAAAATTGGTGGATTAAAATCTTGATAAGAAATGTTGTTATAAGAACCTAGCTAAATCTTCTCAGGGTTCTGCATTCAAGTCCAAGCATATTTTATGACTAAGTAGGTTAGATTAAATTAGGTTAAGAAACTTGCGTGAGAATTTCCTACACTCTTTCGGGACACATTTTTGTCCATTGTGACTGCCCTCAGTGAGTGCAAGATCCAACCAGAATACTATCTAATGTCCTTGGTCCTCAAAAAACAACTAACTATTTCGGATGAACTTACATATATTTGTAAAAGATCTATCATCCAAACACTGCCCGATTATCGAAAACCGTGCCGCCCAGAGATCTAAGGCAACTTGTTTGCAGTCCTGGACATAGGAAGAGAATGTAATGAATCGACCCCTCTTTCTATCATCCAAGCACTGCTCGATTATCGAAAACCGTGCCGTCCAGAGATCTAAGGCAACTTGTTTGCAGTCCTGGACATCGGAAGAGAATGTAATGAATCGACCCCTCTTTCTATCATCCAAGCACTGCCTGATTATCGAAAACCGTGCCGCCCAGAGATCTAAGGCAACTTGTTTGCAGTCTTGGACATCGAAAGAGAATGTAATGAATCTACCCCTCTTTCTTCTCATCTTGTCAGCTTCTGCAGAGGGAGCTTGATGATATGCGCCACTGTCGGAGCATCGGTACAATAGACCAATAACTTTTGATGGCACTCGTAAGTTCCCTTACTGCAAATTTGTTTTGCTTGAGAAGGAAGCTAGTACTTTTCCTATCCAAACATGGCCATAAGTATCTTAAGAACTCACGATCAAGCCGGTTGGTTCATAGCAAGTGCGTTGAACCAATCTCATATTCCTCGGTTTTTCTCAGGAGATAACCCAGCGGTGGGCATACGGTGCTGTCCGCCTTGTTTATTTCCAATTTTGGAACCTTTCCTAGCAACCTCATGTGCAAATTTATTTCCTGCAATGTGGCTGCGTCTAGATACACAGCAAAGGGAGACATTGAGGCCCGCACAGTATCCGACTTCATCACGTTAGATTGTAATACCTTTGAGGCAGCCTGGCTGAAAGACAAAACTCATTAAATTGGTGTTTAGGACCGTACTGTCTTCGATCAGTTTGGATGCTCTCTCCACGCCATAGATCTTCACCTGTAAAACAATGTACAAGTCAAGAAAGTCGGTACGATCGATTTACCTGCAGATGCTTCGAGTTCATACCAGCTTCAGTTCCCTTTCCACTATCGAGCCGTAAAATCTTTTTGAAATCCTTTTTTGAATACGGTATAAACATGAGGATGATATTTTACTGTGTATTTACGTCGATATTCTAAAACGCTTCTACGCTAATACGCTTTCGCATAGCATACTTTCACGCTTAAACGATTTGACGCTTTTTGGCTTGCGATTATGATTACGCTGATACACTTGAGTGCTCATATGTTATTACGCTTAGTCGATTACGTTCACACGACTATGCTTACGTTACTACGCTTACAATATCATACTAACGATATAACGTTCATGCTTCTATAATCACAATCACGCTTACGCTTCTACGCATAAGCTATTTTGATTTCGCCACTATTGCTAACTTTTGCCTTTATGCAAGTACGCCTACGCCTTTGGAATTACGTTATTACGCTTACGCTATTGCGCTAATGCAACTATGCTTACGCTTTCATGGTTACGATTTGATGCTCCCTTTTCCACAATTGCGTAATGGCCTTAAGCTATTATGCTTAAGCTATTTCACTTACGCTTTTAATCTTACGCTCACG
The DNA here is from genome assembly GCF_040869045.1 of Eurosta solidaginis. NCBI lineage: Eukaryota > Metazoa > Arthropoda > Insecta > Diptera > Tephritidae > Eurosta > Eurosta solidaginis. Next base: position 258,189,861 of record NC_090323.1, on the reverse strand, counting down.
CTTATAATATTACGTTATTACGTTTACGATGTTACTCCTACGCCACAATGCTTACGCTTTTAAGCTTACGCTTTTACAATAACCGGCTTATGCAGAATCAGTTACATTAAAGCTTATGCGTTACCTATACTTAATAATCACACACTCATTTCAAGGAAACGAAGTTTTGACCCCGAGTCAAAGCCACCAAAAAACGAAAACCAAAAAAGTAAATTTTATAGGAAACGAATGAAAAAAATTATAAAATTAAAGCAAAAGTTGTAATTCGACTTTAAATTTTGGAATTTGTTTTATTTTTGTAGCTCCGAATAAGTGTCAAAAATATTTTTTACTTCAGCAAAAAATAAGCATCTGCATTAGTGTCTAGACTCCCTATGCTTGTGCTTTTATCACGCATTCATCCGCCACTTGAACAATTTCACTCTTTTCATTTCGCCATTTGAAATGTAATCATTTTGCATTATTGGCATTAAAATTGTGCTATAAAATAGCTTTCAATCATTATATAGTACTTATTTTTCTACATTTTTATTAGTATTTTTAGGCGCTTATATCATATACCCCAGCAAACATTCAGAGTGAAAAAAGAGTCAGAAAGGAGACCTGATGCAGATTGTTTACACTCATTGTAACCTCATTTATGCGTAGGGAATAAGTGTACTTCCCTTCTTCCTGGTTGGTGTGTCATACTTTGCAAAAAGTCTTGCCAATATGCCACCCCATTTTTAATGAATAACGTGAAATAACCGCCCTGAACAGGGCTTTTCTAATTCCTTATTAAATTCATACAATTGGCTTTGAAAATAAGAAGTAAATTATGAGCGTAATACGAGTCTGGTCGGACTCCTATTTAAGCTAGCATAATGTTTGAAATAATGCTCATATTGGACGACCATCCCAACAAGGGAAATGCGTTCCTTTCGAACACCAAAATGAGCTCATAAAGAGCGTAAGCGCTCCAATTTAGGACACCTTTCTGACTTTTTTAAGACTCCGAATGATTAAAAATAAAAAATGTAAGGCGCGATAACCTCCGAAGAGATCTAAGGCCGAGCTTCTCTTCCAATTTGCGTCGTGCTCCTCTTGATTTTTCCCTACAAATTGGCCGGACGGGACCTACATGTTTTATGCCGACTCCGAACGGCATCTGCAAGGCAGATGAGTTTTCACTGAGAGCTTTTCATGGCAGAAATACAATCGGAGCGCTTGCCAGACACTGCCGAGGGGCGACCCCGCTTAGAAAAATTGTCTTCTAATTGAAAAATCTTATTTCTAAAATTTTGATGTTGCTTTGCCCGGGAGTTGAACCCAGGGCATACGGTGTGATAGGCGGAGCACGCTACCATCACACCACGGTGGCCGCCAATATTAGCTGCTCTTCTCCCTATACGACAAGTAAGAGCTTCAACGCCTAAGCATTGCTTAAAATTTATATGGCATGAGTAAGGCTACGTTTATGATCGAGCGTAATCGCAACACGCGATGCGACGAGAAACGCTCCATCGCTTGTTGCATTCTAGCTAGCGTTATCGCTGGCGATTGAGCGTTTATAGTAGAGCGAAATCGCAAGCGATGGAATGCTCAAAAATAAAACTCAAACTCTTTTTATTCACGTTGTGACAGTGTAGAGAAAGCAACATTCGTACATTAACTCGTAAAATTTTATTATTAGAAAATAGCTATTTGTTACGAAAAAAATATTTAAAAAGGATACATAAGAAAAAAATATCAAGTGAATCCAATTGCCAAGGAAAGAAAATATTGTGGTGAATTCCATCATTTACATGTACGCCTCTTACAACAAACAAACACTGCACGTACCTTTTCAATAAATACATTCATATTGTTTCGCTAATTTTGCTCAACTGAATCAAAATATTTTTATTACAAATTTTCGTCGCTTTTGTCGCTTGTAATCGATCAATTCGCTTTACGCTAAATCGCTTTGTCATAAACATCTCCATATGCACTAATATAATTGATCGCTAACAGCGATTCTCGTCGCATAGCGCGATGCGATTACGCTCGATCATAAACTCAGCCTTATGCATAATAATGAGTTTTAAGTTCTTTTGTGTACTTAGCGGAATTAAAGACAAAAAGAAAGACAAGCTAGAGTATAAGTGGTGCAAGTGGCGCTGTCGAAATAAACATTTTCTCTGAGGAAAAAAGGTAGTATACCATCTGGATTAAACGTGCTAAAAATGCAACAACATTCTAAAAGGATTTTAAATAACCACAGCTCTCTAAATAAATATGCTATTTGATATCCTTTCACCATTTTTTATTATATCAATATGCAATCCCTTAAAATGTAAGAATTATGATCATATCATTGTAAATTTCATGTCATAATTTAGAATCACTATTGCTGTATGTCCCTTATAAGAAAGAAGTCAATGAACTTACCCACGCTACTTAAATATCATCTTGCTTAAGGACATGTATATGAATGTTTTTGAATATCTAACTACTTGAGTAAACAGTAAACCAAAAATTTCTGTTAAATAATATAAATTCGATATGTTATGTGCAAACATGACTCATATTCGTACGTGACAGAAACGTTTAGTTAGAATATTACGTGACTATACCGAAACGCTTATTTCATAGATTTTGTTTGTTGGTATAATATTTCGTGTTTGATGATCTGAATTTTACAATTTATTAGAAACTAGACTAAAGCCAGCGAAAAAAATTTGTTTCAAGTTCCATCAAAAGAACATGCCTATGTTACTTCCAGGAACGCCTAGAATCACTATACAAAATTTTTGGCATTCCATGTTGTGGTTCAAAAGTTATGTGTTCAAGAGACATTGAATTTTAAAGATATAAGAAAATTAATACTCGTGCACATGCCTGTAAGACCTAGTTTATATATTGTAACGAATTTACTGCAATTCCGCTTATTTCAAATCTTCTACTAAGATTCGAATCACTGAACTGTTGAATAAATAACTCCAATATTCGATAATCCAAAATGGCCTTTATTAAAGTACTTTCAAAAATAACACTGCTACTACTCGACAGATGGAATGCTTAAATCAAACTGATTCTCGCGCCTCTACTGTTGCTGCTTTCATACTGTGTGATTTCCTCGTTGCATCTTCTAGGTGCTTCCAGAATTTACTTAGTTACTGGTATATAATTATAACTACAGATGCACGTGTGTAGCTCTCATGTGCTCATTTATTTGTGAGCGAAACTTCTACAATTACAATTGCATACTTTTGGGAGCATCTCAGATAAGATATCTGCATGTGTTTGTGCGTTGCTTCTCCGCTGCGTGTACGCACATATGTGTAGACATAATGATTGATTCGTTTATGTAGATACATAATGATTGATTTATGGATGTGCATACAAGTCACTCTTAGCATCGCTTAGAGATACAGTACCCCTTAGTGTTGCTAATATTCGTAACAATATTTATAACGAGATTCATATACGTATTTAACTCCTTCCGAATCCGTAACTAAATAACTAGATTTCCCATAAAAATGTTTCCCTTCGATAATCGGTAACCATAAACAAATTTTAGAGATGCCGCTGTTTAACACACGTATATACGCTTCGCCTGTATGTTTGTTTGTATGTAACCGACTGCTTTGGACCCACTTTAAACGGAAATATTTTGATTCAAACTTTGTATAATTAAAAAAGACTTATTACAATGCAAGCAGTTGATATTGGGGTGACATAAGGACAACGGACATAAGGTTAACTGACCTTATGACCACTTCAGATGCCCATTAGGTCAATTTTAACTTTACGCACGTATCAAGGACCTATGACAATAAAATACTTTGATGGTGAGGTGACTTAAATTCAACAGAAATAAGGTCAATTGACCTCATGAACACTTCTAATGTCGTTAAAGTAAGTCGAAACTTAACACATGTATCAAGGACCATTGACAATGCAATAATTTAATGTCAAAGTGACATAAGGTCAACGGACATAAACTGTGCACACGTATCAAGGACTGATGCAATAACTGGATGGTGAGGTGGCATAAAGTGAACGGACATAAGGTAAATTGGCCATTTGAAGTTGCCTTAAGGCCAACTGACTTTGTTACTTTTCAAAATTAGATGTAGTGGCTATTTAGGAAATTTCTGTTTGGCCATGGGAGGCTTCAAACCCAACCCGGTCTTAGGTACTGGTACTGCTGCGTCGGCCGAAACAAATTAAAACACTTAAAATTGTCACACATATGTCTGTATGTCTCGTGCAAAGCGTAGTTTAGTAACGTCTAATACTCGTTGTCGACACGAATTCTTTAAATCATTTGTGGCTCAAGAATCTCAAAGCACAGTTTTAACGATTAGCTTTAACGCTGGCCTCTTGTTGATTGCCCCAAATCGCGCCTCCAGTTTTTTCGGCTGTTTTTATAAGCTATAGTTCCCGATGTACGAACAGCACAGCAATCCTGACCACTAGTCGCTACCACGTGTTCTGCTCTCATAGCACATACCAGCACAGGGGCTATAGTTCTGCGACTTCGAGCTCATACCTTCGTCAATTTCACTTTCTTAAAAGCTCTAGGTGTAGCGCCAAAGGCTCTCTAACTGATGTTTTCTCGCGCTATGCTGCCGAGTACTACCAAAGAAACACTTTGAAACTTTAGGGAGTAGCTATTCGGCCAAGGATGCGGCGTTCGAAATCATAAGCAGTCCATGTAGATGTCATTGCGTAACTCATGGGTGAAAGTAATATAATCTTCGGCGCATCTACATAATTTAAATTTTACAAGGACGCTGAATAAAATTTTCAAAATCGTTAATTTGATTTTAAGTTGAAAAATGTAAAGGTTATATGCTCAGTCGAAACTCTTGTTTTCCGGCTTCAGCTTTCAGACTAGTTCCACCGTCCACTACGTTAGAGTAGTAGCACACCCGGTCATTTGTTCAACTGTCTTGGGAAAGCTTTTGCTTTTTGCGAAGGAAAAAGCCTCATCTGGTAAATATATGTGCCTACGTATTCACATATGTAACAGGAGCCGTAACGCGTAGGTGATATTTAAACTTGGTTGATAGGCCATAATCAATGTGATTCATTCCAAGGGACTAGTTTTCGATAGGGCCACCAACTTTAGGAAGTATCAAACCGGAAGACTTGGGTGTTGAATGATGAAATGTAAAAATCTAAATTAATATTTCAGACGCTATTTTAAAGTTTCGCTAATAAACAACAGGTATGTGAATATAAGGTCAAGTGACTTTTCAAACCCTTCTCATGCGTACATATACCTGCAACTTAAGTATGAGTTGAGAAGCATTTCAAAGGAGAGTTTAAACGCCTGTCACCTACTGAAGGATTTTGCATCACTGATTTCGCTTATTCTTTTAGCCAATCGGAATATAGAATTTTTGAAAAAATCGGCACTTTTTTCGGATAGGTTGCTTATTTAACAACTTGAGAACAATTTCAAAACATTTTCGACTTCGGTCATTTTATTTGAATTTATTGTTCTTTATTAATTTTTTGAAAAAATTATGCAAAGTGAGCATTTAAACTTTTTATATAACTTTTCTTTTAGTGTTTTGTTTTAATAACTTGATGAATTGGTGATGCAAAATCCGAGTTAAGCTGGCATTGAAAGTGCCTGCTATTTTAAATAAATTTTGAATGAACAATTTTTGTTGTTATATCGGCCTACTGATTTTAAGATCGCGGGTTCGAATCGAGCTCAAGGCCTAACAATAATTGCATTGCCAACAAACAAGTCCAATTTTCACAGCCATTCTGCAACAGATGTCGCAGTGTTGTGAATATCAATTGGCACGAACCAGAATAGAAGTAGGATTAATGAAGACAAACAAAAAACCGCTGTGGTGGCTGAATGGTTATAGCAGCGGAGCCTAAACCTTGCCGATGAAGGAATTTAGCAGTTCCCGAAATGGATCTATACAACGAGCTTTGGCAGTTGTCTAAAATTTTTTCTTTCTTCTATTCTAATTTAAAAATTTTTTCAATTAAGAAAAAATTTATCATAACAATAATAATGATAAAAAATTATTGTTAGGCCTTGAGCTCGATTCGAACCCGCGATCTTAAATTTTGAATGGTTAGAAAGAGTTTTGCCATTGGATTCTTAAAACTGGCAGTGATGCGCATTTGTTGATACCCATTTCGACTATATCGGCGATGTGCAAAACGGCTCGTATGAGCTTTGCATATTTATGGCTATGTGGAAAATAGAGCTGCCACCGCTCTTATTATGTTCAAATTATTAAGCGTTTTAGGATAAACTAGCCTTTACCGGCGGCCTCGCTCGCGCTAAAGCCACAAATATGTAATATCGCTTTTGTGATTCACAACTCGAACTAAATTTTCTGTTGTAATTTTAAAAGTTCCTTTATGATTCAAATCATAAACAAAGCAAGTTTTAAAATTATAAAAATGGTCGCAGTATGGATTCAACGATATATGTATGTGAGCTGAAGAAGTTTGAAAATTCCTCCATAATTTGAAATTTATAAATGAAAGCAATTAGGTTTATAATAAAACTGGTAAAATTAGTCGTTGTTTATGCGATTGGTATCTTTTTTTATTTGTAAACTGATACATTTCTTTCTAGGCTCACGGCAACACTGCCAACAAGTCTGATTTCACACGATTGTATAGGAAACGTGCATTAGTACGTTTTTCTACTACTACTTCCACTAATGCTACTACTTAAAAAAATACTTTTTTAAATACTTTTATGTATATATTGCAAAATGAATCGGCTTGCATATAATTAAATGTATGTGAAGGCGAAATGGATGTCAATAATGCGCTGCTTAACATAAAGTCGACTTCAGTCTATGGTTATTTCATTTTTCGTATTTCTTGCCAAAAAATGTATGTTTTTGTTTTCGTACTATTGCAACACAGTTTGGGAATTGGTTTTCGAGGTTGAGAGAGAATATTTTCATTTCAGTTTTTTAGTGTTTCCGCAACCTTCTTGCGATGAATATTGTTTGAGGTGAAGCGTACGATATTTCCAATGTATTTTTTTACTCCCGTAACACCCCAAAACACACAAACGTCTCACCAAGCACTCGCTTGCACTGAAACTGATTTAGGAGCCGAAAATAGGCCCATCCCTGGCCTAACAGTCGTAAACGAGATATTTTTGACATTCGGCGGCAACGTGAAAAGAACGACGAGAATCGGCGGCGGCGGCGGCGGCGGCGTTTATCGACGGCGTATATGTCTAGAGGCTACAAACCATTTATGTATGTACGTATATTTAACGCAGCACACAAATATAAAACAAAGGTTCAAAGATTTTGTTGCCGGTTCTAATAATGATACGCTACTAAGTACTACACGGCGTATGATGAACATTTAGACAATAATCTGACGTGAATGAAGAGCAGTTGATTAGATATTCTAATCTTTGTGTAAATGTTTAAATGTCCAAATCTCTTTCCAACTTTAATTTTTAAAATTTTTCTTTTGAACTGTGACTTTCTTCATCGCACTTTTATCTTAGGTTAACGACAGAGCGAAAGCGAGAATCGATGAATCGAGGATAGGAAGAAGCTATGAAAATTATTTCTCATACGTCTAGCACAGCTTGTAGCAAGCACTGTGCCCTTAGCCTTAATTAAACTAAATTTCATCTCTTGCTATTTCCAAAAAAATTATTGAAATGTATGTTGGTTGTTTTGAAGATTTTTCTTGTTCATTATGATTTAATGTAATAGCTCATAAACGTTTGTCAATTTGCGCCCATTCACCCATCCAACATAAAGCAAGTAAATAACTTCATAAAATTTGCGTTGGCATTGAAATGCTAAGTCACGCAATTACACTTATTTGTATAAAGTACAAATATATGTTCTGTCATGCAACAAGTATACAAGTATGTATGTGTTTGTATTTGCACACAGACGAAATTGTTGCGCGCCAAAAAGCAAAATCGCCAACAAATGTAAGAACAAATTTTGCTTGGAGCTAAGTCAGCCATTTGACTGGTGGACAATGAGTTGCTCGTTTTTCTGTCACTTTGCCTTACTTTAGGCACAGTTTGGGATTTTTGGCGGGAGAAGTTTCCACTCAATAACAAACTACTCATACCAGCACCTAAATAGCTATATCACGTGTATATACATCAGTGACTGTGTGCAGCAAAGTATTCGTATGTGCGATGCTTAAGCATTACAGAGCAATAATTTTTGACTGTTATTATACCTTTTAGCTATGATCGCTTAATGCTGAAATGGTTGGTGGTATATTGAGTGCAGGCGTAAATAGCAAAAGTTATTGGTTAGCATTAGGTGTCTGCTTTATGTACAGTACTTAAAACACATTTGCACATACATTAGAATTTTGTTTATTTCATTTAAGGGAGTACGTATGAACTGTTGCATGTTCGAAAAGGAATTGTTTACGACTTCACTCAATTAGTGGACACATTTTTTGGTATAAACTGTCGAATGACCTTTGAAAACTTTTTTGGCTTTATACTTAAAGGCAAGTGTTCAATTCTGGCTGGTTGCTAGATCACTTGTGTCATAGATTACTTGTATTTAAAACATAATTATAATAATACCAATAATAATAATAGTTAAAGAAAACCTTGAAATTCCACTGTATTAATTACACTGGTTTACAGACAAAACTGGACGACGCCATCCAATTTTTTTTACAAAATCAGTCGCTGATTTGGAAAATCGAATCACTTTTTGTTTTTTTTTTAATCGTTTTATATATGTACGTGGAGGAGAGAGTGAAGAAGGATTCGAAGGCACTTTATTCATGTAAAATAATACTGGGGTGTACGTGGGGTCTATCGCTCTCTCTCTTTTATTGGGTATTTACAGCGATTGGAAAGCTACGGAGTTCCTGTTTAGTGGACTGCAAGGTTAGGTTAGGTTGAGGTGGGTGCCCGAGGGCACACTTAGGCCAGTGATATTAGGCGCGTTGTGATACCACGTATAAACACCATTACATTTCCTCTTCGTGGACTACAAACATAAAAGAACTTACCTTACAAATTAGGGGTATGCGGGCTATCAATGTCTAGCATAACGAGAGCCCTAAAAACAACCCCGGCGGCTGCACTGTATGCCATTCTGCACATTCTGCCTGTAAGCCTGGTGGCAATGCCTCGGGACAGCTTGAGCGCAGGTTAAAGTAGTAAAGCGTCATTAATTACGTGATCATCAATTAAATAGACTACTTGATTCCATATCTGCGCTTCGAAGGTACTCTTTGAGCCACAACAGAGGTCGATGGTTGGCGCAAGTATGCCTAAATCAAACACCAGAAGAGGCGTTACACGTGTACTCCGATGGTTCCAAAGTAATGGAAAGAGTAGGGTTCGCGTGTGGTGATATCGAAGCTGCCATATTAATGTAGTGTATTTCAAGCGGAAGTAGTAGCGGTAATCAAAGCAGTACAAACACTGGAAGAAAATAGCTGCAGCGCCTCAACTTTTATATTGATAGCCAAGCAGCAATTAAGGCAATAGTCTTACATAGCACGACATCTGAAGGTGTGTTAAGGTACAAGAAATTGATAGCCAAGCAGCAATTAAGGCAATAGTCTTACATAGCACGACATCTGAAGGTGTGTTAAGGTACAAGAAATCCCTGGAAAGAATCGCGATAGAAAGAAGCATACAGAGCGGATAAGCTAGCTAAAAAGGGTTCATCTCTCAAAGCTTGCTACACAGATATACAAATCGGATTGAGAAAGATTGAGAGAAGGTGAGAGTTGCTCACGATCAGCCAATCAGGAAAGTCGTGGGCCTAAACGCTGCGCTACAAAGTGTGAAAGAAGCCATGCAGGTTTTACTTCCTTAGACTAACAAAGTTACTCTTTTAATTAAAACGAGAGGGCATATGATACATATGGTATCTGGCTGGACACTGTTTCTTCAGTCACGTACTCTTGAACTAGGCCTACTTAGTGATAGTAAATGTAGCACGTTTTATGCTCGTATCCTACGCTTGCCAAGCTATTAAGAGTTATACAGCTATTAGATATAGAAGCACTCTGGTCGTTAAACAAACTTCTGGTAGCACTTTGTATACGCTCAGTCTATGTGAGGTTCTCAGGGACCGGCCAGTTCAACCTGACTTAACTAGTGATTAGGTAACAACCATCAATGACATTTCTATAAAATCTCAGGTCGCATACAAATATATACCTCCAAATCTTATCCAGAACCTCTAAATAGATATCTAGCTACTAAGTCAAGTCCAATGTGCAGACCAGATTTTTTGTGCGCTGGTTTTGTGAAAAATTATAGCTTTATATAACCTTGGACCGTGGAACCGCGCACGTTGGTCTAGGGCTTTGGCAGCCTATAGGGCACATATATTAATAATCACTAATTTTACCTTATTCCATTTTTTTAAGTGGGCGTCTAATGTCCACACAAGCGACTGTCATATATAATTATTGCATACTTAAAGGCGTTTGAGTAATTAATACAAAGTATTTTGCAGAAATCGAAGTTTTTTTTATTGTTTTGGCTGATTATGTTTGGTGACGTTTTAATTGACATAACTTGACTTGGCTAAAAGTTCAATCACAGAATAATTGCAACAACATATGTTTATTTTTTTTGTTGGGTTTGGTTGAATGGCACGGACGTTAGTCCATATAGCCAGGTGGTATATCAGATGGTTCTTTCTTCAGATTGTTGTTATCATCAAAGTGTATATATCCACTGGTTCACAATGTTAATACCATAGAGGCTAGAACCATGTGTAGCAGCTTGCGATTTGGTATTCATTTTTGTAATTGTTCGTATTTTCAATTAAGATTGGATTTTAAATGGCACCACACTAGGTTATATTCAATTTGTCTTTAGTTAAGTTATTAATCTTTCATTTTAAATTTTTTGTGGTTTTTGTCCAGTAGTATATTCAATTAAAATTGGTTTTTACATGGCACCGCGCCAGTCACAAAATTAGTAATGTTTTTATACTCAGTTGAGCAGAGCTCACAGAGCATATTAACTTTGATTGGATAACGGTTGGTTGTACAGGTATAAAGGAATCGAGATAGATATAGACTTCCATATATCAAAATCATCAGTAGCGAAAAAATATTTGATTGAGCCATGTCCGTCCGTCCGCCCGTTAACACGATAACTTGGGTAAATTTTGAGGTATCGTGATGAAGTTTGGTATGTAGGTTCCTGCGCACTCATCTCAGATCGCTATTTAAAATGAACGATATCGGACTATAACCACGCCCACTTTTTCGATATCGAAAATTTCGAAAAACAGAAAAAGTGCGATAATTCATTACCAAAGACGGATAAATTGATGAAGCTTGGTAGGTGAGAGGAAGAAGGTAATTTAAAAGTTTTGCAAGCTGTAATTTGGCAGACGTTGAAGATATCATGATGAAATTTGGCGGGAACGTTACGCTTATTACTATATGTATGCTTAACAAAAATTAGCAAAATAGGAGAACGACCACGCCCACTTAAAAAAAAAAATTTTTTTTCAAGTCAAATTTTAACAAAAAATTTAATATCTTTACAGTATATAAGTAAATTATGTCAACATTCAACTCCAGTAATGATATGGTGCAACAAAATACAAAAGGAAAAGGAAATTTCAAAATGGGCATGGCCCCGCCCTTTTTCATTTAATTTGTCTAGAATACTTTTAATGCCATAAGTCGAACAAAAGTTTACCAATCCTTGTGAAATTGTGTAGGGGCTTAGATTCTGGGACTATAACTGTTTTCTGTGAAAAAGGGCGAAATCGGTTAAAGCCACGCCCAGTTTTTATACACAGTCAATCGTCTGTCCTTCCGCTCGGCCGTTAACACGATAACTTGAGCAAAAATCGATATATCTTTACTAAACTCAGTTCACGTACTTACCTGAACTCACTTTGTATTGGTATAAAAAATGGCCGAAATCCGACTATGACCACGCCCACTTTTTCGATATCGAAAATTACGAAAAATGAAAAAAATGCCATAATTCTATACCAAATACGAAAAAAGGGATGAAACATGGTATTTGGATTGGTTTGTTTACGCAAAATATAACTTTAGAAAAAAACTTAGTAAAATGGGTGTGATACCTACCATATTAAGTAGAAGAAAATGAAAAAGTTCTGCGGGGCGAAATGAAAAGCCCTTGGAATCTTGACAGGAATACTGTTCGTGGTATTACATATATAAATAAATTAGCGGTACCCGACAGATGATGTTCTGGGTCACCCTGGTCCACATTTTGGTCGATATCTCGAAAACGTCTTCACATATACAACTAAGGGCTACTACCTTTTAAAACCCTCATTAATACCTTTAATTTGATACCCATATCGTACAAACACATTCCAGAGTCACCACTGGTCCACCCTTATTGCGATATCTCGAAAACACCTTCACATATACAACTAAGGGTCCCTTATTTTGTCTCCATATCTCTCAGCTGAGTATGTAATGTTCGGTTACAACCGAACTTAGCCTTCCTTACTTGTTTTTTATATATTATTTATCCATGTTCCCAAAAAATATATATTGAGCGAGTTGGTTTTTATATGGCAACATGTCAGTTTTTAAACTTCAATAAGGGATCACTTATAAATTCACTGATTCCTGTTAGGAGAGCAAAACCACCACCCTGAATCCAGGTCAGTGACGCATTGCATCGTCTAACTTCGCCAAAACGCCAGAACGAAGCACAAAGCCAACCTTTTTAAATTTTCAGCTCAACCAAAAAAGCCCGAAAATTGTAGTTGACCCGAGGATGACACATGTGCGACCACTCCGACGAAACGACTAGAACAGAATGTGTGGCACGTGCTTTCTGTTCAAATATACATATGTTTAATAAACGACCTTAAGGGCAGCACATTCATAAATGGGCTACTTAAACAATTAGAATGAGACGGAAAGTATTGAACAATAACGCATTTGAGTGCATCAGCAAAGCAATTAGGACATGTTTTATTACAAACAGGAAACTATTAAATACTCAGCAGACACATTTTCATATATTATCTTTACTTTTCTATAAATATATTTTTAGCACAACAATAACAAAAGCGGCACAGCTAAAACATTCGAAATGTTTCAACAAAAGTGTGAACGTCGAGAGAGAAGTAAATTTCTTACAAAAATTTTCCAAACATTATTCGTCTTGACTATTTTGAATGCTAAATTACCGAGCATCTCAGCGCTCGGTGTAAATGCGGCCACAAGCGCGTCGTCTTCGGCAGCCAACGAAGAAAAACGAAATTGGCAATCGTTACAGGGTCCTTGGGGCAAGCGAGCACATTATGCTGGTCCAATGTTACCCCAAACGGTGGAACAGGAATATGAAGATCAGTTGGTGCCATTATTGATAAGTAATGGAGAACGCGATGAGCCATTTCACAAGTACTCAATGATGTATTTGACCAATGCCGGTACGCTGGATCGTTTATTGCAGGAGAAACAGGAAGAACAAAATGGTTTGAAATGGAACGATGATCTGATAACATCTATGGAAGATAATGATAGCACTGATGAAAATATGTTGTTAAATGAGAAGCGTGCTTGGAATAAAATAAATACTCTTTGGGGTAAAAGACGTAATGCGCCAACGTGGAATAAGTTTAGAGGTGAGTTTAATTTATTTGATTTTATATAAAAAAAACTTAACTTTTATTTTGGCATGTTGTTGCCTGGAAATTCTTTACATTACACTTCCTTTGGATTTGGAGTATCGCGAAGATCTGGTCGCTAGGAGATTTGTTAAGAAAAGATTAATCAGTTCGTCAATTTAGGGCTTAAGTCTTTCGCGTGCTTGCCATCAATATGCCCGTCAAATATACCTGGTAAAAGGACTATGGTAGTGGAGCGTCTAATGTTGTTGCGATAATTCACCGCCCTAAGGTTTGGGGAATGCTGTTGCTATTGACAACAAGCACTATAAAGAAAGGTACCAGCCCGGCTATTTCGGCATCGGTTTTATGTGACCCCATGAAACCCTCTAGGCCATCCAGCCTATCACCCATACTGTTGCAGCAAAACTTGCCTCCTTATTACTTGTGGGCAAACTGGCAGTAGTGGCTCCGGTATGAGTATAGTCCCTGCTTCACTCGCCAGTCTGTCCGCCTGTTCAAGGCCCTCCACTCCCCTGTGAACTGCAACCCAGGCCAGCACTACTAAAGTGGGGGTTCCTAATTGGTTCACTTAGCACACTGATTTAGGGCGGAAACGTACTTTCCCTTGGCATTTTCCCAAAGGCACTGCTATTCTGGCACCTATCCGAGGACACCGACTCTAGTCCCCTCTGTTGTTTTCGTGCCTTCTGTGTACCATGCGCTTTTGTGTAGGCGTTGGATGAACTCAAGCTGCGTTTCATTGTAATATTGTATTTCAATTTGATTTTATATCGTTTCTTAAATATTGCCTGAAAGATGATATCATCCCTCGGAAGTTGAGAGAATGGGATCTTCTCTCTTAGCTCCGTCCTGCAAGGATGAACTAAACTTTCCTTTAACCGAACCCTCCTTTGCGCTATTCGCTTGGTCAACTGGTCGATCGCTTCCTTTAGCGGGGTCAGGCCGAATCGTGTATTTAAGGCGATCAGTATGTATATCCAACTTCTTTAGTGTTAAATGCTTCATGAGGTGATCTGATGGTCTGGTGTCGGCATTCTGGTCCTGGTCTTTTTAGATACTGCCTTGCAGCCAAAACGCCATGGGTTCATTAGAGATTTTCTTCTTCTATTTTTCTTGCTTAGTGTTTATTATAGCGGCCCTTAATTCTCCGATTAGCGGTGAATAATTTCAACACATTTTAGCGTTGTCGTCTGGCCAGACGAAATTTGACACTTTGATCTTTATGCACAAATATTTAAACTTTTCGTACACTGTGATTACCCAGAATTAAGTTTGAATTTTTATTGATAAATTTTGAAATGAATACGAACTATGAGGTCTTATAGGCTTAAAAATATGTTCGTCTAGCCATACGACAACGCTAAAATGTGACATAATCAACTTAAAAAAAAAAGATAAAATAAAAAGGAAAAGTGAGGAAGGTTAAGTTCGGGTGTAACCGAACATTACATACCCAGTTGAGAGCTATGGTGACAACATAAGGGAAAATATACCGAGGGTAACCCTGGAATGTGTGTGTATCACCTGTGTATCAAATGAAAGGTATTAAAGAGTATTTTATGAGGGAGTGGGCCATAGTTCTATAGGTGGACGCCATTTAGGGATATCGCCATAAAGGTGGACCAGGGGTGACCCAGAACATCATCTGTTGGATACCGCTAATTTATTTGTATATGTAACACAACGAACAGTATTCCTGCCAAGATTTCAACGGTTTTGTATTTCGCCCTGCAGAACTTTTTCATTTCATTCTACTTAATATGGTAGGTGTCACACTCATTTTACAAAGTTTCTTTCTAAAGTTATATTTTGCGTCAATAAACTAAACCAAATACCATGTTTCATCCCTTTTTTCGTATTTGGTATAGAATTATGGCATTTTTTTTTTAATTTTTCGTAATTTTCGATATCGAAAAAGTGGGCGTGGTCATAGTCGGATTTCGACCATTTTTTATACCAATACAAAGTGTCTAAGCTTTGTGCAATTGAGGGCGAGCAGTTTAATAAGAGTTATAAATGAGTAATTTTATGTGCTTGTAAGCGTATGAGTCGTGGCACAGTGGCTGACGTACCCGACCAAACGCCCGAGGTTGCGGGTTCAACTCCCACCAAGCATTCCTTTTTTTTAAATTTATAAATTATTATTATTAATGGACTGTATTGAGTTTATGGGGTTTTTGATTTAATGTATTCCATTTATTGAGTTGGGTAGTTTTAATGTTATTGGTGTATTTAAGTCATGGGAGGATGCATAGCATCAGTACACCTTTATTTATTTATTTGTGTTTTATTTTAAGGGATTCAGTTTATTAAGTTGGGTAGTTTTAGGGTTATTGGTGTGTTTAAGTCATGGGAGGATGCATATCATCAGTACACCTTTTATTTATTTAATTTGGGGGCGAGCACTGGGGGCTCTGAGGCTTCGCTCTACTGAGCCACCTCATCCTCTATTTGAAGAACCCTTTAAAATGTGATATGGAGGCGAGCACGGGACGGCTCTGAGGTATTGGCACCCCATTTTCTACAAGAAAAACCTCTATTTATTTAATTTGGGGAGAGCGTTGGGCACTCTGAGGTTTCGCTCTAATGAGCCACCTCATCTTCTATTTGAAGAACCGATTCAAAGTGTGATATGGAGGCGAGCACTGGGCTCTGATGTATTAGCACACCATCCGAAGAACCTCCCTTTTAATTAAAAAACTCAAACTATGTCTTTAGAATATTTCACTAACCAGTTGAGAATTACAAGCACACTCAATGGCTACTGAAACAAACGAACGAAAAATGTTCATAGTTTAAGTCGCTTAAACATACTCCCCCCTTAAACGGCTTAGTCGTCTAATGAAACTTCCATACGAGCCAGTGATCCGGCTCGAAGGACCATGTCTAAGCTTTGGGCAATTGAGGGCGAGCAGTTTAATAAGAGTTATAAATGAGTAATTTTATGTGCTTGTAAACGTATGAGTCGTGGCACAGTGGCTGACGTACCCGACCAAACGCCCGGGGTTGCGGGTTCAACTCCCACCAAGCATTCCTTTTTTTTAAATTTATAAATTATTATTATTAATGGACTGTATTGAGTTTATGGGGTTTTTGATTTAATGTATTCCATTTATTTAGTTGGGTAGTTTTAATGTTATTGGTGTATTTAAGTCATGGGAGGATGCATAGCATCAGTACACCTTTATTTATTTATTTGTGTTTTATTTTAAGGGATTCAGTTTATTAAGTTGGGTAGTTTTAGGGTTATTGGTGTGTTTAAGTCATGGGAGGATGCATAGCATCAGTACACCTTTTATTTATTTAATTTGGGGGCGAGCACTGGGGGCTCTGAGGCTTCGCTCTACTGAGCCACCTCATCCTCTATTTGAAGAACCCTTTAAAATGTGATATGGAGGCGAGCACGGAACGGCTCTGAGGTATTGGCACCCCATTTTCTACAAGAAAAACCTCTATTTATTTAATTTGGGGCGAGCGTTGGGCACTCTGAGGTTTCGCTCTAATGAGCCACCTCATCTTCTATTTGAAGAACCCCTTCAAAGTGTGATATGGATGCGAGCACTGGGCTCTGATGTATTAGCACACCATCCGAAGAACCTCCCTTTTAATTAAAAAACTCAAACTATGTCTTTAGAATATTTCACTAACCAGTTGAGAATTACAAGCACACTCAATGGCTACTGAAACAAACGAACGAAAAATGTTCATAGTTTAAGTCGCTTAAACACAAAGTGAGTTCAGATAATTACGTGAACTGAGTTCAGTAAAGATATATCGATTGTTGCTCAAGTTATCTTGTTAACAGCCGAGCGGAAGGACAGACGGTCGACTGTGTATACAAATAGGGCGTGGATTCAACCGATTTCGCCCTTTTTCACAGAAATAAGTTATCGTCCTAGAATCTAAGCCCCTACCAAATTTCACAAGGATTGGTAAATCTTGTTCGACTTATGGCATTAAAAGTATCCTAGAAATATTAAAATAAAAAGGGGGGAGCCACGCCCATTTTGAAATTTTCTTTTATTTTTGTATTTTGTTGCACCATATCATTACTGGAGTTGAATGTTGATATAATTTACTTATATACTGAAAAGATATTAAATTTTTTGTTAAAATTTGACTTAAAAAAAATTTTTTTTTTAAAAGTGGGCGTGGTCGTTCTCCGATTTTGCTAATTTTTTTTAAGCATACATATATTAATAGGAGTAACGTTCCTACCAAATTTCATCATGATATCTTCAACGACTGCCAAATTACAGCTTGCAAAATTTTAAATTACCTTCTTTTAAAAGTGGGCGGTGCCACTCCCATTGTCCAAAATTTTACTAATTTTCAATTCTGCGTCATAAGTTCAACACACCTACCAAATTTCATCGCTTTGTCTGTCTTTGGTAATGAATTATTGCACTTTTTCGGTTTTTCGAAATTTTCGATATCGAAAAAGTGGGCGTGGTTATAGTCCGATATCGTTCATTTTAAATAGCGATCTGAGATGAGTGCTCAGGAACCTACATACCAAATTTCATCAGGATACCTCAAAATTTACTCAAGTTATCGTGTTAACGGACGGACGGGCATGGCTCAATCAAAATTTTTTTTCGGTCCTAATGATTTTGATATATGGAAGTCTATATCTATCTCGATTCCTTTATACCTGTACAACCAACCGTTATCCAATCAAAGTTGATATAATCTGTGAGCTCTGCTCAATTGAGTATAAAAATATCGATTTCCGAATTATTATAAAGACCGCCTATACACTTAAAAAGTCACTAAAGCTTTTCATGATCGAGTGGGTAGGAGTAAAGTTATTCACGAAAATAAATCCTTCTCGTCTAGCCAGACGCCAGACGCTTTATATAAGGCCTGCTTGACAAGAAGCCTGGTACCTTAAAAAGCTGTGCGGCATTCGTGGAAGCGTTATCTCGGAGTATACTTACTGCGTCAATGGTTGGAGTTAGCACTTCAAGTTTTAGTTTCGATGCATTCTATCTGCGATGATTTCTGCCTTAATCACTTGTTGCGGGCTTACTAAAAATGAGTCGCTGACATCTATGTCTTCATGCTCTTTTCGCTCAGATATGCTTTCATATGCCGCCGTGATACTTGGTATTTTATTGGACCGTGTCCTCGTATCATAAATCTCCTTTTGAAACTTCAGTTTACTGAGTTTCACGTCCCAGCTTATTGCAGCGTGTTAAAATTGGGTCAAAATTTGGCAAGCTCCGCTTCCTTTCCTTATTAAAAATAGCTCACTTCCGGGCGCGAGTAAAAGCCGGTTCTACTGCAATTTTGCACTTTTCCAGGCGATGTGTGATTCAAGCATGATTAAGCAGCGGCCAAAAATCTATTATTCATCAAATTTCTTATAATTATTAACTTTGTTTTAACCTTCATTTTCATCTCTTTCTAAGGTGCATGGGGCAAGCGCGAGCCAGGTTGGAATAATCTCAAAGGTATGTGGGGCAAGCGTTCATCAAAGGATTGGACGAAGTTGCAGGGTGGTTGGGGCAAGCGCTCACTAAATTAAATCGAAATGCATGTCGAAACAAAAAGTCAATTTTGGCGTTTAACCTCTAACAGCGCACGCAGCTAACCGGACGATCAATGTTTTTGAATAGAAAAACAAATAAATAACTAAAAATAAATTAGTGAAAAAATTTACACAAAAACAAAAACCTGGTTATTCATTGCAAATTTGTATTAATTTATTTGTATAATTACTAAAATATTTATTATGTACATAGGACACAGTCAACTAAATTATATCTAAACATACCTACATATAGACATAAACATATATGTATGTAAATTTATCAACAGGATTTATTAGCATTTAAAATAAAAAACAAAAACGCTTTGAAAATGCATTGCAAATCCATTTTTCCATATGAATTTTTTAATACCAAAAATGTATGAAAGCCTGAATGTTGTTTTTTGTTTTTGTGTACGTAAATAAGTGTGTTAAGTCTGCTTATTTTATACATACTCAGGTACGAGTAATTGTAAATTTATTTCGAAATGATTATCCGAAAATCTTCCCCCTTTAAAAGAAAAGAAGCAATTTCGCACATGAAATTCACTTCAATAAAATGACAATGAGTAAGAGAAGGGCAACAAACGAACCAGTCAATTGTATCTGGTTTTTATTTACATATATTATTAAAATATAAAAAACTACATTAAAACAGTATTAAATAAAGATAATTGTATTAAAAAAGTTATAAATGTTTGTCTTAGGTTTTTCTCTTGCTGCTTTTCTTGATTAGCAGCAAAATTTTTCCCTACACTGTAGCTCCAGACGACGGAAAACTAGCATGATGGAAGAGTTTTCAGGTTATTTCAATCCGTTGACGTTTTCTCTTATTTTGACTTATTTTAGAGGGTTGTCTATCATACATAACTGCCTAGAAATTCTACTACGATCGGAGTAGATTTTATTATATGTGACCCGGTCTATGAAAAGGTGGCTTATGACTCAAAAAAAATTACTACTACTAAGAAACTGAACAAATGTATTGTTTATCTTTAACAGCCGTTTCTCACAATTTCTTTTTGGAGTCATTAGCCACCTTTTCATGGACCGGGTCACAAATGTTTAGAAATAAAATAACAAACTAAGCCGCTACCCAGGGCCGTAGCTACAAGGGGGCAACCGGGGCAATGCCCTGTGGCCCCCAGCCTGCAGGGGCCCCGGTCGAGTAAAAGAAATAATGAAATTTAAACCTTCGATTTCTGTTCAATTAAATGTTGTTATCTAAAATTACGTAGAAAAATTTGCACGAACGAAAATTAGCATTTTACTAAAATTAGTACAGATTATTCAAATATGTATGGTACAGCAAAACAACAGACTGCCAGTCAGTCTCTGATATTTTTCACCATTCCCGTAACCACTGCAAAAGCTGAGCGAACTTTTTCAAAACTAAAATTGATTAAAAACAAGTAAGGAAGGCTAAGTTCGGGTGTAACCGAACATTACATACTCAGCTGAGAGCTTTGGAGACAAAATAAGGGAAAATCACCATTTAGCAAAATGAACCTAGGGTAACCCTGGAATGTGTTTGTATGACATGGGTTTCAAATAGAAGGTATTAAAGAGTATTTTAAAAGAGAGTGGGCCATAGTTCTATAGGTGGACGCCATTCCGGATATCGCGATAAAGATGGACCAGAGGTCACTCTAGAATGTGTTTGTACGATATGGGTATCAAATGAAAAGTGTTAATGGGTATTTTAAAAGGGAGTGGGCCTTAGTTCTATAGGTGGACGCCTTTTCGAGATACCGCCATAAAGGTGGACCAGGTGTGACTCTAGAATGTGTTTGTACGATATGGGTATCAAATGGAAGGTGTTAATGGGTATTTTAAAAGGGAGTGGGCCTTAGTTCTATAGGTGGACGTCTTTTCGAGATATCGCCATAAAGGTGGACCAGGGGTGACTAGAATTCGCTTGTACGATATGAGTATCAAATTAAAGGTATTAATGAGGGTTTTAAAAGGGAGTGGCCCTTAGTTGTATATGTGAAGGCGTTTTCGAGATATCGATGAAAGTCATCTGTCGGGTACCGCTAATTTATTTATATATGTAATACCACGAACAGTATTCCGGCCAAGATTCCAAGGGCTTTTGATTTCGCCCTGCAGAACTTTTTCATTTTCTTCTACTTAATATGGTAGGTGTCACATCCATTTCACAAAGTTTTTTCTAAAGTTATATTTTGCGTCAACAAACGAATCCATATTAATATTTGGTATAGAATTATAAATTTTTTTTCATTTTTCGTAATTTTCGATATCGAAAAAGTGGGCGTGATTGTTGTCCGATTTCGTTAATTTTAAATAGCGATCTGAGATGAGCGCCCAGGAACCTACGTACCAAATTTCATCAAGATACCTCAAAATTTACTCAAGTTATCGTGTTTACGGACGGACGGACATGGCTAAATGAATTTCCTTTTTCGCCCAGATCATTTTGATATATAGAAGTCTATATCTATCTCGATTAGTTTATGCCGTTACAGATTACCGTTATGCGAACAAAGTTAATATACCCTGTGAGCTTTGCTCAGCTGAGTATAACTAGCTGCGAAGCACGATGGCACGAGAAAGGTTGAGTAACTTGTCGCTATTGTCCATCGAAAATCAAAGAGAACGCAGAATGGATTATAATTTGGTGATAGACAAATTTGCTGCTCTGAAATCGAGAAAAAAGCTTTTATAGTTCATCTAAAACGTCGTACAAAAACTAATGATATTGTAATAACACTAGTAAAATTGCTTTCCCAAAGCTAAGTTTAAGTGAGACTGTAATAAGAATATGTTCAATTTTTATTATAGTAAAAATCTCTGTATTCTCTCTTTCTCTCTGTTTTTTTTTTTTTTTTTTTTTTAAATCTCTGTATAGTTTTGCAATGAATAAATATTGTGACGAATATTAGCAACACTAAGGGATACTATCATCTCTAAGCCGGTACTAAGCAGGCACTTGTAGGCACATAAACAAATCAACCATTATGTATACACATATGTACGTACAAGCAGCGGAGAGATACTCACAAAAGTATGCAATCATCAGCAAAGTAGTTCTCACATATACACATACTTGTGGCTAAGCGAGAGGCTATAAACCTGCATGTGTGGTTTATAGCTGAAGAAGAAGAAACGACTAGAAGTATGCGAACGAGACAGCAGAGTATAAAAGGAGCGAAAACTGAGTAAACAACAATCAGTTTGATTTAAGCACGCTATTGGTTGCGAAGTATAACTGTTATTGTCAAGTACTTTCAAAGTTGTCTAATAAAGACCATTTTACATTATTGAATACTAGAGTTATTTATTCGACAATTTAGCGATACGAGCATTAGTAGAAGGTTGCAAATAAGCAGAATATCCCTAAATTCGTTAAATATTAATAAGAAAATGCTTGGCGCGATATCCTTCCACCCATATCGATCTTCTTTTTAAATTTGCGTCGTGCTCCTTTTTAGTTTATCCTACAAACAGATGAATTTTCACTGAGAAGCTTTTCATTGCAGAAATACACGGATAAAATTTTGATAAAGGGGCCCCAATTGTTATTCTGCCCCGGGGCCCCTGTGACTCACGCTACGGCTCTGCCGCTACCACAATTTTTTAGGCAAAAATATTAAGGTAACTTTGTATTTCTTACTTTATAAGACAAAAGTTGTAGTTAAAACCTGTCTTTCTCGGAATCATCCTGGGACTCTTTCAAGATCACTTTAGGACCATTTCTGGACTACTTCGAAATCACTGCATTCCAGGATATTTTTAGGATTGTATTCGATCTGTTTCAAGATCATTTGAGATTTTTTCTCAGAAGCATAGATCAATGGTAATTATTGCGAAAACAAACCCGAAATGATATCGAAGCCGTTCTGGAATGATCTGGAAGTGGTTCTGAGAACAGTATCCAAAGAATCCTGGAATTTTCAAAGCATAGTAACAGAAGCAATTCCGAGACGGCTCCACCATGTTCCCGAAATAGTTTTGAAATCATCCTTAAACAGTCATGAATTAAAACTGAGATAGCCCTTAATCGTCCCGCAATGGGCGTGAACTGATCCAAAAATAGTCCCGATATGGTCCTAACGTGTTTTTGAAATAGTCTTGAATTTATCTAGAAAACAATCTCGAAATGTTCCAAATTTATTCACAAATGGTCCCGAAATTACTGTAACATGATATCAGAAACAATCTGGAGGGAATCCCGAAATAACCGTGAAGTAGTGACGAAATAGTGCGGAATAGACATTGGAATAATCCTGAGATTATTCTGATCGCAAAGTGATCCCGAAATAGGTACGAAAATAATCCCAAATAAGTAGCAACCAAACCATTTTTGTTTGAATGCAAGCAAAAGGTCGTTTATTAGTTTAGGTGAGAGTATTACTGCGAAGTCGTTTGCTGGGTGCTGGACTGCCTTATCTTTTGTTTCCTTCGTATCTCTTATTATAAAAAAGTCAAAAAACCAGTTATAACTTTTATATCAATAGTAAATTTTTCTTTCATAAAAAAAGTAAATTTTTGAGCTTTTTTCATAAAAGCGAAAACATAAAAATTATTTTAGATATATATTCCTTAGGTCACATGCTCATTACAAAATCGCTCGCCGATAAAGTGGCATATCCCGAGAGGTTTAAGAAACGTTCCCTGCGTTCCAATGAACAGTGATCCAGATCACGAAAGAAATTTAACATGCTAATGCAACAACAATGTGATCTACATATATGGAACTGGAGGAACTAACTTTTGATGTGATTTCTCAGTAAAAGAGATATTAAGCTGTGACTTAAGAGTAGTATAGGAGCAATATAATCTTAATCAAAGTTCATAAAAAATCTTAACAATAATTGCAATTATGGAACCAATCACAGCTCTCGTCACAGCAGTAAAACATTTACTGCTACCTAGTCGCAATCAAAAATTACCGGGTCTTTCGCAAATATTATCGCTGATAATGTGCCTGCGACGAGAGCTCTGATTCAATCTGTGACTGCCATTATTCGCAAAGGCAATGGTGAACAAGGCAACAAGGCCATCTCGGTCATTTAGTCAAAATGATTTTTTTAATATTTTTATTTTCGAACAAAATATTAGATTTCGTTAATAAAATAATAATAGCATGTCGATTAATGGCATTTCTTAGTTTTAATCATCAATTTTTCACCGTCCGTCCGTCCGTCTGTTCGTTAACACGATAACTTGAGTAAATATTGAGATATCTTCACCAAATTTGGTACTCGAGCTTATCTGGGCCCAGAATAGATTGGAATTGAAAATGAGCGAAATCGGATGATAACCACGCCCACTTTTTATATATATAACATTTTGGAAAACACAAAAAACCTGATTATTTAGTAAATAGTACACCTAAAATGTTGAAATTTAACTTGTGGACTGATATTGAGACTTTTGATAAAAATTAAAAAAAAAATAAATTTTAAATGGGCGTGATAAAATTAATTTTACAAATATTATTAATCATAAATCAAAAATCGTTAAACATATCCTAACAAAATTCGGCAGAGAGGTTGCTCTTACTATAAGGAATGCTTTGAAGAAAAATTAACAAAATCGGTTAAGGACCACGCCCACTTTTATATAAAAGATTTTTAAAAGGGTCGTGGACGAATAAAATAAGCTATATCTCTGCCAAGTCGATTTATAACAGTAAATAGGAAAAACTTCAAATTTAAAAAAATAGGCGTGGCACCGCCTCTTTTATGACTAAGTAATTTTCTATGTTTCGGGAGCCATAACTCGAAGAAAAATTAACGGATCGTAATAAAATTGGGTACATAGATTTTCCCTATAGCAGGAAATATTTCTAGAAAAAATGGACGAGATCGGTTGAAGACACATAAAAGATTTTTAAAAGGGTCGTAGACGAAAATAAAAAGCTATATCTTAGCGAAAAAGGGCTTTGAATTATAACATTAAATTGGAAAACACTAAAATTTTTGAAAATGGGTGTGGCACCGCCCCTTTTATGACTAAGCTATTTTCTATGTTTGGGGAGCCATAACTCGAAGAAAAATGAACGGATCGTAATAAAATTTGGTAAACAAATTTTGCCTATAGTAGAAAATATTCCTGGTAAAAATGGACGGGATCGGTTTAGCAAAAAATAGTTTTGAATGAATGATATTTCACTTATCAAGGTTTATTTTAAGAGGAAATGTGGAAACATTTTTTTTTTTTTTAAACGGGCGGTGCCACGTGTTATGTAGAAAAGTAATTTATCTGAAATTAAATTTGCAATTGAAGCTCACGCTGAGTATATAATGTTAGGTTACACCCGAACTTAGACACCTTTACTTGTTCCATTCTATCCACAATGATAAGTAATAAATGAAAATAGCAGAAAACAAGCCATTGTCAGACACCCTCATGCAAATAATTGCAATGTCTTAGTTCAACACTTTATCAATTCAAGTACCTCTCGGAGAATATCAGCTTGACCATTATTTTACACCCATGACAGCCCCTAGCAACAACCGAATCCACCAAGGATCAAAGAAAGGATACTTATTCCATCAACTTCGATTGTGGCCTCAAATAAATCAAATTCTCTAGGTGTTTCGTCGCTGGAAGAGTACACTCTGGGGATGACGGCCTTACAATGACTAAGTTATATAAATGTGTCTGCAAGTTTTCTCTCCGGAAGATAGCAGAAGGGGAGGAGCTGATTCATTACCATATTTCGCCGAGGTTCAGGGCTACAGAAAAAATAATTCAGCTTTTAAGCGCACGATATTTTTAGCTCACATTTGTTTCGATAGACTTTTCAAGGTTAGGGAGTGGATCTTTCTTCCTTGCTGAAGTTCATACGGGGACGAAAGTCGTGTCATAAAGTTAAATTAGGAGTTCGGTAACGTTTTACAAGGCGGTGCACAATTTTTATCAAAAATTTTCAAAGGTGGTATCAAAGGACGCGTTTCGAATCCGAAAGCGAAAATAAAAATTTTTATTTCTGTCAAATGATATAAGCAATTTTTATGTGGTTGTTGTATTTTGCCAGATTTGTTCTATATACACACACTAATGCAGGAATGTGTTCTGCGCGCATTTAATTTTGATCCTCAAACCGGTCTTGGCCCCACCCAGGGTTAAATTTTTACATCGCGAGCGAAGGCTGCTAACGCAGAAATGTGTTCTGTGCAAAAGCTATGGATCGGGCCACATATTTCGGACCCTCTCGGGGTAATTTAGGGTTTTTCGACAGAAATAAAAGTTTTAATTTCCGCTTTCGGATTCTAAAAACGGTGGTCGAAGCGCGTCTTTCGATACCACCTTTGATAACTTTTGATTAAAATTCGGTGACATAGACAATTGGCACAAATATATCCGGGTGGAAGGCAGCAAGCTCCCATCCACACAATCACAACCTAACCAAATTAATTTAGTATTTTTTAAAGCTTTGTCTAGCTTTTTGCAAAAAATTATAGAAAAGTTACCAACGAGTTGGAATTAAACTTCAGTGTGGCCAGTGTGCCAGCGCTGGCGCCCTTAGCCGAGCATTTGATTGTAAAATTTAAAAACTGTTATCGACAACGTTTTTAGCGGAAATTTTTGGGTCGGTGAAACGATGAAACTTTTTTAGTAGGTCATGAAAAAAACCTTAAAAATCAAAGTCGAAGAAAACTAAAAAAAAAATAATATTTCGCAGGCTCGACAACGATTTTTTTTTTGGTATGCGTAGTGTAACATTTTTTCTGAGCTCCTGAGCACATATCCTATCGATGGCGCGATATCGGTTAACTTTCGCTTTCAGATCGAGCCACCCTAATGTATAGACATAAAGTGAAATTTTACTATGGCCTAATAGAGGCCGCCCCAACACAAAACACTGTTTGTTATTGCATTACATAGTCGCAATAACAGATGCCGCCCAGCAGAGTGGAATGTGTGGAAGTTAAAGGTGACAGCACCATAACCTCAAAAAATCCATTCAATTGAGTTTGCAAAAAAACAGCTGTGCGAAAAGGCGCTAAATGCATTAGAACTTCACCCAATATCTTAAAAATTTAGTATATTTCGGCTGTTAGCAATTTTATATATGTAAACAAGTAGCTAACTATGCAGTGCTTACGAAAGTATTGGTAAGTTCATCTAACTGTCCAGCTAAATAAAATTAAATTAGTTCTTATTCAGCAGCAGCTCGCCAAACAAATTGGTGGAGCGTGGATTGGATTTGCATTTGCGTGCCAAACGCGCTAAGGAGTGCCTGCGGTGGGGTTCCATAAATGTTGTTCTGTTAGCAGTACTATTGTTTGATATTTCCAATCAATGTCCTTATGCACATTCCAAATGGTTCTACCTCGAATATCTAGCTGCTGCGTTAACAGGATTGGGTGCGTTTTCTTGCTTTCTAAAGTACTTTCTATACATATTCCATACAAATCCAATACTGGGTACTAAGGAACAAAAAAATTTGCTGAAATTTGAAGATTGTGGTGGGTACTAAGATAATAATGTGTTAGGTTTAAAAGTTATCAGCGCTGTTTATTTCATACCTCAGATACCACGTTTGTTGTTACACCACCAGCGCAAAAGAAAAAGCAAGGTTGTGATGACTTAACACCACATCAAATAAATAACACTTTAATAAGTTGGCATTCATCTTTTAATGACTGTGAGTTAAGAAGATGTAGTTAATTTAGTATAATTACTAATTTGTTAACTTTGCTCTTTTGTTTAGCAAGAGCCGGGATGTCGCATAATTGGAGTTATAGTCGTACAACACCACCACCAAGGAATAGCTATAGTCCACAAGGGCATCAACAAACGCTTAACGCTTCTTGGAACACTTCAATGGCAAATCGATCTTTAACAGCTAATGTGACTCCTTTGAACATAACAAATTCCATTTTGGAATCTGATTCGAAATATAAAAGTGATGAAATTATAACGGACGAAGCGAGCTTGAAAGAATATCTTAAGTGAGTATGAGTTATAACACTTCAAAAGAACAAACTGTACGCCTCTAAACCTTGTTTATAATAACTGTGTAGATAAGTTTTGTTCTTCCGTTTAGTATTCAATGAAAACTTTTTTATCTTCCCACTGAAACGACTCACACTGGACCGAGAATTGACACTTCGATATCATCAGCTAAGACTGAATGATGCTTTCCATTGACCGTTGACCAACATTTCGTACCTGGTACGCTAGCAGATGAAGACTTTGTTATTTTGCTTGGCTCCGCATGCTTTTATATACGATTTTTGTTTTGGATTCAAAGGCTTGCGTAGCGTGAGCAAGGGTTGCCAGCGCAATTTATAGCTTATCCAGGCCAATTATTAATCTGACGTACCACCAGGCGAATCCTGTTACAAATATGAACGTACACATATTTAGCAGCTAAGGCTCTGGCAACGCAAGTTCTTGGAAGATTCAATCTCTCGTTTATTCTCCAATCAGTTATTACTTTCGCGATAATTTTATTCGAGGGGTATGACACTGGGTTTATGTTTCGAAAAGCCCTTAATTTTGAACTTCGAAGTTGGAGCCTGAGCACAATATGTTGCTAATGCATAGCTTCGTTCCGCTGCTCTTGCAGCAACATTCTTCTCAAGCTTAAAGTGAAATATGTACAAATTATAATTTCAGGGAGTTTTCCCTTCAAGAACAAAGCATGAATGATGCCGCCGATATGAGTCAACATTATAATACTGGTTCAGTTAACTCTTTTTGGAACTATTGCAACACTGCAGCAAATATGCTTAAAACGTCCATATATCAATTAGCACCAATGACAAGTAAGCAGTACAATAAGAAAGAAAGAAGAAATTTTATTAATTTTTTATATTACATACAGCACCTTCAACGCCCAGTAAACAGTCGGCAAGCGAAGATGGTGGCCTTAAATTTATGGATAGTAACTCTGAAATAATCGGACGTATTTCGTCGGAAAAATTGTCACAATATGTAGCCAATTTGAGAAGAGTATGAAGCAGCTATTTATAAATTATTCAATTGACCTTGAGGATTTTGACACTTATAAACATTGCAGAAACTAGTTATGGGGATACAGTCGTGTAGCCGTGTTCTACTCGTTTCGTACACACTAAACCACTTGTCTAATTTTTCGATTTGAATGGCTATTCTACATCCTTCAGACGATAAGAAAAAAACGTTTTGTTCAATTGTTAAGGTTTAAGTGGCCATATCGGGAAAGAAATTCAACATTTTTGGTGTCAGAATGAACTAGATTCATATGTAAAGGAATCTCACATAGGCAAAACTATGAAAAATTATCAAGGAGTAATTATGTCGCTGTAGCAAAAGTAACACATACTATGGAGCAGGTGTAAGAGGGGGACGAGATGTAAAACTGAGAATAAATATGACATGGAAAGAGGGCTAGATTGTTATAATAATAATTAATGAAAGATACAGATTAAGCCAACAGGTAGAGAAAAGGGCAGAAGGAGATAAGGGAAGAGGTTGAAAGGGAGGATAATAGAGATTGAGAGGATACAATACTTGGAGTGAAAATAGGGATGGAAAGAGTAAAAGAAGTGGAAAAAAGGGAAATAAGGCGAAGATATAACATTTTGGGGAAAAGAAGAGAAAGGTTAGGAAAAAGAGGTATCGTTGTGACGGATAGAAAAGGTGAGTTAAGCGCGTGTTTTCTAAGAAACTGTAAGAGAAAAAGAGATTGAGGTATACCTCTAAGAAGATATGAGGGTTATAACAATTATTACTCCCATTGCGCTCTACTATTCCAATTGGGGATTTTAATACCACTGCATGGTTATACAGAATCCCTTGACCCCAAAAAGAAGCTTTATGTTTCCGTATTACTGCGAACTAAAAATATATTGCTAAATATTTTTGTAGTGGATATCAGCAACCATATTGGAGCGTTTGGACAAAGAAATAAAAAATATTGACGAATCTTTCAAAAATCGTGGGTTTGCTGATATGCGTTTGGGAGGCATTGGGCTAGAACGCTTGAAGAAAACGGTAGAAAACCAGCAATTTGTTAACCAATATATACCAATGTTACCTCTAATACTGCCGTTTTTGGAAATGTCAAGCAATCAAGAATATTTGGTGCAGCGCATAAAAGGTACATCAACCATGTAAACAGATTAAGATTTTTAATTCGTTTAAAAATGTTTCACAGATTTAGCCCAAGGTTCCTGCATTGCCGATTATCGTTGGAATTCTGGTGCTGCTTATAATGGTCTAAAATGGGATGAACATCTACCAACTGATGCTGCTGTATGTTTATAAATAATACCATAATAAAGCCCACTTGCACAACAGCAAGTTATCTTTTAGCTCAGAGTTACTTTAAAAAATTTGTCAAAAATGTATGAGTATAACCCCTCATATCAAGTTAACTCTGAGTTAAAAAGATAACTTGCCGTTCTGTTAGTAATATATTTATAAATATACAGAATTTTAGTAAAATATTTTTTTCTTTGTATTTTTAGATTTTATTTCATTTATTCTGCGTGTATATGGACAGTCAACTAATGCCTTTACCGCAAGGTGGTGGACGTCCCTTCTACAATCGTTATGTAGTTATGGGCAAAGAGAAACGTTCTGCAAAAGAAACACTTGCACTTGTTCAAAATAAAGCACACTGTGCCATACTCTGTACAAATCCACAAAAGCCACGTTTTAATTTTATAAGCGATAAAGAAATTCATACATGTGCTTATGATCGTAATAATTTATTTTATGTAATTATACAATTCTTAATTTATATGAAAACACATCAGGAGGGTTCTTTGGAAGGAGTTAATCTTGGTAAAAGCGGCATCAATATCTTGTGTGTCATTGAAGGCTAAGCTTTTTGTTTAAATATGGGTTTGCTTATACTAATTTTAGGCTAGAATTACTTTCAAGAGAACTAATTGTAAACGACTAAGTTAATGAAATTATTCCTATTTAAATTCACTCATAAGCCGCACTAAATCTCATAATTGGTTTAATTGCTTTAGTTTTGCTAAAGTATTGTATTATGGACTGAGTTTGTAAAAGATAGAAATAAGCTAATATTTTTGTCATACCCAAAATCAGGAATATTAAAAAAATCCGTACTCAATGAACTGAAAACGAAAAAAGTTATTGTTGTTATTGTACATGTATGCGTATAAAACACACACACACTCGCACTTAATTGCATATATTTTGCTCTACTAGTACTAAATTTTGCTCGTAGTTATCGGGTGCAAAACTTTTAATTAAAGTGATTCACTGATTTATATCTCACAAATCTTTGGTACATTGCATTGGACATTAATCGTTTTTCTGCTGTGTGTATTTATCATGTCGCAATAGTGATTTGTGACTGAAATGCAACGCACATTGCATATAATAAAAACAGCTGCAGATAAAATAGAAATTTAAAAGTGGAACTACATACCCTGCACTTTTTAAAGTAGTGTTAGCGAGAATAGCTGATAAAGTTATCGTTTTAAAGTGTGAAACAAAAATATTAGAAGAAAAAGTTTCATGGAAAATGTTACATGCTTTCTATCAAAGAGTATGTGAAAGGTGTTCTCTGATGAGTTGGATGTCAAAATAAAATGTGCTAATTCTGTTGAGACGTTGTTATGAGAATTCTTTCGCAAATACCTTCAGAGCTACCAAGCAGACTGGTGCTAAATATCCCTTAAAGAAACAAGTTGCAGGATTACTCGCTGAAACATACTCCACCAAAATGAGAAGTAATTAATCCGTCTAGAAAACTATGCCTATCCGATCCACAACAGTCTAAGGAAACTTTAAGTGAATTAAACTTGCACAAGTTATATTCAAGCTCGAGTTGTTGTTGTTGTAGCATAAGAACACTCCCCGAAGGCCTTGGGGAGTGTTATCGATATTGATGGTCCTTTGCCATACCGCCCTCCCACCCCTAGATACATGAGGAGTTCGCCTTCCCCAGAGCCTCGGCTGTTAATGAAAGAGGATTCGCCACGGATAGGTGAGATTGACAATTGGGTTGGAGAAGCTATATATAGCGCTGCCAACCCGTTGAAAGGGTTGCGCTAACCTGACATTATCACCGACTAAATCCTCCGCGGCCTTATTTACAACATGGACGTTCCAAATATCGACCATTCTGAACATCCACGTCGATGGCACTACGCTACCAGCTGTCCTACACCCCAAAATCTTGGGTGTGACGTTTGATCAAGATCTACATTTTTGTCAGCATGCAGCCGCAATTATACCGAAAATCCAGAGCCGTAATAAAATCCTCAAATCCCTTGCTGGTAGTACTTGGGGAAAATACAAAGAAACGCTCATTACCACATACTAAGCAATTGGCCAGCCGATTGCATGCTACGCGTCCCCGCCAAGCCTAAAAACTACTCAATGGAGGAAGCTACAAGCCTGCCAAAATACTGCTCTCAGAACCGCCACGGGCTGTCTCCTTATGTCCCCAGAACACCATCTACATAATGAGACGAGAATACTCCCCATCAGGGAGAGAAAGGATATGCTAACCAAACAGAATACCCAGAAACCTGGGCATCCCAACAGACATCTGATTGATGAACCAACACCGCCCAGGGGCTTAAGGAGTCATCTCCGTAAGCATTATGAGGAAATACGGCACCTGAGAACTCAGTCGTTTAAAAGCACAAAACACAAGCAGATCCTCAGTGAACTCCACAAACAGGCGTCGGACTTTTATGCGGAAGAGGAACGCATACCCCCCAGGGAAACGCGAGTCACTCTAGCTCAACTTCGTTCTGGATACTGTAACAGGCTAAACTCTTACCTATCCAGAATCAGCCCCGACATACAAAATGTATGCCCCGCTTGCAATGTGTCCCCACATGGCACCAACCATTTCTTTAATTGTGGAACCAACGCCTCTAACACCCCTTTCATTATGGTCCACCCCTGTTGAAACAGCAAGTTTCCTTGGACTTCCGTTAGAGGATATTGATGACAATCTGTGATCGGTCGCACCTATTGGGTGGGTGTTGAAGCACTGCTACAACAACAACAACAACCCTCTGAATCTATTTGGTATTTTAGTCGCCTCTTACGATAGGCATACCTACCGCAGGTATATTCTAACCTCCTAACCCGCTGGGGGTGTTCAGCTCGAGTCGATTGCTATTGTATATACTTTTTATAACATTACTCTCGGCTTGAAAATATGAGATACTTTCGATGATATATGAATGCATTACCGGCATGCTGTTTGATGTCACTAATACCAAGCAGAGTAAAGAGAACCTCCTCCATAAAACGACTTCCTTCGGATCTAACGGCCCAGCGATGTGTGACCGTATCTCGCCACGGTGTCTACGCAGATGCTCCGTTATTTTCCTGGCGAGACGGAACCGCAATAAGAAGTTTTCTCGCTCCAGTGCTTAGACCCGATTTTTATGGGAGCCTCATATAATTGCTGAGTGGCATCAAAATATTTGCCCAAAGGTTCGAAGATGGCTGCATATCTCTGTAGATTTGAAAATGGACTTTGTAGGTTTTGTCTTCAAACCTCTTTTATGTGCTTTGCTCATCTATAAACTTTTCACGCCGCCCAGTCTTGATTTACTGAAATGGTTAAGCAGCCTTCCCACATAAAATACAAGTTAAGACGAGGGTTAATATGTTTATTAGTGAGAATAAGCTGACGACGCACTTCCCCACACGCGCGCATAGCCAGCGCAGGTAAACAATCTGCGCTGTAAGCAATATCGAATTTCTTCAGGTAACAAAATTGCAATTCATGGGAAGCGCCTCGTCAGCAATTAATAATTAAGTCAATGAAAGTTTTAGGTTTAGTTTTAGCATTAGTTGTTTGAGATTGTCATTCTGTTTTTGGTTACGCTGGACTACTCATGGTAATTATACTATTAAGAAACTTGAAAGCTGTTGTTTTTTTACTTACAGGGAAACCAAGGGGCCGTGGGGCGGCCCCCACTTTTATCTTTTTAGAGCCCCGGAGTGGGGCTCTTAACTGGCGTCCGAGTAGGGAAAAATGGGCCTCCTTAAAAAAGAGGTCTTGAAATAGTGTGTTCAGAAGAACACATCAAAACAAGGGTGGTTTTCATCCCTAAGGCCGGCAGAAGGGGGCATGAAGTAGCCAAAGACTTTCGGCCAATAAGTCTCACGTCCTTTGTTCTGAAAACGTTCGAAAGGCTACTAGATATACATATACGGGAGCTTCTAGGCGAGGCTCCACTTTCCACGGCACAGCACGCATACCTGAGAGGGAAATCCACAGAAACCGCGTTACATGAAGTAGTTCGAACGGTGGAAAAGTCCCTTCATCACAAGCAGTCCACTCTGGCTGCGTTTGTTGATGTGGAAGGCGCGTTTAACAATCTAAGAGCCGAAGCGATTGAGGCTGCCCTCTGTAGGGCAGAGGTTGCAGAGCCACTACGGCTTTGGATTTCAACCCTGCTTCGCAACCGCGAAATAACAGCAGAGCTAGTGTTGGCAAGCAGGTATGCAGAGGCACACCACAGGGGGGGGGGGGGGGCGGGTGCTTTCACCTCTGCTTTGGTTGATCATCAATGAAATCGTAGGAAAACTTAACGCAGGGCGGGTTAAGATCGTGGCGTATGCCGACGACGAGGCGATCTTGGTCTCTAGTCCTTTCCCCTCCGTAATGAGCGAAATCATGGAAAGGACCTTGGCTAAACTCAGCAGGTGGGATGTGGCCTTAGGTTAAGTCCCGACAAGACGGACCTGCTTCTCTACACGCGGAAATACCATCCACCTGCCTTCAGACTGCCATTCTTAAACGGCCAGCAACTAACCCTGCCATCGCATACCAAGTATCTGAGACTAACAGTTGACTGCAAGTTGAATTAGGAAGTATGCATCGAAGAGCGGGTACGGAAGGCCTGCATCGCCTTCTACCGCTTGGGGATGGAAGATGTCAGAGTTCTTCCCTTATTGTGTGACACTAAATAGCCATAAAGAGTTAAAGCTCTATGAGTCTTTCTTCAGCTGCCCTTCTGTCCAGGCTGACCACGTTTTCGTTACCGGGGCCCAGGCTGAACAGATAGTGCTAATCAGGCCCGCCGATAGGGGGGGGGGGGCGATTCCCCCCGGGCCCGGGGTTTCTCAGGGGGCCCGCCATTAAGAGGTACTAAAACATTTTTTTAATTCAGGAGAGTTTTTAGTTGTTCCATGTGCAAATTTTAAGCCCAATTTCAAATGCAACGAATATTTATAATGATTTTTTGCCTGGGCCTGAGGAGACAATAAAAACATCAAACAAAAATGTATGTTTACATGAATCCGAAATCGTAAAATTTTCTTGGTGAGACTGATGAAGATTCATCTTCAAAACGCCTTCCAACAATGCCACCAACTCTGTATCAAAGTTCAGATTATTTAAACGACTTCGACATCGGTACCGTGAATAATGAGTTTTTGCGATCTGAAGAAGTCAACGAAATAATTCGTCGAGGTCACCAAAAGTGTCCTGTTATTTTTTCACGCCATTGTCATGACGAGGCATTTCCTACCTCGTTGTTAAACAGAATCTTGCCAAATGAAGAGAAAGTGGAGCGTGACTGGTTAGTGTGGAGTGCCAGTAGCAATGCTTTTTATTGCCTACCATGTCGTCTATTAAGCACCAATACTTTAAATCGACCTAAAATTTGTTCTGCGGACATTCGAAATTCCAGGTATGGAAGAAGCTATACGATAAACTGCCATCACACGAAAATACTCAAGATCACATTAAATGTTATATTCAATGGCGACCTTTACAAAATTTAATTCAAAAGGAGGCTACAATTGATACACTTATCACTGAAACTCAAAAGTGGAAAGAAATTTTATATAGAATTTTGGACACTATTATTTTATTTTTGGGTGAAAGAGGCCTAGCTTTCAAAGGTGAAAGTATATATCTTGGTGAACGAAACGATGGAAATTTTTTCGGCATCTAAGGTCTCATAAGCCAATATGATCCGATACTTAGAGATCAGTTGGAGAAAGTTAGGATTTCACAACAGCAGCACAAACGCTTACAAGTTCACTATCTTTCCCCAGACATTCAGAACGAGTTTATAGAAATTTGTGCAAAGCACGTTAGATCAAAGCAAGAAAGCCAAGTATTTTGCTATTATCGTTGATGCTATGCCACTTTGACTGCGTTCATTTTGCGCTAACTTCATTTCAATTCGAAAGCAACAAATTTTGCAATTCCAAAACGGTTTTTGGCTTTCGTGAATTGTAACCAAAAAATTGGTCAGAAAATCCATTTTCCATACTTGATTGAAGATTGCCGTGCACAAGGGTATGATAACGGCGCCAATATGAAAGGAGCTTACAACGGGGCACGGCGTCACATTCTCGACAAAAACTCGAATGCTGAGTTCGAGTGCCTTGCGCAACCCACAGTCTCAATTTATGTGGTGTTGATGCTGCAGAATGTAACTTTCTGCGGAGTTGTACACAAATGATTTACTATTTTCAGCAGCAGTCCACAACGATGGGACATCCTCAAAAAAAATGTACCGAGCTCTCTTCATAGTCTTTCAGCCAAAAGCCAAATTTGACTGCGCTAGCATACGGCGATGTTACCGGTATTCTCAAGTGCATCAACAAGTTCGAATGTATCTTGATGTCCTCAATTTAGTTCAAAATACTGACTACAAATAATGAAAGAAACGTGGTCTTCCAAGCTAGAGACGCCAGCATAGATGTTAAGGTCCGACAGGAACCAATGGGAAACAATTTTAAACGAATCCGAAACAGTTGCTATTCAATTGAACATCTCGCCAAAGTTTCCGGAACTGATTTCCTTCCGCCTACTGTCGCGCCTTTTATACTTTTTGATTTCTCGTTGCATACTTCTAGGCTTTTCCATTCCAGAACTTACTATTTAGTTATCAGCTACAAAATCACCAGCCACAACTACGTTTACAACTTCTCATATGCGTGAGTAATACTTGCACAAATTATTGCCCTCTCTTATGAGCAACTCAGATAAGATATATGCATGTGTTTGTGCGTTGCTTCTCCGCTGCTCGTATACGTACATATGTGTAGACGCAATTATTGATTCCTTTATGTAGGTACAAGTGGCTGTCTGCTTTATTGTTGTTGACTTCATTTACTTAGCACCAGACTAGGGATGTGAGTATCACTTAGTTACACTCATACTCGTCACACAAATCTCGCGATCTAAACGCTGCTAGCATCTCCAAATGTACCACTCTTCTACTCCGTGGTTTCCCAATGGTTTGTATGCGGTAGATGGTATCACTGATCTTCTTCACAATTTTGTACGGGCCTTCCCAACTGCACCGAATCTTGGATGGAACACCTTTCCAAATCTCCTTCCAAGAAACCTTCCGAATTATTGTTCTCATCGTACCTGCGTTTTATCTTACTACTCATTATCCTTGATCGTTCCCTCGCACTCTGTTGTTTGGCCAATGAACTACTTTGTAAAGCTTGCTCTTGACGGATTGGCTTCACATACTCCGTATCGTTCAGACATTTCCTAACAGAAGCGCTGGCTTGAAGCCACCCTAGCATTCTTTCTGGAAAATTCTTTCAGTCGTTTTAGTGCGTCCATTAGGTTTTGTCAATGCCAGTGTTTCTCTCGCAGGTACTTTTGATTTCACTTTATTTGGCCCATTCGATCTATCAATCTTTTCTCGATATACTTTCCTTGACTTTCGTGGTCTCTGTCGAATCTTCTCCGCCAGTACCCGATTACTGCTGAACGCTTTCTCCAAACTAAAGTTAAGTGGTATATCCTGGTTCATATAGCGCATAATCTTTCTCCGTATATGGATCCTGATGTCATGGTCAACTAAGAAGTCCACTCCCAATATGACTTCATCAACAATCTCCGCCACAATGAATTTGTGTAGAACCATGACCTTTCCAATTAATACCTCACATATCACTTCTCCCTGGACTTGGTTATACTCACCAGTGACCGTACGCAACCTTGCTCCAGGTAACGGTTTTACTCTCCGGTTGACCAAGTCAGATCGGATTAAGGAATGAGATGCGCCCGTATCTACAGTCAGTACACGCTCCTTGCCATCCAGCTTTCCTTCGACGGCAAGACTGTTCGATTTTCTTCCAATTTGCGACACAGATATGACAGGACATTCAATAGCTGGGGTAAGTTTTCGTTCTTTACATCTGACATGCTCTTCCTCATCTCCTCCACCTCCTTTGCGTTTACGGCCACCCACATTGTTGGAACTATTAGGACCAAGATCGCAATGACATGCAATGTGACCGGGCTTCCCGAATTTGAAGCATTTGATAACTCTTTCACTCCGCTTTTGCGATCGTTTCAGCACCTCCAATATTGCGTTTATCCACTCTGACCTTTCTATTTCCACACGGCGTGCTTTGTATGCGGGCTTACTCAAAAGCGACACTGTTTCTGGAGTCAGTGCATGGGATACCGTTTCTGCGAATGTGGGTTTTGGGTTTGCATATGTCGCTCGCTTCGTTTCTACGTCCCGTATGCCATTTATAAAACTCTGGATTTTTACCCTCTCGGTGTACTCCACGAGTGCGTCCGCATTTGCTAAATGTGCCAACCTTTCAACATCCGAGGCAAACTCCTGCAAAGTCTCATTCGCTTTTTGGTGACGGTTTTGCAACTCAATTTGGAATATCTGTTTTTTATGCTCGCTTCCATAACGTCTCTCGACAGCGGCCACCAAGCCTTCATAGCTGTTCCGTTCGTGTTCTGGAATAGTCTGTAAGATTTCGGCAGCTGGTCCTTTCAATGCTACGAAGAGTGCAGCAACTTTATCTTCAGCATTCCAGTTGTTCACTGCTGCGGTCAGTTGAGATGACATTTGCGACGTCATTTCTGAAATACGTGCCTTCTGTGATTCCAGTTGGGATGCTATATATGTCTTCTGTTCTTCCAGTTGAGTTTCCATCTTGGATGCCATATATGTATTCTGTTCTTCCATCTTGGATGTTAAATGTGTCTCCTGCGATTCCAGCTGAGATGCCACTGTCGATGTTTGAGCAGTTATTGCAGCCAATATCATGTTCAAGTCTGTGCTGGTAACTGTCTGGGATGTTTCATTTTTCTCTTAAATTTTTGTTGTCTCGTCGACATCAAGATGAAAGACATACTCTTCCACGTTAATTGCTTCTGCTTCCATTGCCTCTCGTAGTCGTGCCTGAAGTTCGAGTTTAATGCCGGTTGCATTCAATCCACGGCTCTCCAACTCCTTCGTCAGTTGCTGGATCTTCAATTCACTGAACTTTGCCATTTCCTTGTTGTCCTCTGGAATTTATTCAATAATTCCTCTTCTGACACCAACTGTAACGAATTTACTTGCAATTCCGCTTATTTCAAATCTTCTACTAAGGTTCGAATCACTAAACTGTTGAATAAATAACTCCAATATTGAATAATGGAAAAATGGCCTTTATTAAAGTACTTCACAATAAATAATACTGCTATTGCTCGCCAGATAGCGTCTTAATCAAAACTAATTGATAGCTTAAGTGAAACTGATTTCTTTGCGCCTACTGTCGCGCCTTTTATACTTTTTGATTTCTCGTTACATGCTTCTAGGCTTTTCCATTCCAGAACTTACTATTTAGTTATCAGCTACAAAATCACCAGCCACAACTACGTTTACAACTTCTCATATGCGTGAGTAATACTTGCACAAACTATTGCCCTCTCTTGTGAGCAACTCAGATAAGATATATGCATGTGTTTGTGCGTTGCTTCACCGCTTCTCGTATACGCAGATATGTGTAGGCGCAATTATTGATTCGTTTATGTAGATACAAGTGACTGTGTGCTTTATTGTTGTTGACTTCATTTACTTAGCACCAGACTAAGGATATGAGTATCACTTAGTGTCACTCATACTCGTCACAATAGTATAAATAGTAAATATTCTGTGTTAATTTTATTGTCAACTCTTAGTTCAAAAATCATTTAGTTGATGTGGCAAACATTTTTTTTGATGTAATCCA
Organism: Eurosta solidaginis; assembly: GCF_040869045.1. Classification (NCBI taxonomy): domain Eukaryota; kingdom Metazoa; phylum Arthropoda; class Insecta; order Diptera; family Tephritidae; genus Eurosta; species Eurosta solidaginis. The sequence continues at coordinate 258,149,817 of NC_090323.1, read as the reverse complement.
TCTATAATGATTCACGAATGAGACGTCATTAATTCAAGTTAATCAAATGTATTAGTGGATTTTTTATAGGGGGCCCCTAAATTGTTTAGTCCCGGGCCCGGATTTTCTCTCTACGGCCCTGGTGCTAATACCGCCTAAGTGGTTTAGCCTCTCCATGCATTCGGGGACTATTAAGGATCTAATCTAAAGTAATCGCAATGAATCCGGTTGGTCTATAGCAAGTTCATTGCCTTAATCGCATATCCGCCTCGCTTATGTCCATTTGGGAACTTTTTCTGGCCATCTCATCTGCGAATTCATTCCCTTCAATTTCGCAGTGCCTAGTGAGCTAGCGAAGGAAGACATTGAGATGTCTCATTAACGCCATCAAAGCTCGACACCTCAGCATGATATCCCACTTTATCAGATTGAATTTTAATACCTTTCAGGTGGCCTGGCCGTCGACAAAATCGCTGCTTTGGTGCCTGGGACCGTATTGTTCTGGAGCAGTCTTGCTGCAGACACTCCCTGAAGGATTTGGGCTGTGTTATCGATGTTGACGGTCCTTTGCCGGAAGTAGTACCGGTACGTTCCGGTACCAAGCCCCATTAAGGTACTAGCCCGACCATCTAGGGAACGACTCCATTAAACTTTCTACGTCATGGCCGTCCCACTCCGTAATTCCATGAGGGACTTGGGGTCGCAAGAGCCTGGTCTGCTTAATATGTGTATGATACAGTCATAATTGTAACAGGATTCGCATCGTGCAGGTGAGGTTGACAATTGGGTTGAATCCCCTTGAACGATATCTTAGCTCTGCACCTGGAAGACAAAAACCTTTCGCTATCTAATCTATATAGAGTCTCTTCGCGGCGAAATCCTGCACGAACATTTGTAGATGCATCAAGTGGAAAATAACGTGATATCCTTATTGAGGTGCGCTGCTCACTGCACCTGATATTCCCAGGAATGTTATCCTTCCACGTTTAAACGGTTAAGCGCCAATTAAGTAAGTAAGTTAGCCTTCCACCAGCAAATAGCTAAATACGCTAATATCGGTCGATTGACTGTTTGGTACAGCCGAAATCCCTTTTTCTGATTTCGTATGCTGCCAGAGCTTTCACTCGTCTAAACGTAACTATTTCAGATTAATTTTGAGTCGAAGTTTATGCAAGATATTTGGCTGGAAAGAAGAGATTTATCATTGTGCCGTTTAGTCTCGGTTAATTGAAGGAAAGAATTTTTGGTTTTCTTGTGAATAGGACATGTTCTGTTTTTGTTGGATTTACTCCCAGCCCTCTGCCTATAGCGAAATGCTGCAAAGTGCCCCTTCCATGAGCTCGCTAATCGCTGGAAGGAACTCAGCTGTTCCTGAGTCGTCAGCGTATGCGGCTATCGTCATTCCTTTTGCCCCGACAACTAAATAAACCTTGAATGCGATATATTTTCGGATTAAGCGACACTCAAAGAAACTCTAAGGCAGGAAGTTCTTCAACCTTTTTCTGAGGTATATTGTCCAGCCGACGAATTGCAATCGGGCAAGCGAGATTGACAAAACTTTCCTCTCGACACTGTAATAGCCTCATGCTAATGTGGTTGGCATCGGAGGATGGTGACATTATCCGCTCCATAAGCAGCCTTTTTTCTACTTAATAGAACATTTCTAGCATGGTAAATGTATTTGTATGCCATTTACTTCCAGACATCTACAGATTCCAAAAAAGTGAGTAGAATAACTGTTGTTCAGTGAGTATAATAAAAAATGTTGCCACTTGAGCAACAATGGACTTGTATGAAGCTAGAGATTAGCTCTAGGTAACGATTTACGAACCATAGAAAAAATAGTGTTTTGAAGTTGTCAAGCATTTGCCACATACACATCCACACATATACCCAGGCGTCCAGTTGCACGCGAGCGAACGCAGCTGCAGCCGGAAGTGAAAATGTGTTAAACAATTCCCGTTATCCCATACCGCAGAAAGTTGCATGGCGAAGTTTTGTTTTGCTCCGTTTGTTTGTGTCGTTGTTGCAATTGCGGTTGCCGCTGCTGGAACTGCTTCCATTGCCCCATGTTGAAGCCGTTTACAGCTCCAGCAACAGCTATTGTCGCCCATGTTTTCAGCTCATAAAGTTTGCTTGTTGCTCTTGTTTTGTTGTTCTGTTATTGTGTAAATTGAGTGCAATTAAATTGCAGTCGTTAATGCCATAAAGAGGGCAAATGCGGGTAGCTGCAAGGAGAGGTAGGCAGATTAAGGGTAGAATTGGTGTGAAATTCCATTGTGTGGTTTGTTGCATAACGACTGCAACTGCTTGGTGGAGTGCCGTAACATTGAACGTAAACCATTTATGCTGAAATATGTACGAACCAATATCGGCCTCACAACAGTGGTGTGTAATATAATAGCAGTGCGAGATTTTAATGATTGATGTTACTTTTGGCTTTGCTAATTTTTCTCTAATTTTGGTGAGAAAGGCTTAGGCTTGAAGAGTTTATTAGATGCTGAATTTATGCCTAGGCTCTCTTTCAGCTTATATCCCTTACAAACTTTGACCTGAAATCCAGGAGAGTTATAAGGAAAGCTCAACAGCCTAGACTATTTGGCAGTCGCATGTAACGGTCATACGACAATCCTTATTTCCCAGCACAGCATAGTCTGATGGCGGTAGGAATACTTTCATCAAATTTTCTTCGATAATCAGCGTTGAGGAATATTTCAGCGAACCCTTACAATCACCATATTGAGAAGTGGCTGGATGCTCAATTCTTGGGTGGAAGAGACTACGCCAGGAAGAACGATGAGAAAATTGCTCTCATTTTTGCATGGAAAGTTTGACGGCGAGTAGTTGCTTGCGAAATAGGCAGCTTATATGTTCTCGACCCGACTAACGCCTGTTATCTGACTTAAAGACGTAACTGAAAAGTGGGAGCATATCTTTCACTCACCACTTACCGGCGGACGAACAACTGCCACCATGTGGAATATTAGGACGTTGCCCACATGTTAACGCTACATATATACGAGGACGACGCGCTGTGGTAGTACTGAGAAACAAAAACCTGATTTCGCAAGGCGTGTTAGCTGAAGGCTTAAGATGCTTTCTGATGGAAAAATACCATCCTAAATCCTAGCACCAAATTCGGACGATGATGAAGTGTTTTAGACCACAGATATTTCCTGCAGGAAAAGTTCAATTTCGATACAATACAATACAAACTCAACGAACGGAACTTACAGTATTTATGAAGCGGACAATGTTCCTTCTTGGATTTCTTTGTTATTTTGGTTATCTTTAAGAATAAACAACTGACAAAAGCTAACGCAATCATTTCAAGATTCTAGTAGAGTCTACCGAATGCTTACAACTTTTCACACTTTTCACACTTTTTATGTATTTCATTATTACCCACCAGTGTACTTACCAGAAAGCCACAGTTATTCGTACCATAAGGGTGCAAGTGGTACTGTACTGTTTGCTGTTATTGTGTAACATTTATTTTTTCGCACCATTTCCGAGTGGTCATCTGCGGTTTTGGCCTTGCCCCCTATTCTCAATCGTAAACGTAAGCTTGTTCATCTTCTTGAGCGCCTTCGTGATTTCATTGTGATCCCAGCGTGTCTTCATTGGTGTGAAGTAGAGTGCAGAGCAGTGCAGTTTGCTTTGTTTTTGTTGTTGCTGAAACGATTGTATTGTAACGCATTGTAGTATTTCTCAATTTACACTTTCGTGGTTTTACAGATGCGCCAATACACATTCGGTGGCATTTGTTTCATGCACTTCACTGGTAATATATATAAGGCTTAAGCTCTTCGGACGCACTTCGTCCATCTGCATCTGCATTTTACTCCAATTTTTTCACTCTATATAACTGAAGTGATTGTCGCATGCTCCATTTGGTTGAGAACAATTAAAATGGCTTGTTGTTGGTGTCTTGTTCACTGGCTATTTTAGCTTGTTTCCTTTGAGGTGTACTTGATGTGTATGTGTGCTTTTGCCAGGGACCCGGTAATTTTTGAATTTTGTAAAAAAAATTTTTAAAAATTGCAGACAACTTTTTCAGAATCTTCCTTTTTGGAATCGAGTACTTCCTTGGAACCGCTTACTTTTTTGGAACCGGTTACTTTCTTTACCGGGTACTTTCTTAAAATTGATTATTTTTTGGAACCGGATGCTACACTGGAACCGGTTACTTATTTTGAACCAGTTACATATTTTCGAATTGATTACTTTTTTTGAACCAGTTTGATTTTTAACCGGTTAACTTTTTTAGAACCCGTTACTCGTTTTGAACCGGTTCCTTATTTGGAAATGCTTGCTTATTGAAGCTGGTTATTGTTTTGATCCAGTTACTCTTTTAAAAGTGGTTACTCCTTTGTAGCGGGTTGCGTTTGGCAATCGGTTACTTGTTTTCGAACAAAAATTTTTTTTTTGAATTAATTATTATTTGTAAAATGATTACTTATTTAGAAAAAGATACTTTTGAAATCGGTAAATTTTTTGGAATGTGTTATGTTTTAGGAACCGATATCGTTTTTAGAAACGGGTATTTCGGAATCGTTTGCGTTTTAGAACCGCTTAGTTTTTTTGAGCCGGTTAGTTTGGTAAATTTTGGGAACCTTTTTTTGGAATTGGTTACTGTTGGAAACCGACTATTTTAGTGGAACCGGTAAATTTTATGAAAGCGGAAATTTGCAAGCATTTTCTCTTTTGGAATCGATTACATCTTTGAAACCGATCACGTTTTTGGAATCTGTTACTTTTTTGAACCTGATAATTTTGAAACGGGTTGTTTTTGAATCGGTTACTTTTTCGTAACCCGTTACTTATATTGCAACGATAAATTATGAACCCGGTTAATTATTTTGAACCGGTTAAATATTTTTTAATTGTTTACTATTTTTGAAGCGGTTAACTTTTTTAGAACTCGTTACTTGTTTTGAACCAATTAATTTTTTGGAAATGCTTGCTTATTTGAAGCTGGTTACTTTTTTGAATGGGTTACCCTTTTGGAACTGGTTACTCCTTTGTAACGGATTTTTTTGGAACTAATTATTTTATGGAAAACGGTTATGTACTTATATAGAAAAAGGTATGTACTTTTTGAACCGTTTACTTTTTCGGTATAGATTACTTTTTTGAAATCGGTAAATTTCGCTTTCGCTTTAGAACCGTATAGCTTTTTTGAGCCGGCTAGTTTGGTAATTTTTTGGAACCAGTGTTTTTTTTGGAATTGATTACTATCGTAAACCGACTATTTTTGTGGAACCGATACATTTTATGAAATCTGTTTCTTATTTGGAAGCGCTTACTCTTTTGGAACCGATTACATCTTTGAAACCGACCACGTTTTTGGAATTTGTTACTTTTTTGGAACCTGTTAATTTTTGAAACTGGTTATTTCTGAAGTGGTTACTTTTTCGTAACCACTTTGTTTTTTGGTACCGGTTCCTTTTTTGGCACTAGGTACTTTTTGTAACCGGTTACTATTTTGTTAATTCAAAGACTTTTTGTATTTAATTAGCGAGCTTTGCTCATATTGCTTTATACAATGGTTTTTGTAATTGATATTAGAGAAAAATTGTAAGTTTACAAACGGCGATGGTTACTAGGACATGTTAGCTGATGAAGAAGTGAAATTCAGAAACATGTCCTAGTAACCATCGCCGTTTGTGAACTTAAAATTTTTCTCTAATATCAATTACAAAGACTTTTTGCTGAAGTGATTTAATACCTTAGAAGCGGTTAGTTTTTGGAATTGCCTCCGTTTTTGAACACGCTTCTCTTTTTGAAATCGGTAAGCGTTTTGGACTCGGCTTTTTTTGGAATTTGTTGCTGTTGGAAACCGGTTATTTTTGTGGAAACGATTACTTTTCTGGAATCGCTTTCTTTTTTGGGGTTTATTATCCCTTTCAACCGATGACTTTTTGTGAGTGGATACCTTTTCAAATCGGTTACTCTTTTGTAACCGGTTACTTTTTGGCCAGTACTTTTTCGATTCAGAAAACAAAAATAACTGTAAATTAGTACCCTTGTTTTTACACTTCCACACACCCAAGCACTCACACCTTGACTCACTTACATACATGCGCGCACATTTCTTGCACCGTTTGTGTGGTTTTGTGTTGGCGCTATATTAACCGGTAATTTAATTGTAACGTTAATGAGGTTATGTATGTTTGCACCGTTGTCTTTGCAATTTGAATTTGTAATTATGTATGCATGTGTGCGTGTATGTGTCTGCTTTGGTTTGGATTGTTTTAATGGACTTCATCAGTAAATTAGTTGCTGCTCTGCAGATTTGTTGCACGAAGCTCTCTAATCGAAAGTTTTCCTGTTGCAACTTAATTAAATTGTTGTTGAAAGCGAAACGACGTGTTTCGTGTTGTATTGTTAAATTAATCGAGCTATTAAGCGCAGCTTTGTAATTTATTCTAATTGATTTTTTAAATGATCATGTGCTTCTACGTGCTAAGCTTGGTAATGATTTGAGTTTCGTATGCGTTTTTCTCAAAAAGTTGAGAATGAAGAGAACTCTCATCCCTTATTTCCTAAGGCTAGACCTTGAAGCACGGCTTATTAAGGTCAGTTCGAGTCCGGACACCCGGCAGACTCAAATTTGCTTTTGTATATACATGAGACATCCACGTTACAGTTACCTAGAATATTGCTTTGATTTGGTTCCTAATTAGGAAATATCACACACTTTATGCTTAAGCGCTGCAACTTGAGCTTTGATGGCGGTTCAATGATCGGGCAGCTTGAAATTGTGGCTTACACCGAGATGCTGATACGAAACCCTCTACCAACCTTCTGTTCTATCTACGATCTGTTAACTAGTTAATTAGTCAACTACTCAAGATGATCGCAAAACGCTTAAATCGGCTTCTCCCCAAACCAGGTTAAACAAGTGATGAAGGAAAATCATTTCCAAATACATTCATCAGTTATCCTCCTTGGCTCACCTGTAACAGTACAAGGAAATCAGGGACCTCCTAGCTCTATCCTCCACAAAAGACAGATACGATATTTAATCAGAAATTATCACTGGAGCGCTCCCAATGAAGGAAGCAATTGTTGTTGTTGCGGTTGTAGCGATAAGGACACTCCCCGAAGGCCTTGGGTGTTGATGGTCCTTAGCCGAATGCAGATTTGGTACGTTCCGTTACCAAGTCCAACCATCTCGGGAACGATTTGTTATGACCACATGCGACCTTCTAGGCAATCCCGCCCTCCCACCGCCTAGATCCATGAGAAGTTCGAGGTCGCCAGAGCCTCGGCTGTTAATGAAACAGGATTCGCCACGGATAGGTGAGGTTGACAATTGGGTTTGGAAAAGCTATATATTGCGCTAGCAACCTGAAAAGGTTGCGCTACACAAACCCTTGAAACTGGTATTCTAGTCGCCGCTTAAGACAGGCATATCTACCATGGGTATATTCTAACGCCCTAACCCGCTTGGGGTTAGAAGTAGGGATTATATATCAATTCGCAAAAGGAAAAAATTCCATTCCAATCCGCTTGGCTAAGCCTATCTAACCACCGGTTGTAGAAATGCGAAATGCAGGATTTGCAGGCCATTTGAACAGCCACTAGTCCAGAGTAGATGAGACGGAACGTCACATGTGATGCGCCTATGCATTCCCTGGAGTATGGGTCGACTGTTGAACAGTGAATTTAATAAATTCAACTAGTTTAGTTTAGGTTGATTTTAAAGCCAAAAAAGACCTTTTCTATGGTCTCAGATAGTGCTATTATCGGTGCGTGACAGTTCCATTTCGTCAAATGTCTGCCCAACAACAAAAATAATCAAGAAGAATAGGCCCGTCCCTACTTGACCTTCCAGACGCAGCGAGGACCTACCTGATCCATTGCTGCCTTAGGTAGGTCTCAAAAGAATCAAATCGACTATCATTCGGATAATATGTCCTTTTCGGCAGAGCAGATGTACTTTCATCTGCTGAACCAAGTCTATTCTTGTGTACAGCTTGCACAGTTCGTATTCATTAAGCCTTCTGCAGTCGAATAATCCATGGTTCAGCACATATGCCATATAAGCTTTTACGTCATTAATTAAAACAGGTTAAATGAGGGCTGAAAAAAAAAATGCAACTGCGCTTGCCTGTTTCGTCAGGAAATACTTTGGCCTGGATAGTATTGTTATCGGATCTGCCTATCAAAGCATAGGAAAAAGAAAGCATCCACTCCGTTAGAAAGACCCGGCCGAAAACAACACGCTGACTTCCATTTTAGGGGAGGGGGGGGGGAAGATTTTGTTTGAAATGTTAAGCTGTGCTGTAACAACAAGGATAATGTAAGAACAAGATAATGAAACCTATTCACACATATGTATGCTTGAATAAAGTTAACAGCTAGTTCAGGTTGAACTGACCGGTGAATAAAGGTCTCACATAAACTGAATTAGTCTAGCCATGATTCGTTTGACGACCAAACGCAAGAACCACAATCAGATGCCAGGACTTATGTTATAAAATAACTCCGTCCTCTTGGCAAATACTAAACGTGTTCTAGGACCTAGCTTAAATTCTGCCTCGAAATCTGGCAACTTTGTCCCCCCTTTTAGCTGCAGCCTCGACCTGGCGAGCCCAGGACAAGAACACAGAACGTGCTCAACTGCTTCTATACGTAGTATGCTGTTACTGACGAGGCCTAACTTATAAGCATGTGACGCCAGAAGGTAGTAATTAGAAGTTAACAGTGAGTGTAAATATACTTAGGCTAAAGAGGGTTTGTTATAAGGTACATCAGCGGAGTTTTTGAGAATGGGTTCCGCGAATATCCCTTTCAGGTTGCAAATCAACACTTTCTTCCTTTTTAGAAGACGTCTCTCTTTGAGATAACGCTCAAACACAACCGGCCCTGTTGTTATCATTCTTATTCCTTCTCATCGTACCAGATATCTCTCCGAGAAAAATTCCAGAAAAATCCTAACAATAATCTCAATTTTTCGCCCGAGTCAAGGAAAAAAGCCTGGATTTAAATCCGGGACTTCAAAGCCTCCAAGCGTTTTCAATTCATGTAACAACTGTGCAAATTCGATTCACACAGATTCGGAGGAGACTGTTGTTTATCTACGCATTCCTTGAAAACATGTAATTAATTTTTAATGTTACCAATATATTTTATTTTAATTGTTTGATACTATCGTGTAATAAAATAGCATATTTACGTAATATTTTTGAATGCTTGCCAAAGCGAATTTAGTACCAGGTATTGTTATCCTAACCACGGTTGCCACTTTGGTCCATTTGGACCAAAAATGGTCCTCTCCAACCCCATTTGGTCCGCTGGTCCGCTGGTCCCTTTTTACCAGTTTTGTTCCTTTTTAGGCGGTAATCAAGATTGTTTGTTTCCACTCAGGAAAAAATGTTCAACACTGCCCAAGAAATTTTCCACACCTTAATTAACCCTTATAAAATTTATAATTTACCTCAATGGAACAATGGCACTTCACCTAGCTGGTAGTTTAGAAAAGTGTTAGATCTTGAAGCAAACCAATTTTCGTTAATTGTTGATGAAACGAGCAGTCAATCAGAAAATCTTGTTTTGGTGGCTAGATATGTATTTAGACCGGTTATCAAACACTTTTCGTGATAGATTTTTGTCACTGTTTGAGCTTAAAAAAGTTGTTATAAATGCACGTGCATCTCAAAGAAATTTGACGGAGTTGTCCACTGATAAAGTCATTCTTGTATTGGAAACCAAACAAAAGAACGAGACTAATTTGTTTTATATTAAGTGCACTTACGACTGTTTTATATTCAAGTTATGCGTGCAAGCATATCGATATCTAATGAGAGTTTGTGAAACAATATATCGACATGCCAAACAAATGGTGATCCCTAAAAAATGTTTACAAAGAAATCCTATGTAAAAATTTTGAAAGCGTTACTTTTCGTTTGGGATATCGATTTTTAAATTTGTCTCACATTGCACAAAACAAATTGATGAGTTTTAGGAATTTCAAGGCTATTGTGTTCTTCACACTCCGATGCGGATATATTTCCTATTTTTGTTAATAGCGTTTCTGCTATACAAATGTCAAATTCAATACCACTTACAGAATTAAAAGTTTCTATATATATATGATCTGCACGAAAGAGTTCAATCAGAAAATGTTAGTCTTCTGATATTATTCCATCAATATGAAGCACCCTGTGAGTAATTTTAGGTACAATGATTATATCAAAATATTTGATATTTAAAAAATGTCAGCGTATATAATTTAGAATTTTAAGTATCTTATTGGAAGTAACAGAAACTTTAATAATATTGTAACGAATTTACTTGCAAATCCTCTTATTTGCAACTTTCTGCTAAGTTCGAATCATTAAACTGTTGAATAAATAACTCCAATATTTAATAATGCAAAATGGCCTTTATTAAAGTATTTACAATAAATAACTCTACTATTGCCCGACAGATTGCATGCTTAATCAAAACTGATTCTAGCGCCTCTACTATTGCTGCCTTTTAAACTCTTTAATTTCCTCGTTGCATCTTCTAGGCGCTTCTGTTCTAGCATCTACTAGTTGGTTATCTGCTATAATTATAACTACAGATGTACGGGTATAGCTCTCATATGCGCGTGTGTTTTTGAGCGACACTTCCACAATTATAATTGCATATCTCAGATAAGACAGGAAGAGTAAAGAATTTAATAAAAAACAAGTAAGGACGGAACCGTCTTCGGCTGTGCCGAAGACTTCATATCTTTCATGAATGGGGCTGTACAATAATCTTATCCCGTTCGTAATCTCAAAATAATCGGATGTATAAAATAAGAAATATATAGTGAAGAGATGTACATACCTAAACGATTTTTAAGATAAATATAAAATAAAAAATGGCAAAAAACCACCTTATCTGAACGATCGGTTGTATGGGATATATATTATATATAGCTCCGATCGAAATGATTTTTTCATGAAATCCTCTATGATATATTAGAATAAATATCACCAAGTTTAATATTGGAAATTAAGGGAGAAATTGCCAAAAACCTTACTATCTGAACGATCGGTGGTATGGGATATATACTATATATAGCTCCAATCAAAGTGATTTTTTTTAGAAACTCTTCTATGATATATTAGAATATATATCACCGAGTTTCACGTTTGTACTTTCTAAATTGCGGCAGGAATGACCAAAATCGTCTTATCTGAACGATCGGTTGTATGGGAGATATATGTTATACTGGTCCGATCCAACCGGATCCGACAAATGTCTAATATAATAAAAAATACATTCTTGTGCCAAATTTCATTGAGATATCTCAAAATTTGAGGGACTAGTTTGCCTTCAAACAGACAGACGGACGGACAGAAGGACGGACAGACGGACATGGCTATATCAACTCAGTCCGTCGCCCTGATCAATTCGGTGTACTTGATGGTGAGTCTATCTTCTATATTTCTCAACGCTACAAACATCGGACCAAAGTTAATATACCATTTCATGTTCATGAAAGGTATAAAAAATGGAGCACCCAGCTATTGGAAACAATTTTTTTTAAACTTTTGGACTGATTTTATAATAAAATTGATACAACGGAGCTTTGAAGAAAGTTAGTTTAAAAATAAGATTTTTATGTAAATAAAACTGAACTAGTTGTATGAGTTAACCGGGGATTGCCCGTATCGCTTCAAATGTATGAAAACGTTTATTTCAAGCAATTTTTAATTTTATAATTTATTTAATAATTTGGGAAAAATTTAAACAACGTGACATCAGGACGGACAAGGCGACAGCTGATTCGAGTATACCTTGTAAATCTCTTCAAAGCCTTTTCTCCCGGGATTGGGAGTCGAACCCGCACTCCTACGATAGTAGAAATGGTTATAAACGCATTCAGCTACGTCATGCCTTAAAGCATTTAAAGCGATAGGGAAATCCCCGGTTAACTCATATAAGTAGACAACATTTGGTTAACTCGTTGTAGGTCTATAAATAGAACAAAAACAGCAACAATACCAAGTTTCTCTGAAAACCGCCTTACAAACATGCATAACTTCAACACGTAACTACATGCGAAGTATGTGATGTGTGGAAGATAATATATGCGAAAGAAGGCAATTGGGGAAAACTTTACAACAACTAAGGCATGACGTAGCTGAATGCGTTTGTAACCATTTCAACTATCGTAGGAGTGCGGGTTCGACTCCCACTCCTGGAAGAAAAGGCTTTGAAGAGATTTACAAGTTATAATCGAAACAGCTGTCGCCTTGTCCGTCCTGATGTCACGTTTAATAATAATTTTTCCCAAATTATTAAATAAAACTGAACTAGTTTGGCTTGCGGCACGGGTTTTCATCTAAGATTTTTCGTTAAAACAGTTATTTATATACGACTTTTTGTTAGAATGAAAGTGTGTGTGACTTTGTCTTTACCACAACCTGAAATTAAAGATTTTACAAAGAAATCGACACATTCGTGATATGCCGAATTGTTTGTAAGCCAATTAAAACTTCAAAAATTTGGTCCATTTTTCGATGAATTTTGGTCCCAAATAAAAACATGGTGTGGCAGCCGTGATCCCAACCACTGACTCTTTCTTCTCTTGCTAATCGAAGACAATCAATATTTTTTTTTGTTGTTCTCAAGGCAAATGCATACAGGTGGTAAAAAAGCGAATTCAACCAATTCGCCGTGCAGAAGAATGTCAAGTCAAAAGAAAATTTTGATGGATTTCGATTAACTGACATATTGTTGTACAAGGCTTTGTATGGAAAATTATCAAGAAGAAGCAATCGCCGTTCTTCTTCTGTACGGCGAATTGGCTGAATTCGCTTCGCCATCACCATGTGTAGATATGCCTTGAATGCTTGCAAACAATGCGTACATTGGTCTTGCTTCGTTCTTCGTTAATCAACAACCAAAGCACCACAGTTCACATATGAAAAGCCCTGCTCTAGATCCATTAGAAAATCGAATACTTGAAGATCATGTTAGACGTGTTTTCTACCGCCAGAATCTTGTAAGTCGGGTCTGGTCAATATCACCAGGCGATTCGTCTATTATGCAGATAACAGGAAGAAGAGATTCGCTCTAGAAAAGTTTTATGCAAAGAAAACTTATATATTTTATAACTCAAGTACCTACTGGTACTAAATTAGGGGTTTCGTCGTCACCCAGTTCAGTCTATGTGAGGTCTTAATGCAGAGTGGAGAGTTTAGGTGTTTATCTAGTCGTGAACAGCATATGGGTGTCAACTTTAAAATTTATTTCACGAATTATCAATAAGGCCAATGGCCCGACTTAATCAACGATTAATAGCACCTGTCAAAATGATATATGTAAGAATGTATACGATATGCCAAATATAATTCCACACCTACTTACACAAAAGATATAATGCTAATTTTGCTGCTTCTTCTTCATAAAATCCCGTTACAAATTTAAACTTAAGACAAGTAGCGCTTTTGTTTTTCCGCCACCCACTCGACGACCATCAGTCATTTTAAAGCGCTTCAACGCGCTGTCAAAACATTTTCAAAAGTGACAAAATTAATGGCCACTTTGCTAGATATGAGAGAATGAGAAAGAAAGAAAGAAAAAGAGATAGCAAACACATACTAAAGCATAATGTTTGCTAATAAATATGATTCGCGGTAGTAAGTAGCAAAGATCTGAAGGAGTAGTATTAGCTTCGCTGTTTGCAAACGCGACAGAATTTTCTTTCTCTACTTTCATATTTGTAAAATATAAATTGCGCCAACCAAGCGTTGCATACATAAGGGCGCTTGGTTACATTTAATGATATAAGCTTAAGCTAACATCATATATTTGTAAATGCTGTTAAATATTTATATACTTACGGAAGATACGAGTATTTTAGCACCTGCCCCTGATGCCAACAATAAGTCTTTAACAGTTTTACAGTTTTACCAGCATCCGTGACTGTTGTCTCTCCCCTAATTTAAGTTGGTCGAGTATCAGCACTGCAGACAAGCTACAGTTCACAAATTGGCTTGTTTGATGTGACGGCAGGTGTGAGTATGTGGCTGTTTTGTACATATGTGTAAGTATATGTTTCAGATGACAATATTTCATTTGACACAATATCCTCTAAAACTTTGCCACTTTTCACTCGAGTTGTAAATTAGCTTAGAAATAATTTGTCAAGAAGGTAGTGCTGTGGCGGCTAGTGATTTGGGGAACAAGCATGAGGAAATCTTTAAAAAGCAAAAAGTAAGAGCGGATGGGTTTGTGAGTTGCCACATTGCATTCAAACCAAGAAGTAGGCAACAAGTAAGCATCCCAAGCCTTCAAGACAGATAACCGATTGTTTTTCTTATACCCAACTGGTAGTTTTAATATCGGGAAGAGCTACGAGAACTGGTTATCAAATTTCTTAGAACAGAATAATCATCTTATATTTTAATCAGACACGCAGCCAAGTACAAGTATAGAAATGAGCACCTTATGGACAGAAACACTGTGTCCATGTATTCGAAAAGCTCATAATCAAACCTCATTCGGCAGACGCTGTTGTCATCACGGACAAGACCATAAATCTTCCTAAGTATTCTTCTATCGAACCGCAATGATGAGAGAATAATGGAGGACAAATTTCATTCGTCTAGAGGAGACTTTACTTTTCAATTGCCTGCTCAATCTAAAGTTGCCTAGAGCGATTTTCTGTTTTATTTTTAAGCTGATATTATTTTCGATGTTAATGCTATTTCCTAGATACACGAAACCTTTTATAGGGTCGAGTATAAAACCGTCAACCGTGAAGTCGCAGTCAATGCTCATATCTGAAGCGCTGTCTGGATTTAAGTGTCTCGAAGAGGTTTGGCAAAGCCTTCCCACGCTGTCAAAAGCTGCTTTGAAGTCGGCAAAAAGATAACGTCATATCGGTTTCTTTTTTTACCGAAGGTCTTCTACAAGATTTGACGTAATGTAAAATCTGGTCGATTGTAGATTTATCGTGTCTGTAGCTGATAAGGTCCACTCAGCTTCACTTATTTGCACAATACGCTGGATGTGCGATGAAAAGCATAGATCTGCAGGATCGCAGGGGTTCGCAGGATCAGCTTTCACTTGAATTGGAAAGAGTACACTTAAATTACTACCGGCAGGTATGCCCTCGTCTGACCATATCTTGCTTAGAAGTTGATGCATGGTCTTTACCGCCCTGTGTGAGAACAGCTCGGCGGGTAGTCCCTCGTAGCACTGAGCTTAGCAGGTATATTCCTATTTTATCTTTCAACAATCGTTTGGTTAAACGTATATTCCGTTGATAGAATTGGGATTTGGCGTGCAAGATCTCCTCGCTATATAGCATTAAGGATGAGTCTTCTTCTCTCTCTACCCAACACTTGGCCTTATTCATTCATCAACCGCATAGTCGATTTAGGCTGTAGTGTAAAAAAATAGGCCAGTTACCCCTATCTGCCATAATTGACACAAATTTAAAGCAGTGAGAGAGATAAAGTCTTCCTCCACTTGCCTCCTCTCCCAAATCTGTGGACATCTCTCTCTTCCTCTGCTTCAGAAAAACGGTTCCGAAGGAATACTTTCTGTCCGGAGTGCCTTCATCCTTTTGCATGATATTATATAGCCAGTGAAGCTCTTGAGGATTTACTTATTTCTTATTTGCGTGGCTGTGTTGGTACTATAATTATTTTCCGAGGTAGCGCGACATTACTCAACATATCAATTATTTTTCCGGGCACGCTGGAAAACTTTGATGTCCGCATCGATGGTCCGTAGTGGAGAATAAATGCACTCCTACTGCTTTGTTGCATTGTATGGTCAACGGCTGCTCTGATCGAGTTGATCTGAAAACCCGGTCCAGTAATCAGCAGCTTTCTGCTTTGTGAGCAGGGGCTGTGAGGTCTTGATTGCTGCAAGGTAATAATCTGAGTCGCTATTTTTAACTGGATGCGGACAAAATTAACATGCTCGTTTACTGCCGGTACTGCATCCGTCAACATCGATAGCACAACCCAACACACAACAACAACAACAATGACAGTACTTGCAGTCGAACACTTTTTCACGCCACAAAACCAACACTGTGGCGTCTACTAACGCGTTCCTTCTTCTGACCACTGTGGTGAGCGTTGATAAGATTTATTGCCGTCCTGCTTTGCCCCAAATTTGAGCTTGCCTGTATTGAGATGTCTTGAAGTGGACGTCTACAAGCCGCATATTTGTAACATTTGCTGATAGGGTTCGGATATTCCAGCATATGTTCGCAAATCATAGTCCTACAAGTGTTTCAGTCATATTGTTCTTACGTTTTTTCATTGGCATATATTTTAACGTCACTGGTACAAGATTTGGATTTTAGTCGCCTCCTATGATTATCGTCCTGCACTGCGGATAGATAGATAGATAATTGTTGAGGATTACACTGCTATTGGTCTATTGTGCCTTATTTCCTTCACAGCACCTCATCCACGCCGACTTCCTCGATGAAGCTTAGTATTTCACTTACGGATATGTTCTAAGCCCCCTAACGTGTTTGAAAGGTAATAATGTTATATATAAAGTGATCCTTCGATATCTTGCGACACGGTCAACTCAATGAAGTACAAAATGACAATTCTGAGGACATATATACTGAGGACATATATATTCTTATATAAACTATATCACTTGTCCTTAATTCACTTAGTGCTTAGTCCAATTACTGAATATACATACATAAAAGCTCATCAATGAATTCATACAAGCCTTATGTACATATGACTGGGTTGTACATACTTAAAAGCATACATCCCATCTTCTATCTAAGAAGCAAGTGTCTTTGTTGCAGCACACTGGGAATTGGAACAACTGTCCTCATGCTGCGCCGAAACTCTATATTTTCATGTATTACTTTTGGAAAGCACTTAGATGCATATGTGCTTTTTGAGAGTACAGACACATATACACACATACACACTTATGGATGTATTGCAGAAGCATCATCTCGCAGATTTCTTCATTTCTACATCTTTGGAATTTTAGTTTGTCCTGTCTTTTTTTTATCTCTTTCGAAAAGCAGTAAAATGCTTTCATTTTTTGACATTTTTTTGCTTTTCGCAGCACTCAGCTTGTGCCATATGTCCACAAGGAAATCTACGTATTTACATACATATATCCTATATACCATGCTTGCGTTATATGTATGCGTAGAAAGAGAAACAAATATTCAATATGTAAGTATTTAATGGAATCATACGTTTGAGAGTTTAATTTAGCGTAAACCAAAAATTAAAAATATTTTAAAAAGTATTCATGTATATATTCATATCAGAGCTGCCGGATAACTTTCAATCCACTTAAACGATTTAATAATAACAGTTTTATGAGAAGATATTTTTTTCTGTATTTGAACGGAGTCCCTACGAAAATCGATCGCCTCGGAAAGAAACGTTGGCCTTAATAATGTAGGCAGCTACTGTGGCTGATGAGCCGAATCACATTACCGAATAGCATCGATAAAATTAGTTCATGATACGGTGAAAGCAAGACAGAGGCAGTCCGTTGCCAAAAGAGAAAAAAGTATCTTCGGGCTGAAGAACAAGCATCGATCGGCCGAGGACTGTGAGACAGGCTAGCCGCAACAAAAAACCATGTAATTCCCAAGATGTGGGTCAAAGAGAGCCAAATACCGAGAGAATTAGTGGTTGTATAACTGGCATAGAGCTGGATATAGTTAGCGTGGTTAAATGCCAAAGTTAGCTTATGTTTAAAATCCGTTTAAGTCAGAGAATACAATGGCAGGCAACACTGGGACTCTAGATTTCTTTGAAAGGATGAGTGCTTACTTATCGTAGCAATTTGCTTAGGTAGATGTCTAAATAAAGATGGAGATCTGCAGAGAGTAATCTGATATATGTTATAATGAGGATAATGCTGGTCGAATCGTTTGATAGTCTACATAATTCCTTTCAGTGGGGTGCTAAAATGGGCTCAAGTTGATAAGCCGCAACAACATCGACAGCAGGATATGTTTCTAGAAACTGAAATAAGCGGGACAGATAAATAAGCCTCGACAGTAAAATGGCTTTGAGCGAACTCGTCTTGATTGAGAAGGATTCGTCCGGGCCAGGTGCACTGTCTTTCATTTGGGGGATCGGTTTATGGGCTTAAAAAGCAGTGACCAAAGGAGGGAGGCTGAAGTCATTATAATAATAATAATAATAAACGAAAATGCCTGTCTAATTTCATCACTGAGGACCTCGCGGCAGACGCTATCGAGCACCAAAAAGAACTGCCCGCTATTCGGACATCCTGTCACTTAGAACACAGGAAAAGGACCCATCAGAAGACTTCAAAAGTTGGTTGACGCAGAAGAAAAAAAACGGACGACTTTAGGAGGATAAGGTCAAGCAGCTCTTTTAATTTACGCTGTACTAAATTTTAAATTGCCTATAAATTTGCGGGACAAGATTACATGATTTATAGAGACTACGAACTGCACCAGTTTTTTTTCTTCATGAAGTGGATCAGGGATCGGCATTTTCAAAAAACAAAAAAGGGCGGCTGGTTATGAATGGGAGAGGAAAGGGAAGAATAGAGCGAAGGGTGGGAGAAAATGAAGAAAAAGGACTTTACTTAAAATATGGCAAAAATACTGGTATCTATGGAATACTTTTATTCGTTGAATTCGGACCAGGAACGGATATGATCATAATAACGCTGTAAGATGGAGGAAAGAAGAGATACAGTAAGGAAGAAGGAAAAGTAAAACGCGAGAGCGAGGACTAATACGAAGAAAGATATACTAGATAAATGAGTATAAAGTGAGAGGATAAAAAAAACCCAGAAAGTGCCAAAAAGCAGAGAAGAAAAGGCAATGAGAGGATGTGACAGAGGAAAGTAAGTTACAGAGAAACGAAGGAAGAAGGGATTCAAGGTGTTGATAAGCGCAATACAAAGCTTAATAGTTTCAAAACTTCCGCAACCCAATTTTCAACCACACCTACGCGAGGGGAATACTGTTACAAATATGAATTTATCATACACATATTTAGTAGGCGAAGCTCTGGCGACCCCAAGTTTTTCATGGAACTAGTGGGTGGGGCGAGATGGCCTAGAAGGTTTAATGTAGTCATATAAATCCTTCCCGAGATGGTCGTGCTTGTACCTTTAAAGTGCTTTGTTACCGGAACGTATTCGTATCTTTATATCCGGCAAAGGACCATCAACATCGATAACACTCACCAAAACCTTCGGGGAGTGTCTTATAATACAACAGCAACAACAAAAAGGCCTAGCAGCAGAAGACAGTTGAAATATCTTAAAAATAGGCCAATTAGATAATGGTAAAGTTCAGAGCCTGACTAGTTCACAGATGGTATAGATTTTAAGTACCGGGGCTTCTTCTAGTTGCTGGAGTAAAGCCCTCTTACTCGTAACACCCCAATATATCGTAAAGAGTGTTCCTGCGATTACAAAAGCAATAGGAACAACCTTGGAAAGCTAGAAAAAGAAGGCAGAATTTGGAGTTGTAAACGAGCTGAAAAAAGTATAAAAAAAATTCAAAATAATATGCTAAAGGCAACAAAATAATCGAATATAAAAACACATAATAAGCACTTTACACATTTCATTTCAATTCAGTGAACTCAAAGTCCTAAACTCATTCCATTACCAAAAATAAAATCGAATTGTCCAATAATAGCAATGATTGTATGTGCGTATGCTTAAAAAAATAGCTCTATGAATTGAATGCTTGAAAAGTTTTGCGGCAGCAACAAAAGTAGCAATTTTGGCTTTGTGTGTGCGTTTCAATACGCAATAAATATGTGAATATGTGTGTATGTATGCGTGCTTGAATGTCCTTCCTAAAAATCAACTTTATTTGATGAAACATAAGAATTTTATGTAGCGCAAAATATGTGGAAAAATGACTCAAATAAAAAGCTTGTTATACTACAATAATATACCCATACACAGATGTTTCTGTTCTTGTTTCCGTTGTTTGTTATATATAAAAAATTGTGTATTAAAATCAAATGACATGTCGCTAACAACAAAACATTGTCATTAAATTCAATGCGCCAAAGTAAATTTTAATAGCTCATTTCCATCACTCGAAAAAGGACACAGTTGGGCATTAGGGATAGTTGATGTACTTAAAATTCATTTATATATATATATTAGGGCGGGTCGATTTAAAAATCGCTCATTGCTCTGTGAAAATCGTATTCTAGGGATTAAAATAAGAAACTTTGCCGAAGGAACCATACCTCTAAAACGAATTCTGGTGTCCCCCAATTTGGGTCGAACTTTTGGGTAGGGGCAAATTTTGAAAAATCCCACTTTGACCCATTTAGAGTGCTCCAATCGAGTCCAAATGTATGACCGACCCCCACTAACTTTGGAGGCCCGACCCACCGATGCCAGTGGCACACTCCCTGGTACCCCCCTGGAGGTTCACCATACAAACATTTCAAATTATTTTATAGCAAATTTTTTTATTTGTCTATACGTAATAATAAAATGTTACGTATACGCAGTGGTGCACCTCTTTTCAGTTGGTATGGATATGTTTGTGCTGATTTTTTTATGTAAAGTGCAAAACCGGCGATTTTTTGAAATGTTTGTATGGTGAACCCCCAGGGGGTTCCAGGGTGTGTGCCAATGGCATCGGTGGGTCGGGTCTCCAAAGTTAGTGGGGGTCGGTCATACATTTGGATTCGATTGGAGCAATCTAAATGGGTCAAAGTAGGATTTTTCAAAATTTACCCCTACCCAAAAGTTCGACCCAAATTGGGGACACCAGAATTCGTTTTAGAGGTATGGTTCGTTCGGCAAAGTTTCTTATTTTGATCCCTAGAATATGATTTTCACAGAGCAATGGGCCATTTTTTGCCTCCCCACAAATCGACCCGGCCTAATATATATATATATATTTTTTCTGAATAACGTTGTATGTGTGTTTGAGATTATTGGCGGCAAAGTAAAAGTTATTATACTTTTTGACATCTAATTGTAGCAACAAATAAAAGTCTATTTTAAGAACAAAGTACGTTTGAGTTAGTAGATTTTAATTAAATTTGTGTTAGTTTAGTGATTGAGTACCCTTAAACTTTAAGCCAAAAGTAGGAAGTTTAGAAATGTGACAATACTGAAAGTGATAAGTGGGTAACTTAAAGTATATGCAGAGTACAGCAGAAATTACGCAGTTTCGTATAATAAATTTACTGAGTTCATATTCAATATTGTGCGAATATTATCACACATCACTATGCAATCTTTAAACTCACGTCCTTGTGCGCTTTCAGCAAACACAACTGCTGCTCAGTCGTTGAGTGATTACAAGGGCCCGGATTTTTATGCATTATAAACCGGAAAATATGCGCATATAATATGACCTAAAAAATCAAAAATATGCACTAAACACATAAAGAATAATTCAAGATTCGATTCGAACTCAAGGCCAGAACAATAATTTTTTTCTAATTATTGTTAAAAACAAAAACACAAAGAATA
This sequence comes from Eurosta solidaginis, assembly GCF_040869045.1. Lineage (NCBI taxonomy): Eukaryota > Metazoa > Arthropoda > Insecta > Diptera > Tephritidae > Eurosta > Eurosta solidaginis. The sequence continues at coordinate 258,128,379 of NC_090323.1, read as the reverse complement.
TGCAAAAACAATTTCCAATTTTTTTTTATTAGTTTTTACTTTTTTTTAAGATTTTAATTAACGCAAGGATATATTGTACTCTTAGTGTGAAAGACTCTAAATTAATAAAATATATATGCATATACATTTTTAAAGTATACAATAAAATAAATAGTTAAGCACTTTTAAACGTAAAATACCAATCAATTACACTGGTTTACGGCCAAAATGCACCAGAGACGCCAATATGAAATTCCTATGTAAAATCACCCCCTGATTTCGAAAATCAAGATTATTTTTAATTCTATGGTAACGTTTTTGAGATATTTAGAAAATAACGGTTTTTTCAAAAAAATTGGATCCACTTAATCATATATATATCAAGAACGAATTGAGCAATTCCAAAACGGTTTGAAGCTTTTAAAAGGTAATACAATTTGCTATAAACTGTGCATACTACACTTTTTGCTTGTCCCTGTAGATTCAAAGATAACGAGCAATCATTACGGATTTTTTCCATTTTTTTTGTAAAAATATAAAAAAATTTGTACTTTGCGAGGAAGGATCTCGAAAACTTTTTACTTTTTTGCAGATTTTTTGTTTCTTCTCTAAGCCCTATATTATTACAAAAAAAGTAGGCTTATATTCAACAAAATCGATGGACTAATACAAAAGTTATAAGCATTCATGTAAATATTCCCATTTAATACTTAAGTACCCTACTGGTACATATGTGTTAGTATTCGCATATCAGTTAGTTAGTGAAGCGTGAGCCGGAGCTGTAAAACTCACTGGATGACGGCAAATAATATGTGAGTTAATCGAAATCAATGAACATTTTCTTTTGATTTGACATTCTTCCGCACGGCGAATTGGTTGATTTCGCTTTGCCACCACCTGGTATAGATTCGCCCTGCTCTCTTCAAACAGATGTGATGATATATGTAGGATGATATGAAGGAAAGCAAGGGTTAACTAAAATATTAATAAAAATACATGAATATTTTGGTTTGTAAGAACTGTGCAAAATCGTAAGTGGCATTTATTTATTAAGGTTATTCTCTTCTGAACGTTTCCTCTTAGTTTTCTTAACGAGCATTTTGTAGTCAATTTGAACAGCTGTTTTTGAAGAATAAGGCACACTAAATTTTTGTTTTGTATTTCAGTTTTCCAATCAATCATTTTATTTCACTTATCATTGAAACAAAAGACAGCATAAGAAGCTAGCAATGTTGTATGTATATTAACCTGGGTCGATTTGTATGGACGAAAGTTAACCGATATCGCGCCATTGATTTTTCGATAAGATTTGGGCTCAGGAAAAAAAAGTTCCACTGCGCATACCCAAAAAAATTATTTTCGAGCCTGCAAAAAAAATGACGAAAGGGTAAATTTTTCGACAAAAACACTCCCCAAAACCCAAAAAATATTTGTTTTCTTTAAAAAACTGTTGTAGAAACTTTGCCGATAACAGTCTAATGTATACATTCCCATTGAAATAAAAAAAAATGAAAGGCTTCGGGAAATATCCATCAAGCCTTTCATTTTTTTTTCTCTTAGCATCACTCGCTATTAATCTATCTTTCGTAACTTGATTGTATCTTTAATTAGTTAATTAATTCAAATTATGCTACATATTTTATATGCCAAATACACGTGTTAGTGAATCTTTAGATGTGTAAGTAGCAGTGCTGGACATAAATGAATGAAAATGGATGTCTGTATATATATGTCTGTGTGACCCATGAGCGTCCAGAGTACTCAACCGATTTTGACGAATTTATCACAGGAGAGGTAAAGGAAATGGAAATAGAAAAGACAGTGGAAGTGGGATTAAGAGTGACAAAAAAATTGTTTTCGGCATATCTGCGTCATTATTTGTAGGAGGTATTCAATATATAGTATAAAGTTCCATATAAGAAGTAATTTAACTGTGAGAGGGTGGTAGTGGTAGTAGGAGTGGGAGTGTGAGTGTGAGTAGGAAGAAACAAATATCTCCAAACTTATTTAAATGGGATGTATAATATTTTGTATAAAGCTTCGATAAACAAGGCAATTAAGGTGGGAGAGGTAGATGGATTATAAGTAGGAGTGAGATTGGTAATAGGAGTGGAAAAAGGTTTGGAAGTGCGAGGGAGAAATAGAATGAGAATGAAATGGGGATAGAGATAAAGAAAAATATGGGAAAGACAGGTATGAGAATAAAAAGAAGAAAATGTCCTAGTAAAGTATTAGTCTAGGGAATGAGACAGAGAGGGATAGGTACAAGTTATGAACAATTTTCCAATATAGACAAACCAACTTACGAGCAGTATGTAACCTAACATTTTTTTACCTTCAATAATTTGTGTAAAAAGGTCGTATTAGGGCTTTTTTAAATAAAGCCTTTTGACAAGGTTGTAAAAAAATAACTTCTTTGACTTGAGAAATATGCTGTCATTATTATTTTCACAATTGGTAGAGAGGAGGGTGTAGAAGCCTCTGATCACATTCACTAGGGATATACTAGAGTGATTCTTTTGCATGCGGTTCAAACTACTCACTGTTGCCGGCCAAGTATTCTCTGTGTAGGCATTGAACATCCGTTTAGGGATGACCTTACATGAAAGGCGACACTCTGACATAATTTGGCTAGGTCAATCTGACATAAACCATGAATCCGAAAAAATGAAAGCTTCACATTTCTCCTAATAAAAAAAATATTTTGTTGCAATCTCCTTAACCTTATTAACAACATGAAAGATATTTATACAATCTCTTTTAGCTAAAATATTTTTCAAATAAAAAGTTTCTTTATTAGCAAAACAGCTCTTTATTCCAGTAATAGTTCGGTTGACTTGCAAAATCTAAGTTTTAGTCTAAACTCAGTTTTCTTGCATTACGAGTAATGTAAAAATGCCCAACTCTGATGTTCAGTTAACTGCTGACGTATGTAGTACAATAAGAACTTGTAAGGATGACGGATGAGGCAATCATAAAGATACTTACATACACACCCTCATATTTATAACTCTATGCGAATCAACCAGCTAACACAATTAATTTGAAACTTATTACCGTAGTGTAAGTTGCATCAACATATTGCCCTCTGAGCAAAATCTACAAAAGCGGAATCTACATATTTACATATGTACACCTAGCATTATTGTTGGTGGCAAGTTAATACCTTTCCTGTGAAATTAAACGTACAAGCTGGAGATAATAGTTGCCTCCTTTGTTTAAGTGCTATAATTCTACAGACCAAGCAACATTTAAGCCGAATATCCACAACTCGTTTGACTGGATTGTCAAAAGATGCCTACATGGTGGTGTTTAGAAATCATTTATTTATATATATATATAAGTACATACTTAATGATGATTAAGCTTTTTGTTCCTTCATTTGCTAATTTCTCAGCATAGTGTTAAGATCCGCGAGTGAATTACCGTTTGATACGAAGGTACACCTGTAGCCCATTATTTTAGGACTAGGCTTACGCTGACTCGATTCTCGAATAGTCCGTCAATCGATTCCACTCCAAACTCTGATAACATAATCAAATGATGCTTTTTCATTTCTAACTGTCTATTCTCATAGCCAAATGATCGTTTCGCATTTTCATTTGACACTTTCTCATTTAGATATGACTCTTTCATGTTTACAATTGTCTGATCTTATTCACAACTGGAAGTGGTGTAGTTTACTACGTTGAGCTTTACCTTCTTATTAAAAAAAACGTGAGTAGCCACAACAGAGGTAACTACACCAAAAACAAGTGATTTCGCGCTTTTTGAGAATATCTTCGTCGGATTCTTATCGGTAACAACCGATACCGTTTTTTATTATCGGCTTATTGGCGATAGGAAATTTTTATCGTCCAGCTATGGGTTTGTTATCGCCTTGTCAGCGACTAAATACAGCAGTGTCCCGAATATACATACACTTGAAATTTTATCATCGGAACCTGTTCCATAACAAACCGCTGAGTAGTCGTTGGCAAATTGATAACACGCCAATAACAAATTGATAACACTCCGATAAGAAATCTTAAATTTTTGGGTAAGAAATTTTAAATTTTTTGATAACATTTCGATAGTAAATTAAAAACTTTTCATGAAAAATCGATAATTTTCTATAGATCAACGATGATATTTTGATAACAAATCGATACCGCTATTATAACAAATCGATAAAATTTCCATGGAAAATTAATTATTTTTTGATGATATTTCGATAGATAGATAGATAATTTCGGGTTGGGGTTAAAATTCTGCTTTTTTGGAAATTCTGCATTCATAATTCCGAAAGTCGAAACACCGGAAATCAATATTATGGAAGTCAATATTCTGGAAAAAGCCGATCCAACAACGGCTGCGCCATGCACAGTAATCCTGCGTAGAACACATTTCGGCCGCACTTATAAAAAAATAACCCTGGGATACGCCATGCCAAGTCCGGGTGTGGGTGATGTCCTTCTGCGTAGTACACCCTTCTGCGTAGGCGGCCTTCGGCCGCACCTTAAAAAAATAACCCTTAGCCGATCCAACACCGGCTATGCCATGTCATGATTCCGGAATTTTGACTTCCAGAATTTTGTCGACCCAGAATTTTGACTTCCACAATTTTGTCGACCCAGAATTTTGATTCCGGAATTTTGACTTCAGAATTTTGATTTCAGAATTTTGACCGTCTCCCCATACTTTCTATAAAAAATCGATAAATTTTCGGTAATTTTTTGATATAAAACCCATAACTTGTGGATTAAATATCGATAGCTTTTTGATAACCGTTGTTATCGATATACAATTTTTTAAATTGCGATAACAAATAATTGACAACTCGTATACAACATATCGATAACACATCTTTAACAAACATTTCCGTTCCTTTCATTTCCTTTCCTTTCCTTTCCTTTCTTTTCCTTTCCTTTCCATACAGTCTACATACATATATCCCCCATACAGCATACCACTTACAAAGGCTACGCTTACACTTTACACCTTACGCTTATATTCTGGATTCCCCTACTCGCAAAATCTGGATTAAAGTGTGATTGAGATTTTCTTTTAGAAAAAAATTTCGTGTTTTAAATTACTCCTTATTTACTGCTTTTAAGCTGCTATAGATTACCCCTTTACCGCCGACTCATCTTTGTCACAGCACGCAGCTCGAAAACGTGCTCCACCGTACACCTTTTTTGGCCACAAAGCTTTCAATGCGGCTTTTAGTATGCAAATAGTAGAGAATGGAGTGTGGTTGGTTATGGCTATGGGATACCAGCAAGAGCTACTAAGACCTAAATATACCATTCCGAATGCAATTTGATTGTATAAGATTATGTGTGCGTGTGTTTGTGTGTATTCTGGGATATGCGCAATGCTATTGCGTAAATACAAAGCCGGGCGAATCATGACTGATTGCGACGTATTTCTGTTACCACACCACTACAAACACACACAAAATACTACTACTCTTCTTGCACTGAAACTTTCCCATTGAAATATTAATTAGCAGTGCAACTTGTGCATCAGGCTTGTAGGTCTGCCTGGGCAATCGAGGTCACATAGAAAATGGTCATATGCATATGCCAAATGGCGGCATGCAGCACACGATTGGACACTTGTTGGGTGCAAGTAAACTGGACGATTGCTTGGTTTACATTGGAATACAAAATGATGAAAATAACAGTAACAACAACAATACAAATGTAACCAACAATTGTTCTCCTTGCTGTGCGATTCTAGTGGTGTTGGCGGTGTTGATGTTGTCCCTGCCGGTCATAGCCTAGCATCGCATTGATTGACGTGCACAATGACTAGGCTGTGGGATATGATGAGGATTATTGCGAGTGCCACATTGTTTATTGTATTTTCACATTAAAGTATATTTGCATGTATGTATGTATGTATGTGGTTTTGTTGCTATTCCTGTTATTCTGCTGGTCTTTACCATTTTTCCTTCGTTTTTCCTTGAATTGTGCAATTTCCATACACACATACATTCATAATTTGTATGTACATTGTTGGTAAGTTTGTTATGGCTTTGTAGTCTTGTATTTAATCGGATTTGGATTGTTTTGAGTTTACGTAATAAGTGATACCAAATTTGTGCCACATTGGGTTTCTATGGGATTTACAATTAAATGTATGAATGAACGAATGAATGCAACGAGCGCACGACGAATGTGAAGTGGAAATGAAATATGAATGCCCCGGTAAAGCAGTATGAGCAAAATGACAAACTATCTCATGCAATTCTAACTTATATATATATTAGGACAGATCGAAACCAAAAACTAAATGTTCTTATAGATTAGGTTAGCTCGAGGTACCTATTTTTAGCATACCAGAGAGTCACATAGAGACCTGATGGCCAATTAAAGAATTGCTTAAGTGAGCTAGAATCCTTCCTCATGGGTAGTCTCAACTCTATTGAAGTACATGCGCCCTAACAAATTGGATCGGGTTTAATGCTAAGCGGCAGAAAGGGCATGTCGCAATACGCTCTATGTGAAGAAACAAAATCCTAGGGGGGGGGGGGGGGGGGGAAGGGAGGGTGGGCTTGAGGGCCGTAGTATTATTATGAGTGCTTTGGACGCTAATTAAGTTGCTGGATAAGTCGAACCCACGACGCATGCAAATGGCGTTTTAGTTATAATAAATGGCAAATGGCTGCCAAAAATCAGCTCTATGATGGACTAGGCGTTCTGGAATGTAAATACCTGGGCACCTGGCATCGGGTTAACTGGGAACCGATGTGGTATTAAAAAGTTTCCGTATTGGACCAGACCTAAGCTGGGAGAAAAAAAGTAGGGAGCATATTATTTACGAGTATTAATAGACAGTAAATTGTATTGGAAACTCCATGTAAAGGAGAGAACAAAGAGTGTATCCGCGACAAGTTATACCTGTTGTTGTAGTTGTAGCAATAAAGACACTCGCCGAAGGGTTTGGGAAGTATTATCTATGTTGGTAGTCCTTTGCCGGATATAGATCGATTACGTTCCGATCATATCATAAGCAACATTAAGGTACCAGCGCGAAAACCTGGGGAAGGATTTAATTTGACTACATTGAACGTTCTAGGTCATACTTTTGAATTACGCTTACCAACTCTTTGAATCATCAAAATCGGAGAGTCTCTGATGTCAGTTAGAGTTTTGCCTCTAAAAATTCCTTAATTTTTTTCTTGGCCAGAGTAGGCATCTGCAAACAAATAATTTACTGCTCGTCTCAATAGCTGTGACTTAAGTAATTTGCTTTGATTCCAGTCGTCGGATTTTATAGTATTTGTTTCAAGAGTCTACATATATTCTGGACAAAGCAGCGTATCTGCAAAATAGTGCTCAATACTTTATACCTTCTCTTCGTCCATACTGCCCAATCGAAATCATTACCATGCGTTCAGAAAACGTCCTTTTAATATTCCAAATTAAAAGACCAAGGAGAGACAATTTCAATTAATTAGGAACTTAGTTAGGTTCTCATTATTTCGAGATCAAGATATTTTTACATCAAAAGTATTTATGAAACCTAATCGATCTTTCTTGAGGACAGACATAACTCCAATCCCAAGTAAAGTTTTTTAATTTATTTTTTCCCTCCACCCTAAAACACATTATCGACTGCATTTCTATTAGCATACCTTAAGCTACACGCCCCATACTCAGAGAATTTCCTTTGCCAGTTAGACTGGCCATTTCACCTGCTGTCGGTGGTTACTTTGCATTGGGGTTGCGCTAATGCATTTTGTGTAAACAATAAATGTGAAGATTAAGCAACAACAACAACAGTATATTGAGCAGCTGAACAAGGTAGTGACCGCTTGAGGTAGGAAAACGCCAGGTGTGTTGTGTGCTCCTACAATTTTGAATTATGTTATTTTAAGAGAACCGATGTCATTTGCGTAGAATGGTTTCAATTGGTTTGGAGTTTGTTTAAGTGGCTGCACCTAAGCCATTAATTGACTAAGACAAAAACTTACTGTGATGGTAGTATATGGCTTTACCTACTCACAAAATTTTGTATTCACTCTGAACGGTGAAGAGGTAGGCGCTATTCGTTTGTAAAATAAACTGTTTTGAAGATTACTTAGTTGTGTTGTCATTTTACCTCAATCATTCCCTGAGACACGAATCGGGAAAAGGAATCATATGGGATGTAGACCAGTTAACTTTTTCACGCATGGGTCGAAGAAGAAGGCTGAAAGGTTAATAGAGGGGGGGGGGGGGTTCTTTTGTTATGAGCTATATGTAAGCCGCAAGTTTAAGTGGGCTGAACACTACATCGTCTTTCAAGCGGAAGTTGCTACGATTAAGTATGCAGTGGGTGAAATGCTATCCAGTGCTACTTCATCGTCTTCCAAGCGGAAGTCGATACCCGATATCCCGAGCAGCTGTCAAGCGGACCGCGTCGGTACAATTGAACTGGATGAAGATGGCTGTAGGGATTTCTAGATTCTGCTGGACACCTGTGGTCTGCTTCTACATAAATGAGCGTCGAGTAAGCTCAGCAAGCAATGGGCGAACACCACCTCTAGCAGGGTATCAAGATTCATCTGACTAGAATAGAAATAGAATAGCAGGAGGTCTGCCCAAAAAATTAGGTTCACTAGGGCTTCTCTATCAAAGATCATTGCGGTTTTCACAGGGCACTTCCATTTGGAACGTCTCAATATACTGGAAAACCCATCCTGCAGCAGCTGTATGGAGGATGATGAGGTGGAATCATTGAGTCACTTAATGCTTGATTGCCCAGAGTTTGTCACAACTAGGCGAAAGTATTTCGGTTGGGACTCACTTGGATCTCCGGAGGATGTATTCAAGGTTGAGATCGGTCTCATTCGAGCCTACATAGCAGTAGCTTTATCAACGTAACCGTTAATTTATGTGGTAGAAGTACAATCTCTCCCTACAAACAGTAATACACTGGCCATAAAAATCCGATCAAATCAACCGAGCTGTAGGTCAATTTAATTGAAATTGCTGTGAATTTATATCCAAATATCAGTTGAATTAACTTCGCACAAATTTTTGCTATTGACTTTACCATTTCAACAATCTAATCAACAACAGAAATGTCATCGTACGTGAGTCATAACTCTGCTAACTTGAAAATTATTACCATAACCCTAAAAACACCGATGAAAACTTTAAAAATAACAGATTTTCGCCCTCAAAGGGATGAATACAAGCTGTCTTTATGTCGCCATGTCTGAATTTGATTTCCCCGCAAAACTTTTATGGCTGTACAAAATGTAGTTGAGCAACACCATCAACTCAGTCCGAATTGGAAAGGACTTTCCGGCGCCGTTCGAAACTAAATTAGGTGGGAGACAGGGTGTCTCCATATCGTGCGATTTCTTTAATTTGATGCTGGGGAAAATTATACTAGCTCCAGATCTTAACCGCTCTGGAACAATATTTTATAAAAACGTGCAATTAATGGCGTATGCTGATGACATTGATATCATCGGCCTGAACATCCGCGTCGTAAATCCTGCTGACTCAAAACTGGAAAAAGAAGTTCTTCGCAAGATTTACGGACCTCTACGCGTTGGCGGCGGTGAGTAACTAAGAAGATTTACTGTTAAACTGTATGAGCTTAACACAGACATCAACATAGTCCAGCGAATTAAAATGCAGCAGCTAGGCTGGCTAGGCCATGTTGTGCGAATGAGAGATGACGCTTTGTGACCGCTTTGTGCCAGTTGGCAGAGGGAAGTAGCGACTGGCACGCTTTTTTGGACGGCCATAACTCTTTAAAGGATTTAGCGTTAATTAGGTAAGTAAGAAAGTAAGAAAAGGTAAACCCCCGAAAGGATGTATCAGAATTCATTTAGAAATATCAAAAGAGTTCAACGTAAGCCTTATTTTCAAATAAATTTAGCGATGACATGAAAATCACAATTCCGCTTGAGTTCACTCTAAGCTCTGTTTGAATGCCTTTTAATATTACTAATAAATTTTTTAATCAAAAAAAAAAACAAAAACAATTTTTAATCAAAGATTTTTTGTTCAGCCAGGTGCAAAGTTTCACGGATTGATTGCCAGGAGAAAGTAGAAAGGGGAAAAGTGAAGGTTTCTTAACACCCTTCTTCTTTGATTTTCGAATTATGTAAAAAACATTAGACATTTACGGTTCGTTAACTCGCTGACATTATATTTTTGCTTTGCAGTCAGCGCACGGTGGGGTATTTGATCAAAATAGCAGGCCAAAACTTAAACAGTAGTTATTTCTGTTAAAAAAGTAGTTGTCTCACTTCATTGTTATGAATGGAAATTTTTCACAGTAAATTCGCGGTATTCCGCGCAGAATTAATTTGGATCGAGCCCCCGGTTTCGGAGGGACCCGGGGTAATTTTTCGGCATTACATGAGATATGTATGTCAATATGGGTATCGAATGAAAGGTATTTTACTCCGCATTTCTATTGATACTTTTGAGTAGGGCTACCACTTAGGGTTGCCACCTCACCTCCTTTTTTTTCTTTGTATATCCACTACTATCTCGGAAATTGCTTGACCGATTTGAATCAAATTTGGTACATCGATATAGTATTACATTGTAATACTTTTCACCTAGGTGTTGCCACTGAGGATGTTTTCTCAAAGTTGCCACCTTTTGCCAATATGAGTATCAGTCTCTTCCAAAATTGATCAACACTCCAAAAATTGCGGGTATGCGCAGCCGTTTTTGTTATTAAACTTTGAAACAAGCATAAGCTAATGTATTGCCAAACAATTACTGACATGATATGCCATAAAAAAATGATATATATTTTTGTTTGAAAGGGTCTTAAAAAATTTAATATTGAAAAGTATTAGAATTACAAATAGAATAACTCAGTTAAAATATGCGGTATAAAAAAATTTAACATATGAATTGAAAACACATTTACCTGTCCTAAAAGAAAATTTATCTAGATATGATTAAAGCTAGACAAGTGAACAAGTATTTGGGTTAGAACTGTATATTGCTTTTTAATTCAAAAATACATCGAACAACACACAATTTTTATACAATTTTAGCCGTGCGCCGTTAGCTCCGTTGACTTTGCAGATGGTTTTTGGGGCCATGGTCCTTTTGGCCAGCTAAATTGATTAAATACCCCACCGTGCAGCGTATAAAAAAATCAACTAATGCGTGAATTTAAAATTTAAGTATACGCCATGGCGTCTGCTGTAGTCGCAATTTAAGTCTTTTCTAATGTAATAATGGAGTTTATGTACAAAAGAATCATCAATATGTTGAATATATGGAATAAATTTTCTATGAATTTTTAACTGAAATTATGCAAATCAATATCAAAAATGTTTTCAAAAGAACTAGATAAATATGAATTAATCGGGGATTGCCCGTATTGCTTTAAATGTATGAACATTTATTTCAAGCAATTATTTTAATTTTATAATTTATTTAATAATTTGGGAAAAATTTAAACAACGTGACATCAGAACGGACAAGGCGACAGCTGTTTCGATTATACCTTGTAAATCTCTTCAAAGCCTTTTCTCCCGGGGGTGGGAGTCGAACCCGCACTCCTACGATAGTTGAAATGGTTACAAATGCATTTAGCTACGTCATGCCTTAGTTGTTGTAAAGTTTTTCCCAATTGCCTTTTTCGCATATATTATCTTCCACACATGACATAATTCGTATGTAGTTTTTAGTAAATTTTTCCCAAATTATTATTAAATAAATTATAAAATTATTAAATTAAAAATTGCTTGAAATAAATGTTCATACATTTAAAGCAATACGGGCAATCCCCGATTAATTCATATAAAGAGACAATATTTGGTTAATTTGTTGTAGTTCTATAAATAGAACAAAAACAGCAAAATACCAAGTTTCTATGAAACCGCCTTACAAACATGCATAACTTCAACACATAACTACATACGAAGTATGTGATGTGTAGAAGGTAATATATGCGAAAGAAGGCAATTGGGAAAAACTTTACAACAACTAAGGCATGATGTAGCTAAATGCATTTGTAACCATTTCAACTATCGTAGGAGTGCGGGTTCGACTCCCAACCCCGGGAGAAAAGGCTTTGAAGAGATTTACAAGGTATAATCGAAACAGCTGTCGCCTTGTCCGTCCTGATGTCACGTTGTTTAAATTTTTCCCAAATTATTAAAAAAAAAAAGAACTAGATAAAATTTCGCGTAAAATTCGAGCTTCTTATTTGGTGTTGCCTGAATTTTTTGAGTATGCAGCTTTGTAGATCAATAAATTTCAGTCTAAAAAGGTATAAGTTAAAGGAATCTGAAAATTTGCACTGATTTTTTAGAATGTTTTCTTCCGAAAGGTATTTTAGATTTTCCTCATTGTATGTACAATACAGTCGGAAAGTATTAGGACAAGATGAAAAAAGATGTTTTTGTCAGTTTATCGCATCATTTATAAAAATACTATTCACGTATTTGCAGTAGTTTTGTACATTCAACGTAGTTTTATGACACGAAGACATTTTTAATGAATCTTACTGAGATTTCCATCAAAATTTATAAGAAAACAGTGATTTCGATTTAGCGATTTTCTTGAAAATGGCCACCTTTTGCTTTGGTGACCGCAGCGCATAATTTCGGCATTCTATCGGGATTTTAGTGGCCACTCCATTTTATCAAGGTCACCTGCGTCTTTTTTTATTCTAAATAAGAAGTACAATGTTTTGATGTATCTTTTGGATCGTTATCTTGTTCGTAAATGAATTTACGACCAATAAAATTAATGCTAGATGGTATTGCATAGCGTTGGAGTATACTAAGGCACTGCTCTTTTTTCATAATTCCTTAAATTTTTTTCATTGAACAACGCCAGCGTAGATGAAACAACCCCAAACCATAACTGAGTCACCGCCATGTTTCACAGTTGGCACAAATTAAATTAAACAAGGGGTGCCAGAGGGTGGTGTCTTATCCCCACTTTTGTTTAATTTCTACATATCTAAGCTACCTTCGCCACCAGAAGGAGTTACTATCGTTTCCTACGCCAATGACTGCACAATAATGGCCACAGGCCCAGGCCCACAGATCGATGAGCTTTGCAACAGAATAAACGGCTACCTCCCTGATCTCTCCAGTTTTTTCGCCTCGCGAAACCTGGCATTATAACTGACTAATCCTCCGCGACCTTATTTACAACATGGACGTCCCAAATGTCGACCATTTTGAAAATCCACGTCGATGGCACTACGCTACCGACTGTCCTACACCCCAAAATCTTGGGTGTGACGTTTCATCAGGATCTACATTATGGTGAGCATGCAGCCGCAATTGTACCTAAAATCCAGAGTCGTAATAAAATCCTCAAATCCGTTGCTGGCAGTACTTGGGGAAAAGACAAAGAAAGGCTCATTACCACATACAAAGCAATTGGCCAGCCGATTGAATGCTATGCGTCCCCTATATGGTCGCCAAGCCTAAAAACTACTCACTGAAAGAAGCTACAGGCCTGCCAAAATACTGCTCTCAGAACGGCCACGGCTCTCTTTTTATGTCCCCAGAACACCATATACATAATGAGGTGAGAATACTCCCCATCATGGCGAGAAACGAGATGCTAACCAAACAGTTCCTGTTGAATACCCATAAATCTGGGCATCACAACAGATATCTGATTGATGAGCCAATACCGCCTAGGCGCTTAAGGAGTAATCTCCGTAAGCATTATGAAGAGCTACGGCACCTGTGAACTCAGCAGTATGAAGCAAAAAAACACAAGCAGGTCCTCAGTGAACTCCATAAACAGGCGTCGGACCTTTATGCCAGGAATTGCCCGGTGAATCTAGTACTCAAAGAACAGTACCCAAAATTTGCGGAAGAGGAACGCATACCCCCCAGCGAAACGCGAGTCACTCTAGCTCAACTTCGTTCTGGATACTGTAACAGGTTACACCCTTACCTATCCAGAATCAACCCCGACATACAAAATGTATGCCCCGCTTGCAACGTGTCCCACATGACACCAACCATCTCTTTAATTGTAATGTGGAACCAACGCCTCTAACACCCCTTTCATTATGGTCCACCCCTGTTGAAACAGCAAGTTTCATTGGACTCCTGTTAGAGGATATTGATGAAAATTTGTGATCGTTCGCACCTATTAGGTGGGGCGAACACTGCTACGACAACAACAACAACAATAGTTGGCGCAATGCAAACTGCTTTGAATTTTTCATTGACGTACCTGCGAACATATTGACGCCTATGGCTACCGAAAAGGTCGAACTTTGATTCGTCTGACCATAAAACTGATTTCCCCTGATCAATCGTTCAGTCAATATGGTATTGAGCGAACTTCAGTCTTTTCTGCTCACCTACTGGCCGTAGAAGTGGCTTGCTGACAGCAATGCGTCCAATGATATCTTTCTTTAAGCCGGCCTTTAACTGTCGTGAGCGATATTGGTGAATCCAAGTATTCATTGATTTCAGCACGAATTTATGATGCAAATTTCTGTCGATTGGCCTTACTTATTGCATATATTTTGTTGTCGATTCTTTGGTTTGTCTTTCTTGGTCAACCAGTTCGTTTCCTGTTAGTATTTTGTCCAGTTTCCCGATATCTTCTAATTACCGTATGAACTGAACACAGAGATATTTCCAAAAGTTTGGCTATTTGTCGATAGTATTTCCCTGTGTTTTGCAAAATAATTATTTGAGCTCGTATTTCGGCGGATATTTCCTTTCGCTTGACCATTCGCAATCTGGAAAAATACAATTCTGAAATTATTTCAACATCAACACCTTCTTTTATCTTGTTCTAATACTTTCCGACTGTACTATATATGAGCAGTGCAATACGATTAAACATGCCTACATCCTTAAAGACATAAAAAATTCTACAGATATGCAGGCATCTTAACTTTTAGATTTAAATCGAAATATTTTAAGGGAGATTTATTATACAATTGGAATGCATAGCGACTCATTTTTTCTTTTCATGATTGTGCTTGTATGTCTATGAGACATGGAAGCTCCATCACACCGGGCATATTTCGTAATTTATCACGACACAGCTTAATTTATTCCATTAACTTCCGGTGGTATGTTTCGGAATTTAATCATAAGATACAAATCTCTTTTTCCTGTCAGCTGTGATATTTCGGTTGATGCTTGACTTAAATTAAGTTCTCATTTCACTGCTAAAACAAATTGAAGTACATGCATAATTGGTTCACATTGAAATGAATCAAAATTAAACAGACACTTGGTGATTATGTTGAAGCTATACAAACTCGAAACATCCTTAAACTGAAAGTGTTCGCATTCGTTCGACAAAGCGTATCGGACATGCATGCATTCTCTTTTGATCACAATTTCAATATCTTAAACAAAAACACAACATTTCCAAGTAAAAGTGGAATCTTTAATTAAATATGTAAATACTCTTGGTATGCCAAATATGCTGATGGCATGTACACAATTGACCACCAAAGCTTTCGGACACATTCAACTTCTCCAACAAAGCCTGAAAATTGAGAACATTAGTTGTTGCTCACTCAAATTTGCTTTTGACTTAAGCAAAAGCTAGCAAGTAACCGAAATCTTAGCATAAGTTAAAGCTATTATGTTAGTCAATTTCAATAAGATTTGTAGCGACACCACATATGATGTGACTACTATCTACATACACACATACATACATTCTTATGTTTGCATGCATTTGTTAAAGCGAATCTCACAATACCAAGAATTGGCATCTATAGTTCAATGCAAATTCTAAGTATTTTAGAATATGTCATTAACATAATGATGATATAATAATATCAGATATATGCGTGCTGAGCATAGTGACAGACATTGACATACAAACGCTAAACGACTACTTGAACACTTACCAACAGTAACACACAACAGACGAAGAGCAGCTAAAGAAAGGTGAGCGTAGCTTGATTGTCAAAGTGCATGTCTTTAGAAATGTATATTATATGCCAAATTTTTGTGCCTCGTTTGCCGAAGGTTAGCCCAGCATATCCCATCCTTTATTTATATTAGACCACCCTTGAAAAAAAAACTATCGTAAAAAAATATTCTAACACCTATGACGAGCCGTTCTTTGTGCCTATCTCGACCCACTAGTGTCTTCAAGTCCTCTGAAGAGCCACCCAATTCCACTCCGACATCTCGACCATTGTGCTTACGTTGTTATTTTGTGCCCATAATTTCGGGATAGCGAGCACATTTTCCACCTTAACAGCTTTTTGCATATTATGATTGTTGCCCATAAGACTTCAATTCCTGTGCCGCCGATATATACTGCTCAGAAACCAGTACTCTTTGCAAGCAATGGCTGCAACATATCGTCTGCTTTCTTGTTTACTTAGATAATGTAGTGCTGACATTCGTCCATTTGTCGAGATGCTGTTATGCTATTTCCTATTCGATGTAATGAAACTCTATCGCCTCTAACAAGTTCAACATGTTTTCAGAATGTCTTACAAAATGGATACATAGTTTAGGCTTAAGCATCTTTGCCACCTCAAACCGTATAATTATGCCCTGCATTTGGAGGTTTAGAACAACTCCTTCAACCCTTTCAAATTAATGTTATTGTTGGATGCCAACAACTTAAACTTCGTTCAGTTCGGATGATAACACTAAGCACCTTTTATATAGATCTCCAAATATCGGTAGAACTAAGCAACTCTCTTTCTATTGATCTCCAACTTTCGGTAGATATCTAGTCATGCTGATTTCGACCACCAAGAATTTTCGCCACTTCGTTCATCTCATCATGGGCAGCCGCAGCTTGAGCCCCCGCGTAAGCCGAAATCTCTTTCTTATCTCCCTTAAGCCTATAATCTCCCTTGTTTTTTCTTGGTATACGACCACTATCGTCCTTCTTTTTTTGTTCTCCAACTTTTGCGGTATATGCCTCCTTGCTGTTGGGAGATCTCCTTCGCTCTGTTTTATGGATTAAGATGCATAATTTTTGCCATTGTGTTGAGTTTACCGCACGATCCTTCCGTCTATTAAAAGCAGTAGTTGCCGCTTCAAAAGATCTCTCTTTGCGGAATTTTTTCTTCTTAAATACAGTTGCCAATGAACTTGACTGTTCCACTGCCTAGCGTACTCATACCATGAACCCGATTTTGCGATAGTTGCAGCTCCGAAGGGCTGTACAATTCTTAAAGTGGTTCGGTACTGTGAGATTGTTTTCTTCCACTCTCTGCCTCGTTCCGTTCTTAGACTCATTTATTCTCATATATCGCAGATCTAGCCAGGTAACTCACTCCACGCTATCCAGGTCCAAATCACAGCTTATAGCGATTTTTTCCTACTCGTCTTGCAACGCCATTCTCTATCTCTCCTTTTCGTTATCGTCGTGTAATCATCTTGATTGCACGACCAACCCTCTCCAAAAAGCAGGCTCAGCGCTCTAGTATTAAAAAGTGGTGAAAAAAGTAACTGCCCGACTTAGCAGTTCCCTAGCTGTGTTGAGGCAACCACTACCACTTTGTGGTGGTCCAGTATTGGAAAGGTGCCGTTAAAATATAGCTAAATATATTTCTTGGCAGAACATCGAATATGAAGTTTTACCGATATTGAAGGTACTTCTGGTCTGGTATTTATACTATTAAATTCGGAAAGAGGCACTTTAAAGGTTCTAGTCCGACATCTGGAGAACAATGTGATGTGACCGTAATTTAGTTTTCTTTCAGCCAGAATTAAGATATTTTAAATATCTTTTAAGAATTCGAAATCACACATTCTAATATTCGCAAACATTAACTGAATACTAAGTATGATAACAAGGTAAGAGGATCAACCAAAGAGTGTAGATTAATAACAGGGAGCATTGTAGAGTCGTTCATCTTCCACAAAGTGGGACGGCTGCATCAGGAATTCACCATACGTTTTGCCCCTGCTTCGTTTTCACCATCTGGATTAAAAAAGTCACAAGCCTGAGTATTCGCGCAATTTTAGTGTTGTAAATTGCATGGCGCCAGCGCCAATGCCGATGCCAGCTCAATGGTAGCTCATTGATGCAATAACTTAAAGCGACTTTTTGATGCTGCTCAGTAGTGAGTGCGTAGTACATTTTAATTGCGGAACGATTTTTGTGTGCCATGCACGAGTTTGGTGTTATTGGCGCTACTGGCAATAATGACACTGAGCAGATGACAGTAGCGCTGGTAGTTCAGCTGTTGAATCAGAGAAATAATTGATGCCCCATGTAAATTATTATAGCTTTGGCTATTATTGGTTGTGTATTTGAACCAAATAAATGCTGCGGACATAACAACCGAAGTCATTTTTGTGTTTTATATTTTAGATTTAATTTACAATTAATATGGGTGTGTTTGAGCAGTCAAATAATAACAGTAGTATTGCTAAAGTGCTGCTTAGTTGATGGAATGTCGCTAATTTCCTAGCGATGATTAATAGATTGTCAACATTTCGTTCAATGAACGCACGAAATTGCCACATGTGCTCAAATTTTGCTGAAGAACGTTATGCGCTGTCATAAAAAGTAACACTGCTGCAGCTCGAACATACCCTATATCGAGCAAATAAGCAACAAATAGACAAATTGTCTTTTTTTACAAATCTCTTGGCTGAGAGTTTCAATTGTTGATTTAACTTTAGCTGTTATGCCAATATTTTTCAGCCAGTTTATTTTTAAAAGGCAAAAAAAATTACTGAGTTAGACAGCCTCAAAAAAATAAACTATGTTGAGGCCGACAGCATAGCAGCAAAAGATATGGTGAATTCCTCATACAGCCGTCCTACGATTTCCACAAAGTTTTATAATTGTAAAATGCATAATCTTATTATTCCCCAGAGAGTCTTCCTATCCCCCATAAGTGTTTGAGCGTAACGGTAATTCAAAAGTCTTTGCTGATTCTTGATTGTCCAATATCGATATCATCCCTTTATATTTGCAAATAAATATGTATTAACATTGAGTATAGCCAAATATAAAACACACAAAATTGCAGTAATCAAAATGGGAAATGATAAATCGAATTAATTTATTTTTTATCTGTTCAAACATGTAAACCTAAAACAGACACATGTTTTGTCATTTGGAAGATTTGTGGTAGTAAAAAACAGAGAAAAAAATACACATACACAGAAACAACAACAAAAAAGCCAAGAAAACATGACAAGAGACTAACAGCTAATGACAGCATTTCACCTCGACTTTCGAAGTATCATCAAAGTTGCTGTTGCCACCTACTGTCTATGCCAAATTCAGAATGACAACATTGAATAGGATAAGTAGATATTAGTCATAGAGCGATGAGCATAACACACAGCAAAGGTTTAACGGCTCAACCATAATATTCTTCGGTTTTATGTTGCTGATTGTGGCAATTTTTCAAGACAATGACATGTCACACAAAGTATGAATATATTTTTTTTGTTCTTGTTGTTGTTGCTAATGTTGGTTTTGCCTACGATTCATGCGTTTATGAAAATTGTCTAGCAGAGCAAAACTTGAACCAGCCGATAATACATGAAACGCACTCCAAATAAAATTACTACAATGTATCAGTACAAAA
This sequence comes from Eurosta solidaginis, assembly GCF_040869045.1. Lineage (NCBI taxonomy): Eukaryota > Metazoa > Arthropoda > Insecta > Diptera > Tephritidae > Eurosta > Eurosta solidaginis. Next base: position 258,108,903 of record NC_090323.1, on the reverse strand, counting down.
CGGATTATATTACATTTTCTGTGATATATTTTAGTCCGCATAGAGCTTTAGCATATCACTGAGCTGTCGCAAGTTCACTAGTAGTAAATCGACAACTACTCGCACTCAATTCGATACGAATAGTTTTGCTCGCACAAGTGAAACGATGGTAAAAAAAAATCACAGCCTTGAAATTGATGTGGCATTTTGGAATATTTGACACTGGGGTGTTTGAATGTAGTCATCATTCATGCTGAGAGTTAGTCCTAGATACAGATTTATGTGTTTGTTTGTATTTAAAAGTATTCGCGTTGCTTCTTTGAGCTTAATATTCTATTATATATATGTACATTATTCACTTTTCCGCTTTGCTTCATTGGTTTCACGAAGTATTTTCAGATTTCTATTACAAGAGATGGACGGGGTAGGCATGCCGACATACACGGTTTAGGCCTCGATCACCTTATAACCAACATTCCCATTTCATGTAGAATTGGCAACAAGAATCCATATCCTAGCTATCATCTCTAGTACATATGTAGGACGATTTGATTGATATTTATACTCAGGTGAGCAGAGCTCACAGAGTATATTAACTTTGTTCGCATTACGGTAATCCGTAACGGCATAAACTAATCGAGATAGATATAGACTTCTATATATCAAAATGATCTGGGTGAAAACAAAAATTCATTTAGCCATGTCCGTCCGTCCGTCCGTCCGTCCGTCTGTCCGTCTGTAAACACGATAACTTGAGTAAGTTTTGAGGTATCTTGATGAAATTTGGTATGTAGGTTCCTGGGCGCTCATATCAGATCGCTATTTAAAATGAACGAAATCGGACTACAACCACGCCCACTTTTTCGATATTGAAAATTTCGAAAAACTGAAAAAGTGCGATAATTCATTACTAAAGATGGATAAAGCGATGAAACTTGGTAGGTGCGTTGAACTTATGACGCAAAATAGAAAATTAGAAAAATTTGGACAATGGGCGTGGCACCGCCCACCCACTTTTAAAATAAGGTAATTTAAAAGTTTTGCGACCTGTAATTTGGCAGTCGTTGAAGATATCATGTTGAAATTTGGTAGGCACGTTACGCCTATTACTATATGTGTGCTAAATAAAAATTAGCGAAATCGGATGACGAACACGACCACTTTTAAAAAAAAATTTTTAATGTCAAATTTTAACAAAAAATTTAATATCTTTACAGTATATAAGTAAATTATGTCAACACTCGACTCCAGTAATGATATGGTGCAACAAAATACAAAGATAAAAGAAAATTTCAAAATGGGCGTGGCTCCGCCCTTTTTCATTTAATTTGTCTAGAATACTTTTAATGCCATAAGTCGAACAAAAATTTACCAATCCTTGTGAAATTTGGTAGGGACATAGACTCTATGACGATAACTGTTTTTTGTGAAAAATGGCGCAATCGGTTGAAGACTCGCCCAGTTTGTATACACAGTCGACCGTCTGTTCTTCCGCTCGGCCATTAATACGATAACTTGCGCAAAAAAGGATATATCTTTACTAAACTTAGTTCACGTACTTATCTGAAGTCACTTTATCTTGGTATAAAATATGGCCGAATTCCGACTGTGACCACGCCCACTTTTCCGATATCGAAAATTACGAAAAATGAAAAAAATGCCATAATTCTCTACCAAATACGAAAAAAGAGATGAAACATGGTAATTGGATTGGTTTTTTGACGCAAAATATAACTTTACAAAAAACTTTGTAAAATGGGTGTGACACCTACCATATTAAGTAGAAGAAAATGAAAAAGTTCTGCAGGGCGAAATCAACAGCCCTTGGAATCTTGGCAGGAATACTGTTCGTGGTATGACATATATAAATAAATTAGCGGTACCCGACAGAAGATGTTCTGTGTCACCCTGGTCCACTTTTTTGTCGATATCTCGAAAACGCCTTCACATATACAACTAAGGGCTACTCCCTTTTAAAACCATCATTAACACGTTCCATTTGACACACATGTCATACAAACACATTCCAGGGTTACCCTAGTTTCATTTTGCTAAATGGTGATTTTTCCTTATTTTGTCTCCAAAGCTCTAAGCTGAGTATGAAATGTTCGGTTACACCCGAACTTAGCTTTCCTTATTTGTTTTATTTCTGTTTGCTATGCACTTACGCACCTTTAATGCCCAATTGCACGTAACGTTTGAGTGTTGATGCTTTTCATTTCAAAAGCCACCAAAACCACAAATTCGAAGGAAATTTCGGTTTAGATTTATGTTGCTATGCGCATAAACAGACGTTGCGGAACATCTCTTAATAAATCTACAGTTTTACGCACACACTGAGACGTGAATGTTATGCAGATGCTGGTTGGTTCAATCGTTAGGAAATTTATTAGATCCATGCTATAATCATATTCATAACCAAACATATTCCCAAGCATAAACAGATAAAGTTGATTTACTAGGAGTTTTATAATATAGTGTACAATAGCACAAAATAACATAACACAATACAGCATGACGTTACGTCATATAACATAAAATAACAAAACATGACATAACATCACAGAACTTAGCACAACAAAGATTATCATAACATAAAATACCATACATTACATAAAATAACGTAACATTACATCACATAGCATGCTACAACATTACCTTCTTTAACCATCTTCTGTCTCAACTTCTGCTGACCGTATTCCATCTGTCACTTCAATAGGACTTGCTATAGATGACATTACTAGAGGATGTGTCCTCAAACATCTACCCTTCTTCGTGTCAAATCAGGGAAAATAATTTTTTTTGAAATTAAGGATTATTGAAGTAAATACCAAACTGGGCGGCCGCCGTGGTGTGGTGGTGTCTCCTACCACACCAAAATCCGTGAGTTCAGCTCCCGAGTAAAGCTATATCATTCATTTAAATACAAGTTTTTTCAATTAGAAAAACGGTTTCCTAAGCGGGGTCGCCCCTCGGTACTGTATGGCAAGCAGTCCGAGTGTATTTCTGCCATGAAAAGCCCTCAATGAAAACTCATCTGCCTTGCAGATGCCCTTCGGAGTCGGCATAAAACAAGTAGGTCCCGTCCCGCAAATTAAAAAAAAAAAACAAAAACAAAAAGAAGCACGGCGCGAATTGGATTAGAAGTTTGGCCTTAATTTCCTACGTAGGTGTATCGCGCCTTTTATTTATCTTTTTTTTTTTTTTTTATTTAGCTAATGAGTAAATTGGAATCACCGAGATTTATTGGCATTAAATTTCCTAAAAGGCAGTAAGTGAAATTTAATTTGCTTTTTTGCTACGGACTGCTCCACTGCTGTTGCCAGCATCTCTTCTGGTTTCTACTATTGTTGTTGTTGTACGGACTATCGCTGAAGGTTTTGGGCTATCGATTTTGATGGACTGTTTCTGGATGCAGTTCCGGTATGTTTAGGTAACGAGCACCATTAAGGTACCAACCCGACCATCTCCCGAATGGCTTAGTATTACCACCTTAAACTTTCTAGGCCATTTCGCCCACACACCTCCTTGATCCGTGAAGAACACTGGGGTCGCCAGAGCCTGGGCTGTTAAAGAAACAGGATTCGCCACGGGTAGTTGAGGTTGGCAATTGGGATGGAGAAGCTATCCATTGCGCTGACAACCACTTGAAAGGGTTTCCCTACACAATCCCTTCAATGATTTAGATATTTTCGGTCACCTCTTACGACAGGCATAACTAACTCGGGTAAACTCAAAGATCCCCCTCATCTCTACCCGTTTTCGCTGTCGTAAATTTCCTTCTTTCCTTATTGAGAAAATGAATCCCGCAAAAATAAACACAGCTTTTTGGGGAACCTCGCGGTAAGCTGAAACAGTTCTCAACGCCCTCCTGCGTTATACCTAAAAGTTAACGGCACGGTACTTCCGGTATTTCATTAAAACCGTCTGCACTGAATCCTTGCACCACATAAGACTACAGAATATGGGGTTGATACAAGCAACATGGCCTTAGGCAGCCTATGGAAATCATCAATCAACTCAGCTTGGCTATAGCTATATCTCGAATGTGCTCCCAGAATGAGGCAAGCAATACATAGCATTATATATAATATAGTATTTATTTGTAAAGCCTTTCAAAAAAAAAAAAAAAAAAAAAACACAAATGAAGTCAATATAGCGCGATAGAAACCCAAGACTTTATACAGCATAAAATATTTGGATGCTTATTAAATTATCCAAATCAAAATAGGAATGCAGATGTCAGTGTAGATGACATTGTACAAATAATTGCTTGAACGTTTTGCGTGAAAAATTAAATTAAATTTATTAGAGCAAAGCAGATTTCAAATCTTCTCTACAACAATTGCTTTACTGCAACACATTCACATTAATTTTGACACATATGTACATATAAACAAGCAACAACATATGTTATCTATCATGCATAACAGCAGCAAATATAATTACTATAGTAATATCTATAAACGACACAATTCTGTTATTTGCACACATTCAAGACACCTCAAAGTACTCCTTGTATCACATTTGCCATGATTCATTGTCAGGTCCGTAAGATGTTGTGTATTTGCTGTTGTCAGAGCGTTCTTAAACTAAATACATTGTTCACATAACATAAATTCCCAGAATACTTTATACTAACCAGAGTATGCAAGGAACCGAAACTGTCATAATTTTCAAATATTTTTAATCTAGTCGTATGGAGGTGAGTATTAACAAAAGGGTTGTATTTTACTCTGTAAACTGTCTAGCTCAGCACACAACACAAATTAATGGGGAAATTGCGATTAGAGGCCAGCTGTTGTATAATTGTTGTTGTGTAAACCTATTTTCTCAAAGGTATGGGAGAATGCACATATTAACTGTCTCCAAAGACATTTAATATGGCTTAGAGCACCAATAAAATGCAATATTTAGGATGAAAAGCTCTTCTATGTGGATTGCGCAGGCATCGATATATTAAAAGGCATTTAGAAAATCTATACAGTGTATGTGGAATCTCGCGATCGATTTTTATGTAGATTCTCATTCAGCTGGACACTTGAATCTTCATTGTTTTCGCTACGTGTCGCACGAATCTATACATTAAAGAAATTTGCATGGATCGAATGGAGTCTTACGATACAGTTTGAGATACGTACTTTCTATTGAGCTAAAAAATGAATTCCTCACACCAAGTAACGAAAGCAACGTCGATGCAATACATAAGGGGGAAATTCTGCAAGGTGGTGCCTGGGGAAATTTTTTACCAAACGGGGGAAACTTGCCATCATGCTTCCAGAAGTTTCGTGGTGAGATAAATGTAGTGTTGCGTGGAATTCACCTCACTTCGAATGCGCTTAACTTTACAAATATACATACAAACAAACGTTCATATTTAACTGTCCCAGATAACTGCTATGAGTTCATTCGCATTTGCCAAACCGGCCAATATATTGATTCGTCATACCAACCAGCTTACGCGCGGATCATATTGACAATATGTAGGTTAATACAATAATTTACTGACGAACAATTATTCATTATGAAATCATGTACTTTTAGTATGTAAGCATTTACGTAAGTATGTATGTGTAGGTTAAGAACTTTTGTATAAATAGGAATGGATTTAGTTAATAAAGAAGAATCGATTTTTAACGCTACACATCGGCGTTCTTCTCTTATTCATTTTAACACTTTTACATAAAATTTGACACCCCCCATGTATCCAAGGACCGAAACAATACAACAAAAGAAGAGGGCCGAGATTATGAGAAAAGTTCAATCGAGATTTGGAATCTTTGGGTCGGTATTTATATAACTTCTTGAAAATCTGCAGGCTTGAAATATTAGTCGCATTACAGAAGCCAAGGGAGTGAAATGGCTGTCGAATAAATTTCCGTCACCTGTCGCGCAAACTTGTAACTTGACATGTGCTTCAGAGCACTGAGGCAGTGCAATAAAAATGGAAAACGGTCCGTAAGGTGGCGCGGTTGTCGAAATAATCGATTGAGGGGTAATCGAAAAATAATAGATAAAACGACGAAAACAAAGTGGTACCACTCTGATAACAAATCGATAACAAGTTGATAATTGTTTTGATAGTAAATCGATGTCTGCGATAAAAAAATCATTAGTATTACGATAACAAATCAATAAAATTTCCTTAACAGAGAAATAATTTCTCGATAAAAAATCTAGCAATTTTTGATAAGTTAGCGATAACTTTTAGATAAATAGACGAAAGTTTTTTTGTGTTGATTTGACTTTCCGATAATATATCGAAAACTTTTTGATAACAAAGCCTTTTGGTAAATCTTTGACAAGAAATTGGTGATAATCCCCAAACAAGTGGACAACTTTTCGATAAATAATTGGTAAACAATCGATAACTTTTCATATAGCATTTACATTCCCCATGCCGTGAACAAAGATGTTTATATATACTTAAAAAAAAAAAAAGAAAAGATAATTACCAACCGGTAATTTTTTGTTTAAATGCAAGAGTTTAACTGCACTGCAACGGCCAATTGAAGAGAGAAGACCTAAGGCTCACGATGGGCATACTAACTGGACACTGCCTTCTGGCGTTACATGCTTATAAGTTAGAACTCTTCGGTAACAGGAGATGCTTATAATTAACATAAAATGTAGAAAGTACCAGCTACAGAAAGCAAACGGCTGAGCACGTTCGGTCTTCGTGTCCTGCACTCGCAAGGTCAAGGCAGCAGAGTTGACAGGTTTCGAAGTAGCAATTAAGCTAGGTTCTAGAAAACTTCTAGTATTTGACAAGAAGACGGAGTTATTTTATAACATAGGTCCTGGTTTTTAATAGGGTTGTTCAGGTTGGTTATAAAACAAATTTCTGATAACGCTAGGGACTCATTCAGTCTATGTGAGGTCCTCATTGACCGGCCACTTTAGCCTAACCTAACCTACCATCAGTAGTCCATAACTAAGAGTTCTGTGCTCATTTTTATGAAGGAAAAAAAAATAAAAAATTCGAATTTGTGTGTTTTCATACTCTGCTTGGTATTTACCTATGATGTATGAGAAAATATGTAGATATGTACGTGCATATTTATGTTTGTACATAAATTTATAAGTTTGTAATTATGAATAACGTGTTGTAAACACTTGGAAAATTGCAGGAAATCCTTATAAATTGGCAACAATTTTATTTACAACAAATATTGTATAATAAAATACAATACAACAATAGTCAACAACATCGAAAGCTGAAATAAGGCTCAACAACGTAAACAAAATATCAACAACGGGGTTTAGTGTATTTATGTATGTTGCCAAGCGAATTGGTTGCTATAGTGAAACTTAATTATATTTATGTATATGCATACAAACATATTTACTATATGTTGTTGCTATTTACAATTCTTAAATGCTGCTCTACTTTTTGTTGCTATTGCATTCAATGCTATAGCTCATTGTTGTTGTTATTGTTGGGAACTGCAGTAGTAAGTTCTCTTGCATCTTTGGTTGTCAAGTGAAATGACTGATGTCACAATAAAATATGGGAAATTGAATTATTATAAAATGCAATAAAAAAGACACAAACAAGTCCAGCCAAATGTATAGTAATGTGTATGTATATGTACATGCAAATATGTATGCGCGTATATCATAAAATCAGCACCATGGCATACAATAAATTCAATAAATGACAAATGCAGTGGACAGCGAAAGATGCAGGAGTTGAAGATAAGCATAAATACATACAGAGAAACATGGCCACATACATACGTAAATACATTGCTTACACATTTACATTTATTCCTGCCAACGACAAAAGCGTTCTTGATAAAATTGTAGCATACATTTGTGCGCTGCTCTAGCTTTTGTATGCACGTTTGTGCGACTGGTTTTGTTTGTATGTATTCATGTTGGATTGCCCGTTTGAATTGCATTATGATGCAATTGAGCGAATAAAGTACGGTGCGTAACATTCAATGATTTATGAAAGCAAAAATAAAAATATGGACATACAAGTTCATTATATGAATGTGTGTTTAGTGATTTATGGTTCCACCGTTAAAAAAATCGGTTTCACTGTATACATTTTTTAGCGGTTCCGAAAGTTCGAGCCGCATCAGTTTTTTACGGTTTTCTGACTCATCCGATCCTCGAAAATTTAAATTATTTTTTTATCATTTTTATCATTGATCCGGAAATAAACAGATCATATAAGCTGCCGGATTACTGTAGCGTTTTTCAAGCGGAAATATTAGCCGCAACCAAAGCAGTAGAAACACTAGAAGATAATGGCTTAAGTTGCAACCGCGTTAACTTTTATATTGACAGTCAAACAGCAATTAAGACAATAATCTCGCATAGCACGGCATCTAAATGCGTGTTAGAGTGTAAGCAGTCTCTGGAAAGAATCGGGACAGGGAGAAGCATACATCTATACTGGGTCACAGGGCATATGGGAATAGATGGGAATGAAAAAGCGGATGAACTAGCTCAAAAGGGCGCATCCCTTGAAGCTTGCTCCGTAGACGTCGCAATTAAACTGGGCGAGATTAAGCGAAGGCGAGAGGTGCACATGGTCGACCAAGCGGGAAAGGCGTGGTTCAAGCGCGGGACTGTAAAGTGTCAAAGATTATGTGTACGTCTTCAAACCTTCGACTAAAAAAGTTGCCAATATCATTAAAAAGAGAGGAATGTACACTTATGACGGGTATTTTGACTGGACACTGCCTTCTGGCGTCACACGCCTTTAATTTAGGCTTGATCACGTTCTGTGCTCGTGACCTGTGCTTTCCAGGCTAAGACTCCAGCTTTTAGGTGTGATACAGCTATCAGGCAGCAGCAAGTGGCTTAAGTTCTAGGAAGCTTCTAGTATTTGCCAAGAGGACGGAATTATTTTATAACATAGGTCCTGGTTTTTGATAGGGATTTTCAGTTTGGTCGTTTAAACAAACTTCTGGTACCACTACGGACTGAATTAGTCCGTAGTGTTGTCCTCATAGACCGGCCAGTTCAACCTAACCTAACCCAAATCGACCCAGTATTGAATTGTACTTAGAAGTAGATCAATGAAATGGCACTCTTTATGTTTCTCCTGGGAATAGTTCCTTTTCTACGTCGCTATAAATCTTGCTCATATAAAAAGAAAAGAGCGTAAGAACAGTACTCGTGAAGTTCGATGTGTAAAGATATCTGTAATAGCCGATACCGGCAAGTTATTGTTCTATTAGCGAATTATGATCGATAACGAATTATTACCGTTATGTTGTTGGTTTGTTATCGTCAAGTCACCGGCTGCTTATCGGCGGGCTACAGGGCTGTTATCGATTTTATATTTCACTTTTAACGGTTAATGTATCATAACAAAACGATGAAACGTTAAGAATAAATCGATGCCAAGGCAATAGCAAAATAGTAGCACTCCGATTGGAAATCGATAATTTTTCGATATCAAACCGATAGCTCTTTGATAACAAGTCGATAGCTTTCCGATGACAAGTCTATACATTTTTAAAATTTATCGATGTTGGCGTACAAATAGAAAAATTCTGATAACAAATTGACAACTTTTTGATAACCAATCGACACATTTTTGACGACCTTTCTGTGCATTTATGATAACGAATCAATATTTTTCTTTATAAAATCGATACATTTTTGAGTAAATACTGATAGCTTTTCCATAAATAGAGTTTTTTCTAAAAACTTCCGATCTATAGCTTTAACTGATAACACTTTGATAACAAATCGATAACTCGTTTTTACCTCGTCAATAACTGGTTGATAGCAACGAAAAAATATGCCGCTCAGCCTCTTTCCTTTCTTTAGCATTTACGCTCTTTACTTTAGTTTACTTTTCTTTTCTTTTGTTATTCATACCATGTTATGTGAACGAAACACGATACTCTGGCTCTGCGTCTATTTCTTTAGGTACCTGCCTATGGGAGTAAAACGCAGAAATGTGGGACCTTAGTGGGTCCATTGCGCGACTATTCCGAGATCAGTGTGAAACTCTTTATGGATCACTGGGGCATAATTTCGGATTTGATTGCAGGTCTCTTTTTGAATCTTCTTAACACTGTCTCCAGCTAATTTTTGGATTCTTTTAAGAAAGGTTTGTGGAGCTTTTTTGGATTGTTTGCTATATATAATAATGGGACTATATATGTCAGAGGATTGCATTTCCAAAGTTTTTGAGATCAGTTTATAATAAGTTTGGGAAACTCTCGTGACTTTTTCGAAAGAAATCGGGAGCGCGTTTGGGGCTATCAACGGATTCTTTCTTGCTTAATTAAACTAAAGTTAAGGAGGGGCTCTAATGTCTGTTTATTACTTAGATAACCATATTATAACTATTTCGGAATGAAACTGAAACTATTTGGAAACAATTTCGGTGTTATTTCGAAATTGTTTTCCGGATAATTCTCAAAAAATTTCCGGACTATCTCTGCCTTAATTTATAATCATTTGGAAATATCTTGGAACTATGGCAGAAATGTTGTCGGGGTAATAACAACGAGTCATTTAGTAAATTTTTGGACAATGGGCGTGACACCGCCCACTTTTAAAAGAAGGTAATTTAAAAGTTTTACAAGCTGTAATTTCGCAGTCGTTGAAGATATCATGATGAAATTTTGCAGACACGTAGCTCCTATTACTATATGTGCGCTAAATAAAAATTAGCAAAATCGGATGACGAACACGCCCACTTTAAAAAAAAAAATTTTTTATAAAGTCAAATTTTAACAAAAAATTGAAAATCTTTACAGTATATAAGTAAATGATGCCAACATTCAATTCCAGTAATGATATGGTGCAACAAAATACAAAGATAAAAGAAAATTTCAAAATGGGCGTGGCTTCGCCCTTTTTCATTTAATTTGTCTAGGACACTTTTAAGGCCATAAGTCGAACAAACATTTACCAATCCGTGTGAAATTTGGTGTGTGTATAGATTCTATGACCATAACGGTTTTCTGTGAAAATAGGCGAAATCGGTTGAAGCCACGCCCAGTTTTTATACACAGTCGACGGTCTGTCCTTCCGCTCAGCCGTTAACAAGATAACTTGAGCAAAAATCGATATATCTTAACTACACTTAGTTCACGTACTTATCTGAACTCACTTTATCTTGGTATAAAATATGGCCGAAATCCGACTATGACCACGCCCGCTTTTGCGATATCGAAATTACGAAAAATGAAAAAAATTCCATAATTCTGTACCAAATATGAAAAAGAGATGAAACATGGTAATTGGATTGGTTTATTGACGCAAAATGTAACTTTAGAAAAAACTTTGTAAAATGGGTGTGACACCTACCATATCAAGTAGAAGAAAATGAAAAAGTTCTGCAAGGCGAAATCAAAAGCCCTTGGAATCTTGGCAGGAATACTGTTCGTGGTATTACATATATAAATAAATTAGCGATACCCCGCAGATGATGTTCGGAGTCACCCTGATCCACATTTCGGTCGATATCTCGAAAATGCCTTCACATATACAGCTAAGGGCCACTCCCTTTTAAAACCGTTATTAATACCTTGAATTTGGTACCCATATCGTACAAAAACATTCTAGGGTCACCCCTGGTCCACCTTTGTGGCGTTATCTCGAACAGGCGTCCACCTATAGAACTAAGGCCCACTCTCTTTTAAAATACTCATTAACACTTTCATTTTATACCCGTATGGTCCAAACACATTCTAGAGTCACCCCTGGTCCACCTTTATGGCGATAGATTGCGAAATTGCGTCCACCTATAGAACTATGGCCCACTCCCTCATAAAATACTCTTTAATGCCTTTCATTTGATATCCATGTCATACAAATATATTCCAGGGTTACCCTAGGTTCATTTTCCTACATGGTGATTTTCCCTTATTTTGTCTCCAAAGCTCTCAGCTGAGTATGTAATATTCGGTTACACCCGAACTTAGTCTTCCTTACTTGTTATGTAACTATTTTTTTTTTTTGTTTCTAAATATAAAATTTTTATATTTATTTTTTTGTCGGGTTTCTTTCGTGACGATTTCGGGATTGCTTCTGAAATTATTCGCGATAACTTTGGGATTATCCACGAAGTAATTTAAAGCTTATGCTGGGCATTTTTTCGGCACCATTCGCGATAATTTCATCATTGTTTTCAGGATATTTATCTAACCATTTCGATATAATTTCAAGACTTCATATCGGCATAATTTTGTAGCTATCTTCGCGGGTTAATGTAAACGTAAATATTCACTAGGAGTGCGAAAACCAATCATTCATTCCTCGAAATAATGATAGAGAATATTATAAATCGGGTCATTAATTTTGGCGGCGGCAGCTAAGTCATTTTCGAGACTTCGTTGAATAAATTCTTATGGTAAAATAAATTTATTTCAAAAAAGCAAAAGAACCTTGTCCCACCTTCTAGATGAATAGTAATCTGAGAATATTTGGCTAGTGTGTGCTAAACCACTGCCGAAGGGCGATTCCGTTTATAAAAAAATTGTCTTAAGCATTTTTACGTTACTTCGCACGGTAATGAAGCTGGTGATTTCGGTTTGGTAGGGTGCTTAGTACCTTTATATTACGGACCAAATTACAGTGGCGCCGAAACTGTAAAAATAAACCGACAAACTTTTTGGCGAAAGTTGTCGGAGCTTAGAAGCAACTTTTTTACACGCAAATGGGCTTGCTTAGAGGCTTTAAATTTTCATTCATGTTAAATTCATGTCTCCAATAGAAATCTGCTTATGTACTTATGAGAGGAGGAGACACGTTGAGTTTGGTACAGTACATATGTGCCTTAAAGTTATTAAATCGACGTGGGATACCATAATATAATATTCGAGTCACTCAAAACTTGACTTTATTAAATATTTCTTTAAAGTGTCCATACAATTTTGTGTGCTAACATTTTGATGAAAATTGAGTGTTTTATTCCATCAAATTGATTGATCCCCCTCCCCTCTCTTAAATATCAGCCACAAAATGTTAACCGCAAAATCAAAGCTGAAAAAGAAAATCAAAAAGAACATGAATTTACTATGTTGTGATGCTAAACTCAAAAACAGGGCTGTGTAAAGCAAAGCAACCTAAGTGAATTGAAATAGCAAAGGTGGGAAAACAAACTGAATTGAAGAAATCGAGATGCCTAAACATATTTGCAAAAGCATACGCATTCGTTTGGTTTAACAAGATTTCCCACACTGCAAAGTTTTGCAAACTGCCTTACGTGGATGTGTGTGCATAGGTATTATCTATACACACACACACACCTATACACGAAAGCTCAATAGTTTGCTTGCACGTCTTTTTGGTTTAACGGATTTAAATATCGATGCTTTATTCGCCTTTCTCTGTTTGCATTTCTTGCTCATCTTCTTGTCGTTTTACAAGTTTTTCAATTTGCCTTTCGGTAGAGTTTTTGTGCATAAATACAATTTTATGTTTGTAAATATTTTTTGAGTAAGCATTTCTGCATATATACATATGTATATGAGTACATACATATAAAGGTACATATGACTGATATTGATATGATATGTAAATTTTTGTATGATTTAAGATTTTGAATATTTGCTTAAAGGAAATGTAATTTTGCATATATTTCAAAAATATTATTTATTTCACACTTAAATATGCGAGTTTTTGAATTGATTACGCCTAGGGCGTAATATTTGGTTCAGCGCCTTCGATTATATTTTTATGTGCGTAAATATATTTCACTTGCATACATTTTTCATTTTCTTATAAATTTTGTTTAAGGAAATTTAATAACTACATTAAATAGCAGCATTTTACCAAAAATGTTAGGTTAGGTTAAATGGGAGTGCGGGGGAATTTCCCACACTTACACTCGGACACATTTTTGTTCATTTTGAGTGCCCTCAGTGAGTGCCGGGCGGCGGCATATTTGTCCAACGAGATTACTTCCCAATGGTATTGACGAACCATTTGCTTTTTCTGATGGACATCTGACGGACTGTCGAAAAATTGTGCGCCCAGAAATCTGAGTCGGATTGTTTGTAGTCCTGGATTCGGCAGAGAAAGTGATGAGGCGACTCCTCTTCCTCCTAATCTAAACAGCTACTGCAGAGGCAGCTTGTTGGTATGCGCCACCGTTGTAGCATTGGTGCAATAGTGAGAGATTTGTTGAGCTTGAGAAAAAAGCTCGTGGGTTTCCTTTCCAGGCATGCTCATAAGGATCTTGAGACATCGAGCTTATCCCAGTTGGTCCACAGCAAGTCCGTTGCCCCAATCTCATGTTCCTAATTTGCTCTTATCTAATTTTCTTCAGCAGATAGCCCAACAATGCTCGTACCTAACCGTGCGCCTCGCTTATGTCCATTTTAAAAGATTTTCTGCCTATCTCATTTGCAAACAGTGACAAAGTAATAATGACGTTTTTCTTAAAGGTGACATCGCAAAGGTAAATATGTTTGGACAAACTTATGGGTTCAGCTCATATAGTTTACACTTAGTTCACAATTAAAACTTCCTCTGGTCACGAGGCCATGCGTGCAGAATCCTGCAGAGTTTTAGCTTTAGTTCCTAAATGAATATTGGTCCTTAAACAATTACATAATAATATTTCATACTAACACTTCATCACTTTTTCACATTTTTCCCGGAGGATTGAAATATTTTGATGACCTGATAAAGGCTATCAAGTCCTTGATGTTATACTACACCTTTAGTGAGTTGCAAACTTCCAGATTATGTAAAACTTGACCTAAGACTCCTTGGCACCCTTTTATCTTAGAGTGAAGGTAAAAAGTAAGTTAAACGAGCTGGACAAGAAGTACGTCCTGCGAAATTAATCTGTACGATGTACATTTTACGAAAAATACCACGGTTACTCTGTTCTGAGTAATAGTACTAATTCTTAAAATATGTGGAGAAATAGCACCAACTATTCCAAAAAAAAATCAAAAATTATTTCCACCATCCCAAAACAAAAGCCATTTTGAGATCGTTTTGAAGAAATAACGATATAGTTATATAAAAATTATAAAATAGCTCCGAAATTATCCCAAAATGGATTCGAAATAGTACCAAAATAATTCCGAAAACATTCTTATAATAGTTTGCAAGAGATTTAAAAGAAGTCTTCACATATCACAAAACCGATCCCGAATTATGTCCGAAATGATTCCGAGTGCAGTTCACCAGGCTGAATTTCCATTCATTCATCTAGCCCTTTGTTTTCAGATAAATTCTATTTTCTCTCCACTTCCCTAGCCCTCTATCTCCCTCTTCTGTGTTCTATTTCAGTATTCTCATCCCTTTTTTATCTAGTTTTATTTTTTCCTTTCCCATTTTCTTCGTTTTTTTCAATTAATCTTCTTTCCAATTTTCCGTCTTGTTTCTCTTAGAAGTGCGTGCACATTTTCGTTAAACTTTATATTCGTCAATTGTTTTTGTTTTATCGGCCTATTGATAAAGGATTTAACGTTCGAAACGAGCTCAAGGCCAGAACAAGCTCCTTTCGAACCTTGAATCCTTTATCAATAGGCCGATAAAACAGAAACAATTGTTAATAAACCAAGAGCACATTGGACATGTCAAACAAAGTAATTGACAATAAACAAATCCAACATATTCAGTGTCTTGAAACAGATGGCGCAACGCTGATTAAATATAGTTGGTAAAGAGGAATAGAAGTAGTAATTTATTTCCCTCTATTTGATTTTCTGCTTCTCCCTTTTCCGCCCTCCCCTTTCTTTTCATCACATCCAATTTCTTTCCGATTCCTTTTCAACTCCTCCTTCGCTTCCCCTTTTAACAACCTTCCTTTCTCTCCTTATCTCTTCCCTCTTCTCCTTCTATTCCCTATTTCTGTCATCCTAATTATCCATTTTTTTTTTCGTCGTTCCTTTACATTTTATAGCCAAGTTATTTCCCCTCTTCATTATTTTGTACTCCCCATTTTCCCCTATCTTGTCCACTATCCCATTACTAACCTTTGTTCTCACACATATTTTTCCCTTCTTCACCCCTCCCTCTATTATTCCTATAGTTCTGTGCTCAATTTCAGTATTCCCATCCTTTTTTTATCTAGTTCGATTTCTGCAATCGTAATTTACCACTTCTCTTTCTTTTACCCATTACTCTTTTTTCTACGTTTCTCGCCTTTTTCTCTTCAAAGTGTTTGGACATTTTCTTTAAACTTTATATTTCTCTCTCTTTGATTTTCTGCTTCTGCTTCTTCCTTTTCCGCCCTTCCCTTTCATTTCACCACACCCCATTTCTTTCCGATTCCTCTTCAACTCCTTCTTGGTTTCCGCTTTTAACAACCTTTTATTTATCTTCTTATCTGATTCTATGTCTGCGTTTCTTCGTTAATGTAAACCAGTCACTTTCAACTTCTCCTTATCTTCACTATTTCTGTCATTCCAATTATCAATTTTTCCTTTCTTTCCATCGTTTACATTCTATAGCCAAGTTATTTCCCCTCTTCTTCATTTTAACCTTCTCCTTTTCCTCTATCTTTACCACTATCCCTTTACTAGCCTTTCTCCTCACATATATTTTTCTCTTCTCCACCTCTCCCTCTGCTTATTCCTTTCCTCAGCCTTTTTCTTTCCTTTGCTTTTTTCCTACCCCTTCCGCTTAAAATTATCACCTTAACCCACCCTTCCTCGCTCCTCATCTCTACCATCTAGAAGACAGTTTCTAGAAGGAGCGTGGCCCTGTCTACTTTTCCTAAACTACAAACTATTTAGTTTATAAGATTTGTATATCCACAGTTTCCTTAATCAAAACGTGAAGGACTCGGAGTTACAACGAATTAAATAAATAGTTTACTTGTGGGTGTCATTGCGCCCACTTTGGTCATTAGTTGAAAGGAAATTTAAGAAGTTATTGTATATAATCAAAGGCAAATTTTCGTTGTACTTTAATAGAGCAATAGCTCGCTCTTTATAGGTTCTCTATGAAGTGAAATAAACTATTAAACAAAATTGCCACACAACTAACCTTCACTTAAGCCTTATTGCTTCTCAATCTAGTTTGTGGTGTGTAAACAATCGCATGAGTGTATTGGTAATATCATATTGGCAGAAAATAGCATAAGCTCGAAGGGGTCTGCAAATTATCCGCTTAGAGCATTCAACTAAAAAACTCAATTTGCATTTTAATATTTTCAAAAAAAAAAAAAAAAAAAAAGGTGAATGTGTTGCGTACTTTGCCCTATATTTTGTGAACTGATAACTGAAGTTCTTTTATTGCAGAGCTTTGGGAATTTTTTTTGTTGTATTCAACCTATTCGACTATCAACGTACGAACCATTTTGCACACCTTTGTAGAATACATACATACAATTCTAACGAACACAACTCAAATCGAAATACACTTTGTAGGGAAAATCTCTAGATTGAAAAATTTGCGTTTGTAATGTGCTCTGAACCATGACGAAATAAAGCCAGGCAGGTGATCTCAGTAGTACAACAACAGAAAATTGACGGCCATCATAATCCGGTCATGAATTTTAAGGTAGTAGTAATGAAACATTTTTGGTACTACTTTACTACTTCTTTATATAATGTGACGAATATTAGCATCACTAATTGATTCACATCACTAATCTGATACTAAGTAAATAAAGGCACGACAACAATAAATTAAGCTGTCGCTATTGTGTACGCCAAATCAATCATCATTGACTCACATACATGCAAGGCATCAGAGAGATACTCACAAACACATGTCATCATCAGCAGAAGTAGTACTCACATATTCACACGTATATGGATACAAACTACAAATATACATGTACATACAAGGATGGTACTCAGGCATGAATTTCGAGAAGTTTCTAGACCTAAGGAGAAATGGGTGGACGAGACAACAGAGAGTATAAAAGCAGCGAAATCGGAGTAGTTCAGTAATCAGTTTTGATTTAAGCACGCTATTGGTTGCGAAGCTAAGTGTTATTGTGCAGTACTTTCAAAGTAGTCTAATAAAGACCATTTTGCGTTATTGAATATTGGAGTTAATTATTCAACAGTTTAGCGATTCGAACCTTAGCAAAAGGTTGAAAATAGGCGGAATTTCACTAAATTTGTTACAATATATATATATAAGTATATATATCGGCGGCAGAGGTTTTATAGCAACGATGGTTCAAAACATAAAAGCTAATAAATTCACCTAATGGCAAAAAATAAATCTGTGTCTTATCAGAATATTATTTGAAACAGCTCTTGTTAACCGTGTAAAGGTTTAGACAACTATACAATACTGACATCCGAGTGATCAAACCCGATAGACATGGTTCCAACTTTCTCTATCTATCCACCTGCCTTGCCATGTTGGTATAGGTGAATGAATTTTTAACAATTTTTGTGTGAATTTTACTTTTTTTAAGATTCAAAAAAGAGGAAAGTTGTTATGCTCCCTTGTACCATAGAAAACCTTCAGTGTGCCAAGCACGGATTGAGCCAAGAATCCAACCATAGAACAGTACTCGTGGCGCTAGAACTGCCAAAGTTCTTTGAAATGGACATAACGGTAAGTCACTGCAAAGAATTGGAAGGGTCCAAGGGTCTCAAAAGGAGTACGGAAAGTATCTGTGTGGTCATCAGGCATCGGCCAAGCTTAGGAATGCAACATCCCCGACAAGAAAATTTTAACAAGAGGTAAGATAAGGTGGTGTTTATCTCGAAGGGGCTTTCCTACCAGAAGGAATTGCTATTGTTTCTTACGCCGATCTGTTGGTAATGTCAACAGGTTATGTCTTTTCCAAAAATTAAGAACTGTCTTCCTAGTATTTCCAGTTTTTTTCGTCCCCCGTTCTTGAAAGTATCACCAACCAACTCTTCGCTGGCCTTGTTTATGAAGTGGACATATCAAGTGTCGGCAATGTTGGACATTCACGTAGATGGCACTTTTGTCCGCCATCCAAAGTTAATGGGCGTGACATTTGATAATAGCCTGCATTCTGGCGAGCAATTGCTCCTATAGTTCAAAGCCGTAATAAAATCTTTAAGCACTTGGGGCAAATGCAAAGAAACACTGCTACAAAGCTACTGTTGCAGAGCATAAAAGAAATTAACTGGAAGCACAGCGCTCTGAACTGCCACGGGATGGCTTCTTATGTCGGCGCAGCATCATCTACGCAGTAAGGCGGATATATTCCCCATAAAAGAAAAGAAACTATTTGCTGAACAAACAGTTTCTGTTAAATATTCAGAAAGTTGGGCATTCCAATTAACATCTGATGACGAGGCACGCCTGCCAGGAGCATAAAGAGTCGTTTCCGTAAGTACTACGAAGAAATAGAGCACACAAGAATGCAGTCGTTTGAACCAAAATAGCTTAAAAGTTCCCGCTGCGTCATCCACAAAGAGTCGGTCAAGTCATATGTCGATAAATGTGCGACGAATCCGTTCTCAATGTCAAATACCCGGAACTCTTAATTGAGCAAAATAGACTTCCCAGGTGGACAAGCGCCACTATGTCACAACTTTGATCTGGATACTGTTATAGAATCAACCCCGTCATCCACAACGTGTGTATGTCCCGCATGTAATGGGTCTGCCTTTAATGGGTACCTTTTATTTGGTTCAAGTCTGTTGAAACTGCAACTTGCTTTGGATTTCCTTTTTTTAAGTTTTAATTTAATAATTTTGTGTTCTGACACAAGTTTTAATTTACAAAAAAAATTAATGAGTTTTTATTCACTCTGGTAGCATGAAATGCCATCATGCCAGCTAAAGTCAAACGGCTAAGTTGGCTACCTACGTCAAAGAGTGAGTTTTCCTCACATACTTATGCTATGCTAGTAGCGAAGCTCGGATATTCATCATAATTGACTCATCGTAGGTACATAGTTTCATATACAATTTAAAATTTATCGATTACCATTTTTTAGTGACGCCCCTAGTAGCTCCAATCGGCGTTCTAGCTTAAGTTCATAACCAGCAATTTTTCTAGCCAAATATTGACATTCCTGCAGGGTTGTGTGAAAGGCGACTTTATATGCCTGGTATCTATATTTTCCTGTTGCTTCCTCTTACCGTCAGTCTTTTGCATTTCTAATTTTTTGATTTGACGTGTGCAATTCCCTCTTGTTTAGTATATTTTGGGGTCTCTTGTCTTTACTTTAAAACAATGAAATTGAGTGTTTTTACATCCTTTATATTTGTTTATGCATGTATTTTCCTACCACAAATACACCCACAAATTTCAATGTACATATGTATGTTGGTGCGTATTTATGTGAAAACATGGATGTAGGGATAACGAACCCTTCAGCCTTTTATGGTTTTATTATGCACACATACATTGTTATAAGTAAATCAATTGATACTCAAATACACGTGGATTCTTTTGAATATTTATGTAAGTATGTAAACATACGAACACATGTAGTAGGTATTATGTAACTAAATTTTATTTGTTTACCTTCAGTTATCGCTTTGTTTAAGGACTTCAAATGGCAAAATGATTTGAGGCACGTTTTTTCGGAAGGTCGATTGTTGACAATATATCACATTTACTTGCGGGCATATTTGTATGTAGACATGATTAAATACATGTATATAAACAGAAATATTTTCGTGTTTTTTTATTTTTTTTAGCAAGTTTATATTAGCTTCATTTAAATGCTTGAATTTACCTTTTAGTATGTATATTAGACTGGGTTGGTCCCCATACAAAAAAAAAGTTGCTAATGTCCGCCCGTAAATTTGAAGATTATGTTGACAGGGTTTCGGACATTTTTTTTAAAATTTTTTTTGATCCTTCCAAATACAGCCGAAAAGGGTTTTTCGTTGTAACTTGGTTATTTGACATCCGATTTTTAAAACTGATATGTCATTATTTTGGCAATAAATATTGAAAGTGCTATAACTTCTTTGTTTATTATTTTAGTATTATGGTTTCAAAGCACCATTTTCTTAATTTTTTAGGTACTTTCGTTTGGTAAGGAAAAAAGCATACATTAGGGGGGTAAAATTTTGTAACGTGTGTAAAATAACCAAGTTACAACGAAAAAACCTTTTCGGCTCTATTTCGAAGGATCAAAGAAAATTAAATAAAAAAATTTCCGAAACCCTCTCAACATAATCTTCAAATTTAGGGGCGGACATTACCAACTTTTTTTCGACCCAGTCTAATGTATATCCCACCACTTAAAGTGCTTTCGTTAGTCGAAAAAATACCGGTTTCTAAGGAAGTACTCAGTACTGAGCCCGATACCGAAGTATAGCCGGCTAGTAAAAAAGTGCCGGTTCTAAAAAATTTACGAACCCCGAAAAGGTACTCGATTATAAGCAAGTACCCGTCTATGAAATGTACCTGTTACAAAAAAGTGCATACTTTTAAAATAGTACCCGGTTCTTAAAAAGTGCCCAGCTCAAAATATAGTACACGGTTTTAAAAAAGTGCGCGGATCACGCAAGGTAAGGTTAGGTTGAGCTGAACTGGCCGGTCCGTAAGGCCCTTACATAAGCTCAATGAGTCCACAGTGTTACCGGAAGCTGTTTAACCGACCAAACAGAAAAACCCTATCAAAAACTAGGACCTATGTATTGAAATATCTGTGCCCTCTTGGAAAGAACTAGAAGCATTCTGGTACCTACTGCCAATTGCTACTTATAGATCTGATAGCTGTACCACTGTAGCTGGAGGCTTAGCCTAGCTGGAGAATTTTCTACATTTGCAATCAACGAATAGTCACCGTTTAAAAGCATGTGACCCCAGATAGCAGTGTTCAGCCAGAATACCCCTCATGAGTCTTCAGTATTCTTCTTTTTTAAAATAAGAGGAGCTTTGTTAGACTAAGACAGACGTCGGCAAACAGTGAAACAATTGCTCGCACTCAATTGACACATATTCTTATTCTCTTTCGGTTAGTAGTCGCTGAGCATTAGGTAGGTGCTGTCGCAGTCAGTCAGTCACGCCGATTCGTTCGAATTCGCTAGGTTTACTGTGATTTTTTAGGTGTTGTCACAAAATAACAGGTAAACGAATTTTCGCTAACCTTATTTTACATAGTGGGCGATTTTTGAGCTGTGAAAAAATATAAATTTGCACTTTTTATAAATTCACTTAAACAGGAAATTAATACGCGAAACCTGCATGCTGATTTCTTCTGAACTTTATAAATGATTTTTACAATATTCTGCTCCAAACTTGAAACTAAGATGAGATTTTAAAAATAATGCTAAAAAATGGTTGAATATAATTGAAACTCCATGGTATTATACGTTTTAAAATACTGCTTAAGAATGGTTACGATGTTCTTTTATTGAATTTAAGCAGATCCGATTCTTTGCGTAAGTACAAATGTTTCTGTGAATCATTTGTTGCCAATTGAATAGCTCAAACGATGATGTAGCCACAAATATTCAATGCCCGTCAATCATAAGAATGATGCATTAAACAAGCACTTAGCATAAACAACTGTCATTATTATAGAGATACTTTTTTTACGAATGGATAGCAATGTCATGGAACAAACAATAACAATGAATATTTTTTGATCTGTATGCGTACCTTGTGAATTGTATAAAAGATAATGAGCAATAAGTTTTAAGCATTTTTTTTAAGTTAACAAATGCATGCCTTAAATACATATTGTAACGAATTTTGGGGAATTCTTGAATATTCTGTACCCTCTGATATAGTTCGAATCGCTGAACTGTTGAATATTTTACTCAAATGTTCAGTATAGCAAAATGCTCTTTATTATCTACAACACTACAATGGTAGTAGTACTTCACAATTAAATTCCTGGCATATATCACTTATAGCGCTTTAAAAATAAACTGGTTGGCTAACACTTGAACTGTGCCGCTTGTATACTCTCCGTTTGCCTCGTTCGCATTTTCTTGCAGGCTCTAGAATTTTCGCGAACAGCCTTCTCGATTAGTGGCTTAGTACTTCTCTTATACATCTGCATTTTATAATCACTAATGCCTTCTATATGTGCGTATTTGTCTGAGTAGTATGCGCTCTTCAATGCTGTTTACATATATTTGTGGCTGTTTTATATTTCAACTGCTTGCCTTGCTGTTATTGTTGTCCAGCATTTAGTACTAGCTGATGACAGGACATTTCGAAACTGCTAATATTCGCTACAAAATGTACATGTATTTGTATGAGTACATGGCGAACCTATTCAGTGTTCTAATCTTCCCAACGTATACTAAAATTTTTACTTCTCCGTCAGTATTATGTATATAGCTATTGATTATGTTATAGCCTTCTGCTCAATTGGAAAATCATAAACGCGCTCATTATTGTGTGATCATAGAAAACTTCTTTGCCGGTTTAAAGTTTTACCTTGCCTGTTATTTTCGTTATTGGGGATTTAGTTTTCCATTTTTTTTCATTTTTATCGAGCAGTATTTAGTATAATCATTTCTGGGTGTTATTGAAATCATTTCCACGGCTGAGTAAAATATCATTCTATCTTAGCTGATATTTCGGAATTTGTTTCAAATACTCCTTATTTCAGAAATCGGTTAAAGAACGTAATATTACAAAATTTTTTCTCCGAAGTCCTAGCCAATGTGAAGATATATTTTATTTAGGCTTAGATAGGAAGTCTTATAAATATAGCAGATTTAATTTTGGTTGCTCAGTTCAAAGTGATCGAAACTCATTTTTTAAATCACAATAGCTCGGAATTGATGGGTCGGATTAGTGACACATGTGAACGAACTAGCGACAAATAGCTAGATCGATAACTTACAATAATCGTGAGAGATGGTTTCCCAGTTGTATAGTTATGGTTTAAGTGAAAAGTTTTTAATCAACGATAGTAAAACGCAATCCGATCCATTTAAAAAAAATATGCGTAAAAACGCCGCCATTACATTTTAACAGCCTTCTCTACAAATATTTACAACTTTAATGTTTATTTGAAACAAAATATATATTTGTTCTCTGAAGGCCTATTGTATTTTGACAACAAGAAAATACTTGAGTTACCCTTACTTTTTTCACACAATCATTTCGATACTTCCATAAGCTGTCGAAATGTATGAATAATCTTGTCATATATGTTTACATATATAAACACAGGTAAGTATGTGATTATGACATGGACTCAAATTTGATTTTTGCCTTTGGGGAATATTACTTTTATTTTTATTTGGTTTAGCTTATTGCATATTTAGGTGTGTATACATATGTATGTAAATTTTGTTTAACATGTTTCTTGTTTATGTAAGAATTTGTAAAAAGATTATTCTCGCCATAGATGCTTGTTAAACTTTTGTATATTTATTTCGTTTGAATTTGTTGTTATTGAACAATTTACGGTTTATGCAATCAATACTCTATGGCGTGAAATCAATTTAAGAAATGTCACATTAGATAACAGAGGTAAAAGGAGTGTTTTTGATAGTATTAGTGTTTGATGTGTCAGTTAACAACTTGGAAATTATTTCATTTTAATAAGAACAAAAATTTCACTTGATGGTTACTTTTCTTTTCTTCTTTCTCTGACGCGGTGGGGATTTTTTTATTATTTCATCTGCATATTGGTCAAATCTTACAGACTACTTATATGTTCATTTATATTTAGATATGTTCAGTTAACTGGTTCTTCAAATGAAAATACAAACAAGTTTACAGAATTAGCAAATTAAGTTGTAAAAAACTTCATAGGAAGTTCATATAAACTCCGAATTATATTGTTGTTGATTTCTAGCAGAATTGTAGAAATTTTTTGATGGGTTTGAATTGATTTGTTTTCAATAGTCATCCTTTTCTCGTAGTTGGAAACTCTCAATTTTAATATAAGAATCGCTAGTGTATTATTGAAAATGAATATCATTGAATATGTTGTCGGAGTGGACTCAATGTCCAAAAGCACTGAATCATATTTAATTGTTTAATAATTATGTCGGTACGGACGTAATTCCAGGCAAGATGTATGCAATTGTCACACAAAAACCAGGCTTTACCGCCACCCGCCCGAATTGTTAACTTTAAATATTGTGACAAATATTAGCAACACTAAGGGATACTATCATCGCTAAGCCAATACTAAGCAGTGACTTGTATGAACATCAACAAATCAATCATTATGTCTATACACATGTCCATACAAGCAGCGGAGAGGAACGCACAAACAAATGCATATATCTGAGATACTCCCACAAGTAGGCAATCATCTGTGGGAGTGTCACACACATATACATGCGCATGGGCTATGCGAGAAGCTATAATAATCATGCATCTGTAATTATAGCTGAGAAATTTATAGCTGGTAAACGAGTAGTAAATTTCAGAAATTGAAACGCCTAGAAGTATGCGAACGGGATACTACAGAATATAAAAAGAAGTTAAAGCTGAGTAAGCAGTAATCAGTTTGATTTAAGCACGCTATATTTTGAGAAGTAGAAGTGTTATTGTGAAAGTAGTCTAATAACTAATAATAGCAGCATTATTGAATATTGGAGTTATTTATCCAACAGTTTAGTGATTCGAACGTTAGCAGAAGATTGCAAGTAAGCGAAATTGCACTAAATTCGTTTCAATTGGTGTCAGAAATGGTATTGTTGAATAAAATCCGAAGATTTTGAATACAACTTGGACATGGCAAAGTTGAGTGAATTAAAGATCCAGCAACTGAAAAAGGAGTTGGAGAACTGTGGATTGAATACAACCGGCAATAAGATCGAACTTCAAGCACGGCTACGAGAGGTAATGGAATCGCAAGGAATTGATGCGGACGAGTACGTCTTTTATTCTGATGTCGAGGAGCCAGCGACTAAAATGGAGGAGAAGATAGAGACTCCGAACCTATTGGCAGGTGTTGACACTAACGCGATACTAGCAGTGTTGAAACAAATGTCGTCACAAATATCAACCGAAATGTCATCTCAACTGGAATCGCAGGAGAACCGTATATCATCCGAGATGGAAGAACAGGAGACATATATGGCATCCAAGATGGAATCACAGGAGACACGTATTGCAGAAATGTCGTCAGAAATAACATCGAATATTGAAGCATATAAAACGCGTATTTAAGAAATGTCGACACAGATTAAATCTAAGATGGAAACACAGTTAGAAGAACAGAAGACATATATGGCTGAGCAGTTGAAAGCCCAAGAAATTCTCATATCCTCGCAACTGTCAGAACAGAAAGCAAGGGTATCATCAAAACTGGAAGCGCAGGATGCAAAAATCGCTCAATTTCAGGCAGAAGTTGATGATTTGAAAGAATCGCTATGGATGTCGCAGGTTCATTTTCTACTAGCAACTGCCGAAACAAATATGTACTAGTGGCTATAGATTATTTCAGCAAATGACCAGAGGTCTACCCAATCCCAAATCAAGAAGCGGAAACAGTAGCAGAAGTGTTTATAAACAATTGGGCTGCAAGGTATGGTGTACCAATGGAGTTACATTCTGACCAAGGCAGGAATTTTGAATCAGCTGTGTTCCAAGAAATGTGCAAGAAGTTGGGCATTCGAAAGACATGGACAACTGCATTGCATCCTCAGTCCGATGGTATGGTGGAACGTTTCAATAGAGCAAGTACCATAAGGAATAGGATACACAAGTATCATTATTCTTGATGGCTTACCGATCGGCAGTGCATGAGACAACGGGCCAAACTCCCGCAAAGGTAATCTTTGGCAATGACCTTCGACTGCCAGCTGATTTGAAGTTTGGGAAAGATGCCGATGCGGAGAGAAATGTCAAGAAATCTACTGGTGTCTTGGAAGAAGAGCTGAGAGAGATACACGATCTTGTAAGGCAACGAGCAAAGATTATGAGTAACAAGATGAAATCCAGATACGATAAAGCAATTAATTCGGAAGGTTTTCAGGAAGAAGATTTGGTGCTGTTATACAACCCACAACGAAAAAAAGGTTTGTCCCCAAAATTGCAGTGTAATTGGTAAGGCCCATAATAAGTTGCAAAACGGATCAACGATGTAGTGGACCGCATACAAACCATTGGCAAACCCCGAACCAAAATGAAAGTGGTTCATTTGGAAAGGCTGGCGGCGTTTGGATCGAGAGATTTGTCTGATCGGGACGATCAGACTTAGGTGGAGGGCAGTGTGACTAATATTAGCAACACTAAGGGATACTATCTTCTCTAAGTCAATACAAAGCAGTGACTTGTACGCACATTAACAAATCAATCATTATTTCTATATATATGCCCACACAAGCAGCGGAGAGCAACGCACACACACATGCATATATCTGAGATACTCCCAAAAGTAGGCAATCACCTGTGGGAGTATCACTCACATATGGCATGGGTTATGCGAGAAGCTATAATAATCGTGCATCTGTAGTTATAGCTGAGAAGTTTATAGCTGGTAAACGAGTAGTAAATTCTAGAAATATAAAACACCTAGAAGTATGCAAAAAAAATTGTAACGAATTTAGTGCAATTCCGCTTATTTGCAACCTGCTAACGTTCGAATCACTAAACTGTTGAATAAATAACTCCAATATTCAATAATGCAAAATGATCTTTATTAGACTACTTTCACAATAACACTTCTACTTCTCAACAGATAGCGTGCTTAAATCAAACTGATTACTGCCTACTAAGCTTTAACTACTTTTATACTCTATAATGTATCGTTCGCATATTTCTAGGCGAGTGCGATGGTGACGTATACCATCATCACGAATACGAATGAAGTAGAACAATTACGTATGTTATAATCCAAAAACCATGTTCTTACGTGACGAGCTATAGGATCACGGTTGTAAAGATTGTATAGCAGTATAACAACAGCGGTGTACATTATCGATTTAGAATGACTCGAGGTACTAGGGAGATGGTTAATAAACAAAATAGGTGGCGTCCTTGGGGTACACTGGATGGATCATAGAAAAAGTTTGGCGAACTACTCCTAAATACACCTTTTGTTTTCTTTCTCTTAAGCGAGAAGATATCCAATTCAAAAAGGACAATGAAAATCCATTTGGTTATAGTATTAGAACAGAGTGAGACATTTTATCGAAAGCTTTGCTGAAATCTGTGAAAACACCATCGGTTTGCAAGTTATTTTTAAAGCTGGGATAAATAAATGTGGTGAATTCTAGGAACCTAGAAACAATAAATTTAACTCTGCAAAATTCATGCGGAAACGATTCAATATATGATATAACAGAAATTTCTATTTTCTTTGTAATGATTGATTCGAAAAGTTGGCGAATAGCTTTTCCGCAATCTATGCCTTGTCAAATTTGGTTTAATACAATAAGATTTTGCAGTGACGCCATATTTAGTGTAATTTTCCTCTTTATAATCTATGTAAAAAACTCTCTTTCGCTCTTAAGTAAAAACTTTCACTTTCTTAAATCACACGCTGTTAAATTCAACGCAGTTGTTACTTCCAACGTTGAAGAACTTTAATAAAATAATAAAACAAGACATTAAAAATTCTCTTTTATTTAGTTAATATGTAGTTTGCTATGTTTCGGAATGTTTATATGTTAGTATATGGGAATGTGCATGCAAAGGTGAAGTAAAATATGTGGATGGGCATATGGGGCTACTGGTTTAGTGAGCTAAATATTTGATGTTTACAGCAATTTTAATTGCATAGCTTGTAAACATAAAATTCCTTGTAGGTAAAATATATTCTCAATGATCATTAATATTCTTCACTAGCAATTAGTTCTTATGGCGTCATTTTCCTGTTTGTTCTCAAATCATACCATTCAAAATGTTTGCCGTGGCCGTCATCAGAAACACGGGATCCCATGCGAAGCAAGTTGTTTGGTCTTTATTTGGTATAAGACCTAATTAGGGTACTGCGCGGGAAGTAATACGTCCCTTACCCCGTGATACAATCGAACTCCAATATACTTCACTTCATACTATGGTCTTATTATTGTGGCTTTATGATAGAAAACTTCCAATTGGTATATAATTCATTCTAACTCATCTATCACTTCAGTTCCTACAGACATTCTTGTTTAAGTTGACTTTTTTTTGGCGTTTACAAATTAAGAACAAGAAAAACAAAAATAAAATAAAACATACAATTTAACACAAAAACATATGTTAAAAATTTTTTTTTTTTTAACTTTTATAACATTTATGTTTAACTGTGTACAACAAATACAGAACAAACGACTGACCAACAGCTTAGCTAAGTGAGTTAAGCATAAACCACTAAGTACAAGATCAAGTTTGCCTTAAGAATATTAACATGCATTAATGTACAGTAGTGAACACGAGAATAGGAGCGAAAATCATGAAAAAATTTTATAAGTTATTTGCTTTTTATATTTGTTTTTAGACAATTTTATGAAAAACAAGTAAGGAAGGTTAAGTTCGGGTGTAACCGAACATTACATACTCAGTTGAGAGCTATGGTGACAACATAAGGGAAAATAACCATGTAGGAAAATGAACCGAGGGAAACCCTGGAATGTGTTTGTATGACATGTATATCAAATGAAAGGCATTAAAGAGTATTTTATGAGGGAGTGGGCAATAGTTCTATAGGTGGACGCCATTTAGGGATATAGCCATAAAGGTGGATCAGGGTTGACTCTAGAATGCGTTTGTACGATATGGGTATCAAATGAACGGTATTAATGAGTAATTTAAAAGGGCGTGGACCTAAGTTCTATAGATGGACGCCTTTTCGAGATATCGCCATTAGGGTGGGGCAGGGGTGACTCTAGAATTCGTTTGTGCAATATGGGTATCAAACGAAAGGGGTTAATGAGTATTTTAAGAGGGAGTGGGCCTTAGTTCTATAGGTGGACGCATTTTCGAGGTATCGCAATAAAGGTGGACCAGGGGTGACTCTAGACTTTGTTTGTACGATATGGGTATCAAATGAAAGGTGTTAATGAGTATTTTTAAAAGGGAGTGGGCCTTCGTTTTATAGGTGTTCGCCTTTTCGAGATATCGCCATAAAGGTGGACCAGGGGTGACTTTAGAATTTGTTTGTATGATATGGGTATCAAATGAAAGGTGTTAATGATTATTTTAAAAGGGCGTGGGGCTTAGTTCTATAGGTGGACCCCTTTTCGAGATATCGCCATAAAGGTGGACCAGGGGTGATTCTAGAATTCGTTTGTGCAATATGGGTATCAAACGAAAGGAGTTAATGAGTATTTTAAGAGGGAGTGGACCTTAGTTCTATAGGTGGACGCCTTTTCGAGATATCGCCATAAAGATGGACCAGGTGTGACCCTAGAATGCGTTTGTACGATATGGGTATCAAATGAAAGGTGTTAATGAGTATTTTAAAAGGGTATAATCCTTAGTTCCATAGGTGGACGCCGTTTCGAGATATCGCCATAAAGGTGGGCCAGGGGTGACTCTAGAATTCGTTTGTGCAATATGGGTATCAAACGAAAGGAGTTAATGAGTATTTTAAGAGGGAGTGGGCCTTTCTGGACCAGGGGTGACTCTAGACTTTGTTTGTACGATATGGGTATCAAATGAAAGGTGTTAATGAGTATTTTTAAAAGGGAGTGGGCCTTCGTTCTATAGGTGTTCGCCTTTTCGAAATATCGCCATAAAGGTGGACCATGGGTGACTCTAGAATGAGTTTGTACGATGTGGGTATCAAATTAAAGGTATTAATGAGAGTTTTAAAAGGGAGTGGTGGTAGTTGTATATGTGAAGGCGTTTTCCAGATATCGACCAAAATGTGAACCAGGGTGACCCAGAACATCATCTGTTGGATACCGCTAATTTATTTATATATGTAATACCTGCCAAGATTTTAAGGGTTTTTTATTTCGCCCTGCAGAACTTTTTCATTTTCTTCTACTTAATATGGTAGGTGTCACAACCATTTTACAAAGTTTTTTCTAAAGTTATATTTCGCATCAATAAAACAATCCAATTACCTTACCATGTTTCATCCCTTTTTTCGTATTTGGTATAGAATTATGGCATTTTTTTCATTTTTCGCAATTTTCGATATCGAAAAAGTGGGCGTGGTCATAGCCGGATTTCGTTCATTTTCCATACCAAGATAAAGTGGGTTCAGATAAGTACGTGAACTGAGTTTAGTAAAGATATATCGATTTTTTCTCAAGTTATCGTGTTAACGGCCATGCGGAAGGACAGACGGACGACTGTGTATAAAAACTGGGAGTGGCATCAACCGATATCGTCCATTTTCACAGGAAACAGTTAACGCCATAAAATCTATGCCCCTACCAAATTTCAAAAGGATTGGTTGATTTTTGTTCGACTTATGGCGTTAAAAGTATCCTTGACAAAGTAAATGAAAAAGGGCGGAGCCACGCCCATTTTTAAATTTTCTTTTATTTTTGTATTTTGTTGCACCATATCATTACTGGAGTTAAATCTTGACATAATTTACTTATATACTGTAACGATATTAAATTTTATGTTAAAATTTAACTTTAAAAAAATTTTTTTTTTAAAGTGGGCGTGGTCCTTCTCCGATTTTGCTAATTTTTATTAAGCGTACATATAGTAATAAGAGTAACGTTCCTGGCAAATTTCATCATGATATGTTCAACGACTGCCAAATTACAGCTTGCAAAAATTTTAAATTACCTTCTTTTAAAAGTGGGCGGTGCCACGCCCATTGTCCAAAATTTTACTAATTTTCTATTTTGCGTCATAAGTTCAACTCATCTACCAAGTTTCGTTGCTTTATCGGTCTTTTGTCATGAATTATCGCACTTTTTCGGTTTTTCGAAATTTTCGATATCGAAAAAGTGGGCGTGGTTATAGTTCGATATCGTTCATTTTAAATAGCGATCTGAGATGAGTGCTCAGGAACCTACTTACCAAATTTCATCAAGATACCTCAAAATTTACTCAAGTTATCGTGTTAACGGACGGACGGACGGACGGACGGACATGGCTCAATCAAATTTTTTTTCGATCCTGATTTTTTTGATATATGGAAGTCTATATCTATCTCGATTCCTTTATATATGTACAACCAACCGTTATCCAATCAAACTTAATATACTCTGTGAGCTCTGCTCAACTGAGTATAAGAAAAGAAACAAAAAAAATTGTTAACTAAACAAAACAATTTCGAAAATTTGTCTGAAACAATTTGAGAAATTGTGCAAAACAATTAAAAACCATATTTGAAATAAATTTAAAAAATCGAAATTTTTGCTTTCTGAAGTAATTGAAAAAAAAAATCGGAAATGTTTTCGAAAAAATTCGTAAATTCAAAAAGTTTTTAAAAATAATTTTAGAAACCACTTTATTCAATTGGGTACAGTGAACAATGAGAAACCATTTCAAAAAAGTTTTCTTAAAATTTCGAAAGTACGACATATATTTAAAAATTTTCATAAAAAAAAAAAACTATGAATTCGAAAGAGTTTTTAAAATAATTCCGTAGTTTAAAATCTTCACAAGAATTGCGAAACTTTAAATTTTCCTCATTTTATTGCATACCAAAAACTACGCAAAACATATTTCGAAAATATTATAAAATGTTAAAAGGACTTTATTGAATTTTTTTAAAAGAACTATGCAAAACCATTTCAAAAACATTTTCTTAATATTCGAAAATTCGAGTTGATTTTCGATATTTTTTTTTGCAGTTTGTTTTGGACTTACCCCCCTTTTAAAAATAAATTTAAATAAACACCGTCGGATTTTCGAAAACGTTTTAAAAATTGATTCCTCTACAAAACTGTACAGATAAAATACATATATCCGGAAGTTTTAAATAAAAATTTTGAAACTTTTATACAAATCTTCAAGATTTTCTGGAATTTTCGATAACATTTTTAAGCTGTTTGGCAAGATTTTCGAGTTTATGCGAAAAATTTATGAAAATGCTGGATTTTTAAACACTTCTCTAAGTTTTTAAATTTTTTTAAACGTTTTTAAAATTTATTACACAATGGCGTTTGTCATAGCCAAAACGTTATTAGTCGTACATAGTTTCTGAAAATACTATACAAGTTTGTGAAGATTTTTCAACACCCATAGAATTTTTTAATTCTTTTGAAACCTATTTTTTCACATGATTCGACTACAAAACTGCATACTTTAAAATCTCTGATAATGCATGTTAAAATTTGGAAATTTTCATCAAGCTTTTTAAATATTTCTTGAAGAATCGAAAATGATTTTGAATTTTCTTTTGTATACATTAGTTTTTCCTAAAATAAACGAAAACTAGTCGCAGAAGAAAATAATATTGTAAATAGTAATTTTGGTGCTTTTTTTCATGCTCACAGCTGTAAGCAAACAAACTTTCAATTATTTGACTTTCGTCTTAGTTACTTTACTTGCGCTGCTAAATGTGGTAACCAAAAATTTAAATTCAGTCAAATTTCGGTGGTGAACCACAAAAGTTATAGTAAGAAGAAGATGAATTGAGAAAATTACAAGAAAAACCCTACAACAAATTGAAGTGTTAAATAGTCTCGCAAAAGTTGAGATGAGTTAAGTGCGCTGTTAAGCAAATTGGCACAAAAAAGTTTTCGAATAATTCGAACGAAAGTTTACACTACATTTGAGAGCTGAGTATTTAAGGATGCTGTTGAAGGAATTCATAATTTTGCTGTTGTGCACATCGACGACAGGAGAGCAACTAGTAAGAGGATTGAGGATAAGCTTACATGCCACACAAGCGCCAAAAGAGCGTATTGAAGAGATAGAGGAAAACTTAAAAGGCAAACAAGTACAAAAATATCTGTTTGCTGAAAAAAGTGAAAAAACTGACAATGAAGATTTAAACAAGAACTCTACGCAGTTGAGTAGTGAGAGATTCCCTCACAGGCACGAAAGAAAACTAGCACATAGAAAAGCTCGTGAAAGCTCACAACCTGGGTTTATGTCAACTCAGCCGCAAATATTGTTCGCTGAGGAACCACAAACATTTAGTATAATCGAGCAATTAAAATTAGATGAAATACGCGATGGTGAAGCAGCCTTACACTTCGATCAAAGCCAACTGAAGGCTGGCAAAAAGAAAAGGAAGAAGAAGATAAAGAATAAACGAAAACCTATAGGGGAAGAGACCACCGTATTTTATACGCAATTAACAACAAAAAAACCCCATTACTACTATTCCACATGGACAACCACAAAGAAACCGAAAAAGGTCAAATACTTCGTACATAAAAAACATGCGCTTAAGAAGAAGAAAAAAGAATATTTAAACCATCTCAAGCAAGTACTCTATCCATTTGTCAAATTCATTGCCTTCTTCACCGTGCTCAATCCATTCACATTGAAAGTATTCCTCTTCACACTCATATCACCAGTAGTTTTTGGTTTTCTCGGTTTTATGGCTCTTAGCTTGCTGGTTAAACCAACTCTGCACCTTATTTTTGATGTAAAAAAGCATGTCAATCAAATTAAGGCGAAGAAGTGGCGTGAGAAGAAACGACGTGAAAGTTGGCATCGAAATCGACGGCCCATAACAATACACAAACATTATTACAAAAATGTGGTGTTGCCGCAAACGCCACCCAAAGTGAAATGGCAACCGAAACCATTACCACACCCCAATTGGCCTGAATGGGTGCGTTCGGATGAAGTTGATTTGAGACCAACGTCACAGAAGCCAGTGCGGCATGCAGCTTACAGACCAATTGCGTTCGGACCATCAAGATATTCATTTAATCCGATTCTACCAGATGTTGCAGACAAAATTGAAGATTGGAATCATAGTGAAATACAATTGGATAGGTTTAAGCCTAGAAACCAAGCGCAAATCGTAGCGAGTGAGAGATTACCAGCAGTGCGCACTACTATTCTGCGGCCACTCTCTGCATTGGTTAATCGTCGCAGGAGTCCACTGCGTAACACAAATAAATATTCTGTGACACCGTTAAGAGTTTCAAGTGAAATGATGAAACCTCCTTTTTTATAGTTGTTCAGTTTTAAAAAAAAGTAGCAATAAAAAAGGCTGACTGATAATTTCCCACCAAATTTCAGTTTTTTTTTAATCAACAGCTGATTAATGCTGTATTTGTAGAAAAGAGCGCTGTGAGCATGTATTTTATATAGAACCCAATTGTAAATGTATCCGTGAAACATCGATATTTGAGCTATGAATTGGAGCTATGTCAATAGAGTGTATTTTCTCAGGCAGCAGGGTATGCCTTTTACTCCCTTTGTACTGCTTATGTATGCATATGGATGTACTAATGCCGAATATAGACAAAAGCATTATAAGAACATGTATACATCCCCACGTATGTTTTGTACGTAGGATAGCGTTATCTTTGCATTGATCAATAGGAATTTATACTACATATGTATGTAGTTACAATAACAATAACAAATTTGATTATATGGACCACTAATTCACTTTCAATTCGTACCGGTTTGGTAGAACCTCACTATTTTGAATGCTTCTTTATTATTTATCTTATAACTTTAAACGAGCAATTCTTGCTTGTTTGTATAGCCGAACGATCTCGGGAACGGCTCAGCCGATTTAAATGAAATTTGGCACAGAGATAATGTATCACCTTCTAAACCTTTCTACATATTCCGATATGTATATCAAAGGTATTTCATTCCGCATTACAATTGGGACATTTTTCAGTACGGCTGCCATTTAGGGTTGCCACCTATTCGAAGCTAAAAAAAATTAAATGAGATATGCCGATATGGGTATCAAACGAAAGGTATTTCACTCCGCATTATAGTAGGGACATTTTTGAGTAGGATTGCCTTAGGGTTGCCGTCTATTCGAAATGAAAAAAAACTGCATGAGATATGCCAATATGGGTATCAAACGAAAGGTATTCCACTCCGCATTACAATAGGGACATTTTTGAGTAGGGTTGCATTTAGGGTTGTCACCTATTCGAAATGAAAAAAAAAACTGCATGAGATATGCCGATATGGGTATTAAACGAAAGGTATTCCACTCCGTATTATAGTAGGGACATTTTTGAGTAGGGTTGCCTTAGGGTTGCCACCTATTCGAAATGAAAAAAAAAAACTGCATGAGATATGCCGATATGGGTATTAAACGAAAATTATTCCACTCCGCATTACAATAGGGACATTTTTGAGTAGGGTTGCATTTAGGGTCACCTACAGTATGAATATTTTTGAGTTGGGTTGTCATTTAAGGTTTCTACTTATTCGAAAAAAAAATTCCATGAGATATGCCGATATGGGTATCAAACGATAGGTATTTCACTCCGCATTATAGTAGGGATATTTTTGGGTAGGGTCGCCTTAGGGTTGCCACCTATTCGAAATGAAAACAAAAAAATGCATGAGATATGCCGATATGGCTATTAAACGAAAGGTATTCCACTCCGCATTACAATAGGGACATTTTTGAGTAGGGTTGCCATTTAAGGTTGCCACCTGTTCGAAATTAAAAAAAACGAAACGTTGCTGAGCAAAGCTCGGTCGCCCAGGTACTTTTTCACTTAAGTGCTCTATTAGGTTGCTTTATTGTATCGTAGTGCGCAATTTTTTTCTAAGTATTAATTGAGAGGGACGTAATTTTTTATACACTTTACGGCAAACAATTTTTTTCCGGCTATTGAACTAACTCAATTGAGAGATTGCCCATAAGCAAACAATGAACTTTGTTTTTCGAAGTTTCCACAAAAGCATAGCAATGTACATATTTCGAATTTCGAAATTGTACCTTTCGAGGCTTCTTTTCTAAAATGACAAAAAAAAAATCAAACGAACAAAAATTTTGTCGTAATTTGGTTTTTTTTCATTTTGAGGAAAACTGTTTTTTTCTCTGCAAATTTATATATCATCTGTGATGTCGGGATCGAAACTCACATCCCTACTTTTACTGTTTTGTCGAGTTTTGTCGAGTTTCAAACTAAGATAGCTTGCTTATGTTTCGAAAAATGGGGAAATCACTTGTCTTTATATGGCTCGATCTTAAAAAAAAAGGCTGGAGTACCAAGTGCTAGTGAAATTCGATGCGTTAGCATTGGGGTGGTTCTATTAAATCAAATTATTGATACTCTCCAGCCTAACGCTTTCGTACAGTAAAACCTAGTTTATAAATACCAAAAATACAATTTGGTCACGGTTGGAGGAGGTTAAGCCCTATCGCTGTGGTAAAAGTAAAATATGTTTAATGGAGACTTTAAAACTTGAAACTGTATTTTTTTCACTTAATACCTAAATTCAATAACGCTATAATTGACTTTATCACATATAAGTTTTGGCTACAATTGGAAACAGCGTGTTCAAAAGGCACGCAAGCTCAGATTACCCTACGAAGACTCAATACATTAATATAAAAACTTAAAACACTGTGCGACACCCCTTAACCGTTTTGAATCGGGGTCAAAATTTTTATATGATACCCCATCTGTAGGATTATCGATTCTGCGTGCTAAAACCAAAAAATTTCTATCGACCTGCCACCCATAGGTTGCAGGTGAACCATCGATTTAATGTTGAAGTAAATGAGTCGTCGACAGCAAATCGATTAAGCGCCGATAAAACTTGGATAACAAATCTGTAAACTTTCGATAAAATATCAATAGCCCTTCTATAACAAATCGATAACACGCCTAAAACAATTTGGGAATACTTCGAACAAACAATAACAAACCAATATTTTCTCGAAAACAAATCGATACTTCTTTGAGAGCGTATCAATAGCTTTTCGATTGTTTTCGATAATAATTAGATAATTTAACAATAGAACATCGATAACTTTTTGATAATAAATCGGCAACAAAATTTTGTAACAAATCGTTAGATTTTCAGTAATAAATGCGTGGGCAATGATCTGAATATCCCCACAGCACTCCACCATTCCCTCCGCCCATGGAAGATTTCAACAGTGAAACACAGAACTGGTGGGTACCGAAACTGTTTTAAATATCTCCATTTAATTCATCTTAATAATGACTAAGGATCGTGTACAAGAATCATCAATTAAGGTTTACATCAATTTAAGGTTTATCATGAAGGGTTTGATGCATTCTAAGCGGGATTAATATTTTAAAGGAGCAGGTGAAATAATTATTGGATATTGAGGCACGATAGCAACTTAAGTGTAGATAACCAACAAAAACAAATTTTTACAGAGCAGAGGTTTTTAGGGCAGATGGCGGCCGCCGTGGTGTGATGATAGCGTGCTCCGCCATCCACACCGAAAGTCCTGGGTTCACGCCCCGTGAAAAGCAACATCAAAATCTTAGAAAAAAGTTTTTTAAATAGAAGAAAATTTGGAGCTATTTATTCTCCTACGTAGTAACATCTCAAATGTTTTCCTTGAAATTTGTCTATGAAATTTTGACTTCGCCACAGTATTAATATCATGTGATTTGGAAAGAATGAGTCAAAGAGCCATAAATGGTGATCAAATGAAATTTGAAGAGTCCTAGAAAGGAGTTTGCTCGAAAATTACTATTCTAGGGTAGTTACTACGGGATAACAGGTGTCTGGCAGAAACCGCTACTAAAACCTGGAGATTGTCACTACGAGACCAATAAAGCACTAGCGTACAGTTATTAAGATCTTCAACTGGGCGACACCCTTTCATTTCAAGGCAGGTATCGTTTGTTTGTGGGTAAAATTCTGAAACAGCGGTCGACTGCCAATACGCGTTCAAAAATATTGCAAGAGGTGTTAGAAGACGCGTTTTGACCTAAGTGAAAATCTTGCTTATATTAAAAAATATTTACAAAAAACCCGAAAATTTTACCACACCAAGGTTTTTATGCCAAAATCTCCATATCTGACAGAGGAAGTGTTTCTTTTCCACCTTCCGACCATAGTTGCCGACATCCAGGCGCATAGTTTGACACTCCCCCCGATTTTGTTGGACGCGTACTAGGAGTCGACCGCTTCTTAATTTTGGTAATTTACTCAGTTTGCTAACTCAATACATTATCGATGCTTATAGTTTTCTCGATAACCTCCGATTCTAAATACATTTGCCCTCTACGTACTTATAAACGACAAACATACATACTTCAAATTATATTTTCTATCGAGTAACTTAAATCCGCATAAAATGTATATGTTTTATTGTATTTTTAAACAAATGGTGCAAGAAATCTGCCATGAATATATGAATACATTAAATTTACCGCTAAAAAATTATCCGTCATTTTCGTAGATTTATGATTTGATTGGTTCAAGAAAAGCGATTCTTCAAAATAAAATCCGCTTTCATGCAATAATATCCACTTAATTTCCTCTTTCTTAACATTTAAATCTGCATGAAGCTCAGCAAAAAGGCAACTTAACCGCAAATCGAACTTAAACTTTACAAAAATTATCAATTTATGGATTCACCAATGACTTGATTAGCTCATCATCAGCTGATATATCCATATGATTGAAGCGTGAACGACGCATAAAACGAGCTTCATCCTCCATCAGACCATAGACCTCTTCAATGGGCAACGATACTTCGATTTCATTTGGCGTCAATAATTTACGAGCGTCCTTACGAAAATTATCGATTGTCTTACGCATATCTTCGTGTGCTAAAATAAAACTTTTCAACGATGCAATTTCATTCTCTTTGGCACAACGCAAATATTTCGATTCAATTTTATCGATATCAGCAATTAGGCGTATGAATAGAAAATCGGCATAACGTTTCTTTACCTCCAACTGTGAGAGCTCATCAAACCATGTGAACGAACGTGAATTCATGACGATGATGAAGGCTAGGAAAACCACTTTGATGAGTACAACAACCATGATGAGTATGAGCGCGA
Source organism: Eurosta solidaginis (assembly GCF_040869045.1). NCBI lineage: Eukaryota > Metazoa > Arthropoda > Insecta > Diptera > Tephritidae > Eurosta > Eurosta solidaginis. The sequence continues at coordinate 258,069,346 of NC_090323.1, read as the reverse complement.
AATGTTCCAATTCATTATAGCAAAATTCGAGCAAATCCTTCCAATAAATCAAATCACGACTATTGTGTTTGAGTTCGTAGTGCAGGAAGCCGATAAAAACGACGGTAAAAATGGACACGAACCAAATGTATGGATAGTGTTGTTGAAAAAAATTATTAAGCTTTTGGCCGAGTTTTCGAACTGTGAGCATTTTTAGTTAATATTTAATGAAAAAATTTATACTATTTTTTTTTTGGTTTTTGTTCTAAACGAAAGAATTTCTTTTGAAATTTTGTATTCAATTTTGACAAAAAATCCTTTTTATTTTATTTTTAATTTTAATATTATTGTTAATTGATTTTGAAATTGATTCAAATCTTCCTTCATGTTTTTAAAAATTTGTTCATTTTTTGTTGTGCTGTCAAATGTATAAAAATAAAGGGTGAGAAGAAATGAGTAGAGCTTTTTACGATGAGTTGGAAACTTGAAACATAGTTGAAGATCGGTTCATCCAACACAAAATATTTCGAATGAAGGCCCGCAGACCTATAAAATCTCCCCAATAATACTCGAAGAGGAAACAGAGACCTCCAAGGAGTTAGAGTTAACACGGCAGGAACTCGATTACCCCAGCATTTCAAGGTGTTCTACCGCTGTGGTGTAGGTGGAATTATAGATGCCAGTGATGGGGTCCTATCTCGTATACGGTGAGGGAATTTTATACATACTCGAAAGCCAAGCTATAGTTTCGAAGTTTAATAACATCACTGATATCTTCGATCAATTGGATAAACTGATGTGGTGGAATTTATGGCTCGAAATCTTGGGCAGATGGGCCTGCATGCAGTTGAGCAAACGCTGGCCTACGCTTTCTAACTAATTGGATACACCAAGCCTCATTTCTCTGTGTTGATAGGGCGCAAGGGTCCAGGCGGTGTGTCTCAGACATACTTACTTACTTAATTGGCGCTTAACCATTTAAACGGTTATTGCCGTCCAACAAGGCGCGCCAGTCGCTCCTTCTCTCTACCAACCGGCGCCAATTGGTCACACCAACCGAGTTTAAATCGTTTTCCACCTGGTCCTTCCAACGAAGTGGGAACCGCCCTCTACCTCTGCTTTCATAGGCGGGTTCCGTTAGAAACATTTTCTAGGCCGGAGCGTCATCTTTCATTCGCATAACATGGTCTAGCCAGCGCAGCCGCTGCATTTTAATTCGCTGGACTATGTTGATGTCTGCGTATAGCTCGTACAGCTCATCGTTAAACCTTCTTCGGTACTCGCCATCGCCAACGCGTAGAGGTCCATAAATCGTTCGAAGAACTTTTCTCTCGAACACTCCCAGAGCCATTTCAGCTGATGTTGTCATAGTCCATGCTTCTGCACCATATAGCAGGACGGGAACGATAAGTGACTTGAAGAGTATGATTTTCGTTTGCCGAGAGAGGACTTGACTTTTCAATTGCCTACCTAGTCCAATTTAGCATTTATTGGCAAGAGTAGTTTTTCACTGGATTTGAGAGTTGCTGTTGTTGTTAGTGTTAATTTTAGTTCCCAAATAAACGAAGTCTTTTACCATTTCGAAATTATGGCTGCCAACAGTAGTGTGGTTGCCAAGGCGCATATGCGCTGACTCTTTGCTAGATGACGGCAGGTACTTTGTGTCTCAAACTACTGGATCTCTTTTCCCGCTGCGGATTATGACATTTGACAGAACTAGGCGTAATCACTTCGTGGTCGGTCTTTTTCGGAATTATATGGGTTTGAAGCTGTTTGAATAGCCCAAGCCGGAATCGTGACTGTAACCATTACTGTTACAGTGATGTAACGCTATTTGTAAAAGCAACCGGGATTGTGGCAGGGATAACGAAATGAGCCCTAATAATAACCGGACAGTGACGGGAATTACGGAAATAAGTGTGACAGTTACAGGAACAGTGGCTATGAGTAGTGCTACCGTTGAATTACATGTTGGAGGACCATAACCGTCATATAGGTCGCAGAAGTAGTGGATACAGTAATTGCAATAGAGACCATGATCGTAAAATATACCATATTTGTAAAGGGGACCATAACTGAACTAGAGATCGCAGCTGAAGTGGCCGTTATAGAGAATGTAGTTAAATTAACCATTATGAAGACCGAAGTTGATCAAGAGACCATAACCGTAATAGAGGCAGTAACCATTGAAAAGGCCGTAACCGTCATATATATTGCATAAGTAGTGGAGGCAGTAACTGAAATAGGACCGTGATCATAAAATAGAACGTAACATTAAAGAGGGCCGCAACTGAACTAGAGTCCGTAGTTGAAGTGACCGATATAGAGGCTTGAGCTAAATTAACCGCTAAGGAGACGATTTTTGAAACAGTGTACATAGCCGTAATAGAGGCCATGACCGATATAAAGACCGAAACCGTAATAGAGGACATAGCCGTGATATAGACCGTAACCGTAATAGAGCAATAGCCATTGTAAAAACCGTAAAAGTAATAGAGACTGTAACTGTTATAGAGACCGTAACTGTAGTCGAGGCCGTAACTGTAGTCCAGACCGCAACTGTAGTCGAGACCGTAACTGTAGTCCAGACCGCAACTGTAGTCGAGACCGTTACTGCTATAGAGACCGTAACCGTAAGAAAGACCGTAACCGAAACATAGAGCATTATCGTACTAGATACTAATTGGGAGAGTTCACTGTCACCGTGATCGTAACAGTAACAATACAGAGCGCTTAACCATAAGAGTTAATGTTATGGTTACGCTAACCATAACCGGAGCCGCAATCATAAGAGTAACCGTCACCGTAAATATAAACCTAGCTGTTCAACTAAAACATCCCGTTTGTAAAAGAGAAAGTATCGAAAAATATATCTAGATTTCGATCTGTGCAAAGGTAACTTAACAACTAACTGGTTAATGTGTAACTGAAATTTTAATGCAAATCGTAAACATGGACCACAGCAACTCCCACCGTACACGTAATTCTAGTCGTCTTGTTATTGTTGCTGTAGCGATGAAGACACTTCCCAAAGGTTTTTTGGTAGTATTATCGATGTTAATGGTCTTTTGCCGGATATAGTTCCGGTACGTTTCGCCAACGATTTAATATGACGACAATAACCTTCTAGGTAATTTTTTTTATCTGTGCATCGTCTTTATTTCACTTTCTTCTGCATACATCATCGTTCTTTCCTGTGTCGTTTCCACTTCTCTGCTTTTCCCGTTTCCCTCTTTGTTTCTTTTCTGTTTTTGTCCACACTCTGAGTGCTATCTTGCATCTAATTCCGCCCATATAAAATGGACCAGATAGTGTACCGTATTCTCACTCTCCCTAACTATTTTACTGTTAATTATGTAAAAAGTGATGACTATAGAGCACTAATTTTGTGTTGTTGCTATGGAAATTTTTATATTGAAGAATATTTTATTGATACTACGCAACAAGAATTTGTATCTCTTTTGTGCAGCTTCAAGCAAGTGTGCAAAACAGGTGCGATATCATATGATGATATGACTGTGATATCACATGTTTTTGCTTGGAATGATGATAATGAAAAACGTAAGACTTCCTGTGTGGCTGTGTATTCAATGAATAGTGTATGAATGTAAAAATATACGTGAATGTAATGATTCTGCAATATTGAGAATTCATTGAAATTCCCATCTTCGAAAATCCTTCATGCATACATATCATGTTGATGTGATTGTAAACCTATTTTGCTGCTGAAAAGCCTACGCGTGAGTTGTGCTTAATTTTAATCTTTCATTATTACATTTTGCGTAAATAACAGGTTTATATAAACGCAGTGACTACATGAAAAACCATGAGCCGTATAAAGTTTAACAGATTTTATGAAACAGACTTATTGGAAATTTTCTGATACATAATATGTATGTTTTAATTTTAGTGTCTGCGGCTTTGCTTACTAGGGTTACTCGAAGTGCACGATCGGAGGCTAAACATGTACTGTTACTGTTTAGTTATATTCCTGACAATCTTCATATACGCTCTAGTAAAGTGAAGAAGCAAATGTTGGAATTTCCACCCCTCTTTTCTATTTCATTGTAAATAACCCAACTGAGGCCACTGTATACCTTTCATTCCAATTTACGATAAACGAAGTTTTATCGATGAGCTAAACGAGCTTTACTAACTGGGTCTAGCGAAGTAAAAAATAGCAGCTTCTCTGGCTAGGCTATATTATACCAATAAAAGATGATGCTTTGGCCAACAATGTATACTTATCCAGAAACGTGAATGGAATAGAGGAAGAGTGCGACTGTTCTCCTCTAGAAGTGCCAAGTGGAAAACGATGTAAGTTCCCTTATTGTTGTCAACTGGCGCCGGGTAATATAGCAATGAAGCGACTGTTTCGATATCCTGGAGGCGCACACCCAATTAAACGATTTCAACTAAGTAAACGCTCCTTCCCAAGATAAAAAATGTAAGTCATAGAGCATAAGAAAAAGCAACGAATATGTTTTAGGTCAAAAAAGTTGTAAAGTTTTTTGACACACAATATTTGTTGGTATGTACGAAAATATATTCGTGCATGCGTTAATGAACCGATAGTTCTAGATTACTCACCCTATATATGAATATACATTAGGGCGGGTCGATTTTTAAATCGCTCATTGCTTTGTGAAAATCGTATTCTAGGGATCAAAATAAGAAACTTTGCCGAAGGAACCATACCTCTAAAACGAATTCTGATGTCCCCCCCTTTGGGTCGAACTTTTGGGTAGGGGCAATTTCAATTCTACCTGCTCTGTCTTGTGGTGGCTTAAAAAAAACAACGCAAGCAATTTTATGATCTGCAATTGTGTCACAGTGATGCCTTGGTTTTAAAAGGGGGTTGTAAAAACGCTAATTTCTCATAATTTTTTTTTAATTAATTTTATATTACTAAGTTAAATTCATTTTTTCATTTACATATGTTCTGACTAAATAAATTTCTAAAGAGAAAAATAAACTTCAAAAAGAAAAAACATAGGCATTTCAAAGTGGGATTTTTCAAAATTTGCCCCTACGACCCAAAGAGGGAGGACATCAGAATTCGTTTTAGAGGTATGGTTCCTTCGGCAAAGTTTCTTATTTTGATCCCTAGAATATGATTTCCACAGAGCAATGGGCGATTTTTTTGCCTCCCCACAAATCGACCCGGCCTAATATACATATATATATACATACATACACATATGTATATGTATATTGCTACAGGTTGTCAAGTCAACAGGTAAATGTAATGAATTTTCACATCCAATTTTAATTACATAAACGCAAAGAAGCAAAGAGTCCTTTACCAAGAACCACAAACAAAAAGTCACGTGCAATGCCAAATGAGTAGATGGGGAAAAAGTTATGATTTTTTACATACTTACATATTTTCAAGCTACGTGTACTCGTTTGCGAGATTTCGTATATTTGTGTTGCTTACATGGAAACATTCCTTTAAACATAGGAAGCTGGCAGTCAACCACGCCTATTGTTTGATAACATACCAGTTTCTAACTGGAATTTTTTAGAGTGAACTTGAACTAATCACAAAAATATTAAACATGGAAAGATAATAAATCCATATATTAGAAAAATAGAAGCAAAAAGGACAATAAATAGAACACTGAACCCATGACCTATTCCATGAGTGGATCTTTAAATAAAAATTTCACTTACCATGATTGAACTAAAATGAGCCCGATATATTTTTCTGATTTTTTTTTTGTTTTTTTTTTCTTTTTTTTTAATGGACGTTGTGGCAGCGCGCTGCACTCAAGTGGCCCAATGAAACCAGGCTAATCCTGTTCACGCGATCGATATATATATATATAATAACTTTTTTTTTTTTTTTATTTTGCCGAGTCTTTGATGGGCAGCGGTTTGTCAAGCGTCACGATCTGAGACTGCTCAGCTACAGAAGAAATTTCATCAGCCAAGCGTAATACTTAAAGAGAACAGAAGCAAACGTATTATACATTAATTTAGAGAGGTGAGAACAGTCTTTTTTATAGAAAAAAGGGAGTCCGAGCTATCAAATGTGTTTGAGTGAGAGTTATAATCTTGGCATAAACGCCGAAAAGGTTCATTTTGTTCGAAATTCGTTCTACATTGTTTCAGCAGAAGATGTTTGAAGTGTCTCGATGTCCGAGAGGGAACGCAAAAGTTCACTTCATTTAGAAGGAATGGGCTCGAAATTGATCCATTTAAAAGTTTTGTCATAAATATTACACCAAGCATTTCCCTTCGAATAGCAAGAGTTGGAAGATTGATAAGCTTTAATCGATTAGTATAAGGTGGAAGATTAGTTAAAGAGTCCCATTGGAAATTTCTTAAGGCAAATAGTAAAAATTGTGTTTGTATTGATTCGAGACTGTCTGCATGGACTTGATAACGCGGATTCCAAAGTATCGAGCCGTATTCTAATATTGGCCTAACTAATGTTGTAAAAAGTGCTTTAGTTATGTAAGGGTCGTTAAATTCTTTTGACCACCGTTTAACAAATGCAAAAACACCTTTGCCTTTATTCACTGTAGCATTAATATGAAGATTGAAACTAAGTTTGGAATCCATCATGACTACCAAGTCAATAAAATTATTTACAGTTTCTAGACTATAGTTGTTAATTGTATATGAAGCTGGTGGCGAAACTCTCCGAGAAAAACACATGAATTTACATTTTTTTGAGATTGAGCGGCATATAATTTACATTGCACCAGGTAACCAAGTGATTTAAATCCATTTGAATCAAGAAATGTTCCTCAACCGAGGCACATGATTTGAAAAGTTTTACATCGTCTGCGTACATCAAGATTTTTGAGTATTTAATTGTAACAGATATATCGTTTATGAACACCAAGAACAGAATCGGACCAAGATGGCTGCCCTGAGGAATACCAGAAGAAACATTGATGACCCCAGAAAGTGTATTTTTAAAGATTACTTTTTGCGTACGATAACCAAGATACGAAGAAATCCAACATATAAGACGGGGTTGAAAACCGAGTTGACTGAGCTTATGAATAAGTAATGGGTGTGATACTTTGTCGAAAGCTTTACTGAAATCGGTATAAATTACATCAGTGTGAAGGCCTTTTCTAAATCCATTAGAAACGTGGGTGGTAAATTCTAGTAAATTGGTGATAGGTGATTTGCCCTTACAGAACCCATGCTGCGAGCTAGCAATTATGGGGGAAATAGAGAATGTTAGGTGGTGTGTAACAATAGCCTCAAATAACTTTGGGATAGCAAATGGGATAACCTAATATCTCTTAGGACATCCATATATCTGTACATCTTATAAAACAAAGTCCCCAAATGTAAATTTAGTATAATAACTCCATACAGAAATATCCGATTTGAAACGGATTTTTGTATTTGAAAGCTTGGCTATGTGAAATGTTTGAGTTCAATATGATGTGAATGAAGGGCTTGAAAGATTGCTTAAATTTGTTAAAAAATCATACAATTTAAGTTTACGCAACCATAAATCAAACGACTAAAATATTTCTTACATGAAATTAAAATTTGAAATATTTAATTTTGCTTAAAAAAATAGTTGACTCATTTCCATTATAACTGTTTAAAAATAAAATGAAATTAAGGACTTCATTCTGTGTTGCAAAATATAGCTTCGACTACCGATTCGCATCCAAACGATTTCGTCTGCAGTGGTATTCTCTATCATTTTCGTTTGGCTTTTGCGTTTCTTACTTTATGTCAAACAGGATGGCGAAAGTACTAGTCAAATGATATTTTGATCATTTAATATAGTGCAAATGAACTAGCTATTCGCCTCTGTGGCGAAACAAAGCTTCCTTTGTTTGTGTGTTCGCTGTCAGCCATTCGTGCAAACATATCCTAAGCAGGGGCATTCCATCACAGCAGATGTTGTATAAGATAAAATATTGAAAAAGACCAGCTAGGTAAAACATGCCTACCAAGTACAGACATATTTATGTATGCAGGCATTTTCATTTCAAATCGTTTCGATTCAGCGAAACATACTTTTCCGTTAAAACTTATATATGATTCCTAAAGACAAAATTAAATAAATGGTCCCACACTTCACTAAGCCAATTTTGTTAAATTTCCAAGATAGCTGCATAGACACCCAGATAATATTTCTATAAAATTTTTTTCAGGAACTGTACCAGAAATGGATCAATTAAAAAAATCATATCTAGGATATGAGGTACTTAGGATACTATTTTTTTCAGCAGTACCTATGAGTGCACATCTAATTTATAAGTAACGAGGGAGCAAGAAAGCGACCGAAAAAGGATATGCCATTATAGAGAGATAGATATAGGGCAGCGGGGGACGGAGCTAGAGAGAGGAGATTGAGATAAAAAAGGAATAGAAAAAGGCCGAAGGAGAGGCAGAGAAAGAGGAAAGCGAAGAATTTGGCAGAGATAGAGGGGTAGTAAAAGATAAAAACTTCTCAAAAGTCATGCAGATGGACACAAGCTAGGACAGATCAAAGTCTGCCGGGTGTGCTAGTATGAGCATGAGAAAGAGAAGATTCGAGAACAACAGGCCATTTGTTTTTTGTAATTGATATTAGAGAAAAATTGTAAGTTTACAAACGGCGATGGTTACTAAGACATTTTTCTGAATTTCACTTCTTCATCAGCTAGCTTTTCGGCAGCTGAGCGTTGAACTCGAGTCTCCAACATCCATATCAGTGCAAAGGTTGATGCCTTTAGCTGCTAAGCCATATGAATGTCCCGTTGTTCGCTTTACAATTAGTTCTCTAAGAGTTGCCTTTTTTGTTTATATTCCTTTCTTGTTTTCACCAAGCATACACGGTTGCATGACAATCAGTTAAGGTCGTGTTGTAAATTAAACATGCCTTTGTTTATAATATAACTATTAAAAAATACGCCTATGTGAATGTGGGTAAGACATATGTAATTTTAGGATTTAAATTAGGAGAATCGACCCAGTAGATTAGCTGTTGTGCTCAAAGGGAAATATGACTTTTGAATCTTTATAACTGAACACATTTAACAGCCGCTAACTGATTTATTCAACATGTCCCAAAAACATGGAATTTTCCCTGCTGCTTAGAAGGAATCTTTTCTAATACCCCTCCACAAAAATGGCAGTAGGTCATGTGTAGAAAATTATCGAGGAATTGCAAAATTGTCTGCCATCCCAAAGGTATTTGAAGCCATTGTTACCAATCAGCTAACATTTTCCATTTGTGCATTGATTGCAGACTCTCAACATGGATTCTGTAAAGGCAAATCTACCATTAGCAACCTACTTGGATTCACAACTCATGTTTCTAATGGATTTAGAGAAAATCTTCACACCGATGTTATTTACATTGATTTCATTAAAGCATTTGACAAAGTTTCCCATTCATTGCTTATCTACAAGCTGGATCGACTTGGCTTGCGTCTTTTGAAGAACGTCCCTTGCTTCAAGCGGATTTAAACTGCTTAGTTGCTTGTTGCAACGCGAATTCAATGCCGCTGAACATCAATAAATGTAAGTTCATGTGCTTCTCTCGGAGATCTTTGCCAGCAGCCTCTTACGTAATTGATAATTGTTGTCTTGTATCAGTAAATTCATTTGTTTACTTGGGAGTCACGATGGATGCTAAACTTAGTTTCAACCTTCATATTATGGCTACTACGAATAAGGCTAGAGGTGTTCTACCTATGAAGAGATGGTCTAAAGAATTTAGTGACCCTTATGTAACCAAGGCCCTTTTTACCACATTAGTTAGACCGATACTAGGATACGGATCAATAGTCTGAAATCCGCGATATCAAGTTCATGCAGATAGCCTTGAGTCTATACAAAAGCTATTTTTACTTTTTTCTTTAAGGAATTTTCATCGGGACTCTGCATATAATCTTCCACCTTATATTAGTCGTTTAAAGCTTATCAATCTTCCAACTTTCGCTAGTCGTAGAAAAATGCTAGGAGTATTATTTATGGCTAATTTCTAGCCCCTTTCTTTTGAGCGAAGTAAACTTCGATATCCCATCACGAGCGATAAGACATTACAAACCTCTTCTTTTGAGGCAGTGCAGAACTAATTTCGAATTAAATGAACCTTTCCGGTGTTTGTTTCATGATTATAACTCTCATTCGAATTAATTTGATATAACGGACTCACTTTTTACTATAAGTAAAACTGTCCCATCCTATCTTAACTCGTAACAAAATAAAAATAAAAATCTTTATATGCTAAAAGCGTTAACTTATTTAACAATTTATTATATGTATAATTTTCAACTGTTATGCATATAATACTCAGCTGATGATTTTTATTCTGTAGCTGAGCAGTTTTAGATCTCGACGCTTAAAAACCTCCGCCTATCAACAACTCGGCAAACACAAAAATAAATCCGTGCGTCATGCAGATACGCCGCTCGTACCGGTTGGACGGGCTCTGGAGGGTATTAATCCGTTGCGTTTATTATTATTATATAGAACTAGCAGACCTTGCAGACGTTGTTCTGCCCTAAATTTGTATATCTGCATACATTTTAATGAGCTTTTTCCGTCTAACTCTCCCTCACCCCTCTACACTTTTTCCTAATCTATGTATTCACTCCTCACTCCGTATTTTTCGCTTCACCTATCGCCATCTTCGTCTCATTCTATCTCTTTCTCAGTCTCCTTCTCCTTCTCTCTTTTCTCTTCTCTCAAGTTTTTCTCATTCTTCTTCATATCTTATTGCCAGTCCCAGAGGGTGGTATGTATTTTGTTCCAGTCCCATTCCTACTCTCTGTCCCAGTCCCACTCCGAGTCTCAGTCTCAGTCCCAGTCCTAATCCAGTCCTAATCCAGTCCGTCTCTGGTCTCGGAAAAAAGCAGCGGAAATATTAATATAGGCAAATTTATTTACCAAATTCAGGCAAATCGAATAGGACTTATGTAAATAGGTATGTAGGTATTATTAATTTCTGTCTTTATTTCGGCTTCGCATACATATTTATCAGTTTTGCTAGGTTGATGCGACTAAATCGAATATCACAATGAAAATTACTTAAAAGCTCTCAGCAACAGCTTTCATTTTATATCCAAAATACACACACATTCTAGTGGCGCCCGGGTCCACTTTTGGCCTATTTCTCGGGACCCTAGTCACCAATAGGTATGAAAACTACCCTGTATTAAAGCACTCATCAGCAGCTTTCATTTGATATCCATATTGTATAAACACATTCTAGGGGTGCCCGGGTCCACGTTTTGGCCTATATCTCGGGACCCTAGTCACCAATAGGTATGAAAACTACCCTGTATTAAAGCACTCATCAGCAGCTTTCATTTGATATCCATATTGTATAAACACATTCTAGGGGCGCCCGGGTCCACTTTTTGTCCTATTTCTCGAGACCCTATTCACCAATATGTATCCTGGTCCACTTCCCGGAAGAAAAATTATCCGACATTTTATTCTAGATATAACGCTACCTACATACCAAATTTCAGGCAAAATGAGCCATATATACGACAGTTTAGAATAAATAGGTCCCTGGTCCACTTCCCGAAAAAAAAAACATTTCACAAACACTCTCCGGGTTCCTATTAAGTTATCCTAAAAATTTCACGGAAATCTTTCTATCCGTTCTCGGGTTATGGAGTGACAATCAAAATGTACACTTCTTTTTATACATATATATAGAATTTCAATTGCTTTGTTGGAAAAAGATAGTTGGCTGATTGGTTAGGCTTAGCTTTTGTACTGATTGTAAGCGTATTTGTGAATAGCTGCTTTAACTGTGTGGTAAAAATATGAAACATACTTTTATTTATACATAACTGACACATTTATTGAAAACACGTTTTCATTGTATTTTATTTCACATTTTATTGAGTGTGGATGCATTAAAGTTGCGTTGTTAAAGTGGCTTTTTGGTTTAATCGCGTTCATTTGGATCAAATTAAATGTTAATTAAAACGTAATAAATTCTAATTATACCCAACTCTACTTTCAATTTCATTTTATCAAGTTGAATTTGTATATTCTTATATTGCTTGTATAACCAAATTAATCAGGATTGGATGCTTAAATATTTCCTATACGAGTATAACATATACTTAGGTATGTTTGTATGTACATATACATTCACTCATATCGAATTTCAAACAAATGGTTTCCTAGGCTATGATTTTATTAGTTTATGTTGAAATTCTATTTCATGTGGCAACTCTGTTTTTCATTTGCAACTTGTAATCGCATTTTTGCTTTGCGAATTCTTTCTTTGTATTCGCCATTTTAACTTACGAATAATTCTTTTCTATCTCTGTGTGTATCTAACCGACGTTGAAGTAAGTCGAAATAAACATTCTTTATTGTTCAGAAGAGCGGCTGTTTTTATTTTAAATTAGAGGACCTCCAACAGGTTATGGGCCCAGCCCCTACATAAAGTGCTAAGAAAAATGAACAATTCCTCGTTTTTTAATGTTGAGAAGTTGGATGAGTCCAACTATGACGCATGGTGCGTTCAAGTAAAAAGTATACTTGTATACAAGGAGCTCTGGGATGTGGTGTCAGGTGCACTTATGCAGCCAGCTACAGAAGCCGAAGACGCTGAACAAAAAGCATGGAAATCGAGTGATGAGAAGGCCATGGCAACAATTGTGTTAAGCCTAACGCCAATACAAATTGCCTACGTGAAAAAATGCAAAACAGCAAAAGAAGCATGGAGTGTGTTGCAGGATATACATCGACCAAAAGGCCCTGCGCGAAAGGTGTCTTTATTTAAGCAGCTACTGGATATGCGCATGGCAGAAAGTGATCAGGTACAACAATATCTAAGCAATTTTTCGAGTATAGTTGAGAAGCTAGCAGAAATTGGTATAGATCTGCAGGAGGAGTTATTTGTAATAATGCTCCTAGCTAGTCTTCCGAAGTCTTTCGAAAATTTAGTTGTCGCGTTAGAGTCACGCGATGAGCTTCCAAAGCTGAGTTTGTTAAGAATTAAATTGCTTGAGGAAGAGCAACGTCGAAAAATGAGTGTGTCGCCTATTGCAGAAAGTAGCGTGCAAGTTTTCATGGCACATGAAAAGGGTAAAAGCAGTGGCAGCAAGTCGTCGCAGCGAAGTAAATGTTCTAGAAATCGATCGAACTTAAAATGTTTTAGTTGTGGACGCACGGGTCATTTTGCTGCACAATGCAACAAAAGCAACAAAAACCAGGAACAGACAGATAAAACAAACGAGAAACCAAAAGCATTTACTCTGTTCTCAGCGTTTGAGTCAAACAACTTGCAGTCGAACGTATGGTGTATCGATAGCGGAGCCACGTCGCATATGTGTTGTGACAGAAACATGTTCGATAAGTTGAATGAATACAATGAAAACATTTTGTTGGCTGGTAACAAATGTATAGAAGCAATGGGAAAGGGAACAGTTCGACTAAAAGCAGAAGGGAAAGAAATCCAGCTGATTGATGTACTTTATGTTCCTGTATTGCAATGCAATTTTATTTCAGTATCGAAAGCAGTGAAAAATAACCTTTGCGTTAAATTTGCAAAAGATTTTGTCACGGTATATGAAAACAACGGCAGCGTAATATTGCGTGGAAACAAAGTTGGTGATATATTTTTGTTCACAGAAAATAAGAAAATGTTATTCTTTGCAGGCCAGCAGAATGAAGCAATGAAGTGGCATGCACGGTATGGTCATTTGAACTATGACAGCATGCGTATGCTTGTAAACAAAAATTTAGTGAACGGGCTTCAAGTAAATGTGCCAAAATCTATTCAGTGTGTTGTATGTATGCAGAGTAAATGTGTAACAAAACCATTTACATCAAGTTCAAATCGAGCAAGCGAATTACTTGAACTAGTACATACAGATGTATTTGGGCCAGTAAAAACATCGGCTGGTGGTTCGAAATACGTATTGACATTTGTAGATGACAAATCAAGATATGGTTTTGTTTATTTAATGAAGCACAAAAGCGAAGTTTTCAGTAAATTTAAAGAATTCAAGATTTTCGCTGAACGTCAAACTGGGTGTCTAATTAAAGCCATTAGAAGTGACAATGGCACTGAATACACAAATAATTTGTTTCAGGAGTATGTAAAAGATTGTGGCATTTTGCATCAGTTCACGGTACCCTACACTCCGCAGCAGAATGGTGTAGCTGAACGCTATAACCGGACATTGGTAGAGATGGCACGGAGCATGCTAATTGGTGCGAACTTGAGTGATACATTATGGGCAGAAGCTGTAAATACTGCAGCCTACTTGCGAAATAGGTCACCAACAAAAGCAGTTGATGAAATGACGCCTTATGAGGCATGGTATAAAAGAAAACCAGTTGTGTCACATCTAAGAACATTTGGATCAGTGGCTCACGCCTTAGATAAAAAACCTAAAAGTAAATTCAATGCTAAGGGAAAAGCGTATGTAATGGTTGGTTACGGTAGTGCTACCAAGGGCTATCGCTTGTATGATTCTGCCACAAGAGGAATTATTTTAAGACGTGATGTATCATTTATAGAACCAACTATTCCGAAAGAAAATCTAAACGTTGATTTATATATTTTAAAGTCAAATCAAGATAAGCCAGAAGGTGAATGTGTAAGCACTGAAGACAAGCTAAAGAGTGAGTGGGTTAGCACTGAAGACAAGCCAGAAAGTGAATGTGTTAGCACTGAAGACAAGCTAGATAATGAACGTGTTAGTGCTGAAGATGACCCAGAGAGTGATTATAAATCTGCAAAAGAAGAAAGTGATGAAGAGCCTGCTACTAAACAAGTAGGACCTGGTCGGCCTAAGTTGGTGCGGTCAGGGAAACCAGGAAGGCCAAAGAAAGAATACCATTATGCAAATTTTCTCAATGATGTTGATATTCCGAATACAGTGGGTGAAGCCATGTCTAGTGACCATGCAAGTGAGTGGCGTAAAGCAATGTGTGCTGAATATCAAGCTCTTTTAGACAACGATACATGGGAGCTAGTAGATTTACCAAAAAATCAGAAAGCCATAAAGTGCAAATGGGTATTTTCGATCAAGAAAAACAAGAACGGTGAAATTGATCGATTTAAGGCAAGGCTAGTAGCCAAAGGGTGCAGCCAAGTATATGGGGTGAACTATACCGATACGTTTTCACCTGTGGTGCGGTATTCTACGATCCGTACAATTTTCGCGTTAGCTGCAGAGTACCAGCTATACCTACACCATGTTGACGTTTCATCTGCGTTTTTAAATGGTATCATAGATGACGAAATATATATGGTGCAGCCTGAAACATTTACAAACAGCGAGTATCCCAATAAAGTCTTAAAGTTAAAGAAAGCTTTATATGGTTTGAAACAGGCAGGACGTCAATGGAATATGAGGTTGCATGACATTTTAATTAATATTGGTTTTAAACAATGTGTAACAGAGCCTTGCGTATATACGAAGCATCACGACGGGCACATCAATTTGTTAGCAGTGTATGTAGATGATTTGCTAATAGCCAGCTCAAACAAGAAAGAGATGAGCTCTATTAAACACGAAATTTCGAAAAGACTGCAAGTGGTAGATAAGGGTCCTGTTCAATTATTTCTTAGTATGGAAGTCGAAAGAGAAGGTGAAAGGGGCGCAATAGCTATACGACAAAAAGGGAAAATCAAAGAATTGCTGCAACAACATGAAATGTTAGACTGTCGTCCTATAGCAACACCACTCGATCCTAAGCAACAAATATTATGCGCTGATTCTAGTTGCAAGCGCGTTGGCAAACAAGAGTACCAGTCGCTGATAGGCTCGTTGTTGTATCTGGCGTTGTGCACAAGGCCAGATATTATACATACAGTGTGCAAGCTTGCGCAGCATAATAATGAGCCACATAGTGAACACTTGGCAGCGGCAAAAAGGGTGTTAAGATATTTATGTTCTACGATTGATTTATCGCTCACGTACAGTAAGAAGGGAACGCAGATACAATGCTATGCTGATGCTGATTGGGGTGGAGAGTCACTCGAGCGCAAATCGTTCACTGGCTATGTATTTCTTTTAGCCGGTGGTGCGGTGTCTTGGGAGTCGAAGAAGCAATCAACAGTGGCCTTGAGCAGCACCGAAGCGGAATACATATCGTTGTCAACTGCCGCAAAAGAGGTTATGTTCATAAAACAATTTTTGGACGAAATAAATGTACATAGGCCTGACAAAATTGTTGTAAATGGTGATAATTTAAGCTCATTACATCTTATCAAAAATGCTGTATACCATACAAGATGTAAGCACATAGAAATTAAATATCATCATATAAGAGATATGTATCAGAAAAATTTAATTGAATTACAATATTGTTCAAGCTCAGATAATATTGCAGATGTATTTACGAAAAATCTAAGCAAGTTAAATCATATCAAGTTTGTAAAATTGTTAGGTTTAATCTAGTACATGTAAAATAACTTCAAAGTTTTTTTTTGAGTTAAATTATTAATTTGTGACTGCAAATGAATACCACATTTGAGGAGGAGTGTTGAAATTCTATTTCATGTGGCAACTCTGTTTTTCATTTGCAACTTGTAATCGCATTTTTGCTTTGCGAATTCTTTCTTTGTATTCGCCATTTTAACTTACGAATAATTCTTTTCTATCTCTGTGTGTATCTAACCGACGTTGAAGTAAGTCGAAATAAACATTCTTTATTGTTCAGAAGAGCGGCTGTTTTTATTTTAAATTAGAGGACCTCCAACAGTTTATGAATAGGAATTAATAAATCAACTTAAGCTTAATTTTTATGTATGCGTGGTTGTAACTTATTCAACGGTTATGTATATACATGAGTTGGTATGTAAGTATCTAAACTTTGCAATGTAAGAACTGATAGCTATGCATAAGTACATTTGTGTGAAGGGTATAAAGTTAGTGTGCTAACCCACCATACTGGAAGACGAAGTTTGAAGTCATGTGGCAATTCACATCAAAATCTTAAATAAAATGTTTAAATGGACTAGCGCTTCCTAAACAAAATGCTCATGTTTATTAAGGTTTAGTGCTCTAGTTCCTTTTTTTGCATTGTTTGTTGTTTTATGGGAGTATTACGGCTCTCTTCTCCATCTAGGCGTCTGAAGAATCCGCTCTTGATTTAACTTTTCATAAGGTTTTAAGCTTGTGGCTGGTAAAATGAGGAAGAAATTATGAAAACCTTATGTCTGAAAAATGGGTTATATGGGATAAGTTATAAATACGACCAATATTTACTATTTTTTCCGACAATAATTTATGCCATATACGTAAACGTCGGCAAAAGTCTTCTTATCTTAAAAATCGGGTGTATGGGATGCAAAAATGTATAAACTAACCAAATTTCAACAAGAATCTCAAACATTCGGGACAAGTTTGCAGTAAAACAGACAGATAGATTAACATTCGAGAGGATATGGCTAAATCAACCTAGCTATTTAAATACTTTGAATAAGGGTTGCTTCCTAACTTGCTCCGACGTCTTCTGCCAGAGTTGTTATCTCTAGCATAGCTTTCGCTGTTTCCCAATAACTGGCACCAGCGGAGATAAAGTCTTCCTCCATCTACTTCCCCCATGCTGGGTTTTACCACAATAAAAATCTATCTTGTCTAAAACCTCACTGATTGACCCGTATACGAGTGTACCAGAAGCAATCTATAAGGAAGAGTTAATGCTTTTAAGAAAGAGTGAGAGTTGTAGTAAGAGTAAAAAAAAGGGTAAAAGTAACATTTGGAGTAAGAGTACGGATTTATGTCGGAAAATGAGTAAAAATAAGAGAAAGAGTGAGAATAACACGAAAAGTAAGAGGAGAAGAAAGATCGTAAAGAAGTTGTAATATGAAGACTTAACGAGTATACTTAACAGTCAGTCTAAGAGTGAAAGCGAGAGTAAAAGCTAAAGTAAGAGTAAAAGTATAAGTAAAAGTAGGACTAAGAGCAAGAGTTAGAGTAAAAATAGGACTAAGAGCAAGATTAGGAGTATGAGTAAGTGTAAGAATAAACGTAATAATATGAGTAAGATTAAAAATAAGAGTCAGAGTAGGAGTTAATAATTTTCATAATTTATGTATATGATAAAATAATTCTGTTGCTGAAATAGTGAAATATTTTGCGAGCTATTTAAGTTTTATTTACAACTATTTAAAAAAAAAAAATCAGGCGTACCAGTTCAAATCTCATCTATATATTTGACCCGGTCTATGAAAAGGTGGCTTATGACTCAAAAAAAAAAAAAAGAACAGCACAAACGTCCTGAAGAAATGCATTGGTTTTCTTTAACAGCTGTTACTCGCAATTTCTTTCTTGAGACATAAGCCACCTTCTCATAGACCGGGTCACATATATAAAAATCAAATTCTGTGTGTGTGTGTATATATTCGCTATGGAAACATATTTCCCACACTTCAATCATCACCAAATTTTGGTTATAGGTTTCTTCGATCAACGGGAAGGTTTTAGGCTAAAAATAATTTCGATATATAAAAGGGGCGTGGCACCCCCCTCCCTCCCCATCCCCCGCCAATACAAATGGTATCTTTGATACTGAATAATTTTGAAGGTATACATGCCAGAATTTTGAAATTCTTACTTACTTACTTAATTGGCGCTTAACCGTGTAAACGGTTACGACCGTCCAACAAGGCGCGCCAGTCACTCCTTAGCTCCGCCAACCGGCGCCAATTGGTCACACCAAGGGAGTTTAAATCGTTTTCCACCTGGTCCTTCCAACGGAGTGGGGGACACATTCTACCTCTGCTTCCATAGGCGGGTTTCGATAGAAACACTTTCTTGGCCGGAGCATCATCTTTCATTCGCATAACATGGCCTAGACAGCGCAGCCGCTGCGTTTTATTTCGCTGGACTATGTTGATGTCTGCGTATAGCTCGTACAGCTCATCATTAAATCTTCTTCGGTACTCGCCATCGCCAACGCGTAGAGGTCCATAAATCTTTCGAAGAACTTTTCTCTCGAACACTCCCGAAGCCGCTTCATCTGCTGTTGTCATGGTTCATGATTCTGCCCCATATAGCAGGACAGGTACGATAAGTGACTTGTAGAGTATGATTTTCGTTCGCCGAGAGAGGACTTTACTTTTCAATTACCTTCCTAGTCCAAAGTAGCATTTATTGGCAAGATTGATTCTTCGCTGGATTTCAGTGCTGATGTTGTTGCTAGTGTTGATGCTGGTTCCCAAATAAACGAAGTCTTTTACTATTTCGAAATTATGGCTGCCAACAGTAGCGTCGTTGCCAAGGCGCGTATGCGCTGACTCTTTGTTCGATGACAGCATGTACTTCGTTTTGTCCTCATTCAGCATCAAACCCATCTTTACCGCTTCTTTTTCCAGTTTGGAGTAAGCAGAACTAACAGCGTGGGTGTTTAGGCCGATGATATCAATGTCATCAGCATATGCCAGTAATTGCACGCTTTTGTAGTATATTGTTCCAGTGCGGTGAAGTTCTGGAGCTAGTATAATTTTATCCAGTATCAAATTAAAGAAATCGCACGATAGGGGGTCACTCTGTCTGAAACCTCGTTTAATTTCAAACGGCTCGGGGAGGTACTTCCCAATTCTGACTGAGCTGATGGTGCTGCTCAACGTCATTTTGCACAGCCGTATAAGTTTTGGGGGGAAACCAAATTCAGACATAGCGACATATAGGCAGCTCCTTTTCGTACTGTCGAAGGCGGCTTTAAAGTCGACGAAGAGGTGATGTGTGTCGATTCTCTTTTCACGGGTTTTTTCCAAGATGTGGCACATTGTGAAAATCTGGTCGATGGTAGATTTACTAGGTCTGAAGCCGCACTGATAAGGTCCAATCAGCCGGTTCACGGTGGGCTTCAATCTTTCGCATAATACACTTGAAAGGACATTATATGCGATATTAAGAAGGCTGATCCCCAACGATAGTTGGTGCATTTTGCAGTATCCCCCTTCTTGTGGATTGGGCAAAGAACACTTAGATTCCAACCGTCGGGCATGCACTCCTCCGCCAATATTTTGCTAAGAAGCTGCTGCATGCGCCTTACCAACCTCTCGCCGCCTTACTTGAATAGCTCCGCACGCAATCCATCAGAGCCCACGGCCTTGCTGTTTTTCAATCTGGTTATTGCTATTCTAACTTCGTCATAATCGGGCGGGGGGACATATATTCCATCATCATCGATTGCGGGATCGGGTTCTTCATCTCTGCGCTGTGCATTGCTACCTCCATTTAGGTGATCAGAGAAGTGTTCCCTCCATAATCCAAGCACTCTCTGGACTTCAGTTACAGGGTCGCCGTTTTCCTACAGGATTTTGCCCCAGTCTTAGAACCTTCCGTCTGTCGCCGCATTTTTTGGTAAAATTTTCGGGCGTTATTCCTGGTGGCTAGCAGCTCAAGTTCCTCGCACTCACGCCTTTCTACTTCTGCTTTTTTCTTCCCGGAAAGGCGTCTCGCTTCCTTTTTCAACTCACGATAGCGTTCACACACTCCTCTTGTCGCGCTCGATTTTAACGTAGCCCTGTAGTCAGCGCCTTTTCTTTCGTTTGCAACGCGGCATTCTTCATCGTACCAGTTGTTTTTCGCGGCCGCCGGTAACCATTTTTTCCACGGCGGCAGTACGAAGTGCTTTGGAGATATGTTCCCACTGCCCCTGTTTTCCTTCAGGACGAGTTGTGCTCTCAGAGAGCAGGTGTGAGAGTCGAGTTGCGAAATCATTGGCAGTCTGTTGTGATTGAAGCTTTTCGACGTCTAGCTTTCCATGTGTTTTTTGTTCCTTGGTTTTAGCCGCGTTGAGGCGGGTGCGTATTTTGGGTGCAACGAGATTATGGTCCGAGTCGATGTTAAGTCCTCGGATCGTGCACACATTATCAATAAACAATCCAGAAAAAATAACGCAACATTCATTCGATCTCGGGCTTTACAACGTACGCCGGGTAAAGCTAGTTTCAAATAAAAATAAATGCTTGACGCGATTTACCTCCCAGGAGATTTAGGCCGTGTTTTTCTTCCTTTTTAACTTTTTCTACAAATTGGCATGTTTTATGCCGACTCCAAACGGCATCTGCATGACAGATGCACTTTCGCTTAGAAGCTTTTCATGGCAGAAATACACTCGGAGTGTTTGCCAAATCACTGCGGAAGGGCAACAACACTTAGAAAAACTGTATTTAAATTGAACAACTTTTTTCTAAATGTTTGGTGGTACTTTCCCCGAAAGTTGAACCCAGGCACCACGGCTGGCTTCATTTACTATCCGAAATACTTTATAAAAAAATATATATCCTCAAATTTTGAAACTTACTGTTCTTGATATATGGGATAAAATGTCCCAAGTGCACCACCCAAAATTTATAACCTCCAATTTCAATGAAATTTTGTAGAATTGTTATGGACCTCATATTATATGTCAAAACCAAGGCTTAATAACAAGGGATTGCCAAGGTACTAGGAATTGAAAATATAGCATTTTTCTCAACGTGCATGCCCTGCAAAAATGTGATTTATTAACCTAAGATAAATGCGGGATCAGTGCAAAGGAATATGTGACTATTAACAGCTTTAATCTACTGTAGCTGTGATCTATGTGTGACTATTGCATGTCCTATGGAGAGTAACTGTATTCTGAGCGGGTACTGTTTGGCATATCTTTTTTCTATTCTCTGTTTTTATCCTTACAAGTACTGCTCGACACATCCTCTTCGTACCCCTACGAATTCTGTCTGTCAAATCACCTTTGTTCGCATATGGTTACTGTCGCGCAAGTCCTGTTTCTGCCCATATTCGATCCCTTACCGGTTTTATACACTAAAAGAAAAAGACTGGTAAAATCAACCGAAATACGGGTCAATTCAACATAAATTTCTGTAAATTTTTATGCATCGCAACAAGATGTTGAATCAACTGCGCACAAATCGTTGATTCGTAATTGACCGTTTTAGTAGTCAAATGAACAAAGAAAGTTGTTGCGACAGCTTTGTATGTGGTCATATAAATACATAAATGTAAGGCGCGATAACCTCCGAAGAGATTTTAGGCCGAACTTATCTTCCAATTTGCGTCTTGCTACTTTTTAATTTTTCTTACAAATTGGCGGGACGGGACCTACTTGTTTTATGCCGACTCCGAACAACATCTGCAAGGCCTATGAGTATTCACTGAGAGCATTTCATTGCAGAAATACACTCGGAGTGCTTGCCGAACACTGCCGAGGGCGTTCCCGCTTAGAAAATTTTCTTCTAATTGAAAAAGCTTATTCCTAAAATTTTGATGTTGCTTTGTCCGGGGTGTGAACCCAGGGTCTTCGGTGTGGTAGGCGGAGCACGCTACCATCACACCACGGCGGCCGCCATATAAATACGTAAATATGTGAACACTTACATACGCTAGTTTGCTACATATACATACATATGAATATAGAAATGAAAATAGTAGTCACAAAACTGATTCTCAATTCTTTCAGTTGCAGCTCAGCTCATTCTCAATTTCTTCTCTCGCATGTATGTAGTTGCCACACTTGATTGTTTCGAACAAAACTTGTAGTATAAATGTTTGACGTAACATTTTAAAAAGACAACTTGTAAGTTATAGAAAAGTAAAGAATCAAATCGCTAGAAGGTAATTCACCACTGGAGCAACTTTACATGTAATTCGGCAAGTTTAATTTTCGTAACACTTTAAGTTGAAACGATTCCAAAACAACTCAAACTTTTATGTTGTCGGAACAAAAATTGAACAAAATGTTACTAACTTTGGAAAAATCCTGTCCGTTCAAGCAAAACTTTTGCGACAAGAGGGCGGAACTTTGCATTTCACTTGGACGAGAAGTTGCAAAATTTGTACCCGATAGATAGGCGGCTCGGTATCTCATAATCATTTTTGCACAGTAAATTCAAAAAAGGTTTTTTTCGTTTTGTATTGATAATTGAACAACTAGTTATTTGTTTTCCCATTTGGTGTGTTTCTTCGATTTGATAGTTTTATTATTTTGGTGTTTTTTTTTTTTAACAAGTGGCACCATTGTCATAAGTACAAAGTAGAGAGTGCAGTGAGCGTAAATCTCTTTGAAATTTGCTCATGTATTGACAGTTGATTGCAGTTGAAATGACCTGTAAGATCAGTTGTGTTAACAGAAAAATCAATTAGATTGATTAGGAATCTGACAATTTTACAAAATTTTTTTAACTTAAGAGCGGCAATTTCTCTTCTGTTGAAATGACTAAACTAATTTGTTCGCTTAACAAAGAACTCGGTCGAATTAACCATAATTCGATCAATTTCACCGAATCTCCGTTAAGTCAAGAACAGCAGAACCGAAATGTTGATTTTACTAGCACCATTTCTTTCAGTGTAATTTTTTTTTTAACTCCAAAACAATGTTTAAATTTTTTTTAGTGTTTTTCAAAAATAAAAACTAATGAAGCATTTTTGCTATGATTTTCAATGGACATTAATGACGTGCGCAAAAAAAAAAAAGTTGTTCGTCGAATATATTTTTATTTCTAACTTTCTTCGTAAAACACAATTTTTTACATATAATTTTCTTCCGATCTGTTTGAATAATATTTATTTATATTTTAAGCTACGCAGATCTATTGTGTTGGGTGGAAATAAAAACAAAGATTATTCCACCTTTCAGCTCGACGTTTCGTCAAATTTCCTTGGCATCTTCAGGAGCGTGACACTGTATTTATTTAATAAAACAAATAAACAACAAAGAACACAATCAGATACATATAGATTAAAAATTTAAAATATTGCAAATAAATATTGATTGCACAAAAATTTTTCGTACTTACAATGATGGAAAATTAAAGAAAAACACAATTTTCACTAAACCATTTAAACATTTAAAAACATTTGAATATTAAAAAATTGCGGAAAGTTAATGAAGTAGAAAAAATCGATACCACTACTTGCGGTAAACTTGTCATACTAAAAACTAAATTACAAACATACTAGGTACGCGGCGGCGATATTGTCTGTATCTTCTTTTTTGTTTATTGTGTTTCCTCTTTTTTGCAAAATTCTTAGGCTTTCTAAAGTGTAACGCGCTTTTTCTCTCCTTTCGGTGTCTATTATTTTTATGTTTCCAAAGTCAGCTGTGTGTTTATTTTCTATTGCATGCTGTGCCAAAGCTGTGCTTTGTTTTTGTTTACGTATATCTGCTTCGTGCTCAAAAAAAAAAATTTTTTGTGCAATCAATATTTATTTGCAATATTTTAAATTTTTAATCTATATGTATCTGATTGTGTTCTTTGTTGTTTCTTTGTTTTATTAAATAAATACAGTGTCACGCTTCTGAAGATGCCAAGGAAATT
This sequence comes from Eurosta solidaginis, assembly GCF_040869045.1. Taxonomy (NCBI): domain Eukaryota; kingdom Metazoa; phylum Arthropoda; class Insecta; order Diptera; family Tephritidae; genus Eurosta; species Eurosta solidaginis. Next base: position 258,045,126 of record NC_090323.1, on the reverse strand, counting down.
TGGCGAAACGTCGAGCTGAAAGGTGGAATAATCTTTGTTTTTATTTGCACCCAACACAATAGATCTGCGTAGCTTAAAATATACATAAATACAATTTTTTACTTTTTTTTTTATTAGCTGAGCTCATTTGTTCCTTTGGCTTCCAATGATATATTTTATTATGGTACAGAGCCATCGGAATTATGGTACATTTTGGAATATTTACCCCATTTTCGTGTGAATATCACAACTTTAAATAGATCACCCTAATATATATTTATATATGTACATATGTATATGTATATATCTATCTATCTAATGTTTCTAGTATTTTAAAATGCAATTTTACAACGTACATGTCAATTGGCTCCTGTCAATGTAAACGTGACATGATGTGGTGTAGAAATTATTGGCTTGGAATTTAATTAACTCGCGATCTCCCATCGTTTGCTTTATTGGTCATTCTGGGCAACAACAATCGTTATAGACTAAAAATAAAATTGAATTTAAAATGAGTTCAAGCTGGAACATAAATAAAATGGTATATACATACATTGTTACATGTGTGTGTGTGTCTGTATATATTGCAGCTAAAGGACATCCCGCCAATTCTAATGGTAACTAAAATGCGTGCGGTTTGTTGAAAGTATAAATATTTTACAGGTTACTGACACACAACTTACACATACTACAACAAATATAAGCAAACATACATACCTATATATAAACATAAATTGTAACATATATTTAATTCATAAGGGGTGTGGCATTGACACCGTGTTGAAAAAACCACTGAAAGTAATTAAACCAGGCGGGTGAATGTGGCGACGTGGCAAATGGCTAGTGTGGTGTTGTTGCAAGCAAGTGTTTGGTTGAGTTTTTTTTTGTGTTGTGCAGCACACATACATACATATATTAGGAGTATTCAAGTGAACTCTACTTTTTTGTGTGTGGAACTGAAATGGGCATCAACTTGAAACATATGTATGTATGTACGGCTACAACAACGTAAACAAAAACAACATCATAGGAATCAGAGATGTTTAGAAGGTTTCTGATTTTGTACTAAATGATATTGTAACGTATTTACTGCAATTCTCCTTTTATTTGCAACCTTCTGCTAACGTTCGAATCACTAAGTTGTTGAAGAAATAACTCCACTATTCAATAATGCAAAATGACCTTTATTAGACTACTTTCCAAAATAACACTACTATTGATCACCAGATAGTGTCTTAAATCAAACTGATTGTCGTACCTCTACTGTTGCTGCCTTTTATACTGTCTGATTTCCTCGTTGCATATTTCTAGGCTTTTCTATTTCCAGAACTTACTAGTTAGTTATCAGCTATAAAATTACTCAGCTGTAATTACAGATGCATGATTTTGTAGCTTCTCTCAAACCCCATGCGCTTGTATGTGTGAGCGACACTTGCCCAACCATTGCATACTTTCGGGAGTATCTCAGATTTATGCATGTGGTTGTGCGTTGCTTCTCCGCTGCGTGTACGTACGTATGTGTAGACATAATGATTGAATTATTGATGTGCATACAAGTCACTGCTTAGCATCGGCTTAGAGATGATAGTATCTCTTAGTGCTGCTAATATTCGTTACAATATTAAAGATAAATTACAAAGTTTACAAATGGTTACTGGGGCATATTTCTGAATTTCACTTCTTCATCGGCTAACTTCTCTGGAGCTGAGTATTGAGCTCAAAACTTCCAACGCTAATACTTTATACTAGTCTAAAAGCAGATGCCTTTATATACTCAGCCATATGAATGCCCCGCTGTACCAAGCAAGCGGAAAATGTATCAAAATTTTTTTAGTAAAGAAGGTATTTCTATTTATAGTGTGGTATTTTAAAATTTTTCTACGAATTGTGGGACTTACCTGTTTTATTCTGACACCGAAAGGCATCTCCAAGGCAAGGAAATGTTTGCTGAGAAGTTTACCACTATCATGAGAATGCGGCATGCAAATTCACACCTTAGAATATTTCACCACGATGCACTTACAACGATTTAAAATCAAACTGATGACTGCAACTTGCACTACGCTGCTTTTTATTGATTAGCTGAGCGAAATTTTTTAATTTTGATATCTCTATTAGTCACTGTATTGTGTGTAATACCATCAACTTTTCGACTTATTTTCAAACACATCTCTTAAGAGTCATTAGGTTTTGGTGATAGCATGGTGTACATCATAAAATTAAGAACTGTTAATACTGGGAAAGCTTTTGTCATCAAATAACGACTGGACCCAGAATATTTGGGGTAAATGTACCTTAAAAAGGTAGAAGTGTACCATCACTGATTTTAAAGCGTTTGTATGCGCCTGTGTCTGGAATGGCAATGCAATTAGAAAGCAATTATAATTGTACAGTTGGTTGAATGTACGTGATATATTGTTGAATGCTTGCTGTTGGCAGTAGTTACCCAGAAATGATACCCTCCTCTTCTTTTTCTAAATGAACGGTTTGATGGCTTATTGATTATTTGACTGGTGTGGTTTGTAATGTTTATATATTTTTTTTAATAGATGGTAGTAGAAGCTGTTTAGTACAGTCTTTGCTTATCAACACGATGGAAACATATTTTATTTCATCAATGGTGAAATATAACAAATGCGTGGAAAAAAGCTTAAGTTTCTTAAAAAAAATAACAATTATGTTGGGAGTTCCAACTTAGTACTGATATCGGCCATGCTGAAACGTACAACAAGTTTGCTCGCTTCGTAACGCGTGAGAATATCGACGCTCCGCATTTTACCCTTCACAAATTTTATCGAAATCCGCCTGCATTAATATTGGAAACTTGTTAAGCTGTGTTAAAGGGAAAACGCTTTTTCCATAGCTCAATAGTAAAGAGGATTATTAGAGTTATACCTCAATGTTTATAAAAGACACTATTCACTAAGTGCCTCTGTGGTTTTTTTTTTTGGTATTGAATGGATCAGTAATCTACACTGAAAGAAATGGTGCTAGTAAAATCAACAAATCGGTTCTGTTGTTCTTGACTTAACGGAGATTCGGTGAAATAGATCGAATTATGTTTAATTCGACCGAGTTCTTTGTCAAGCGAACAAATTAGTTTAGTCGTTTCAACAGAAGAGAAAATGTCGCTCTTAAGTTAACAAAATTCTGTAAAATTGACAAATTCCTAATCAATCTAACTGATTTTTTTGTTAGCGCAACTGATCTCACTGGTCATTTCAACAACGAACAACAGCCAATGCATCTACAAAGAGAATTTTGCGCTCACTGCGCTCTCTACTTTGTACTTATGATGATGATGCTACTTGTTTAAAAAAAAAATACCAAAATAAGAAATCCACCAAATCGAAAAAACACACAAAATGTGAAAACAACAAAAAACTAGTTTTTCAGTTATCAATACAAAACAGAAAACCCTTTTTTGAATTTACTGTGCAAAAAATTATGAGATACCGGGACACCTGTTTATCAGGTACAATTTTGCAACTTCTCCTCCAAGCGAGATGTAAAATTGCGCCCTCTTGTTGCAAAGTTTTGTTTGAACGAACAGGATTTTTCCAAAGTTAGTAACATTTTGTTCAAGTTTTTACGATTTTAGACTCACGCGAATGAATTTAATAAGATAATAAAAAACATCATTTTTTAATGTTGATGTTTCCGACAACATAAAAGTTTGAGTTGTTTTGGAATCGTTTCAACTTAAAGTGTTACGAAAATTAAACTTGCCGAATTACATGTAAAGTTACTCCAGTGGTGAATTACCTTCTAGCGATTGGATTCTTCACTTTTCTATAACTTACAAGTTGTCTTTTTAAAATGTTATGTCAAACATTTATACAAGTTTTGTTCGAAACAATCAAGTGTGGCAGCCACATACATGCGAGAGAAGAAATTGAGAATGAGCTGAGCTGCAACTGAAAGAATTGAGAATCAGTTTTGTGACTACTATTTTCATTTCTATTTGCAAAGCAAAGTTTATAACTATAAATTAAATAAATTATAAAATATAAAATTTGGTGAAAGTGTGTTTAATAAAACAAAATAATAAAGTGTATAATGTTTAATGTGTGCCAGCATATTTGATGTAAGCCCAATTGACGTTCGGTTAGTAAGTGCCACCGTGGTGTGATGGTAGCGTGCTCCGCCGGCCACAGTGTATGCCCTGGGTTGGCACCCTGGGCAAAGCAACATCAAAATTTTAGAAAGAAGGTTTTTCAATTAGAAGACAATTTTTCCAAGTGAGGTCGCCCCTCGGCAGTGTTTGGCAAGCGCTCCGAGTGTATTTCTGCCATGAAAAGCTCTCAGTGAAAACTCATCGGCCTTGCAGATGCCGTTTGGAGTCGGCATAAAACATGTAGGTCCCATCCGGCCAATTTGTAGGGAAAATCAAGGGGACCACGACGCAAATTGGAAGAGAAGCTCGGCCTTAGATCTCTTCGGAGGTTATCGCGCCTTACATTTATTTATTTATTTATGTATATGGCAACATAGGCACTTTCGTACAAAGATGTCGCAACAATTTTTTTTTTTTTGTTCATTTGACTACTAAAACGGTCAATTACGAATCCGCGATTTGTGTGCAGTTGATTCAACATCTTGTTGCGATGGATTTGAAAGTCTGGATCCCACTGGGGTTGCTGCAGTCTATTAGTGCAAAAATCAGAAACTGCTTCGCAGCTTTGTTATCTTCTTCTTGGGAAAAAGCCAGAGTAACAGCGTAAGCTCCTTTGAATATCACTGCGTAAGCTGGAGTCTTGTCTTCAACTCCATTTATCTTATTAACCTGTTTGCCCTCTTATAGATTTGAGGTATTTATGAGGTGTTTTTATGTAATGACTTCTCTCTTGTTATTGTTGTTACTGTAGCGATAACGACACTCCCCGAAAGTTTTGGGTAGTGTTATGGATGTTGATGCTCCTTTGCCGGATATAAATACGGTGTGTTCCGTAACTAATCCCACCTTCTCCAGAACAATTTATGTTGACCATATTGAACCTGCTCTCTTGGGTCCGCTTTGTAGATCTTAAGGTGATAGTTCTGTCGTTTAGTCCATCTTGCTTGAAGTCCTGAGACTGAGGCGTTTGCACTCGTGCTTCAACCTCTTTTAAGCAGGCGTATCGCTTTCAGGTGACCACTGCCTTTTCTTTCGACTCGATAATTCTTAGTCCCCAATATGGTTATAGAATCGAGGATGGCTTGTAACAAAGCCTTTGTTAGTTAAATGCCTTCGATCTGCTTCCACGATCTCACGGGCCAAGCCAAGCGTTCGCTGTCGCGGCCACTTAGATTGATCACTGCCCTCAAGCACTGCATAATTGTGAATTCTGCCTGGTATTGTAAGCGGGTTTTCTTAAACACTCTGTCTCGTTGCCGAACCGACTCTCGTTCTTTGTACGTGCTGGTATATTGCTCTTTCACCGAGCGCACTTACTGCACACAAAGGAGAAGGTATTTATGGCAATTGCACAGCTTAAAAGCAAAAAGGCTGCAAGTATTAGGAGCCCATTAAATTTAAGTTGTTAACCTGTGAGTAAGTGAACGAGGATGACCATAGCCATACCTGGGACCATATCCCCAACCGAACTATTACGTATTAACATAACCATAACTATAACTGAAGGCATAAAAATCATACTGCAACTCTTATGCAAAATGCCCTTTCCTTAAATCCGATCCCGCAAATCGAATTAATTACAGCGGAATGAAGTGGGTAATGAGTGACACACAGAAGCTCACTCCCAATGACTTGATGCGACCTTATCAACAGGTTTTTTCGATCTCATGGCTTCACCATCGACCATATTTTCACTGAGAACCAACTTCTTGAGCAGGCCGAAGAATACTCGATTTGTCGTGTTTTGCCGTTTCTCACATAAAGAAGCTGTGGCTTTCCCTAATTTGAAGCAGAAATTATACGACTCTTCCAACTTTATTGGGACGGCTGCTATTTTGAAGCAAGTCAAATATTTAGCGCCTTTCAACCGATATTTCATTAGGCTTTGAACGATTTGTTTGCATACCCATCGATATCCTCGCATATTCAAGTCACTGCGGTGAGGTAGCTAACGCAGTTCTCACCTCATATGGGTGATGATGTCAAAAATGCTACCAAATATTCTCCAAAATTTTATAAGCTTCCCACAACTTTCACTAGAATCATCTATTCTAATCATGTTAAATATTGTGCCACAAATTGGATAATATTTGGTTAGTTTAAATCCATAGCGATTCGATATATTTAGTCTCCCCTCTAAATGCGTACAAAGTCATTTGACCGAAACGCCGAAATATTCGCTTAATAACGAATTTTCAATTGAATTGCAGCTGCTACTTTCACCGATTTTTGCATGGCACCCGCATGGCAAATTCATTTAGCATCGATATCGGCACTCACGTTCCTACGGAGAAAAAGTCCGCGAGGAAGATAGCCAACTTAATCTGGCGGCAACATATTGACATACATTCGAATGTCTCCCTATAGCTATAGTTTAGGATTTTGCATTTGCATTTGCATTGCTCTGGTGCATTTGCCACCAAAAGTATGAAGTGGCGCTTAAGTTTCGCCTGCTTTTAAGTATTTTGCAAGCGATATCGTAACCATATCCATACATGTATTTGTGTATTTTTGTTGTAGTTATTATTGCTGCTGTTACCATTTTGGTGTATGCAAAATCGAAACACCTTTGGGAAATTAATATCCTTTTGCAGGCACCTTATACTCACATCATGTGACCCATACTTACGAATTTTCAAGCTTAAATTGGTAGTGGGTAGTGAGTGGATGTTGGCTAAAAGTAAGGCGTTGAAAGTGTTGAATATTCGAGTTCAATTGCTAAGTTCAAAGTAGCCAGTCGGCTTGTGGGCTGCGAATTGCTGCTTGTTGTAGCAATCATTGGGAGTAATTTTGTTTCCAGATTTGCAAAGTTTTCCTGTTGCTTAATTTCTCATTCTGATAGTGAAAACTTAAATGTGTTCGCCATTTCGAGCCCACGATACCCTCAGTAAGTTCTTATATATGGTACATTTGAAGTATACTTTTATTACTTGAATCGCACTTTCTTTAACAGACCATATCAGGTGCATACATAAAAGCAATCCAAATACAAATGAGAACTAGTCCCCTAGGACCGAAATACGTTTTGTTAGCTATGGAGAACAATAAACATGCATATTTTGAACTTTTACCCAAACCTAACGAGCCAACCTTTCAAATCGAAAATCTTATTATTGATATAAGAACATAACAGGCGATTTTCTGTAAGAATGCAGTTCTGCTAGCTTAAAACTTTGATGGTTAAGTTTATTTATCCACGGTTTTGCTTTGGTTTTGTAGGCTTGGAACAACTTCCTCTTCCTTGAATGCTTCGCCACATGTTTTTGCTGTGTAAACAGTGCTTCGCCCCATTCAATGGGCATGACCACTCACAAATTGTCATCAACGTTCTTTAATGGGAGTCCAAGGAAACTGGTAGTTTCAACAGGGGTGGGCCATAGGGTGATATGTGTTAGAGGAAAAGATGGTGGGTGTCATGTGAGGACTCTGGATAAGTCACAGTTTAACTGACTTGTTTTGTTTTGTAGATTTTCCGATAGGGTGAATAAATGATGTGTATTGGAACGATTTTCCGTCATCCCTTGTCAAATTTTGTTTCGAGACAAACCGGTTTCGGCGTTGTGCGATTTTCGTTCGTTTAACATGTTGTAGTATCCAGAACGAAGTTGGGCCAGGGTTACACGTGTCTCCTTTGGTAGTGTGCTTTCTTCTATTGCAACGGTTGGATATTGTATATTAATAACAGGGTTCACCGGGGGAAAAACATAGCGTGTTCTGATGGATGACAGTTCAGCAAAAACTGCATGTTCAGCATTTCCTTGTGCTCTTTAGTGTTAAGATTTTTGGCTTCACTTTGTGGCGTTCTCGATATTGCAGAATTTTGATAGGCCTGCAGCCTTTTCCAGCATGTGTTTTTAAGATTAGGCGACCAAAATGGTGACGCGTTTATAATGAGCGGCCGGCCAATTGCTTTGTACGTTGCTAGTAACGTTTCTTTATCTCTTTTCAAGGTGTTGCCGTCAAGCGACTTGAGGATCTTTGGGTGACTGACAGTCGGTAGCATGACCCCATCTAAATGAACATCCAATATTTGCATCATCTGTTCCCTCCACGTCGTAAACAGAGTGGCCGTGGATTTTGTCGGCGATAGTGTCAGGTTGCGCGAGATGAAGAAACCAGAAAGATCGTTGAGATAGCGGTTTATTTTAGCAACTAATTTATCTAATGAAGGGCCAGATCTCGTTTCCACAATCTTGCGGTCGTCATAGGAAATGATTGTAACTCCTTCTTGTGGGGAAGGGAGTTTTGGTATGCTTCGCCAAATCACTCATCCTTTCGGGAACAGCGGTGGTCTTAGAAAGACCGGGGTCTCAGCGTTACCTACCTTTGGTTAATCATATGCTTCGCGTTCACGTCATCTGACTTGCGGCTTTCAAGGAAGTAGCTTCTTCGTTTTTGGTGTAAATCCGTGCCTTTGAATCTACTGCACCCTTGAGATTGAGCCCTCATCCATCTTGAGAGTTGAGTTACCGCCTTTAGTCGAACTTTGCCTATTCATTATTCCGTCTGAAGCTTCTTCTTTCTTGTACTGATTGCAGCATATCTAGTTTATCGAACCAAACCTCTTGAACTGCATTTTAACTACTTCTTCCGCTTACCGAGTCCATTCCAAGCGCTCATTCTCCAGGTCTGTTGAGTAGACCACTACTCTCGAGTGTTGGACAATTCTTAGTGCTGCAAGGTGCAGCGACTTATTTCTATGAGCATTTGCAAATCTTACGATATCAGGCTTATAAAGTTGCTCGTATCTCTGTAGTGATGGGGATACCAACTGGAAATGGCTTCTGTCGTCACATGCATACAAATTAGTCCTCATCATTTACAGGGCTGCATCAAAAAATGGCTGATTACGATTTCAAGGCTACTACTGCAAGGCGCGGCAGAGTTGACAGATCTCGAGGAAGCTATTAAGATAGGTCTTAAACATTTTCTGTATTTGCCAAGAGGACGGAGCTATTTCTTAACATGGTCTTCCATTTATTCGTCAAAGAAATTCTGGTAACTATGTATATGGACACATCTAGTCTATGCGTGGTTTATATTGACTGGCCAGTTCAACGTAACCTAACGGTGGTACGTGAGAGCCTTCTTCTGTTCCGTTCTTCTCTAACGACGCATCGTTTGTTGCGCTTTTGTTTTCCTTGTCTTGCGGCCCCGTTCTCTCCTTCTCATTTTCCTTATTAACAACCACCCGACAAGGCGGGCTCAACGGTCTAATATTATATTTGGGGAAGGAAGCCGTGTGCCACAGTATCACCCCGCACTGTAGTACCAGGTGGACCGGTGTGGGAAAGCTCCGTTGGAATACAGTCGAATGAATCCCCTAGCTGAAAATCATCCAATACTCACGCTCCGCATAATACAATGCCAATCCCCCTATACAGTTTCTTGTCACCGACTTTCCCCGCTATACTCTTAGGCGGAACGGCGTAGATGCAAGCCCCGAACCTCACAGTCACATATATAGCTGTGCACTATGGAGTTCTAACGATCTAATTCAGGACTTAACGCCTTTTATCAGAATATGTTTCGAAAATGCTCTACCCTTTCATTAATGCATTGTATTTTGACTTGAGATAGGGCATTTTAAAAAAAATTTTGAGATAAGGTATTCTTCAACCGAATTCTGAGATAAGGCGTTTTTGAAATCAATCTTGGGTTAGGGCGTTTTGTCACTAGCGGACGAGGTAGCACGATATTTCTCTCAGGCGTCAATTAACCAAATATTTTAATTGTTTTTCAGTGGAATCCTTTAAGTCGGCATAAGAGCAAAAAGGCATTTCGAAATTTCTGGGAAATAGAAATTTTACTTCAGTGAGCTTCTGAGTCGAACGGCTGGCTGTGTTGGCCTCAGCGCGTCCATTCTATTCCACTCTCTCCCTTGGTATATGCCCAATTACTTCAACTCTTAACGTAGTTAGCTTTTCAGGCGAGAACATTAATATATCCCGCTTTTTACTCGTGAGGCTTCTGTCGCTGTTATTAATATTTTGTGAAGTTTCATTAAATTTTCTCTTTGCAAACAATTATAATAAAAAAAAATTGCTAGTTTGCATTTTTGTAACAAATAAAAATCGCACAGTTACGCTTAACGCAGAAAATGCTACAACATTTACTCACAACACAAAAGCTCAAACTGGCGAAAGATTAGGTTGGAGTGCGTTGTACAATTTCTAGTAAATTTGTTATACTCAGCGTGCTTTGCACACAGAGTATATTAAATTTGATTGGATAACGGTTGGTTGTACAGGTATAAAGGAATCGAGATAGATATAGACTTCCCTACATCAAAATCATCAGTATCGAAAAAAAAATTTGATTGAGCTATGTCCGTCCGTCTGTCCGTTAACACGATAACTTGAGTAAATATTGAGATATCTTCAACAAATTTGGTACACGAGCTTACCTGGGACCAAGAATAGATTGGTACTGAAAATAAGCGAAATCGGATGATAACCACGCTCACTCTTTATATATATAAATTTTAGAAAACACAAAAAACCTGATTATTTTGTAAATAATATACCTAGAATGTTGAAATTTGACGTGTGGACTGATATTGAGACTCTTGAAACAAATTTGAAAAAAAAATTTTTTAAATGGGCATGTCACCGCCCACTTGTGATAAAATCAATTTTACTAATATTATTAATCATAAATCAAAAATCGTTAAACCTATCGTAACAAAATTCGGCAGAGAGGTTGCCTTTACTACAAGGAATGATTTGAAGAAAAATTAACGAAATTGGTTAAGGACCATGCCCACTTTTATATAAAAGATTTTTAAAAGGGTCGTAGACGAAAATAATAAGCTATATTTTAGCGAAAAAGAGCTTTGTATCAATAGAATTTTACTTTTTAAATTGAATTATAACATTAAATTGGTAAACACTAAAATTTTTGAAAATGGGTGTGGCACCGCCCCTTTCATGACTAAGCAATTTTCTATGTTTCGGAAGCCATAACTCGAAGAAAACTTAACATATCGTAATGAAATTGTGTACACATGTCTTCCTTATAGCAGAAAATATTTCTAGTAAAATGGACGGGATGGGTTAAAGACCACGGCAACTTAGATATAAAACAAGTTTAAAAGGGCCGTAGACTAGAATAATTAAGCTACAACTTAGCAAAAAATAGTTTTGAATCAATGATATTTCACTTATCAAGTTTTATTGTAAGAGGAAATGGGGAGACATTTTTTTTTAATATAGAAAAGTAATTTATCTGAAATCAAATGTACAATCGAAGCTCACGCTGAGTATATAATAGTCGGTTACACCCGAACTTTACTTTGTGCTTTTAACTTTGTTGTGGATTTTATAAAATTTTGTTTGTTTTTGTTAAGCTAAATTGGTGAGCGTTCGTTTGGGAATTTGTCGTGCTTCAATTGCATTTATTGCACTTTCGTTTAGAATGGTTTTGTTGTTAGCGCTTTTGTTGTGTTGCTGTTATTCTAAAATGCTTTTCTTGTTTCAATATTGTTGTACATACATAAATACTTTTATTATAACATTCACGTTGCATAAGCGCGTGCCTTTGATGTTCTATGCAAAATGGTGTTTTTGTTTTAATTGGCTCGTTATGCTTCTGAGATCACTTTATATAATTCTCAAAAGTGCAAGTACTTTGTGCTGCTCATTTGTGTTGAAAAAGCTTAGATTATAGTTAAAATAAATATGTGAGATAACTTTGTAATTTATTAATTTTGTTAGTTGCTATGGCATCAACAATTTGCTTTACGCAATGGACTATAAATAATTCGAAAGTTGTTGTTTGGAAAATGTCAAAAGCTCCATAAATGTTGTAGTAAAGGTTGCCTTTGCTAAATGAAGTCATTTTCACCATAATTTTCACAATTTTTAACACGCTTATATTAGCTACACTTGTATGTATGCTTGTTTGTAACTCTCTAGGCTAGGCGCTTAAAGGAGAGTTTGACCCAACTAGCGGCAATTATTGAAGTGGTTAAATAACTCGCTACAAACGAGTTGTGCTTAATAGCCAAGACACGAACCTATGTGCTACGGTGCTATCAAGATCAAATATCTAAGTGGATTGTAGATACTAAAACGGCACCATATATGCGTTTTTCTAAACTATATTTATATTAGAGTAAATTGTTTGGCGACCTTTCATATTTAATATATATTTTTGCCGGCTCGAGGTCAATTAAAAAATAAACACAAGTTTTCTTTAAAAACCCGATATATTTCGGTTACTCCGCGATGACCGTCCTCAGGGATATAAACTGCAAAATCTATACAAACAAATAACATAATATAAAACAAGTAAGGAAGGTTAAGTTCGGGTGTAACCGAACATTACATACTCAGTTGAGAGCTATGGTGACAACATAAGGGAAAATAACCATGTAGGAAAATGAACCGAGGGAAACCCTGGAATGTGTTTGTATGAAATGTGTATCAAATCAAAGGCATTAGAGAGTATTTTATGAGGGAGTGGGCCATAGTTCTATAGGTGGACGCCATTTAGGGATATAGCCATAAAGGTGGATCAGGGTTGACTCTAGAATGCGTTTGTACGATATGGGTATCAAATGAAAGGTATTAATGAGTATTTTAAAAGGGCGTGGACCTAAGTACTATAGATGGACGCCTTTTTGAGATATCGCCGTAAAGATGGGCTAGGGGTGACTCTAGAATTCGTTTGTGCAATATGGGTATCAAACGAAAGGAGTTAATGAGTATTTTAAGAGGGAGTGGGCCTTAGTTCTATAGGTGGACGCCTTTTCGAGATATCGCCATAAAGATGGACCAGGCGTGACTCTAGAATGCGTTTGTACGATATGGGTATCAAATGAAAGGTGTTAATGAGTATTTTAAAAGGGAGTAATCCTTAGTTCCATAGGTGGACGCCGTTTCGAGATATCGCCATAAAGGTGGACCAGGGGTGACCCTAGAATTCGTTTGTGCAATATGGGTATCAACCGAAAGGAGTTAATGAGTATTTTAAGAGGGAGTGGGCCTTTCTGGACCAGGGGTGACTCTAGACTTTGTTTGTACGATATGGGTATCAAATGAAAGGTGTTAATGAGTATTTTTAAAAGGGAGTGGGCCTTCGTTTTATAGGTGTTCGCCTTTTCGAGATATCGCCATAAAGGTGGACCAGGGGTGACTTTAGAATTTGTTTGTATGATATGGGTATCAAATGAAAGGTGCTAATGATTATTTAAAAGGGCGTGGGGCTTAGTTCTATAGGTGGACCCCTTTTCGAGATATCGCCATAAAGGTGGACCAGGGGTGACTCTAGAATTCGTTTGTGCAATATGGGTATCAAACGAAAGGAGTTAATGAGTATTTTAAGAGGGAGTGGGCCTTAGTTCTATAGGTGGACGCCTTTTCGAGATATCGCCATAAAGATGGACCAGGTGTGACTCTAGAATGCGTTTGTACGATATGGGTATCAAATGAAAGGTGTTAATGAGTATTTTAAAAGGGAGTAATCCTTAGTTCCATAGGTGGACGCCGTTTCGAGATATCGCCATAAAGGTGGACCAGGGGTGACCCTAGAATTCGTTTGTGCAATATGGGTATCAAACGAAAGGAGTTAATGAGTATTCTAAGAGGGAGTGGGCCTTTCTGGACCAGGGGTGACTCTAGACTTTGTTTGTACGATATGGGTATCAAATTAAAGGTATTAATGAGAGTTTTAAAAGGGAGTGGTGGTAGTTGTATATGTGAAGGCGTTTTCCAGATATCGACCAAAATGTGGACCATGGTGACCCGGAACATCATCTGTTGGATACCGCTAATTTATTTATATATGTAATACCTGCCAAGATTTTAAGGGTTTTTTATTTCGCCCTGCAGAACTTTTTCATTTTCTTCTACTTAATATGGTAGGTGTCACAATCATTTTATAAAGTTTTTCCTAAAGTTATATTTCGCGTCAATAAAACAATCCAATTACCTTACCATATTTCATCCCTTTTTTCGTATTTGGTATAGAATTATGGCATTTTTTTCATTTTTCGTAATTTTCGATATGGAAAAAGTGGGCGTGGTCATAGTCGGATTTCGTTAATTTTTCATACCAAGATAAAGTGAGTTCAGATAAGTACGTGAACTGAGTTTAGTAAAGATATATCGATTTTTGCTCAAGTTATCGTGTTAACGGCCATGCGGAAGGACAGACGGACGACTGTGTATAAAAACTGGGCGTGGCATCAACCGATTTCGCCCATTTTCACAGAAAACAGTTAACGCCATAAAATCTATGCCCCTACCAAATTTCAAAAGGATTGGTTAATTTTTGTTCGACTTATGGCGTTAAAAGTATCCTAGACAAATTAAATGAAAAAGGGCGGAGCCACGCCCATTTTTAAATTTTCTTTTATTTTTGTATTTTGTTGCACCATATTATTACTGGAGTTGAATCTTGACATAATTTACTTATATACTGTAAAGATATTAAATTGTTTGTTAAAATTTTACTTTTAAAAAATTTTTTTTTTAAAAGTGGGCGTGGTCCTTCTCCGATTTTTCTAATTTTTATTAAGCGTATATATAGTAATAAGAGTAACGTTCCTGCCAAATTTTATCATGATATCTTCAACGACTGCCAAATTACAGCTTGCAAAATTTTAAATTACCTTCTTTTAAAAGTGGGCGGTGCCACGCCCATTGTCCAAAATTTTACTAATTTTCTATTTTGCGTCATAATTTCAACTCATCTACCAAGTTTCGTCGCTTTATCGGTCTTTTGTAATGAATTATCGCACTTTTCCGGTTTTTCGAAATTTTCGATATCGAAAAAGTGGGCGTGGTTATAGTCCGATATCGTTCATTTTAAATAGCAATCTGAGATGAGTGCTCAGGAACCTACATACCAAATTGCATCAAGATACCTCAAAATTTACTCAAGTTATCGTGTTAACGGACGGACGGACGGACGGACGGACATGGCTCAATCAAATTTTTTTCGATCCTGATTATTTTGATATATGGAAGTCTATATCTATCTCGATTCCTTTATATATGTACAACCAACCGTTATCCAATCAAACTTAATATACTCTGTGAGCTCTGCTCAACTGAGTATAAAAATATTGATGAAACTGTAACAACGAATGACATACATTAATTTACACGTCCTCTTGCTTAGGCGTGGAGTTTGTTACTACTTTATTTGTAATTAAATGTCTGTAAATATGCGCGACGTTGTCCGTGTCAGTCTTGTAGTTCAGTCGTATATTTGGCGGAATGTTTATAATGTGTAACATTTCAAGTAAGAAACGCTTGGAATAATTTGCTTCTTGCTGTAAGATGGATGCTTTAGCGAAATTGGGAGAGTGTCCGCTCGATGCACAGTGTGCCATTAGCGCAGTTTTATGTGTAAAAGAATTTTGGTATTGTTTGGTGTCTGATTTGTGCTGTACCAATCGCGTTTTTAATTTTGATTTGGTTGTACCAACGTATACCTTGTTGCACAGCTCTTTCTGGTTTCCATTACATGAGATTTTATAAATGGCATTACTTTTGTCCATTTCCGGTATTTTTGACTTAGTTCTGTTAAATATGTTTTTAAGGGTACTTGTAGGCTTGTGAGATACGTGTAAATTAATGTATGTCATTCGTTGTTACTGTTTCATCAATATTTTGTTTATATAATGTTATTTGTTTGTATAGATTTTGCAGTTTATATCCCTGAGGACGGTTACCGCGGAGTAACCGAAATATATCGGATTTTTAAAGAAAACTTGTGTTTATTTTTTAATTGACCTCGAGCCGGCAAAAATATATATTATATTTATATTATTTAAACCGAAGTCTTATTCTAATTCTAACCTTTTAAGACTACGTCTAAATATGAGTCCATTTATAGTTCTAATTATACTAATAATTATAATTCTTTTTCTAATTCAAATTATTATTCTAATTCTAACTTTAATTGTATTTTTTGTGTTTGTCTAATACAAACTCTTATTCTTGTTATTCTTATTCTAATTCTTATTTTATTCCTAATCCTATTTCAATTCTAATTTTTATTCTATTTCTAGTTTTCATTCTCATTCTAACTCAAATTCTAGTTCTAAGTCTACCTCTAATACAAATTTTAGTTCTAATCTTAATTCTTATTCTTATTCTACTTTTAGGTCTAAGTCTTTTTCTATTTTTGGATATAATTTTAAACTTTAGTTTATACTCTTAGTCAGGTTAGGTTGAACTGGCCGGTCTATGAGGACCTCACATAGGCTGATTGATTCCGTAGTGTTACCAGAAGTTTGTTTTAATGACCAAACTGAAAAACCCTATCAAAAACCAGGGCCTATGTTATAAAATAACTCCGTCCTCTTGGCAAATACCAGAAGCTTCCTAGGACTTAAGCCACTTGCTGCTTCTAGATCTGACAGCTGTATTACTCCTAATATCTGGAGTCTTAGCCTGGCAAGTGCAGGGCACGAGCACAGAACCTGCTCGATCGTATCCTCCTCCAACCCGCACTTCCTACATCTGCTATCACTGACCAAGCCTAATTTAAAGGCATGTGACGCCAGAAGGCAGTGTCCAGTCAGAATACCCGTCATGAGTCTACAGTCCTCTCTTTTTAATGATAGAAGCAACTTAGTTAGTCTAAGGTTGTAAGACCTACACATAATCTTCGACACTTTACAGCCCCGCGCTTGAATCCACGCCTATCCCTCTTGGTCGATCACGTGCACCTGCCTTCGCTTAATCTCGCCCAGTCTAATTGGGACGTCTACGGAGCAAGCTTCAAGGGATGCGCCCGTTTTATCTAGTTCGTCCGCTTTTTCATTCGCATCTATTCCCATATGCTCTGGGACCCAATATAGACCTTATATTCAACACCTTATATTCTTAGTCGTATTCTTATCCTTTTTCAGGTCTCATTGTATTTCTGAATATAAATTTAAACTTCTATTCTAAGTACAATACCAACCCTAATTCTTAGTCTAGGCTGAATTGTAGTTCTTAGTCTTAGCCTTATTCTAGTCCTTATTTCAATTCCTCTTTCAATTCTCAGTATAGTTCGTATCCTGTTGCCATTTCTACTTCCTATTACAATTTTAGTTCTAGTTCTCTTTCCAATTCCAATTTTATTTTAATTGTTATTCTAACTCTTACTATCATTCTAATTCTAACTCGTATTCTTATTATTATTTTTACTCTTACAAATTGAAGTTTATATTCATGTTCAATTTCTAATTCTTATTGTAGTTCTAATTCTAATTCTAATTCTTTTCGGATTCTTATTTAAATTTTAGTTCTATCTCTTATTCCAATTATTATTTTAATTTAAATTGCAAATCTATTTCAATCTTCAAACCGTAATCTTATTCTCGTTTTCATTACTCTACTCATTTGCGTTCTTATTTTCTTTCTCATTCTGAATCTTCTTCTCATTCTAATTCAATTTCGTTCACGTTCTTAATCACTTCCGCTCTTAGTTCTCATTCTCATTCTTATTCTCGTTCTCAATCTCAATATCAGTTTCATTCTATTTATCATTCCCGTTATCTCCTTAGGCTAATTTTCATTCTCATTCTGGTTCTCAATCTTATGGAGGCTGATACTGCTGAATAGAAACAGACAACTTCGGCATGATAACACTTCTCTTAGGCGAATATAGGGATATACCTCTAAGCAATATGTTAATATGCACCAACAACTGGCACACCTGTTTGATGGGTCTACCACGTTATCCCCAAAATCAAAATCCCCAAAACAAAATCCCCAAAATCAAAATCCCCAAAATCAAAATCCCCAAACTCATAATCCCCAACACAAAATCCCCATTTTATGTGTGAAATAAATTCAAATTAGGTTTAAAATCGCCGCGACCAAAAAAGGTTAATAATCCATACCAACCTTCTGCATAGGCGGCCTTCGGCCGCGCTTATAAAAAATAACCCTGGGCTACGCCATGCCAAGTCCGGGTGTGTGGTATAACCCTGATGTCCTTCTTCGTAGTACACGCTTCTCTTAGCTTGTTCGAATTAGAGCGACTAGCAGTACTATATATGGATAAGTAAAAATATGAATTGCCAAAACGTGAATATATAGTTATACATACATAAATATGAATGAAAGAGGAAAGAGATATTGCTATTTTTTACACGGTCATGATGTTTATCATAGCACTGGGATTTTGTGTTTGGGGATTTTGATTTTGGGGCGGGACTGGATCTACATGTTTTATGCCGACTCGGAACGGCATTTACAAGGCAGATGAGTTTTCACTGAGAAGTTTTTCATGGCAGAAATGCACTCGGAGTGTTTCTAAATCACTACCGAGGGGCGACCCCGCTTAAAAAAATTTTCTTCTTCTAATTGAAAAAACTTGTTTTTAAAATTTGGATATTGATTTGCCCGGTACGTGAACCCAAGGTCTTCGGTATGGTAAGAGGAGACACTACCTCCACACCATGGCGGTTGAAGCCACGTCTCCTTACTGTCCTTACTTATCTGCATGGAATGCGCGGGCGAGAGTTTTATCTGTGACTGACGCTCTTTCGCTAGGCTTTGGTATGATAGCTTTGGGTTAGAAACGTTATTTATGACTTTACTGCCGTTTCTGCACTAGAGGTGATAAGACGGTTATTCCTGACTTGCGGAAAAAGAGGCTATAAAGCATTTTCTGTACATCTATCCCGTATTGCACTGCTTCGTTGAATGGTGCCGTATTAAATAGCTTTGTATATATTGCCACAATCGTTTTCGCTAGTAAAAACTTAATTAAAGTTTGATTGATTTCTCTTCTTAAGGAAATGTTTCTTAATTCTTGGGATCCCCATTTTATTAAATTATCTAAAAAAAATGTATCTGACAGAAATTGAAGTATTTTAACACCAATTTCGTTTAGTATTACTCTAATAAATCTTCAAATAAAACGTTTTCGTCATAAAGTTTTTATTACTTAGAAAAACTGGACCAAAACCCTTACGTGTTGACTTATCACAAATTTTATACATAACCCATTTCGTCATGAGCTTCCTAAAGTCCTTACAAATACCCATTTCGCATGTATGTATAGTGACCTAATTTTTATTGCTGAAAGATTATTATGATTCTTTGCTTCGAAGTTATCCGTTTTCATTGAAAGTTGGAATTTATTAAGTCATAAATTGTGGAAAAATGGTTGACTTACTTACATGCATATAAACATCCCGCTGCACGTGCCTCCCAATTTCTTCATAAAATCACACTTAGCAAGTTAGCGTACTTGAATTCGCAGGGCGGTGAGAGTTCCCAAAACCCAGCAGTCAAAGGTAACTAGTTGTAAATTAACTCACTACTGTTACGAGTAGCAGGCTTTCTAGAGCATTTTTAAAAAAGTTTCAACACGAAAAGCGGATAAACCAGCTAAATAGGGCAGATCGTTCGAAATCCCAATCGGATTGGACGAGACTAAGAGAAGGCGAGATTTGCAAATGACCGACCAAGTGGGAGAGGCATGGACCCACGCGCGGGACTGTAAAGTGTCGAAGATCATGTGTAGGTCTTACAATCTTAGAATAACAAAGTTACTGATATACTTAATTAAAAAGAGAAAACTGTTCACTCATGACGGGTATTCTGATTGGACACAGCTTTGTTGCATCACATGCTTTTAAATTAGGCTGGGTCAAGGATAGCAGAAGTAGGAAGTGCGAGTTGGAGGAATAAACGATCGAGCAGGTTTTGTGCTCACGCCCTGCGCTTGCCAGACTAATGCTCCAGCTATTCAGAGTGAGTCAGTTGCACATCTCTAGAAGCAGCAAGTGTCATAGGTCCTAAAAAGCTTCTAGCATTTGCTAAGAGGGCGGAGTTATATTATTACATAGGTCCTCATTTTTACTAGGTTTTTCACTTCGGTCATTATATATACTTCTGGTAACATTACGGACTCTTTAAGTTTATATGGGGTTCTCACGGACCGGTAAGTTCAACCAAACTTAAAATTTAGCATATGAGTAGATGTCGTGCAAGCACAGATGCCGCCTTATTTATGTAAGAGGCGCAGCACCACAAGCAGTTGTCTGCAGGCACGTCGTGGTTTGAAATTTAACAGGAACTGCTTTTTTTTTTTTTTTAGCATTTTTTTAAGGCTTTCAGCAGCGAACCTCTCTACGAAGATGGTTCTGAGTGAGCGCAGTTTCCGCAGAGGAGAAGAAGATATTATGATCGAACGTTACAAACCTCAGAAAATAAACGGGCTTATATTTTTCCCGTGGTAGGTATACTTGTCTCAAGATACGACTTAATTCAAGAATGGCTGTAGTCAAACCAAATCACTCCCCAGATGGTCGGGCTAATGGCATCATGGTGTTAGTTTTTGGTACTGAGCTGATCGGTGTCCAGAAAAGGAGCATCAACATAGATAATACTCCCCAAAATCATGGAAAAGTTTCTCTATCGCTAAAAGAATAGCCGTTAAAATTATATTTTGTGTGCCCATTTATGGGTTCATTTGGAAGGCAACTTCATCGAAAAGGTGGCCATTGATTTATAGCTGAATTCAGTAAGCCGTCTCTAGTCACTATTAGAGACTATTTGGGGTGAAAATCACTTTTGAGACAATTTGCCATTCTGTAAGCTGTCTCGCATCTCCAGCCTCACAAAAGCAATCACTAATTTGTGAGCTGGGCCGGGGCAGATCACAAACGTGAAAATTTCAGAAAAAGTATGAAAATTATTTGCGAAAAACGCTTTAAATATATTTTTTTTTATTCCTCAAATTAAAATAAGCATAGAAAAAATTAAAAAACAGAAAATACTTAAAAAAACATCGAACTCTATGTGGCGCCGCTGAGATTCGAACATACACACTTTGGGTTTTTCTATAAAATTTGTGAACGGCGTCTTAGCGAGCTCAGCCAAAACACCACTCAAGATTGCGTTGACAAAATGCAATGCTATATTATTTGTTCAATGTATGGATAAATTGTCATTTTGGTGAATTTCGTTGATATGGTGAATTGTTTTTGTGACTTTCGTTTACTGAATACCGAAATCATCTCAAGTCACAAAAATTGTCTCTAACGCCCCGATTCTGAGCGTTACCGGCAAAATAGTACCCAGAACATTATGTAACCGAATATCGTTACCACTTCTTTTATCCGCGATTCTGGACAAAGTGGTAACGCTGTCATCACTGAAAAACTCACCAGTGTCTGTGGAGAAATTTGAAAGGTAGTTTTCTTCGCTTTCACGGTTGCCACTTTGGTCCATTTAGACCAAAAAAGGTCCCTTCCAACCCCATTTGGTCCGCTGGTCCCTTTTCTTCAATTTTGGTCCTTTTTAGGCAGTAGCCACGATTGGTACTTTTCTTTCTTTTAACTCAGGAAAAAATTCACAATATTTTCCTAAAATTCGCCACATTTTCGTTAGCCCCCATATAATTTTGAATTTACTTCAATAGAACTCTCACCATAAAAAATTGCTCAGTCAATAAAATGTACCAGAACAATAATATTTCACCTAGGATATAGTAATTTATGCCAGGCATTAAAAAGAAAAGTGTTGGCAAACACATTGTCGTTAATTGTTGATGAAATAACCGACTAATCAAAAAAAACTCTTGTTTTATAATAATACTAGCTTTACCAGGCGCACGTTGTAACGCCCGAGATCGAATGGATGTTGCGTTATTTTTTCTGTTTTGTTTGTTGATAATTTAATTTATTGTTCTGTAAATTGAATTGAATTTTGTACGCATATTTGGTGAAATTTTCTGTTAAAACATTTTATTCTTGTATCTTATTGTATCTTATTTTATAATATTGTATTGCTTTTACCGATGATGGTGATTGTTGCTTTGATTACATTCCGAATAAGACTGGTGAGCTAATTTTAAAAGTTGATATATGCGCAGGCATTCCTTTTGGTTCTAAGGAGTATAGAAATTCATTTGGATAATTCACAATTTTATCTTCATCTGTAACTGTGTCGATCGATTTATATTTCGTCACTTTACCAGGAAATTGATTTTGAAAGCGATCATTGATTTTGTTAACATGATAATTTTTGGGAGCTAAGATAGTTCTTTCGCATAGCCAAAAAACAAAAACATTTAAATTAGAATTCTTAATTCTGAAATATGAAAAACTTTCGTCTTGATCGAAGGAACCTCGAGCCAAAATTTGGTGATGATCGAAGTATAGCAAACACGTTTTCATAGGGAACACATACACAGAATTTGATTTTTATAGAAGATGTAGATAGACTGAAGCTAAACAATTTTTTTTAACAGCGGCAGATTACTAAACGTCCAAAAGGCATAACAGGTAAACTCAACAATGCAGTCAAACTTTAGGTGTTAAAATAACTTAAGTTTGTACGGCAGCCATAGTTTTTCCCCATTCCACATTTTACTGGAGGTTTTAGGACTTAACGTCACATAGCTCCTTACCAATTGTAATTATCCTACCATTACGACATCCAGATATATGTAGTATAGTATGGTATGTAGTATAATATATTCCATTTGTATAGGAGGTGCCACGCCCCCTTTTTCCGAATTCCATATTTTCTTGGTGGTGTTAAGGATTGACCTCAAATAACTCCTTACTGAATTTCAATGTTCTGCATGTATACCTTCAAAGTTATGCAGTACCAAAGATTCCATTTGAATGGGAGGTTCCACGCCCCCTTTTTCCCAATTCCGCATTTTCTTGGTGGTGTTAGGGATTGTCCTCATATAACTCCTTACTGAATTTCAATGTTCTGGCATGTATACCTTCGAAGTTATGCAGTACCAAAGATTCCATTTGAATGGGAGGTTCCACGCCCCCTTTTTCCCAATTCCGCCTTTTCTTGGTGGTGTTAGGGATTGACCTCATATAGCTCCTTACTGAATTTCAATGCTCTGGCATGTATACCTTCAAAGTTAGGCATTACTAAAGATTCCGTTTGTATGGGAGGTGCCACGCCCCCTTTCTCCAAATTCCGCATTTTCCTGGTGGTGTTAGGGATTGACCTCATATAACTCCTCATTGAATTTGAATGTTCTGGCATGTATACCTTCAAAGGTATGCAGTACCAAAGATTCCATTTGTATGGGAGGTGCCACGCCCTTTTTATATATCGAAATTATTTTTAGCCTAAAACCTTCCCGTTGATCGAAGGAATCCATAACCAAAATTTGGTGATGATTGATGTGTGGGAAATACGTTTCCATAGCGAACACACATATACAGAATTGGATTTTTTTATATATATGGCTAAACCGATTTGGGATTTCAAAATCAACTAACCATCATCTCTCCTTCCTGTATCTTTCCTAAAAATTTCATGGGAATCTGTCGAGCCGTTCTCGAGTTATCATAATGTACTTCTTTTTATATATATAGATTAATAACAGCTAGACATTTCGATCGGTTATACAACACTATGTAAAATATATGAAAATAAAAATTGCTTCTCTCCTAGCATATCTTATAGCGAGCACTCTGCCGTGAGCCTAACACTTTCAAAACTTATACAAAGAAATTCTATGCATTACTTCTCGTTTGGCACGTTGATATTTAAATCTTTCTCACCCAGCTCAATGAGTTCAAGGAATACCAGGACTATTGTGGTGTTAAGTCACGCAAGGTAATTGAAAACTTAGTATCTTGGCACAAGAAATATTTTAACTCGAAGACAGAAGGAAGAGATTTGATTTCGGAAGAAATGTTTTGTATAAAATTATTCCCGTAGGTGCTAGCAGAACCCCTGAGGCCTGAGATGACTCACACTTACTGAATCTAGGCTCTGATATGAAGTTTAAACGTCAAGGGAAAAAGTAGGCATCTATAAAATAGCACTAACGAAATTGCCTAGTTTCATTTATGATTTACTGAGTTTTCAACATACATAGTTCGGCAACACCAGAACGCAAATTTTGAACCGTTTCTTACTAAAACCTAACGACACTATACATTTTATTTCATTGCAATCAACAACATAATGCTAGAACCAAGAGCTTTGTGACCAAAACTAGGTTCACACCGTTTGGTTGGTGAAAGACATAGACTTATCCTATGTCAAAATATAGTACCATTTTTGGTTGCATGCACATATATTTGTTTGTTCAGCTTGAATTACAGGAAAGGCTTCACTATGTTTAGTAAAATTTTATATGGAAACATTCTAAAATTTTGTATTTTATACTAATGAAATAAAACAAAATTTTGGTCTTTTTTTCGTTGAATTTTGGTCCCAAATTAAAACATGGTGTGGCAACCGTGTTCGCTTTACCGAAAATGTCTCACTTGTAGATACGAGGTTAACGAATAAACGGTTGTGTATATGCATATTATGCATGATGAGTTTCTACATAGGTATATTGTAATTTATTCTGTGAAAGTACATAATATAAACAAATATGTATAGCAAGAGGTAACACTTTTTTACTATTATCTTTACTTATTTGCGCTTACAATTCTTTATTTTTCAGTTTTGCCTTTTTCTAAACAACAGCTGTTGTGTGGTTATTTCGATGTAACCACCTACTTTTGTGGGTAAAAATTTTCCGGCTACTTTCGCGGGTAGAATACCAAAAGAGTGTAAAAGTTGCCACATGATTTCGTTACCGTGGTGAAGAATGTTGTTACCACACTAGAATTGGGGCGTAAAGGAAAATCTCAAATTTAGAGACTTGAGATGAGACTGAATTACAGAATTCAGCCGTTAGTCGGTGACAATATCACGTGACGTGAGCCAAAAAATTGAATGGTATATAAATGCACATTTTGAGGCATTACTCATCTGTAGAAGGGCCTGGCCTAGTTTCCATTATTGTGTTGGCTGCATAAGAGACTATTGTGCCTTCTTATGATGAAGAACGGAAATTTAATATATTGACATTGAAAAGAATTGAGTACAGGATACCATTCTCAGGCACCCGTGTTAAATTCTTCTCGACATCCATATAGTTACCAGTTAAGTGGGTAGTAATGAATTCTTGTAGAGTGCCACGATTGATCCTAACCGATGATTTTTGCAAGTCGAACACAGGGAATTCTCTAGCTGTGTGCTTTCGTATTGCCTAGGTCATTCATCTGGCTAATTCAGGAATTTTTAACTCAATGATAGCTCTATGCCTTTTGAGGAAGCCATGCGGATGCTTAAACAGTGCGGTATAGTAAGTGAGTCTCAAGTGTCCTCACTACTCACGATATCAGTGGATATACTCTAGCTGGTTACCTAATTTTCCAAGCTTTATTAGCTGCATCACACTTTCAGGCCTCAATTGTATGGAAATGAATATGGTAGAGATGGACAGTTTGAAGACATGCGCTAGTTATCTTTCTCTATATCTCTGCATCATTCCTGGTTTCCCAGGCTGAGGAATCGGTATTCCTTGCCTGTTTTAATTTTTCCGGAATGACGGACAGGTTGAAGACTTGCTCTTAATGTGGTTCATCATCACCGGCTAGGCATTTGCTATGCATTGCTATGCATCGTTCCCGTGATGGTCGGGCTAGTAACTTAATGGTGCCTTGTTACGGGAACGTGCAGGATCTATATCCGGCAAAGGAACATCAAAATCGATAACACTCCCCAAAGCCTTCGGCAAGTGTCTTTGTCATTAATACAACAACAACCTACTGGTTTTAAAGCCTTTGCCTTTTGTATTGCTTTGTGAGCTTTCGTGTTCGTGACACTAATTGACGCGATGTTGTTTCGGTTTTGTGCCCCCGTCTAACTTTGCCTTTTGTCGAAAAATGCTATTGATATTTTTTGCGGGTTTGACCAGAGCTTACCAGTACTAGCAAAGAGGTCAAATCCCTTCATCCATTTATTTTTCCACAAAATGTCTGATCTCCACATTGGCTTCCTTATTTGGGCCTCTGGTAGAGTTAAGTTAGGCGTTCGCTCACTAGGACTACAGCTTGACTTGTGACATTCACGTTTAAGGTATTCTACCTGCTGGTATGATGCATGTCTAAGCCAAATCGATCACTTTTAGAAACCATTTGTACCTCTTTGAGTAAAAATTCTAAGATCAGGAAACACGGAGCATACGTGTATGATTTTAGGTCGTCTTATTAAGGTTTATTAAATCTTTCACCCTTTTCCCTCGATTCAGGTGAGGGGCTCACTTGGACTATTTCTTTTCCTTTTGGTATAGTCAAAATATTGTTTAGGAAATATAAAAAAATCGAGATTTTTATTTTAATATTTAGAGGTGCCTCAAGGAAGCATTAGTTATTCCATATAAATCGCATGGGGGGCTTACAAGTTTTTAAAAAAAGTCCACCAGCACTCTTTCTCTTAGTTCCCAAATCATTATAGCTATAAATACGCTTATAAGATATGTAACAATCTACGAAAAAGGTGCAAAAAGATATTTTGCTAAGTTGACTCGTTTTGTGGTTATTTGAGGTTAAAGCTCAAAAATTAAAGACGAAATGAGGTACCCCAAACTTTTAAAGTTGGAATTTATGCAAAGTACCTTTTTGGATGTCCTGAATAATTTTTCATTATACTGAAAAAAACAATATTTTTTTGCCACCCTAATGCAATCATATGTATTAAAGTAACTGTATATGTATACAGTACTGAAAAATTGGCATTAAAAGTGAACAATTCTTATCAACAACACGACTTTGCAATAAAATTTGAGAAACGTTTTCCATTACCTTAAAAATGCATACAATCTTCAGTACCTTTCAGAGAGACATGTTCAAAACATGTTCGAACATGTTCTCCTAAAAATAGACATAAAACAATAAGAATAAGCAGCAAACATGAAAAATCTCAGTAGCGCATAAAAAAATAATGGAAAATTTACTATAACAACGTATGTATGTATGTAAGTATTTATGACACCATCCACAAACATTTATACAAACTTACATATGTGTGACTCTTTTACTGCCCTTTTTCTCCACTTTAAAGATTTTTCATTCTTATGACTTACGAGGCAGTTAAAGTTTACCAAAAAATCGTGGCTGCTGTTCAACGTGAAAAAGTTAGGAACTACATACACACAGATGTATGTGCATAAATCAACCAGTTTTACGACCGGATAACACGATGTTGGTGGAGTTTACGAAAGTACCCACTACATCAGGGCCATATCGTAGAGCATTGCGACTTGTTTAGTGTCATAAAATTTACAACCGCTCTTTCCAATATGTTACCGTTACGTTTTAATGCCCTAAACGCTGCTTCGCTGGTCAGTAAGTTTTTCGAACATTTGTACATATGTACAGATGGCGCTTTGATAATGTTTAAGTACGGCAAACTTCTTACGAAAGTTCAAAGCAGCATCAGAAATAAACTTGAATTTAAATGCAATTTAAATGTAACTCTTGAAGGATAAAACGAACTGACTTTGCTAAGAAAAGGCTGCTGACGAAGCAAACTTTAAGAAAAGAGATACAAAAATTAGAGAAAAAGTTCAAATTTCAAACACAAGTTTCAAAACAAAAAACAACAAGTAAGGAAGACTAAGTTCGGGTGTAACCGAACATTACATACTCAGCTGAAAGCTTTGGAGACAAAATAAGGGAAAATCACTATGTAGGAAAATGAACCTAAGGTAACTCTGTAATGTGTTTGAATGACATGGGTATCAAATGGAAGGTATTAAAGAGTATTTTAAAAGGGAGTGGGCCATATTTCTATAGGTGGACGCCATTTCGGGATATCACCATAAAGGTGGACCAGGGTATATATATAATATATATATAAAGGTATTAATAAGGGTTCTAAAAGGGGGTGGCCCTTAGTTGTATATGTGAAGGCGTTTTCGAGATATCAACCCAAATGTGGACCAGGGTGAGCCAGAACATCATCTGCCGGGTACCGCTAATTTATTTATATATACAATACCAAGAACAGTTTTCCTGCCAAGATTCCAAGGGCTGTTGATTTCGCCGTGCATAACATTTTCATTTTCTTCTACTAAATATTGCAGGTGTCACACCCATTTTACAAAGTTTTTTCTAAAGTTATATTTTGCGTCAATAAACCAATCCAATTACCATGTTTCATCCTTTTTTTCATATTTGATATAGAATTATGGCATTTTTTTTTCGTTTTTCGTAATTTTCGATATCGAAAAAGTGGGCGTGGTTATAGTCCGATTTCGCCCATTTTTTATACCATGATAAAGTTAGTTCAGATAAGTACGCGAACTAAGTTTAGTAAAGATATAACGATTTTTGCTCAAGTTATCGTGTTAACGGCCAAGCGGAAGGACAGGCGGTCGACGTTGTATAAAAGCTGGGCGTGGCTTCAACCAATTTCGCCCATTAAAACAGTTATCGTCATATAATCTATGCCCCTACCAAATTTCACAAGGATTGGTTAATTTTTGTCCGACTTATGGCATAAAAAGTATTCTAGACGAATTAAATGAAAAAGGGCGGAGCCACGCCCATTTTGAAATTTTCTTTTATTTTTGTATTTTGTTGCACCATATCATTACTGGAGTTGGATGTTGGCATAATTTACTTATATACTGTAAAGGTATCAAATTTTTTGTTAAAATTTGATTAAAATTTTTTTTTCTAAAAGTGGGCGTGTTCGCCATCCGATTTTGCTAATTTTTATTTAGCACACAAATAGTAGTATAAGTAAAGTTTCTGACAAATTTCATCCCAGGAACCCACATATCAAATTTCATCAAGATACCTCAAAATTTGCTCAAGTTATCGTGTTTACGGACGGACGGACGGACATGGCTAAATTAATATTTTTTTCGCCCAGATCATTCTGATATATAGAAGCCTATATCTATCTCGATTAGTTTATGCCGTTACGGATTACCGTTATGCGAACAAAGTTGATATACTCTGTGAGCTCTTCTCAGCTGAGTATAAAAATGCTGGTAACTTTTCTCATCTTCTTAAGCTTTTATATATGACATCGTGATCATGTGATGTGATAAAGTAATTTGGCAAACCCTTCAAGTGTGGTCCTACCATGAAAAGTTTCTCAGAAAGATTCATCTATCCGGAGTTGCATTAAAACATTTTGCGCCCGTCAATTAGAGGAAAAATGAAAAAGCGGCAAACTGCAAATCGGAAGAAGAAGAGCTTTAATCCTCTCGGAAGTAGGTTACATTGAAATAGCTGGTTAATAAAGACCTCACATAGACGGAATTTGTCAATAGTATTACCAGACGACCGACGTGATGTTATGGTAGCATGCTCCGCCTACCACACCGAAGATCCTAGATTCACGCGCCGGGCAAAGCCACATCAAAATTTTAGAAACAAGATTTTTCAATTAGAAGCAAATTTTTCTAAGCGGAGTCGCCTCTCGGCAGTGTTTGGCAAGCACTCCGAGTGTATTTCTGCCATGAAAAGCTCTCAGTGGAAACTCATCTGGCTTGCAGATTCCGTTCGGAGTCGGCATAAAACAGGTAGATCTCGCCCCGACAATTTGTAGGAGAAATTAAAAAAAAGGAGTACGACATAAATTGGAAGAGAAACTCGGCCTAAAATCTCCTGAAAGGTTATCGAGCCTTACATTTATTTTTAGTTTTATTACCAGACGACCAAACAGAAGGACACAAATCAGCGGACAGAACTTATGTTACAGAATAACTCCGTCCTCTTGGCAAATACTAAACGTTTCTATGACCTAGTTTTATTGCTGCCTATAGATCTGGCAGCTCTGCCGCCACTAATGGCTTGAGCCTTGACCTGATGAGCACAGAACACGAATATAGAACTTACTCAACCGTTTCTTCCTAAATTTCGCACTTCCTTCAGCTGATTATACTGACGAGGCCCAACTGATAAGCATGTGACAGCAGAAGGCAGTGTCCAATAAGTATTACCATCGTGAGCCTTGCGACTTCTCTCATCAGAGATATGAGCCACTTTGTGAGACTAATATCGTAGGATTTGCTCATGATCTTAGAAATTTCGCATCCCCGTGCTTCTCTCCACGCCTTTATTGCTTAATGAAACATATGCAACTCTTGTCTCCTTTTGATTTCCGCAATGGATTGGTACGTTTGCTGTCGATTCAGCTTGTCTTGCACCCTCCTTTGCCAACTACTCGGATTTTCGTTACCTTCTATCCCTTGTTCTCCGGGAACCCAGTATAGATGTCTAGATCACTAGGACGCCGTCTGACTATAAATATCTCCTCGGAGGTTCTACATATATCGCACCAGTTTCTTGTTGATGCTATTATTATCTTCAAGTGATATCGCCGAAATTTTATGAACAAAGAAATAGTCAAAACGGAAAGTTTTCGTAGACGACATCGAACAATTTGAATACCGCATGTTTATCAATATTTGCGCGCTGTATGGGGCAATGCAGAATATTAGCGTAATCCAGAATATAAGAGTTAGCGTAAACGTAGTCTTTGGAAGTGTTATGCTATATCGAATTAGATAGAATTGTATCGAAAATTTATGATTATGCTATCAAAGAGTTTTTAATTTGTTATCGAAAAGTTATCGTTATTTTATCGAAAAATTATCGTTATGTTATCGACAAAATATCGATTATATAACGAAAAGTTATAGCATATTGATAAATTTTCGTTAAATAATCGATATTTTGTTTTTTATTTGTAATAGGTTTGTTATCCAAAAGTTGTCGACATGTGCTCAAAAGTTACCGACTTATTGTTGAAAAGTTATCGATGAAATAACGAAAATTTATCGCTTTGTTATTAAAATTTTATCGATGTGGTTATCGATATGTTATTGATAAGTTATCAAACAATTTTTGATTTTTAATAAAAAGTTATGTATTTGATTGGGAAATTTTTCGATTTGTTATCGACAATTCATTGGTTTGTTATGAAACAGATACCGATAAAACTTCAATATAAAGACGAGACTTCAGTAACCTGAAGGCGATGAAGCTCTTCTCAAATAGTCGGAAGTTATTTGTTTCTGGTAAAATGACCTCTGATGAGGCTTAATCTCAACTCCCGGGCGGGGTTTTGTTAACTTCAAAACATTATTTTTCTAGACATTCACCCAAATGTTTATACTTTGAACTTCATGAGCACTTGACACTCACGGTTTTTTTCTATTCAATAACAACACTATTTTTCACATAAATAATCACTTGCACTTGCACTGGGATCACATATTATTTGTTTTTTGTTTTATAATTTTGCGATGTATTCTCGTTTCGAGCCACGATGTCCAGTCACAACCCTTGAATTTTTTAAATCGATCAAGAATTGCGTTTGGACAATCAGAGCTAAAAATCGAATCGACGTGTACACTGCACTCTCAAGAACACTGAAAAAAATTGAGTGCGGATTTGTTAAGAACTCTGTTACGAAATTATTCGTTCACGGGCTTTAGATAGTAGACAGTATACGTTTTATTAAAAAACTGTTAAATCATAAATTTTTTTAACAAAAATAGTTTTTGGTTTTTAAATTACACGATTTTTTATTTAAAATGGCTTTAGGGTTTTATTTTCTATCACAAATATCTATTATATATTTCTTAAATATAATTTTTTTACAAAAGTAAATTAATATTTTTTAATATTTTAAATTTATTTTTTTTTCACTAAATAAATAATTATTTTACATTTAATTGATTCGAGTTTTAGATTTCTTAACAAAAGTGAAATTAGTAATGAGCTAAAATTTTTTTTCAAACTTAATCACCTTTAAACTATTTTTAGATATAGGTAATACAAAAAAATTGTATTTTACTTAAATCGTTTTAAAAAAAATAAATAAATGTTAGGCGCGATAACTTCCGAAGAGATCTAAAGCCGAGCTTCTCTTCCAATTTGCGTCGTGCTCTTCTTGATTTTCCCTACAAATTGGCCAGACGGGACCTACATGTTTTATGCCGACTCCGAACGGCATCTGCAAGGCAGATGAGTTTTCACTGAGAGCTTTTCATGGCAGAAATACACCCGGAGCGCTTGCCAGCCACTGCCGAGGGGCGACCCCGCTTAGAAAAAATTTCTTCTAATTGAAAAACCTTATTTCTAAAAGTTTTGGTGTTGCTTTGCCTGGGGTTTGAACCCAGGGCATACGGTGTGGTAGGCGGAGCAGGCTACCATCACACCACGGTGGCCGCAATCATTTTTGCCAACTAAAATAATGTTTATTTAAATAATAGTCAAACTTTTTCAACTTTATAGCTTTTTTATACTCAGTTGAGCAGAGCCCACAGAGTATATTAACTTTGGTTTAATAACGGTTGGTTGTACAGGTATAAAGGAATCGAGATAGATATAGACTTCCATATATCAAAATCATCAGTATCGAAAAAAAATTTGATTGAGCCATGTCAGTCCGTCCGTCTGTCCTTTAACACGATCACTTGAGTAAATTTTGAGGTATCTTGAAGAAATTTGGTACGTAGGTTCCTGGGCACTCATATCAGATCGCTATTTAAAATGAACGATTTCGGACTATAAGCACGCCCACTTTTTCGATATCGAAAATTTCGAAAAACGGAAAAAGTGCGATAATTCATTACTAAAGACGGATAAAGCGATGAAACTTGGTAGGTAAATTGAACTTATGACGCAGAATAGAAA
The DNA here is from genome assembly GCF_040869045.1 of Eurosta solidaginis. Taxonomy (NCBI): domain Eukaryota; kingdom Metazoa; phylum Arthropoda; class Insecta; order Diptera; family Tephritidae; genus Eurosta; species Eurosta solidaginis. Next base: position 258,012,580 of record NC_090323.1, on the reverse strand, counting down.
ATTAGTAAAATTGTGGACAATTGGCGTGGCACCGCCCACTTTTAAAAGAAGGTAATTTAAAAGTTTTGCAAGGTGTATATTGGCAGTCGTTGGAGATATCATGATGAAATTTGGCAGGAACGTTACTCCTATTACTATATGTATGCTTAATAAAAATTAGCAAAATTGGAGAACGACAACGCCCACTTAAAAAAATTTTTTTTTGAAAGTCAAATTTTAACAAAAAATTCGATATCTTTACAGTATATAAGTAAATTATATCAACATTCGACTCCAGTAATGGTATGGTGCAACAAAATACAAAAGTAAAAGAAAATTTCAAAATGGGCGTGGTTCCGCTTTTTTTCATTAAATTTGTCTAGGATACTTTTAATGCCATAAGTCGAACAAAAATTTACCAATCCTTGTAAAATTTGGTAGGGGCTTAGATTCTAGGACGATAACTGTTTTCTGTGAAAAACGGCGAAGTCGGTTGAAGTCACGCCCATTTTTATCAGCCGTCCGTCTGTCCTTCCGCTCGGCCGTTAACACGATAACTTGAGCAAAAATCGACATATCTTTACTAAACTTAGTTCACGTACTTATCTGAACAATGTCCCCCTCCCCCCTAGAACTTAAAAAAGCAAGAAAAATTAAAAATTAGTAAAAATCCGTTTTGTGATAAGAAACTACTATGTAGATTAGTATTATGTATTTCATTACAGTCAATACAAAATACAGTGCACCACCCCCCCTGGAACCACGCATGTATATACACACATTCACATTTAATTTCGATGTAATAACATGAACCTTATTTAATACTTTGTCAATATTATTTTGTTGCTTCCGATATTCGCAAGTCTGCTTTCTCCATCAGCAAATGGTCTCAGCTAAATTTGTTTTCTTTACAAATGTCTTTTATGTTGATAAAAGCATTACTGAAAGTCAATATCGCCCTCAATGTGAAGTTTTCCTTGCCAGCTAAAGCTTTCCGGCATTCGATGCTTCTTCTTTTACAAAGTATATGGCATTTATTGAAGCTATGCTATTTTATCTACTTTTTCTTCTTCATTTTTAGCGATCCAACAAACCACTGTTGTCTTGCGATTATTCCACAAAGTGTCAGAAAATCACGAAATGATTGGAAAATGAATCGCATTACAAGCTCAAGTCCTGTCATTCATTCTGCATTGAGTGCAAGCGTCGCATCGGTCAAGCGGACATCGAGCCAGAGGTCAACACATTTACACTAACTGCACACACACCCTTTTCAAAAGCTGTCACTCCGGGTGTTAGTCACACGCACACACATACATACGCTGTAATGCACATTCATCCAGATTTTCTAAATCTAAAACATTTTACTTTTATTAAATTTTCACACAAGTTCAATTTGACTTAAATGATGGCACAAAAAGGAAAGCCATGCGGGTCTGATTGTATTTGCAATATTCTTATGCGCACGTCTCATTGTGTTGCCTGCGGTTTTGGTGCACTGAGGTCAATCTGCTGTTACTTTTGTTATTTTCTCTTTTATCATGCATTTTTTGTTTGCTTTTGTTTTGGACTTAGCGATAAGTGAAGAGTTTTCATTACATCCGGACACTTATTTCTCGTCATGCGGTCACTTTTCCACTTAATTTTTTTATAACTTAAGTTAACCTCTGGCGGCACCCGCCTCACACGACTGCGCTCTTACTTAATATTTCTTCGTGTATTTTCAATTTGCTTATTTTCCTATTTTCCTTTCTACATTATTATATTCTGCTTTTCCTTAGCTGTATGTGGGTGTGATTGTGCGTGCATGTGTAACTGGACTTTTTCAGTACTGCCCAGCAGATAAACTTGCCTGATTCAAACTATCTCACTACAAGCGAATTATCCCAAAAACATCTAGGAAATATAATATTTGCGGGTTTTCCGAATACTACATACAAGGGTCAGTGATAATTTAAAGGTTGATGATCCTTGTGATTTTTTTTGTTTTTTTTTTTTTTGTCAAATTCGGTTTAGTAATAAGCCGGTTTCAATTTCCATCTTCAGGAACATCTTTTGTTCCAAAACAGAATACAAGAACGGAAGCTTAACCAAGTTGAAGCACTATCATCCTGTAATCCGACAGCGAACTTTCACTTAATACTCAACAGCTTAAGATCAAATATCCTACCTTTGAGTCGACTGCTTGCTGCCTTCAGGACGTAACGAATGTAGATCTTGTTGCCAACACTAAATATATACAGACCACAAGAGAAGGCTGTACTCGACATTTATATTGCCTCTTCCGTGGCATATGAAACGTGTTGTTGTTTTTAGTCAATGGACACATGATGGTTGGAACGGCATGAATAATGGTGTCTTAGGAATTTCACTTTCCAAATCACAAAAAGGAAAATCCTCTGTTCAACTCGTACCTCGGTACGCCTAGAGATCTTTGTATGGAAACCCGTGACGCTTAATTTGTGTTTAACCCTAACTTGTAACAGAAGTAGCTGATTTTAATGTTGTAAGTTTATTTAAGTGACCGTAACAAAATCTTTATACGAGTCGTTTTGTTCATTCAATTGAGATTGGCTTTAAAGTAAGCTCCTCTTAGAAAGAGACTCAGCATTTGTCGATCTCTGAAGTATGAGAAGCATCAAACCTTTATAAAGCGCAAACCCTACACTCAAATCTTTATATAAAATGCAGTTGGTTCCACATCTGAGTGAAAAGCTCTGTTCGCTGTACACAGCAAGGAGAGATACTCTGAAAAGAAAGAGGTAAAAGTCTCGCTGGGGAGAAGCTTTCCTAAACAAGAGAGCAAGAATTTTCATCGGAACCGATGCCAATGCCCCGTGTCACACATGGGGTAGGTTAGGTTAGGTTAGGTCGAACCGGCCGGTCCATGAGGACCGCACATAGACTGAGTGAGTTTGTGGTGTTACCAGAAGTTTGTTTTAACGATCAAACAGAAAAACACTATCAAAAACCAGGACCTATGTTATAAAATAACTTCGTCCTCTTGGCAAATGCTAGAAGCTTCCTAGGATTTAAGCCACTTGCTGCTTCTAGATGTGACGGCTTTATCACTTCTAATAGCTGGAGTCTTAGCCTGGCAATCGCAGGGCACGAGCACAGAACGTGCTCGATCGTCTCCTCCTCCAACCCGCAATTCTTACATCTGCTATCACTGACCAATCCTAATTTAATGCCATGGGATGCCAGAAGGCATTGTCCAGACATAATACCCGTCATGAGTCTACAGTCCTCTCTTTAATGATAGAAGCAACTTTGTTAGACTAATGTTGTAAGACGTACACATAATCTTCGACACTTTACAGCTCCGCGCTTGAACCCACGCGTTACCGCTTGGTCGATCATGTGCTTAACACATGGGGTATATCCTATATGAACGTTTTTGCATATGTAACAAAGTTTTTGCATTTGTAATTGCAATAAGAGAAGAGGTTTTGGTCGTGACTCCTACCTCTAAAGATCTCATGCCACCAAGATTGTGATTTCAAGAATTCGTGCCCCTGTTGCCAAAGTGGATGGATTACCGCTCTCAGGAGTTTCAACTGGAGTGTTTTAATCTTAATTTTTGTAAATTATATATTTGTTTACAATGGTTTACAATGGCAGTAGCTGCAGTGTGTTGGTAGCGTGCTCCGTACACCACACCGAAGGTCTTGGGTGCAAGTTGGCAATACCAAAAATTTAGAAAATTTTTTTTAAGTAGTAAAAAGTTTTTCTTAACGGGGTCGCCCCTCGGCAATGGTTTGGAAAATACTCCAAATGTTGGTCCCGTCTTGTAAATTAAAAAGAAGCACTACAAAAATTGAAGAGGAAACTCAGCCTAAATATCCGCGGATGTAAGTTGGGCCAAGTATTTAATTTTATTTTTTAATCCGCCGTTGTGGTTATTGTGTTGCAGAAGGACCTCTTATCCTTATGAGGTTCGGTATTTTAAACAAACTAGATAAAACGTCAGGAAGGGCATCCGTATGAGCCAATCGGAACGATAGATCAAAAGAGCAGTGAAATCTTTTCAACAGATATGATGATTTTGTTGATGATTGTGGTTCATCACTAACATAGTGAATTCTCATATCTCAAAAGAACTTAATACCATTGAGTTTTCATTTGTTGCAAGTATGATCCCTTTAAGTCTAGTTCCAGTTGAGTCAGCACTTATTGTTTTAAGCTACCTCAATGGCTAGGTATTTCACTCTAGGATATCAGCTGGCATGTTTTTTTTGCTATTGCTATTTTTTCTTTTCAATGACACTAAAATTTGTGTGTGCTAGCTGGCTATCGGCTACTGGGTGTGTCTCGTTGACAATCACGGAATTTACTTATTGTGTTTGTTTGTATGTAACAAGAGTTAGTAGAAAGTGCCAGTTTCGCCCCCGGGTTGACATTACATACCAGATACTCGCTATATGTACACAATATGTGCTTCAGCTGTCTTTCAACTCAATAAGTAAAGCAACAAACAGACGCACACACGCACACATACAAACATCTTTAATATACGAGTATTCATTTAATTTTATCCCACTTTATTCTATCAACATTATTCGCTTGCTGCTTCTTCCTTCCTTCCTTAAATTATTTGGGGTCTTCATTTTGCAAAGCTTTTACTTCACTACTCACCGTTCGTTGTCAGTATCCGGATTTCACTTGTCGCTATTGTTCACTAGTCCTGAGCTATTTTTAAATTACTTTTTCTTATCCCTTTTTTGATTTTTTTATCCGCTCTTTTTTTCGGTCATTCGGTGATTAACCGTAGTGACAGTGGCTTGTAGCGAATTGTACCGTAGTTGCGGTCAACGAGTACTCTGTGAAAATGTAAGTCCTGTAATGAGAGAGAAAAGTGTAAAAATGTTTAATTGTGGCACAATGCGGTTAAAAGCGTTTAATGGTTTTGTTGCTGTCGGCAATAAGATTAATTTTTTTTACTTCTTTAATTTCATTTACCCTTTTTATGTTTCACAAAAAAATCGCATAAAAGCAAGAATTTCATAAAAGCTTAAAAACATGTCTTAATTCGTTAAACAATTTTTGTTGTAAGCGCAAATGTGAAGGATAACTGATTTAATTCAAGTTGCTTTGTGATTAAGGCGTAGCTTTTTTAACAAAAAAAAAAAAAAATGCCACCATTTTTAACTTCAAAATTTATCTAGGAAGTGCGTAGCTTACACCTACACAGTCTGATGAAAGTTGAATGTTGGCTAATGAAAAATGTTAAATTTGAAAAGGTAGTTAGTCAGGGTCGAAATTTTTGACAACGTGATTTGTCACTGTGTCTTATAAGTCGCAGTGATTTTTTCCGTGACTGTGAATGAACCGTGATAGAGAAATATTTCGATCTAAATCGCAACTCCGTACCATGTTTGCTTATATTTACAATAACTGAGTTAATTAGAGTTCACTTTACAGCAGAGCAATAGTATGAATCTTTGAGTCCGTGATTTGTACCACTAAGGCCCACTTGCATAACGGTAAATTAAATTCTTAACTCAGAGTTAACCTGACATGGACACATTCAGTCTATGTGAGGTCTTTATTGACCGGCCAGTTCAACCTAAACTGACATGTGGGGTTAAACTCATACATTTTTGACACATTTTTTCAAATATTTCTGAGCTAAACTTAACTTGCCATTCTGCAAGTGGACCTAAGGCCCGGTTATTCAGTGCGAGTTTAAACTCCAGTTAAAGCTGACTAGAATTTAACTTTGCCATTTTGTTCAATAACATAAAATTTTGCTGCTCATCTCAGCTTAAGCTGCCGAAGTGGCCACTGGAGGTTAAACGAGCATTGAAAAACCGAACCTAAAGAATGAGTAATGTCACAGAAGACTGCTTCATAAACGGCTGCGACATCTAATGATATTTTTTCACAGCAATAGCTCATGTTATAGCGGTAAACTGTGCGAGTGGCGAAAGCTGTAATTGGTTATCTGATCAGTGGCGTAGTGAAGTTTTCTTGCGCCCGGGGAAATTTTGTTTTGTTTTTTAGTTTTTTGGCAAAGCACGCTGAATATAAAAAGGCTGCAGATCCGAATTGCGTTTACGGCAATGTAGACGAAAACGATGCGGAACAAAAACTTCTTCCGTTATTATATTCATAACTGTAAAGTAACTGCAGCTGCCATCATACCAATGCAGTAACAAATTTTCAGTTACTCAAAAACTTAAAAAATAACCAAAATAAATAAAAGGTACGATATACCTCCGAAGACATTTAGGCTGAGTTTCTCTTCCCATTTGTGTTGCGCTCCTATCAATTTTTCCTACAAATGGGCGGAACGAAAGATGCAGGTTTTACGCCGAAACGGCATATGCAAGGCAAATTATTTTTTTGCTGAGTGGTTTTTCATTGCAGAAATACACTCGGAGTTCAGGCCAAATCACTGCCTAGGGGCGACCCCGCTTAAAAAAATTTTATTTTCCAATTGGGTGGTCTCGTTTCTAGATTTTCCATGTTGCTTTGCCGGGGACTTGAACACAGAATCTTCGGTGTGATAGGCGGAAAACGCTACCACCACATCATGGTAACTATAAACGTAACACTGAACAGAACCATAACCTTAACTTTAACTGCAACCCTGTCTGCATTGCGTGCAACAATGTTTTTTTCTTTTCAAATTGCCAACATTTTCTTACTTCTTTCTTTTTCTCCCTTATATCTTTATATCTCTGAGCTTGTTGTACTGTTTTGGTTTATGGACACTCACTGAACCTTTGTTGGTATCTAAGTAATTACGGTAATATCAAAAAGACTTTGTTGTAACGCGTAATATGATACGAAAACGAGTTACACGTTAATCACTACACTCCCCATATTATGAGCAAAAGCATGCTAACGGGTAATAGGCGATCAAATTCTACTCTTCAAAAGGTTAGATGGTTCACTAAAAATCATTCCCCCAGTAACGAAACGAAACTGGTTCATATTCGGAAAAAACTAGCTACATTCGCAACACTCCCCTTAACTTCTGGTCATGCTTTCATTGGTTAAAACAATAACAGTTGGAGCAGAAACATCTTCACAAAATTTTTTTTATTAATTGAGGCGGTTTTCCTTAATCAATCTTGAGTATGGTTGTTACTAAGACTTCAGACAAAAAATCAGTCACATATATTTTTTTGTAGAGCAGACATACTTAGGAATGGGTGTGTTAATACGGCAAAGAGAGTGCTGACTTTGCCTGTTATTATTTATTGACTATATAAATATGTATGTATGTATGTATGTATATATGTATGTCCTTTCCACTATTTATATCCTAAGTACTTGACATTATTCGTAGACTTACATAATTCTTATTGCGTACTTAAGCGCTCGGTCAGTGGCAAATTCCGTAAAGATTTTTATCATCCTTCATTTTATGGCAGCGCCATCTGAATCTAAGCATAGCTTTTTCATATTTTTTTATTAAGACACTAAAACTGTTTAGTATTATAGCTTATTTGCAATGCTATTGAAATTATTATTATTATTCCAGAACACAGCTAAATAAATAAATTTATATATAAAATAAATATATACAAAAATATGCCACTTATTTTAGTGTTTTTTATCATTTTCCTAGACTTTAGATGCGTGTTTGCAAATGTGTTGATAGTTATGAGGGTCAGTCATATTCTGAATTTATTTTATTTTTATACCTTTCATGATAATTAAATGGTAAGTCCTTGAGGGAGAAGAGGTAGACCCACCAATTAGTATACTGAAATGATCAGGATGAAGAGCTGAGTTGACTTAGCCATATCCATCTGTCTGTCCATCTGTTTGTTTGAACGCCAGCTATTTACACGCTTTTTAAGATATCCTGATAAAATTTGGTGAGCGGGTATATTTCGCTGTCCGATTAGAGATTTGTCCGAACCGGCCGGATGGGATAGCTAAAGCATATTTCCTTCATACAATCGATGTTTCGGAAAATAGGGTTTTTGTCATATCTGCCTGCATTAATCGGATTGAAGCTCGGTTGTATATATAGCATATATCCCCTTTAACCGAATTTTTTCGTGATTTCTCTGATTTTAATAGCTAGAAATTTCAAATTTCACCAAATGCTTACCCAGGGGCATTTGTTGTTGTCAGAAAAAATGTCACAGCTCGGTAGTATAGATAAAAAATATATCCCATACAACCGTTTCAACAAATAAAAAACTTTTCATATTTTCTGTCCCATTTTTTAAATTAGAGGCTTCAAAATGCAGCAAATGATTGCATATATAATGTTACGAATATTAGCAAAAACTAAGGGGTGATGCTATCGCCTCTAAGCCGATGCTAAGCAGTGACGTGAATTCACATCCATAGATCAATCATTATGTATCTACATAAACGAAACAATAATTGCGTCTACACATATGTACCATGTACGTATACGAGCAGCGGAGAGTCAATAGACAAACACATGCATATATCTGAGATACTCCTGAAAGTATGCAATGAGAAAAAATCATACAATTGTAGTTACAGCTGAGAAGTTTGAGTGCTGCTGGACTAGTAGATTTTGCAAGCGCCTAGAAGATGCGAACGTTGAAGTCCGAGAGTATAAAAGGCGGCAATTGTAGGGGCGCTGGAATTCAGTTTGATTTGAGATTTCGATTAAGACGCTATCTAGCGAGCAAAAGCAGTATTATTTTGAATAGTATAGTTTCATTTGAGCTATCAATCAGTTTGGTTATTAAGCAAGCTATTCGTTGCACAAATTGAGTGTACTTTAATAAAGGCCATTTTGCATTATTACATATTGGAGTTACTTATTCAACAGTTTAGTGATTCGAACTTAGCAGAGGATTGCTAATAAGAGGATTTGCAAGTAAATTCGTTACAATAATATATATTGTTGTATGAAAATATCGCAAAATTTACCAAATGATTACGAATATAGTATACATTAGACTGGGTCGAAAAAAAGGTTGCTAATGTCCGCCCCTAAATTTAAAGATTACGTTGAGAGGGTATCGGAAAATTTTATTTTTATTATTATTTTTTTTTGATCCTTCGAAATACAACCGAAAAGGTTTTTTCGTTGTAACTTGGTTATTTGACGTCCGATTTTTAAACTTGATATGTCATTATTTTGGCCTTGAGAAGCTTCACATTTCCGTTTAATGTCCTTTCAAGCTATGAAGTCGTTTTCACTTGATTAGGTCAGCTAACAAAGTTGTACACCCCATAATGTATCCTTTTTTCCTTACCAAACGAAAGTACTTAAAAATTCAAAAAAATGTTGCTTTGAAAACTTATTCTTAAATTAATAAACAAAGAAGTTATATCACTTTCAATATTTATTGCAACTGTTATTTTACCTGATTCTTATTATACTTAGACCTGAAACTCATGATATTTTTGGAGAAAAATTATTATTAGGGTTTGCATTGAAAAGTTAATAAAGATATGCCAAATACCATGAATATGGGCAGTTAAAGTAAATAAGTGAATCAAACCTGTTGTTTCGTATTTATAATAATAACGCTATGCCACAAAATCAACTTTTTTCTGGATATTGGAAAAAACCCACTTTTTTGTAGAGATTGAGGCTTAAGTAAATAAAGTACTATCTCCGTTTATCGAACTTAGCTTCCAAAAAATAGATATCGATAACGCGTTCAGCAAATTGAGAAAGTAAAAATGTGGGCGTAGTCCGCTCTCTTCCCTTATTTGAAGGGCTGAATTCTTTTTTTTTTTTTTGAGAAATTTAGTATAACAGCAGTTATACGAGGTGAAAAACCAGAAGTCAGAGTCTGACTGTAGTCAGAAGTCTTAAAAAATTATAGTGATCGTTCATATATTCATACATATAGTGTATACCCGATATAAACCGATTTTTCAGATAAGGAACATTTTGCTATTTCTGGCCCATTTTTACAACTATACTCTTTAAATTTCATAAGATACTTACGTATACGTCATATATAGTTCCGATATTCATTGATTCATGAATGGTATGAAGACTAAGGCACAGCCGAAGACAGTTCCGTCCTTATTTGTTATATAAACAAAAGCAGCTCTCTCCATTTAATAGCTCTTACTGGTGTCATATTTCTTTTATTTGATTTCTATGCCAATATTTGCTATACTTTCATTCTTCTTTGCTTATTTTCAATTTCTTTGCCACTTTATATTTTGTTTTCTTTGTTATAACAACTTTTTTCTTCTTTTATTGTAGTTACTAAGTTTGCGTCTAAATTCAGTGTTCCATTTTCATCTTTTCCAAGTTCTTAATTTTATAATTTTTGCTTAGCTCAGCTAGAAGCGTAGCTGTTTTATATTATTCCAATGGCTCTTGTGCTATTATTTACACTTTTGGTATTTTGCTCAATTTTCATCTTATTATGTATGGACATATATGTATGTAGTTGGGTGCATAAATAAATAAATTAATATGTATACAATATTTTGTTCTCATTTTGATTAAGTTTCTTTTTTTAACAAACAAGGATAAAGTTAGAAATCCATTAGTCTTAAGTGTACTATAAGAATGGACGAAAGATAATAGGTTTTTTGTTTACATACATACAACGGTCTGTATAACTGATGCCAAAAAGATGTGCAAATAAAGGGGAGTTCTTATTATAATTAGTAATTTGTTTGTCAATTACCCTGTAGGAAAGTCAGAAGCTAGTGATACCAACTTCTGGTTCAGAACTAGCCTAAACCATCAAATAAGTACTAGTTCGATCGCAACTAAATTTTCTTTAGTTTAAAAACCAGAGAGTTCAGGTTTTTGTATATAATTTTTAATATGTGCTTGATAAATATGCTGTCCAAGAAAAAAAATTAAGCTAGCTTCAAGAAGCTCTGACTTTGAGTAGCAAGGTATATTCCATACCTCGAAGCCTTTCCATTACGTAGGCTCTATAGCATACATATTGTGACAAATATTATGTAGAAGGCGACGAAGAGATATCTCACACACACAAATATGTAGTCATCAACCGAAGTTGTTACTCACACATACACACGCATATGGTTATGGGAGAGGCGCGGGCTACAGATATACATGTATATAGCTGGTAACTAACCAAGCATTAGTTACAACTGTTCGCGAAATTACTAGAACTCAGGAGAAATGGGTGAACGAGGACACAGATGGTATAAAAGCAGCGCAAACTGAGTAATAACTAATCAGTTTTGATTTAAACACACATTAGTTGTGAAGTATAATTGTGAAGTACTACTCCCAAATTTATCTAAATATAGACCAGTTTGAAATGCTGAATATTGGAGTGATTTATTCAACAATTTATCGATTCGAACCTTCTGATAGAAGGTTTCAAATACGTGGAATTTCACAAAATTCGTTACAATATATTTCGCAATAGATCCAGCAAATAGAAATAGTGATGTGCTTTATGAGCTGTACGCATATATGAAGATAGTTTAGCGAATAAAACATTCAAAGTCTCGCCGGTTAGGTCTTGTTATGCAAATGGTTTGAGAACAGAGGCCCTGCTAAATAGCGTAAGAAAGGAAATATTAAAATTACAGCAACAATCACGGAACACATCCGCTGGACCTGCCTGCCGCGAGAATGAGAATACCATCCAACAGCATTTGCAGGAGAGTTGCGGTGAGGAGGAGTGCAGAGAAAGAGTCATGCGCTACCTGCTCGAAAGACCCGCTCTAGCATATATCAGGTTTCAAACTCTAAACAGGTGCTAGTATGCATGCTGTTTGGCTTGCAATCGCCTGCAGGTACCATTTCCGTGTCCGTTAGGAGTACAGCGGCTCCAAAATCGGGTGCTTACTTCACTAACTGACTTCTTGAAATCACCAAGATAGGATGGGTGGTTAAGTGAAATGATTTTCCTTAATAATGTCTAATCAAACTTTGTTTATCTTACGTAAGAAAGGAATTTTATTGACACAATTTTATAGACATTGCAACTGCTATTTTCATATTTACTTTTGTATGCCACTGTGTTGAATTGAAACACGTTTGCTTTTGTTGCTGTTATAACCCTTTATTCCCAACGTTTGCATTGTGCTAGCCGACAATTTATTCCAGGTTTGTTCACGGACAACCAAAATTTAAACAACACAAGATAAAGAGGAGATACAAATTATATGCCGGATATACGAAATTAATAAAACAACAATTTCATAAAATTAGAACCCTAACCAAAATCCATATCCTTGCTAATTTTACATATTTCAAAGTAGCAGAGCAAATGTGTTCAGGATACGATTGAAATGGTGGCACGCTTGAAAAGATTCAAACAACAAAAAAATTGGAAGAAAATTGAAATCGCATTGATAGCATTACAAGTATTTAAGCCACACACACGCACACACATACCTACAAAGTTTTACATAAGCACACAAAAAATAATATTTAGAGTTGGTGTTTAACAACATTCCACTGTGGTTATTACCTTTGGGACGCTCTCATATTCCTATTCTAACTGTGCGAAGCCTCAAGCAGTGCGGTTATGTTTATATTGGTAAACACACACACACACACAAACGCATGCGCTACTTGACTTGCTTACTTACATTTAACCAGCTTCCAAAATATTGACACGTAGACACTTACATTCTATTTAATAGTCTCCCCAATGGCAATTTTAAATGGCATTAATTTATATATATATGTATGTGTGGGTGTATGTGTGAGTACGCGTATTTGATGTTCGATGATAAAACCGTCTGACTTGCTTTGTTAGAAAAGTCTTATCGGAAATGGCAATGGATTTGTTGTGACGTGCTGTGGAATTTTTATTAGGCACATCAAAGTATTTTATGACCCCGGCAAAGATTGTTTGGCTAAGTCTATACATAATTTCATATACGTGTGTAATTATATATATACATAGTATATGAATAGCATTAATATAGGATTTATGTATTCAAAGTAAGACTCGTAAAAATTTGCTTTTCACATGGTAGAATGCTCTTGAGTTCCCAAAATAGCTATAATTGTTAATAGCTAATGGATATTTGAATATCCTTCTAAGGTCTGGTCATAAAACTTCAATCTGTTTAACTATGTTACAAAATCTTCATATTTCTTTAAATGCTGATTAAAGAAGTTTTCAGTTTTTTTATTAAGGATTTTTTAAAATAAAATAAAAAAATAAATGTAAGGCGCGATAGCCTCCGAAGAGGTCTTAGGCCGAGCTTCTCTTCCAATTTGCGTCGTGCTCCTCTTGATTTTTCCTACAAATTGGAGGGACGGGACCTATTTCTTTTATGCCGACTCCGAATGACATCTGCAAGGCAGATGAGTTTCCACTGATAGCTTTTCATAGCAGAAATACGCTCGGAGTGCTTGCCAAATACTGCCGAGGGGCAACTCCGCTTAGAAAATTTTTGTCTAATTGAAAAAACTTGTTCCTAAAGTTCTGATGTTGCTTTACGCGGGGTGTGAACTCAGGATCTTCGGTGTGGATGGCGTAGCACGCTACCATCACACCACAGCGGCCGCCGAAAAGCTTGTTTTTAACATTACTGTTCATGTAGATTAGTTTAAAATCTAACTAAGATTAAAAAATCGCTAAAGTTGCTTAAAACATTAATACGATTTTACTTAAATCGTTCTTTAGGACCTAGAAAGAGCGTGAAACTATTTGCCGCTAGTGGACGTCAAAAAAGCGCTTTCAGCATTGAATTACGAGTCAAGTCCGAGTGACAGGGCTGTCATTGCAAAATTAAGGTAGCCGAAGAAAAAGGAGCGGTAGTCTTGAGGGTCATCGAACCAACCTCAGGACTTTTATTGTATGGGCTATCAAGTGGTTATATAAGCTGGCTATTTTGTAGTAGTTGTCTTATGAGATGTCATGCAAATATATCTTTTTCTGTTGCCAGATGACACCAATTCTGCGGTCTATCTATCAAATAAAGTGAAGCGGATCCAATAATTTTTACTCAATTCAGATAAATTTTACTTAGGCGGGATTTATACATACTACCAAATATTATTAAATACATGGAATGCATACATGCCAGGTAAAACCGAACAATGTTTGCGTTGCCAATAAAGCTCCTCGTACAAAAACTTGTATGGTGCTGAAAGTTTATCAACGCACTTGAACCCGGTTAAAGTTGTTGGCACAGTGTGTGCATCAATTCGTCTTCGAGAATCGGGCTTAAAACTTGCGAATCATGAACACCCAAAATACTCTTCAACCTGTAGAGGATACTGCCTTAAGGGCACAAAGTATGCTGAAAATTTCATCTACTTAACCACTACTTTGTCCTTATAAAGATTGTTACTTTGGGTTTTACTTCATCATCATTTATCATTGCTTGCCTCTTAAACGCCTAAATGGTTTTGGCCGTTTCATAAGAAGTTAAGCCAGATAACGCTGATTCGCGAGAGTAGGAGTGCCAAGCGAAGTCAAGTCTTCCTTAACCTGACAGTGAAACTATTTGCTCTCCCTTATTTCTAGACCACGGTGTCGTTTAAAACACTATCTTGGCGTTTTCAGAACTCCGCATATTATGATTAGCCATCGAAGCCTTCGTGCTCGTATTTGCTGCACTTTTCTCATATCTGCTTTATAAATGTTAATATATAATATAATATCATTACTCAAATACAGCCTCAATACTCACCGTCAACATCATAGACAGGACAATTAATCTTCCAGAGGACTTTTCTCCTGAAAACTCCAAGAGCCATCCCATTTTCTCGCGATACCGTGCTCGACTGCGAGCCATATATAGCGATATGCATGGTGAGCGACTTGCAGAGCGTAATTTTTGTTTGTTGAGAGAGAACTTGTTATTTTTTCAATTGCCTACTGTAGGAGGTAAATAATGCCATTGTGCGGTCGCGGGTGATCGGTGGATACTTGAACATTTTCCAAAAATAACAAACTATTTAAGGAACATCTTATACGATATACTAACATCCCTGGCTAGTGTAACTAGGACAATGTATTAAAGACTAAATTATTTCCCTATAAAATAACTTAATAAGCTTTAGATATATCTCTTTAATATGCTCTTTATATACTCTACTACATAAAATTTACTTCATTCGTAAGTATTTTATTCTCCCTTACATGTAAGGAAACAAACATTCAAAGAAATTCAATCAGCATTCCCTCTTATATAAATAATAGAGTACCTTGCATACCCAGTAATTAATTTATTATATTTTAGCCAATAACTGAGAGTAAGGAACCAACAAAAAGCGTCCGAATTGCAAATCTTCATTTGTCCGAAATTCAACAAAAAGCCAAAAAAAAACGTAGCAACCTTTTCAAAGAGCAATTAGCAAAAACAATAAAATCATTTATCACAGCAATGTCGGCACACAATTAATTTATTTGCAACTTCATAGCAGAACAAAACGTAGCACAGCAGCTGGGGATATTAAGGAGTTTCAACACGAACCAGAAAATTGCTTTAAGCAATTAAGACAAAGTAGAGAGGAGAACTTTTTGGTTTACAGAAGAAGAAAATCTGCGATATGGCTGGTGAAGTGAAAGCAACAACTTCATTAACTATGAGTTGCTCTATACATACATATATACTGACATACTTACAGACATAGGCATCAGGTGGAGCATGACGACACTTTGAGTTTGAGGCTATTTAGAGCGCACCGTACTTTGGTGAGGTGTGAAAATTAGCTAATTTTATAATTAGCTGTGGAAGGTAATTAGCATAATTTAGTTATAAACAACTGTCTTCAATTAATTGTGTCAAGCGGAGAGAGCGAGAGGTAAAAACTAATATTTATAGGAAGAAGCAAGGGAATTTTTTTAATTTTAGTTAGAAGTAATCGTCATGTGCTAGATGAGATTAATAGAAAGAGTTAACGTTTAAACAATGGGTTCGATTGCTTTGATCACAGCTGTTTGATCGGGATTCAAGAAGAGGTTGTTTAGCGCAATACAAAGCTTTAAAGCTTCAGAACTTACGCAACTAAATTAGCAACCTCACCTACGCGAGGGAAATTCTGTTACAAATTTGAACGTAACATATACATATTAAGCAGGCGAGGCTCTGGCGACCACAATCCTGATGGAATTCAGGGACAAGAGCCTGGATAGCTCTGAAGGTGAAATGTGGTCATATTAATCGTTCACGAGATGGTCGGGCTAGTACCTTAAAGGTGCTTGCTACGGGAACGTACCGCTTTTATATCCGGCAAAGGACCATCAATATCCATAACACTCCCCAAACATTCTGTGGGAGGGGGTGGTGGGGGGAGGGATTGTCTCTATCGTTAATACAATAACAACAATAAAAACAGCTGGTTGATCCCTGAAGATACTAAACTCAAGAAAAAAGCATGAAACGAAAGCACCTCCATATCATATTTTTAAATAAAAATCCAAACAATGAACAAATGAAAAGTTACGGTAAGAGGAACTCAAAAGTGTAGTCTTGAAATTCAGTTGTCCATAACCAATTAGATATTTTAGAAATATTTAAATCAAAAATTACTTCAGACATTTTCGTTTCAATTTGTAATCCAGATCCCAACTCTGGAACCCTAAACACAACATGGGATCACTGACTTATAAGCATTTCGTAAAAGCAGGATATTCATGTTGTCCCTTTCTTTAACGTTCTAAAAAACAATAAATACAAGGCGCGACATACCTCCGTAGATATTTAGACCGAGCATCTCTTCCATTTTGCGTCGTGCTGCTTTTAATTTTACCTGCGATTTGGCGTGACGGAAGGTACACATTTTACGCTGACTCCGGACGGCATATGCAAGACAGATGAATTTTCACTGAGTAGCCATGAAAGCAATGCAGAAATACACTCGGAGTGTTCAAAAATCACCACCGAGGAGAGATGCGGCTTTGGAAAACTTTTTTCTAATTGAAAAAAGTTGTTTCTAAATTTTTGATGTTGCTTTGCCCAGAACCTTAAACCGGTAGGCGGAGCACACCACCACTATACCACAGTGGCCGCTGACATTTTAATCATTCAATTGAGTATTTGGTAATTTGAAGTGGTCATAAAGTCAATTGATGTTCTGACCGTTGATCTTATGCCACCCCTCTATGTTTGATTACGTGTTGTGTATTTGACTTAAAGTTCTGAGTTTTTATAGTTGTGGTTTGAGCTACAAAAAGATTTCCCAAAAGCTGAGAGAATACTAACACCTTCTGGTATTAGCCAGACTGACTTCGAGTTAGTAGGTCCATTTGCGTTTTACGGTTATCTACCCCTTAGTAATTTTTGGTCATATAGAGATATTAGTGAAATTTGGTGTAGTGCGTTAGTCGAATGGATATAGTGCGATCCGCCTGCTTAGACGATGTAGTCCAGTTTGTACCCGCCTGTGTCCTGTAGAGTGAAAACACCTCCTCTGCTCAACTACTGTAGCCCGTTTATTCTTTTGCCGAGAGCAATTGTTTCACAAAGGAAAGCCAAGAGATACTGTGCTATTGCGCTCTCACAGCAAATCTCCCTCAGAGTGTTTGATTGGTTATACTGTTTTTTTTTCTTAAATCACCAAGACTCCGTCAGTCTTAAGGGTATATAATGCAGCTTAAGTGATATAGTTACGTTACCAGATACCCACATAAGACAGAAGTATTTAGCTTTTGATATGTTATGGCTTTTTTTGGAACTTACAACATTAGCGGAGATACACATAATAAGATTGCGTGGTTCGAATTTCGATATATTTACCAAGATGCACTTCTGTGATGCTCTTATGTATCGCAAATTGGGACTCAGCGATGCAATGCTAAACATGCAGGTAACAAGTGGAGCATTACTGGGTACATATAATTATCTCTGCCCCTCAATCTTCTCCACTCTACGCCTTTTGTTTTTCTTACATTTGACTCCGTTCTGGCTCTCTCCTCCTTCTTATATACATTAGCCCTTTGCAAGGTGGACTCAGTGGTCTTTTAGTAAATAACGGGAAGAAAACCGTGCCCCACATCAGCGCTCCTTACTGTGGCAAGGACGTCTTTTTTTTACTAAGACGTGTCGGCGTGCGAAAGGCTTCATTGAACTACAACTGAATGCAGCCCCTGCCTGTAAATCATATAAAAAGCACGGTCCACATCGCACCGTGGCTTTGGCGGATGCAAGCCATTAAACCACCAGAATACATAGACCGGTGCTATGGAGTTCACTTAATTGGAAAGGTGCATACCCTAGCGAGGGACGTAGATAATCAGTTTGCTACTTTTCAATAGTCAGATTTCTGGGGTCAAAAACGATAATATTCAGTATCGTTAGTCATTATCTAGAGTAGGCTATTAATTCGACAAAGGCTTCCTAGAAGACAGGAAAACGAAATAATCGGTAAGCTAGTATAGTGTAGTTTGGTTCTACGCGGGAACGTCGCAAAAAATTTAGATATCTCAAGGGTTGTATCTCTTAGAATCAGCTTAGGGAGGCAAACACCGGCTCAAATATGGAAAGGATTGCAGTCCTGGGTTGTTTCAAGGGAAATATAGACATAATCCAATGAAAAACTACCTCAAGGAGCCAATTTTAATTGGACATTTTCCTATGCATTTTAGGAACAGAGAATCATTGATAACGATAATACAGGCGACGACAGTGAAAGTAAAAGCAAAGAACAAAAGTTCATAAAAGTCAGTATAAGCATTTTGTTAAAATAACAACATCATCAACCCGAACATTACATACTCAGCTGCCAAATTACAGCTTGAAAAACTTTTAAATTATCTTCTTTTAAAAGTGGGCGGTGCCACGCCCATTGTCTAAAATTTTACTAATTTTCTATTCTGCGTCATAAGGTCAAACCACCTACCTAGTTTCATTGCTTTACCCGTCTTTTGTAATGAATTATCGCACTATTTCGGTTTTTCGAATTTTCGATATCGAAAAAGTGGGGATGGTTATAGTCCCATTTCGTTCATTTTAAATAGCGATCTGAGATTAGTGCCCAGAAACTCACAAACCAAATTTCATTAAGATACTCAATTATCGTGTTTACGGACAAACGGACCGACAGACGGACGGACGTGGCTAAATTAATTTCTTTTTTCACCCATATAATTTTGATATATAGAAGTCTATATCTATCTCGATTAGTTTATGCCGTTACGGGGTACGGTTATGCGAAAAAAATGAATATACTCTGTGAGCTCTGCTCAACTGAGTAATAAAAATAGGTAGGTAATTTGTATGAGGATGCAAAGTTTCACGTTTTTTGTAGTCTGTATGTAAAAACCATGACCACGAATCACTTATTTCAAAAAAAACATGACGTAAGCGTAAGCATTTAATCAAACTGAAGCTTCTAGCTGTAAAAGAGAGGGCAGAAATTACGAAAAGCTTCTTATCTGAACAATCGGTTGTGGGTGATATATGCTATATATACGGCCGATCTCAATATACGAAAACATATGGTGAAGTTTGAAGCTTCAATCTTATAAATTGAAGAAGATATGACAAAAATCCTCTTTTCCGAGAAATCGGTTATGTGGGGGATACATGCTATTGTCACGGATATTAAAATAAATAGCATCACTAAATTATCCCATCACTAAGGCGATGCTAAGGCCATGCCAAGCAGTATTTACGTTAATAATTAAATCAAGTATACACATATATAAGGCAGCCAGAGAGATGTCACACACAGATGCATTTACTTATATGCCTATGTGCGCGCGAGAGACTGTAAACTACAAACATTCACATCAATAATTCAATCTTTATGTATCTACATAAACGAATAAATAATTGCGTCTACACATATGTACGTATACGAGCAGCGGAGCGGCAATGCACAAACACATGCATATATCTTATCTGAGTTGTCACAAGAGAGAGCAATAATTTGTGCACGTTATTGTGGCTGGCGATTTTGTAGCCGAAACAACTAGTAAGTTCTGGAAACCGAAGAGCCTAGAAGTATGCAGCGTAAACTATAAAAGCGGAGCAAGCGAGTAAGAAATAATTCAGTTTGATTTGAATTGTCAAGCAGTTACGAGTAAGACGATATCTAGCGAGCAATAGCACTATTATTTTGAAAGTCAGTTTCCTTTAAGCTATCAGTTTGGTTATTAAGCTATTCGTTGCACAGTTTGAGTGTTATTGTGAAGTATTTTAATAAAGGCCATTTTTCCATTATTCAATATTGGAGTTATTTATTCAACAGTTTAGCGATACGATCCTAGCAAAAGGGCAAATAAGAGGATTTGCAGGAAATTCGTTACAATTGGTGTCAGAAGAGGAATTGTTGAATAAATTCCAGAGGACAGCAGGGACATGGCGAAGTTTAGTGAATTGAAGATCCAGTAACTAAAGAAGGAGTTGGAGAGCCGTGGATTGAATACAAGCGGCGTTAAACTTGAACTTCAGGCACGGCTACGAGAGGCAATGGAAGCAGAAGGAATTGATGTGGAAGAGTATGTCTTTCATCTTGATAGCGAGGAGACAACAAAAATTGAAGAGAAAAACGAAACATCGCAGACGGTTACCAGCACAGACTTGAACATGATTTTAGCTGCAATATCTGCTCAAACATCGACAGTGTCATCTCAACTGGAAGAGCAGAAGACATATATGGCATCACAACTAGAATCGCAAAAGACAGATATAACATCCAAGTTTGAAGCACAAGAAACGCGTATGGCAGAAATGTCGACACAGATTACATCAAAGATGGAGACACAACTGAAAGAACAAGAGGCACGCATAACAGTACACCTCGAAGCGCAAGAGGCGCGTATATCATCAAAACTCGAAGCACGTATGGACGAGAAAATAACGCAGTTTGAGGAAAAAGCGAAGCCGAGGTGGATGTTTTGAGAGGTCGTATACAAGAGTTGCAATTAAACCGCCCAGCTGTTTCAGCAAGCAATACAAAGGTAAAAACACCATCCTTTGACGGTTCTGTTCCTTTCCAGGTCTTTAAGCTACAGTTTGAGAAGACCGTAGCAGTGAACAACTGGAATGCGAAGATAAAGTTGCTGCACTGTTCGTGGCATTGAAGGGGCCAGCAGCGGAAATTCTACAGACGATTCCCGAAGGAGAGCGGAACAATTATGAAGCATTGATGGCTGCTGTAGAACGACGTTATGGAAGCGAACATAGAAAACAGATATTCCAAATTGAGTTGCAAAACCGCTACCAAAAAGCAAATGAGACATTGCAAGAGTTTGCTTCAGATGTTGAAAGGTTGGCTCATCTCGCAAATGCGGACGCACCCGTGGAATACACCGAGAGGGTAAAAATCCAGAGTTTTATAAATGGCATACGAGACGTGGAAACGAAGCGAGCTACATACGCAAACCCAAAACTGACATTTGCTGAAACGGTATCACATGCATTGACTCAGGAAACGGCCTCACTATTAAGTAAACCAGCATATAAGGCTCATCGTGTAGAAGTAGAAAGGCCAGAATGGGTAGACACAATTTTGGAAGCACTGAAGGGATCACAACAGAAAAATGCCGGAGTTATTAAGTGTTTCAAGTGCGGCAACCCAGGTCATATTGCACGACATTGCAGCACCGGTCCCAATAGCTCCAACAATGTGGGTGGCCGTAAACGCAGAGGTGAAGGAGATGAGCAAATCTCCAAGTCCACTCAATCGTTAAACTAAAGCGAGTCAGCCGCAAGGGGCGACAGCTGGCTCCCTCAATTGAATGCCCCATAATCTCTATCTCACAAATTGGAAGAAGGTCAAACAATCTTACTGTCGGAGGACATGTGGATGGAAAGGAACGTTTACTAACTGTAGATACGGGTGCATCTCATTCCATCATTCGAGCGGATTTAGTCAACAAGAAGATAACACCATTGCATGGAGCAAGATTGCGTACAGCCACTGGAGAAGACAGCACGGTTCTAGGAGAAGTATCATGTGAAGTCGCAATTGGGAACGTCACGGTAGTACACAATTTTATAGTGGCAGAGATTGTTGCTGAAATTATAATTGGAGTGGACTTCTTAATCGACCAGGGCATCAAGATCGACATGCAGAGCAAGACGATGCGATATAAGAACATGGATGTACCACTTAATTTCGGCTACGAGAGAGGCTACAGCATTAAACGAGTGCTGGTGGAAGAGAGTCAGCGAATACCACCAAAATCCGAAGCAGTCATCTGGACAAAGGTTGATGGAGATTGTGGGACAAACAAATTCTGGGTTGTCGAAGCAGCAAACAAATCAGCACTGAACATACTTGTAGGAAAAACCCTGGCTATGACAAAACAAGATGGACGTGTTCCGGTAAGAGTACTCAATGGGTTCAATTCACCACTCAAACTGACTAAAGGAGCTATTTTGGGAAGATGCCAAGAGGCTGAAGTAGTTATTAACTGTGAACAGCTCCAGGAACACGTTTCAGCTAGTAATACTAATCTTTCAAATGACATAACGGCATGGACGCAGGGGCTAGAGGAAGCATATCAGAGTAAGGCAAAACAACTGCTCCTAAAGTACATGAACATATTTGACCAGGATGGTTCTAAACCAGGCCGCACCAACGTTGTGAAACATCAAATTGACACTGGAGATGCGAGGCCGATCCGTCAAGCTCCACGTAGTGTTCCACTGGCGAAGCGGCAAGTTGTGAGTCAAATTATACAAGAAATGAGCGACACCGGCGTCATCGAACCATCAGCTAGTCCCTGGAGCTCACCGGTAGTACTTGTAAGGAAGAAGGATGGAAAAATGAGGTTTTGCGTGGACTACCGGAAGTTGAAAGACGTTACGAAAAAAGATAGCTACCCATTGCCAAGAATTGACGACACTCTGGACTCGCTCTCTGGTACGAAATGGTTTTCCACACTGGACTTGAAAAGCGGCTACTGGCAAGTGGAGGTAAAGGAGGAAGACAAAGAGAAAACAGCCTTCAGCGTCGGAGATGGTCTTTGGCAATTTACAGTAATGCCCTTTGGACTATGTAATGCACCAGCTACTTTCGAGAGACTCATGGATCAGGTATTGAAAGGACTACATTGGAAAACATGCTTGGTGTACCTGGACGACATCATCGTATTGGGCAAGAATTTCGATGAACATCTTAAGAACTTGGAGGAAGTTTTCCAGAGAATAGCTGGCGCTGGTCTGAAGTTAAGTCCCAAAAAGTGTGCGCTGTTTAAAAAGGAGGTAAATTATTTGGGTCACAAGGTAACGACAGAGGGCATCTGCACTGCGAACGAAAAGATAGAGGCTGTAAAGGATTGGCCAAGACCACAGAACCTACATGAATTAAGAAGTTTCCTTGGGCTGTGCACATATTACCGCCGATTTGTACAAAATTTTTCCAGCGTAGCCCATAGCCTCCATGAGCTTACAAGAAAAAATAAAGCTTTTGAATGGAAGAAGGAGCAAGAAGTGGCTTTCCAAACATTGAAGGAGCATTTGTGCACTGCCCCAATGTTAGCATATCCGATTCCAGGAGCAACATTTATTCTAGATACAGATGCGAGTGGATAGGCTATAGGAGGCGTTTTATCACAACTGGTCGATGGACAGGAGAAGGTAGTTGCATATTACAGCCGTTCGATTGGAAAACCAGAGACGAACTACTGCGTTACGCGGAGAGAGCTGTTGGCATTGGTAGAGTGCGTTAAACATTTTCACAAATACCTCTACGGCCAGCGATTCCGTGCCAGGACAGAGCACGCAGCTTTAAAATGGCTACTGCAGTTCCGTAATCCGGAAGGACAATTGGCACGGTGGATCAAGCGACTACAAAGCTATGACTTTTCCATTGAGCATCGAAAAGGTAGTACCCATGGAAATGCCGATGCAATGTCACGAAGACCATGTAGTTTGGAATGCAAGCACTGTTCAAAAGCCGAGGCTAAAGAAGACATTATAGATGTCTGGCTAATGACTATAACATGTACAGATGAATGGGACAAGGAACAGCTAAGAAAGTGCCAGCTAGAAGATGCAGATCTGTCACGTGTTATGCAAGGGCTCGAACGAAATGAAAGGCCAAACAAAGAAGAGATGTCAGCAGAGAGTCCCATTGCGAAGTCATATTGGGCACAGTGGAACAGTTTAGAATTGATATCCGGTTGCCTTAATCGAGTATGGGAGAGTGAGGATGGTAAATACAAGAATAAACTGATAGTTGTTCCCAGAAAGAGGATTCCTGATGTGCTCAGCGAGCTGCATAATGGTCCAAGCGGAGGTCATCTTGGAATCACGAAGACGCTCGAGAAGATTAAACAGAGATTCTATTGGGTTGGTTGCCGTCAGTCGGTCACTGAGTGGATTGCGAACTGCGAGGTTTGCAGCAGAGCGAAAGGGCCCAGAACACGAAGTCATGGCCAGATGAAGCAATATAACTCAGGTGCGCCATTTGAAAGGATCGCTATGGATGTCGCCGGTCCATTTCCTACTAGCAACGGCGGAAACAAATATGTACTGGTAGTTATGGATTATTTCAGCAAATGGCCAGAGGTATACCCAATCCCAAATCAAGAAGCGGAAACGGTAGCAGAAGTTTTTATAAACAATTGGGTTGCAAGGTATGGTGTACCAATGGAGTTACATTCTGACCAAGGCAGGAATTTCGAATCAGCTGTGTTCCAGGAAATGTGTAAGTCATTGGGCATTCGAAAAACACGGACAACTGCATTGCATCCTCAATCCGATGGTATGGTAGAACGATTCAATCGAACATTGGAGGAGCACTTAAGGAAAGTAGTGGACAAGTACCATAAAGAATGGGATACCCGCATACCATTATTCTTGATGGCTTACCGATCAGCAGTGCATGAGACAACGGGCCAAACCCCTGCAAAAGTAATTTTTGGCAATGACCTTAGACTGCCAGCTGATTTGAAGTTTGGGATAGATGCCAATGCGGAGAGAAATGTCAGGAAATCCACTAGTGATTTGGAAGAAGAGCTAAGAGAAATACATGATCTGATAAGGCAACGAACAAAGATTATGAGTGACAAGATGAAAGCCAGATATGATAAAGCAATTAATTCAGAAGGTTTTCAGGAAGGAGATTTGGTGCTGTTATACAACCCACAACGTAAAAAAGGTTTGTCCCCGAAATTGCAGTGTAATTGGGAAGGCCCATACAAAGTTGTAAAACGGATCAACGATGTAGTGTATCGCATACAAACCATCGGTAAACCACGAACCAAAATGAAGGTGGTCCATTTGGAAAGGCTAGCAACGTTTAGATCGAGAGATTTGTCTGATCGGGACGATCAGACTTAGGTGGAGGGCAGTGTCACGGATATTAGCATCACTAAATTATCCCATCACTAAGGCGATGCCAAGGCCATGCCAAGCAGTATTTACGTTAATAATTAAATCAAGTATACACATATATAAGGCAGCCAGAGAGATGTCACACACAGATGCATTTACTTATATGCCTTTGTGCGCGCGAGAGACTGTAAACTACAAACATTCACATCAATAATTCAATCTTTATGTATCTACATAAACGAATAAATAATTGCGTCTACACATATGTACGTATACGAGCAGCGGAGCGGCAATGCACAAGCACATGCATATATCTTATCTGAGTTGTCACAAGAGAGAGCAATAATTTGTGCACGTTGTTGTGGCTGGCGATTTTGTAGCCGAAACAACTAGTAAGTTCTGGAAATCGAAGAGCCTTGAAGTATGCAGCGTAAACTATAAAAGCGGAGCAAGCGAGTAAGAAATAATTCAGTTTGATTTGAATTGTCAAGCAGTTACGAGTAAGACGATATCTAGCGAGCAATAGCACTATTATTTTGAAAGTCAGTTTCCTTTAAGCTATCAGTTTGGTTATTAAGCTATTCGTTGCACAGTTTGAGTGTTATTGTGAAGTATTTTAATAAAGGCCATTTTTCCATTATTCAATATTGGAGTTATTTATTCAACAGTTTAGCGATACGATCCTAGCAAAAGGGCAAATAAGAGGATTTGCAGGAAATTCGTTACACTATAGTGGTCCGATACGGCCGGTTCTCACAAATGTCTTATCGGACAAATCACCAAATTCTATAAAGATATCTCAAAAATTGAGAGACTAGTTTGCACACAAACATATAGACGGACATGGCTAAATCAACTCAGCTCTTCAACCTGATAATTTCGGTATTCTTAATGGTGGGTCTGTCTGTTTTCCTTAAGGATTTACAATTTTGAGATTCATGACGAAGTTAATATACCATTTCATTTTCATGCAACAAAATTTTACCGCCAAACTTTGTTAAACTTTCCTGGTATAAGCCTCCCTCATTTTCAAGGCTTCATACTTTCTCTTAATGAAAACTTTGTGAGGCCAAAATTGTTTACAAAAGTGAAGTGTACGCGTGCACATATAGAAAAGGTTGTTTGTATTCATATTATAGCAGCAGTGCCATCTCTAAGGAGCCTAAATTAAGTGAATACTTAAGAGTTGTTAGAAGTATAACTCATTGAGTAGGTAGAGCAAGTAGCTCCTTCATATAAATACGTTTAAATAAAGTTGTTTACCAGCGAATTTTCGCCCTTTTTTTTGCCAACTACCACACCCATTAAAGCAGCCAACCGACAAGGGAACAAACAAACAAGCAAACAGACACTTAAGCATAGAATTACAAAGAACCCAAACAAGGAATAAAAGCACTTGTAAAATGAAGGCACGTGTAAATAAAGTTCTAGGGGAATGTGACTGATGTATTTGTAAACATTCAAGCTTATATAAGTAAATACACTAGAGAGAAATATGTGTTGTCAAATAGTATATAAAAAAGTCTGCGTTGACGGATACATTTTTATAACCACACATCTCTAATGGAGTAACACAGCCTTTCTTGCATTTCACGGTTTAAAAATTACAGCATAGAAATTGTTAAGTTATGTTGAAATGGATACCGCGGAGGCACACATAGGCCAGTATAAATAGGTCCATTGGCTTACTTAGAGGACTTGATAAAGGCTACGAAGTTCTTGATGCCATGCTCTACGACTTGGCTTAGAATATCCAGATAGAGATCATACAGACCAAGCTCCCTGGCGCCACTAAACGCCGGGTAGATAGGGAACTTCAAGCCTTTCTCCATGCCTACTAGTACGTAAATACGCATTTGTTTCTTGTACATGTGCGGAAATTGTATCTTTCTTTACTTTACATTTTGGCCAGGTTTCAGAGTTAGCTTGCATTGGGCAAAAGTGTGTATTGTCAAAAGAATGTATCTGGTGGCCGTCTGATAGGCAGAGCCCCTACCCATGTGAGGTGAAGACGGTTCTGTTCGACCTTCTTTTGAAGATGTCGGCGGCAGTTTAGAATTAGCTCAGAATTTATTGAGTAGAGGGCAAGAGATGGCAGTTTTGCTGTTTCTAAGAATAAAGATATTCTTGTCGGCGATGTGTTTTCCTATCCAAACTGCATCTTTCATGATAGCTGATAATTTTGTCTACTTAGAAGCCACTAAAATCATCAGGTAGTCTGAAAGGATGTTAGGGGATGGGTACGTATGCCTCTCATCTGGTCAAGCAGTGACGCCCATATGCCCGAGAGATCTTAGTAATAGAGACAAATAAAGTGCCCTTTGAAAATAATGAGGCTTCAAGAACACAAAAGCGGACCTGAAACTTCCCGTAGCTTGTAGCGACTATCTACTGTCGGGCCTGAAGCAAAATCCGAGCTTATTGAAAGCAATTTCCCTGACACTCTAGACTGAATATATTCACTGAAAGGAATGGTGCTAGTAAAATCAACAAATCGGTTCTGTTGTTCTTGAATTAACGGAGATTCGGTGAAATTGATCGAATTATGGTCAATTCGACCGAGTTCTTTGTCAAGCGAACAAATTAGTTTAGTCATTTCAACAGAAGAGAAATTGTCGCTCTTCAGTTAACGAAATTTTGTAAAATTGACAGATTCCTAATCAATCTAACTGATTTTTCTGTTAACACAACTGATCTTACAGGTCATTTCAATGGCGATCAACTGTCAATACATGAACAAATTTCAAAGAGAATTTTACGCTCACTGCGCTCTCTACTTTGTACTTATGACGATGGTACCACTTGTTAAAAAAAAAACACCAAAATAAGAAAACCATCAAATCGAAAAAACACACAAAATGGGAAAACAATAAAAATCTAGTTTTTCAGTTATCAACACAAAACGAAGAAACCCTTTTTTAAATTTACTGTGCAAAAAAAGCTTGAATTAACAGTATTTTTCCGAAGTTAGTAACACTTTGTTCAAGTTTTTATGAATTTTCACTCACGCGAACGAATCTAGTAACATAATAAAAAAATATCCTCTTTTAATGTCGATGTTTCCGACAAAATAAAAGTTTGAGTTGTTTTGGAATCCTTTCAACTTAAAGTGTTACGAAAACTAAACTTGCCGAATTACATGTAAAGTTACTCCAGTGGTGAATTACCTTCCTGCGATTTGATTCTTTACTTTTCTATAAATTACAAGTTCTCTTTTTAAAATGTTACGTCAAACATTTATACAAGTTTTGTTCGAAACAACCAAGTGTGGCAACTACATGCGAGAGAACAAATTGAGAATGAGCTGAGCTGCACCTCAAAGAATTGAGAATCAATTTTGTGACTACTATTTTCATTTCTATATTCATATGTATGTATATGTACCAAAAATACGTATTTATGTATTCACATATTTACGTATTTATATGGCGGCGGCCGTGATGTGATGTTAGCGTGCTCCGCCTACCAAACCGAAGACCCTGGGTTCACACCCCGGGAAAAGCAGCATCAAAATTTTAGAAACAAGCTTTTTCAATTAGAAGACAAGTTTTCTAAGCAGAGTCGCTCATCGGCAGTGTTGGGCAAGCACTCCGAGTGTATTTCTGCCATAAAATGCTCTCAGTGAAAACTCATATACCTTGCAGATGCCGTTCGGAGTCGGCATAATACAAGTAGGTCGCGTCCCGCTAATTTGTAAGAAAAATTGAAAAGGAGCATGACGCAAATTGGAAAAGAAGTTCGGCCAAAATTCTCTTCGGAGGTTATCGCGCCTTACATTTATTTATTTATAAGGCAACATAGGTACTTTCATACAAAGCTGTCGCAACAACTTTTTTTGTTGCGATGGATAAAAATTGACAGAAATTTCGGTTGAATTGACCCGTATTTCGGTTGATTTTACCAGTATTTTTCTTTCAGTGTAGTCTGGAACTAGTTGAATAAGGGATGTTATAATGTGGAGTCCCATTATTATTTTTATTTAGATGGTATATAACTTTCCTAAACAGAGGAGGCCAACGTAATAAGCCACGCTGATCATGGCTTCAAAATAGCGCCTGCTTTCCTGTTTACTCAATTGCAAAAATTTCAGATTGTAATAGCTTAAGTTTATCATAGGCTAACAGGCATGAGAGACGAAAGAAGCTTACCCCAAGACTGTATTGTGCTCTCTGCTCTGCGAGCATGCATAATCGGTTGCCACTTAAAAAAGAATCTGTAAAAAATCTGACAACTTACTGGTTTATTTAAATGCCTTTAAGGCTGCTAACATAGTGCGCAACACTGTAAGTTTACAATAAAGCAAGCAATAACGCAGACATAAAAGTTGCCTAGACGCCGATGTCAGTGGTTGAAAATTTCAATAACCTGTGCTCGACATTTCCTAAAAACGGTTGTCAATTTGGCGCAACCGTGGCTAAGTATTTATGTTTGTGTGTGCACGTATGATGTTGGAAAAGATTGTATGTAATTATGAAAGCATCTGTGTGAGCAACATTGCGTTTAACAATGACTACGACAATTTGCAGTTCTTTAGTGTGTTAACGGACGGTGAAAGCAAAAGAAGGCGCGCACGGTAAGAAAAGGCTGACAAACGAAATGTAAAATAGGAAACCGTTCAACTTGCTGGCAATGAGGTTTTGCGGTGATGCGGCTGCCAAGACTGTTTGGCCTCACCCACTTCTTTGGTGCTTATTTGTTGCATTGTGATGTGTGGGTTATGAATGCGGACATGTGGAAAATGAAGTGACTTGGAGTTAATTATTTTTTCTTAACCTAAAAATGGATAATTGTTTTTGTTTGTTTTTGTAATTGATTTGAATAGTTTGAAATTAATTTAGTTATTTACGTAGCTAATGTTTTACGAATATGTTTTCAGGTGTGAATAACAAAACTTATTAGTGTCGCCTGTTTCATGTAGAACAATTACTTTTCTCTATCAAACATAGTTTCCAAGGAAATGAGGTAGGTGCTGCCTCCACAACTTCAGCCATTTACCAGTTCACCATTATCGTTCTTGCAGGAATATGCGCCAGTCATGAGACCTTCCATCATTCGCCGAAATTGTTGGTAAAATGCTTGGGCTATATTCCCTTCAGCCAGCATTTGAAGCTTCGCGCACTCACGTCGTTCTGCCTCACGCTTTTTCCTTGTAAAAAGGCGTATCCCTTCCTTCTTCGCCTCAAGATAACGCTCAAATATACCACGCGTTGCCACGCCCGTACACAGCGTGGCCCTATAAGCAGAGTCCTTCTTTTTCGAGGCAGCACCACATTCCTCATCGTACCAGTTGTTTTTGCGAGCTCGCTGGGAACCAATGGTAGCAGCAGCGGCTGTACGTAAAGAGAGATAAATATGATCCCGCTGCCCGGTTGTCGGGAGCGGAGTGGAGTAGTCTTTAGCGGTCAGCTTTGTCAGCATCTTTTCGAAGGCTAGATTAAAATATTTAGTTAGGTTTCATTTTATTCTCAGCACTTCTTAAGATGAAAATCATGGCTCTGGCTTTGTTCTTCTTGTTCTTGTTCTTGTTTCTTGTAGTTTTTTAGACCGAAATCATTATTTTGGTTTCTTTCCTTCTAGGTTCTAATTTCGCAATATGTATTAGACTACACTTTTTCCAAGTAAGAGGGGTGGGGCGACATAAGATCAACGGCCAGAAAGTCCACTGGTATTATTACTACTTTCAATGGCCATAAACCTACTGGCCCTATGCAAGCTTCAAAAGGTCATTAGGTCAATTGACTTCATGACCTTTCTAAATTTAATTCTAAAGTGATTTAGAAAATTTCCGTTTAAACTTTTGACCATTTCGGGAACAAGACCATAAATGTGTATAGCAATTAAAGATCTGCAAAAGAACTTCCGCTGGATAAGTTAGACTTTTAGTTAAATATATTACCCCTCATTTTGAAGAAATTCTTACCGGCCGAGCTTCTATTCCCTGTAACGAAACCAAAATTTAGAAAAGCGCAGTCCCAGACAAAAATTTGGTATAAAAAATGTAGCAGGGTTTGTTTGAGTAAAGCCAGCAGGAACAAAAATTTGTTTGTCATTATTTAAAATTGGAGTTTATTCTTCTGTGTGCCCGACGCAACGCAAACTCGAACTATTTTACAAAGTCTTATAACAATTTAATTTTATTCCAGCAACTTTCATTGGCATCAATGCTCGCGCACAGCAACAACAACGTGTCATGAGTCAACATCACCTGCCAAACTTTTGACTTTTCAGTGCGCCAACGTAAATAACGTTGCGTCATTCACTTTGCAACATACATACTCTTTCCTCTCTCGCACTTCCATTGCAATTCTTCAGCAGTTTATATGCATTTTTCCTGCTTTTGTCACAAAAAGTACTTTTCCTTTTTATTTTTCCTTTGGTTTCACTGGCATCTTGACAGTTTTGCTCTTTTACTCATAGCCTGTCTTTGATGCTTTCTTTGCCTTTAATTTTTTATTTTATTTTATGGGTTTGCTTTGATTGTTGTTTGTGCTTTTGTTATGCTTCGTGTGTTTTTGTTTGCATTCATCACTGAATTGCTTCAAGATTTGAAAACTTTGTTCCTTCATTTTCACCTTAGCCATTGTCTAATTTTCACTTCCATCCATCGTCATTCGGTCTTGTTCACTTCCGCCTTTGGTGATGCAACAACACTTACAATTTTCAGCTTGTTGCCGCATGCTATAACGTCAACACGTTGCCTGGGTACTTGCAAGGCATTACGCGGCATATTAAGGTGCGTATTTACTGTGCTGTGATTATAAAGAAAGTAAGAGGAGCATATGTTGGTTTGAGTGTGTGTGCTTCATCATTCACCTTTCGTGAAATACCCTGCAAAAAATGCGATTAGTCGACGATGAATCCGGGATGAGTCCCAAAGGAGCATGCGACCAGTGCCAGTTTTGAACTTTTTGTGTGAGTTGAACTGTTTCCTTTTCTTTGAGCATGTCCTATGAAGAGATTAATTGTAGCCATTTAAACCAGAGAGTGATCGATAGGACCAATTCTCTTTGTAACCATATGAGAACATATGAATATTGACCTTTTTCGGTTCAATAAGTACTTAAATAGGGACCAGTCACACCACCAAATCAATTTGATGTAAGTTGTTTGCCCGTTTTTCAAAAAGGAAAAAAAAAAGTTCTCCGAAAATGTAACCCTAACTCCAGCGTAGTCGTTAAATCCTAATAATTTAGGTTCGGTATCGATTCAAACATCTGTAGTCTTTTTATACCCAGCTGTACTTGTACACAGGGTATTATAACTTTGATTGGATAACGGCTGGTTGTACAGGTATAAATGAATCGAGATAAATATAGAAGTTCATATATCAAAATCATTAGTATCGAAAAACAATTTGATTGAGCCATGTCCGTCCGTCCGTCTGTCCGTGGTCTGATATTGAGAGTCTTGATAAAAATTTGAAAAATTATTTAAAATGGGCGTGGCACAGCCCCCTTGTGACAAAATCAATTTTACAAATATTATTAATCATAAATCGAAAATCGTTAAACATATCGCACAGAAATTCGGCAGAGAGGTTGCCTTTACTATAAGGAATGCTTTGAAGAAAAATTAACGCAATCGGTTAAGAACCACACCCACTTTTATATAAAAGATTTTTAAAAGGGTCTTGGACGAATAAGATAAGCTATATCTTTGCAGAAAAGAGCTTTATATGAATGATATTCCATTTCCCAAGTGCATTTTAACATTTACAACAATGAATAGGAAAAACTTCAAATTTTAAAAAATGAGCGTGGCACCGCTCCTTTTATGACTACGCAATTTTCTATGTTTCGAGAGCCATAACGCGAAGAAAAATTAGTTCAGAATAGAACCATATGTATATGTACTATTGCGCAGCCTTGTAACACTATTAAGCATACAAAGCAGACAACAACAGAATTTCAAGTGTACAGCTGGATATGTAATGATCGGTTTCGCCCGCACTTAGACTTCCTAACTTGTTTTACTTTACTCATTTCGTTGCCGGTTTTTAAGCGGTTTTATTTAGCTTGACTCTTGTATTGTAGCCAAAATAAACACATTCATACATACATATATGTATACTTACAAAACCCTTAGCACGCATGGCTTTTGAGTTGCTCACTGATAGCGTAAACAAAACTCAACCAACTAAAATTATGCTGAGTTTGCGTATTCATATGCACCAACAAGTTCTCACGCTTTGCAACTATATGCATTTGTATGTGAATGTGCATGAGTACGTTTGGCTGCATTCTGTTGTTAGACTTAGAATCAGAAGTAAATATTTAACATAGTAAATAAATTATACATAAGAATTTGTTTGTAATATTTTTGTATAAATAGACCGAAAATATTTGAAATAAAGGCAATTCATTTTCTTGATGCTGAATGTCGGCATCGACTAAATACAATAGCAGTGCCGATTAATTGGCACTCGCCAAAAAAACCAAATTCATTTTCGAATGCTACACTCTGTGTAGCGAACAGAATTTTTCAATTAAAATTTAAGTAATTTCCCGATAAGCTACAAGCTTGAAATTTGGAATGCAGTTCAGAACTCGATGACAATGCAATAATAATGTAACGAACTTGCTGCAAATCCTCTTATTTGCCCTTTTGCTAGGTTCGTATCGCTAAACTGTTGAATAAATAACTCCAATATTGAATAATGGAAAAATGGCCTTTATTAAAATACTCCACAATAACACTCAAATTGTGCAACGAATAGCTTAATAACCAAACTGATAGCTCAAATGAAACTGACTTTCAAAATAATATTGCTATTGCTCACTAGATATCGTCTTAGTCGTAACTGCTTGACAACTCAAATCAAACTGAATTACTTCTTACTCGCTTGCCCCGCTTTTATAGTTTACGCTGCATACTTCTATGCTCTTCGATTTCCAGAACTTACTAGTTGTTTCGGTTACAAAATCGTCAGCCACAACTACGTGCACAAATTATTGCTCTCTCTTGTGACAACTCAGTATATAGTTCTCATATAGTTTCTACTTGTTTACAATTATCTACTTTTTAGCGCTTCTCAGATGTACATATGTGAGTTTGTAGTTTACAGTCTCCCGCACACACATAAGCGTATAAGTAAATTCATCTGTGTGTGACATCTCATCTCTCGCTGCTTTGTATGTAAATGTTGCTCGTCGGAATGTGTACATATGTGTAGACGCAATTATTGATTCGTTTATGTAGATACATAATGATTGAATTATTGATGTGAATTCACGTCACGGCTTAGCATCGGCCTGGAGATGGCAGCACTCCTTAGTTTTGCTAATATTCGTAACACTGCCCTCCACCTAAGTCTGATCGTCCCGATCAGACAAATCTCCCAATCTAAACGCCGCTAGCATCGCCATATGTACCACTCTTCTACTCCGTTCTCAATGCTTTGTATGCGGTAGATGATATCACTGATCTTCTTCACAACCTTGTACGGGCCTTCCCAACTGCACCGAAATTTGGATGGAACATCTTTCCGCCGGTGAGGGTTATATAACAGTACCAAATTTCCCTCCCGGAAACCTTCCGAATTATTTTCCTTGTCGTACCTGTGTTTCATCTTACTACTCATTATCCTCGATCGTTCCCTCGCACTCTGTTGCTCGACCAATGAAGAACTACTTCGCAGAGCTTGCGCTGGACGGATTTGCTTTGCATAATCAGTATCGTTCCGACGCTTCACAACAGTAGTGTGCCTTGGCTTGAAACCACCCTTGCATTCTTTCTTCGTTTTAGTACGTCCGTTAGGGCT
Organism: Eurosta solidaginis; assembly: GCF_040869045.1. NCBI lineage: Eukaryota > Metazoa > Arthropoda > Insecta > Diptera > Tephritidae > Eurosta > Eurosta solidaginis. The sequence continues at coordinate 257,977,728 of NC_090323.1, read as the reverse complement.
TTTCAATGCCAGTGTTTCTCTCACAGGTACCTCCGGGTTTGATTTGTTTGGCCCATTTGTTCCATCAACCTTTACCTTTGAATTTCGTGGCCTTCGTCGAGTCTTCTCCACCAGTATCCGATTACTGCTGAACCCTTTTTCCAAAGTAAAGTTAAGTGGCACATCTTGGTTCTCATAACGCATCACCCTTCTCTGCATATCGATCTTGATGTCATGGTCAACCAAGAAATCCACTCCCAATATAACTTCATCAAAAATCTCCGCCACAACAAATTTGTGTAGAACCATGACCTTCCCAATCAATACTTCACATATCACTTCTCCCTGAACTTCGTTATACTCGCCAGTGACCGTACGCAACTTTGCTCCGGGTAACGGTTTTACTCTCCTGTTGACCAAGTCAGATCGGATCAAGGAATGAGATGCGCCCGTATCTACAGTCAGTATTCGTTCGTTGCCATCCAAATTCCCTCTGACGGTAAGACTGCTCGATTTTCTACCAATTTGCGACACAGATATCACAGGGCATTCAATAGCTGGATCTAGCTCTCTACCTCTTACTCGCTCTTGCTCATCTCCTCCAGCTTTGCGTTTACGCCCACCGACATTGTTGGAACTATTAAGGCCAAGATCGCAATGACGTGCAATGTGACCGGACTTCCCGCATTTTAAGCATTTGATAACTTTTTCACTCCGCTTTTGCGATCCTTTCAGCGCCTCCAATATTGCGTCTACCCACTCTGGCCTTTCTATTTCCACACGGCGTGCTTTGAAAACTGGCTTACACAGAAGCAACGCCGTTTCCTGAATCAGAGCTTGTGACACCGTTTCTGCGAATGTTGGCTTTGGGTTCGCGTATGTGGCTCGCTTCGTTTCGACGTCCCCTATGCCATTTATAAAGCTCTGAATCTTCACTCTTTCCGTGTATTCCACGGGTGCATCCGCATTTGCAAGATGAGCCAATCTTTCAATGTCCGAAGCAAACTCCTGCAAAGTCTCGTTAGCTTTTTGGTAGCGGTTTTGCAACTCAATTTGGAATATCTGTTTTCTATGTTCGCTTCCATAACGTCGTTCTACAGCAGCCATCAATGCTTCATAATTGTTCCGCTCTTCTTCGGGAATCGTCTGTAGAATTTCCGCTGCTGGCCCCTTCAATGCCACGAACAGTGCAGCAACTTTATCTTCCGCATTCCAGTTGTTCACTGCTGCGGTCTTCTCAAACTGTAGCTTAAAGACCTGGAAAAGAACAGAACCGTCAAAGGATGGTGTTTTTACCTTTGTATTGCTTGCTGAAACAGCTGGACGGTTTAATTGCAACTCTTGTATACGACCTCTCAAAGCATCCACCTCGGCTTCGATTTTCTCCTCAAACTGCGTTATTTTCTCGTCCATACGTGCTTCGAGTTTTGATGATATACGCGCCTCTTGCGCTTCGAGTTGTACTGTTATGCGTGCCTCTTGTTCTTTCAGTTGTGTCTCCATCTTTGATGTAATCTGTGTCGACATTTCTGCCATACGCGTTTCTTGTACTTCAAACTTGGATCTTATATCTGTCTGTTGCGATTCTAGTTGTGATGCCATATATGTCTTCTTCTCTTCCAGTTGAGATGACACTGTTGATGTTTGAGCAGATATTGCAGCTAAAATCATGTTCAAGTCTGTGCTGGTAACCGTCTGCGATGTTTCGTTTTTCTCTTCAATTTTTGTTGTCTCCTCGCTATCAAGATGAAAGACATACTCTTCCACATCAATTCCTTCTGCTTCCATTGCTTCTCGTAGCCATGCCTGAAGTTCGAGTTTAACGCCGCTTGTATTCAATCCACGGCTCTCCAACTCCTTCTTCAGTTGCGGGATCTTCAATTCACTTAACTTTGCCATGTCCTTGTTGTCCTCTAGAATTTATTCAACAATTCCTCTTGTGACACCAATTGTAACGAATTTGCTGCAAATCCTCTTATTTGCCCTTTTGCTAGGTTCGTATCGCTAAACTGTTGAATAAATAACTCCAATATTGAATAATGGAAAAATGGCCTTTATTAAAATACTCCACAATAACACTCAAATTGTGCAACGAATAGCTTAATAACCAAACTGATAGCTCAAATGAAACTGACTTTCAAAATAATACTGCTATTGCTCACTAGATATCGTCTTAGTCGTAACTGCTTGACAACTCAAATCAAACTGAATTACTTCTTACTCGCTTGCCCCGCTTTTATAGTTTACGCTGCATACTTCTAGGCTCTTCGATTTCCAGAACTTACTAGTTGTTTCGGCTACAAAATCGTCAGCCACAACTACGTGCACAAATTATTGCTCTCTCTTGTGACAACTTAGTATATAGTTCTCATATAGTTTCTACTTGTTTACAATTATCTACTTTTTAGCGCTTCTCAGATGTACATATGTTAGTTTGTAGTTTACAGTCTGCCGCATACACATAAGCGTATAAGTAAATTCATCTGTGTGTGACATCTCATCACTCGCTGCCTTGTATGTAAATGTTGCTCGTCGGAATGTGTACATATGTGTAGACGCAATTATTGATTCGTTTATGTAGATACATAATGATTGAATTATTGATGTGAATTCACGTCACGGCTTAGCATCGGCCTGGAGATGGCAGCACTCCTTAGTTTTGCTAATATTCGTAACAATAAGAAAAAAATAAATTACCGCCAGGTGGCGCAAGGATCGAGATATTAAAAAAATCGTATTTCTGGTCGAATTTGGCTTATATTTGGAACAAATATTACCGATAGAAATGAATATACTTAGGAGTTCGAGGACAGACAAGCATACGTGGCGCAGAGTCGAGTAGTCTTTGGAAGGATTATATATTGAGGACTTGGATTGTAGCAAATTGTCAGGAAAGAGACCTTTGTAATAATGAATGAAATAGAATGAGAAATAATAGGCAAATAAATAAAGACTAAAAACTTGAAAATAAAATAATAAAAAAAAATTTTTTAATTAAACGGTTTTATTGAAAACAATACTTACATTAAATAATTTTAGCTAAATATATGTTCCTTACCTCGGGTGCGGGGTAACAAATGTTTAGCCGTTGAGAATTCTTTTTTGAATCTGAATCTTTATCATTTTACATATTTTTTAATAATAATTTCTTAAATACTTATGTATGTATTGGGTGTGCATATTCTTATCTTAATTGTGTGAATACAATACCAAATCATATAGTTTGTGTGTAATACTATTTTCACACAGACGGCTTATTGAATAATAAAGGCAGTTTTCTACATTAAGACACTTATTGAGCTCAATCTTCCCTACAAAATTCGAATCTATAATTATTTCATTAGTAGCTAATCGAATGCCTAATGAAGTCAAAAGCACAATGCAACTCTGTTGGCCGCGTTCCGCTTCTTAGTTTTTGGTGTGTTCAGTGCTTAAAAATGTCATTTGTCAAAGTAAATGTCATTGTCTGCATGGCGGAACGTTACAAGGTGGCCGCATCAAACAGCTGATTATAACCTTTTTTATTTGATTTGATACATCAACTACCGGCGCAGTACGATTTTGACATTTGTCCATCGAATTTACAAAAACAAAGTACATGGAATTCTTACTTAGGTATGTAGGTATGTCACCATGCTGCCACCTTGTATCGTTCCACCATGATTGTCTGTTATATAGCATTGTCATTTTATTCGCTTGACATTTCATCCTTCATACTAATCGAGCAGTTACTTCTGTGTGAAGGCAAAAAATTTACGATTTCATTAGAAGGTGAAATGAGATCATTAAGTTTCTGTGTGAAAACAGTATACGTATTGAATCCTACTGTTATTTGTTTAGGTTAGCATGCATTAGAACAATTGACTGATACGCTGTTGCTGTCTGTAATGCCTTGGTATATTGTTGTTTAGATGTAATCTCAAATCTTTAGTTTTTATGGCTTTTCTGTATCAACTAATATGTAATCTATGTATTATACTTAGATAGGCAATTTTGACATATTCATGTTACAGTTCTATTGCTTATTGTTGCATATAATATTTAGTGGACTGTATATTTTTTGTTAACTATATAGATTTACGCACTATGCATTTCTAAACTCTTATCTCTACGGCGGCAGAGTTTCGTGTTCGTATTTTATGAACAATAATAATAATACTAAAAGTTAGAAAATATTTAGATACATAGACAACTGTACCCGAAAGGAATTAAAGGGCATAATTTATTCCCAAATGTAGATAAAAGAAATCAATCGGAAACCAATCTCTTTAGGTATAAATAGCACAATTTTTTGCAGGGTGAATTTAGCTTTTATAAATTAATTACACTGTGGCATATTGTCACGTTGGTGATGAATTTGTTGAGTGCATACATTTGTTGCCATCCTGGAACACCTCATCATTATATGGTGAAAGTTATTTTATTATTAACATACGCGTTAAATCTGAGATTTATTTCCTCTTGTCGCAATTATTTCAGTGTTGAAAATTTATGTAACATGATGATGACGAGCCTAGCTCTAGGCATAAATATATGTACATAGCTCTTGACATACACATTTACATAGAAGACCAGCAAATGAAAAGTGTTAAGAAAAAGAAGCTCATTCAAGCAGCAATCTGAGATAGGAATTCGTCATTTGCTAAGCTAAGGCAGGCACAAACTTCTAAACTTTTCCTACAAGTTTTCGGGGCGCCAACTTTATATTTTATGCTGACTTCGAAGGGCATCTGTAAGGCAAATGAATTTGCGTTGACAAGCTTTAATGGCGAAGATATACCCGAACTGTTTGCCAACTCAGTGTTGACAGGCGATTCCGATTAGAAAAACTTATTCTGATATAAATCCAGTGAATATTTTAGACAAGGCAATGCCAGCCTGTCATTAAATAAAGCCTTAGATGTCTAGGTTTGTCAGCTGCAGCCGCTCCAGAATTCTAAACAGCGTCCAAGTGGATTACTTAAAGTGTGTAACTACCCACTTCGATAGCTTCAACGCCTAGATACCGTCCACTGCCACGTGATATCTCCTGATGACCCCTGAAAAACACCTTCATGGCGAGATAAAAAAAGCTCAAGAATAAAGAGCACAAAGAAATGCTGAACAGGCAGTTTTTGCTTAATTATCATAAATCAGGATACCCAAGCAAACAACTGCTTGATCTAGCTCCGCCTCCAAGAGGGTTAAGGAAGCATCACCATTAGCACTTTGATGAGACCCGGCACCATAGGCCAAAATTTACACATAACAGATAAACACTTTTGCTAAGATGCGCCCGATGAACACCGTTGTCACTCTTGCAGAAGGAGAAAGCACTGCCAAAGGAGAAACAAGTCAACCTATCCCAAATTCGTTCTAGATACTGTAACATGTTAAACCCTTACTGGTCAAGAATCAACACGGACGTAGGTTATATACGTCCTGCATGCAATGTGTCCCCACATGACGCCAACCATCATTGCAATTGTAATGTGGAACCTACGTCTCTAACACCAACTTCCATATGGTTTAGTTCTGTTCAAACTGCTAGATTCCTTGGACACCCGTTGGAGGACTTTGATGAAAATTTGTGAGTGGTTGCACCCATTTTTTGGGGTAAAGCACTATTAACACAACAATAATAGCGGGGTGAGGTTTTAGGTTGAACTGGTATATTTCCTTATGGATGGCTTGAAGCTTAATAGCAGCTCTGAGCATTACCATGCCGCCGTAGAAATTGGTATACAATTTTCTAACTTCATTCTCTTTCTGTCATAGCTAATTTTTGATACATATCATTTGAAGACCTGAGAAAAGTATCAATTCGGAGCTCTAGGCTATACATAGCTGGCTAGGGGAAGCTCGCTACTCTACTAGACGCTTGTAGTATAATAAGAGGAGTTTTGAGTCAACTAAGAAAACGCCAAACGATAACTCATTCTGCCCGATAGCAAGGCAGTGCTGAATGCCATATGCATTATTGTAGGCCATTCGTATTAGCACTAAACAGAATTTGCGCTGAAGAGTGTTTGCGTGTTGCGTGGTAGCCTAAAACATCACAGTTGAACTCGCAGACACACCAGTATTTTAGGGTGAGCGTAATATCGTTGTACTGCATAAGAAAGTGGGCGTATTTGCGGAAGTTAAGTAGCATGTAAATGTTAGCATAATAGCAAATTAGGGTAAGCGGTATGGAACATTCTTGTGGGTAGAGTATAGTATAAGCCTGAACGTAATAGCATATCTATGGAAATATCATATTGGTTTAGTACCGCACTAGGGTGAGCATTATAGTAGATTCGCGTAATATTACTCAAGCAAAAAAGCGTTTTACCGTAAAAGTGATAGTGTTATCGAAATATAGTAAAGGCATAGTAGCATCCAAGCATGAAAGCGTAACGCAATAACGTAATCGTAATAGCGTAAGCGTAATAGCGTAAGCGTAATATCTTAGGCGTAATAGCGTAGGCGTAATAGCGTAAGCGTAATATCGTAAGCGTAATAGCGTAAGCGTAATATCGTAAGCGTGATAGCGTAAGCGTAATAGCGTAAGCGTATATTACCACCAAAGCATTAAAGCGTATCAGCTTAAACATAGTAGCGTAAGTGTGATAGCGTAAGGGTAATGGCGTATTCGCAGATTGGAGCGCAAGATAAGAGCGTATTAGCCTGAACGTACTATCGTAAGCGTAATAACATATTCGCATGGTAGTACATGATAAACCTGTCAAATTAAGAAGTCGATCTGCTCTTAACTATTTTTTCAGATTTCACTATCAATAAAAACTTCGTGCATCGCGGCCTAAGGAACTCATTATAAAATCGGTTATTGTTTCACCCTCACCAATTATTTAGAAGCAACGTGACCTCAGCTTGGAATTTATTCAATGTCTAAAACTGTCTAAAAGGGTGTTTTATTCTCAACTGGAATATTTTAAAACCGATGCTGATATTATAATGTCTTATTTGATATCTCAACTGCAGCCTAAATTTGTTATACTCTTTTATTAAATTAAGAAACTAAAGAGTTTAAGATCTTTAAAGTAAATTTTCCTTTTTCCAATTACTAGCTAAACACTACCAAATTTTGTTTCACAAACAAGCCATTTTCATTTGTTTACTATGCAGTCATAATTAATTTTCTATCACTCATACGCCATGTCGCACCAACAGCGTTATTAACTATTATTTACGTAGAAGCGAAATATTTGTTCAAGTACTCGTGCAATGAGTGCTGCTACGACTTGAATTACTTCCGCTGCTATTAATGCTGTTGACTGATTGACGCGGTTACCTTTTGCCGTCGTTGTCGTTTTCAATTTACGCACTCAAGTGAAAAGTGCTCAAATGAAACATAACATTTACAAGTTTTGCAGTGACAACTCACTTTACCAAGACCCAATGCTTTAAGGGGGGGACACAAATATGGCAGCAACGGAAAGTATTTTAAGGTTACTTTCATTGTAATTATTATTGTTATTTTAGTAACAATGTTGATTATTAATATTTTTTATTGTTATTGCTGTTGTTGTTGTTGTCGTGTGATGAGCGCAAAGTTTTGTGTAAATTTCATGAATATTTGCATAAATGAAATTATGAAATTTAATAATGTTGTCACGTCAAAGGTTAAGCACAAAAGGTGCAAGTAATTGAGATATGAAACTTGTTATGAATGGGAGGGTGGTGGGGGGAGGGGGGATGAACGTGGCAAGGCTTGATGCGAAGCAACTAACGACAAAATGAAGAGCAAATACATTAAAATTAGAAGAAAGGTGGAAATTAGAGTAAGATGAGTGTTGAGTGCTGCTTTGTTCAAAGTGAGGATGTAACTAAGTGGCAAGCTTTTGTTGAAGAGTTGCGAAATATTGGGCATGGGGGTAAACAAAAGCTCACATTACTTGCTAGGTAATAATATCCAATAATTTTCTCCTATTTTAAATAAAGATTTCAAGGCAAATTTATTGTCATGGAGCAAATGTCGTTAAATGTGGTAAGCAGAAATTCGGTAGAAGATGGCTGCGCAAATCATTGCTTGAAATGTAAATTGACGAACTAAGCTGGCGAAATTTTATGTTGAGAGTTACTGCAATGTCACAAAAGGCTTAAAAATTTACAGAAAATAAATGCCACACAAACTAGTTTAAAATAAGAGCATCTTTAAAAGCAAATATAGAAGGATTATATTCACATGCGGCCACCGTGGTGTGATGGTAGCGTGCTCCGCCTATCACACCGTATGCCCTGGGTTCACACCCCAGGAAAAGCAACATCAAAATTTTAGAAATAAGGTTTTTCAATTAGAAGAAATATTTTCTAAGCGGGGTCGCCCCTCGGCAGTGTTTGGCAAGCGCTCCGGGTGTATTTCTGCCATGACAAGCTCTCAGTTAAAACTCATCTGTCTTGCAGATGCCGTTCGGTGTCGGCATAAAACATGTAGGTCCCGTCCGGCCAATTTGTAGGGAAAATCAAGAGGAGCACGACGCAAATTGGAAGAGAAGCTCGGGCTTAGATCTCTTCGGAGGTTATCACGCCTTACATTTATTTTTATTTAAAAATTAGGAATTCAAAAAATGCGCCAAGTTTAAGACTAACCTTAAGTAGGAAAGAGAAATCTGATGGTGCATGGACTGTCTCCAGCCGGAGAAATAATTACCGGAATGCGACGAACTGTGCCAGGGAATAGCACAAGTACTCCCGAAATCTACCTCAAAGGAGGACCTGCATATATCTGGATAAGATACTTTGGGTTACCAAAGTCGAACATTTTAAAACGGTGGTATTGGATTTTGAAATATCGGCTATGTACACGTTCCATCTCTCCTGCTTTATGCTGAAAGCACATAGGAGAGCTCTGTGGTCATATAGAAATTTTATAGCTTCACAGCTTCGCCAAGTTAATTGTAAACCCCGCCAACCCGGGGCGAATCCTTTTACAAATATGAATGCATCATACAATTATTGATGACAAAAAGTTACTCAAGGAACTTGAGTGCATGCGGGCGGTAAGACCAATGAAGTTCAAATTAATTGGCGCAAAGCCGTTTAAATTGTTATGACGGTCCAACAAGGCACTTCTTAGCTCTGCTATCTGGCGCCAATTGCTCACACAAACAGAATTAAATCGCTTTCCACCTGGTCCTTGCAGCGGAGTGGGGGCTACCCTGTTCACCTGCTTCCATAGGCGGGTTCCGATTAAAATTCTTTCTTAGCCAAAGCCTCATCTCTCATTCGCATAACATGACCTAGTTGGTCTAGCCACTGCATTCTAATCCGCTGCTCGATGTTGATGTCTGCGTAAGGCTAGTACAGCTCGGTACTCACTGTTGGTAACACGTAAAGGTCCATAAATCTTTCTAAGTAAAGTTTTTCGAAAGATTTATGGAATTCTGGGAAGCTCAACGCGGCCAATTTAAATAGTGCCCGTGATGGTTGGGCTAGTACCTTAATGGTTATTTTTACTGGAAGGTATCCATACCCGGAAAAGACCGATACAGCTTCTTAAAACTTTCGGAGAGAAGAAGAAGGTTTTTGTTCTAGTTATTGGAGAGGACACTGGCTTCAGCTAAAGTTAGCCCAGCTTCAAGAGTGGAGATTAGCACGGTTTTCCTAATGTGATGCTAATTAAAAAAAGAAAATTACGATGCTAGCCACTTACAGCGACGCGAAAAAGAGCCAGGTGGAATTCCAGAAAGAGTTAGCTTACCTTGTTCAGAATAAAATCAAACCTTCCCTTTGAAAATTTGCAAAAACTGAAGCCACACATCGCATATACTTCAAATGAAGTTCTGGTAATATATTACACCTATAAAAAGGCCTTCAAACGTTAGTAAAACCGACTCATCGTCTTTCTCTCGCTGAGCTGTCGGTATCCATATGCAGAACGTCAGGTATAATCGAAGAAGATGCGATATAATGGTTTTTGTTGCCAGCTGAGTAGTGTTAAAGTCGAAAGAAACCAACTTGAAACATAGAAACAAATATTATACGGGAGCGCTCCCCGAATACTTCAGTCTTTATTTCACAGAGTTTAGAATAGATCGCAGGTAAGTGTTGTGAAATAGATATAAAGATAAAATCTGTACAATGCTATCGGTTATCTCTTCTACAAAATTTGAGAACACACTAATTGGACAATGAAATTGTGAGGTCTGAAACTACCTTTGATCATGTTCGGATAAGAAAGTAACGAGCTACCATCTTATACCAAAAGAAGGAAAAAGATGGGAAGTATCGTTCTATCTGCCGATGAGCGGAACTACAGGCCAGACAAATTAAGTTCATATAGGCAAGCAGGTGGTTAAGTAGAGAAGATTTCCTTTCTTGTTAATGAAGTGAGGGGCAATTTTTCTCCTGTAAGCCATCAATCGGCGAATACAGTACTGCTGGCATACTTTTGTCCAGCCACCTTATAAAAGTATAGACAACTGTCCCGAAAAAAAGCACTAACTTTCGTTTGGTGAAGGCGATATTTCGTTAAGTCATGCTTTTGTCACCTTTACGCAACGGTCGCTTCTCTGCTTCTATAAAAGCCTTATGTTGGCATACTACTGCTATAAGAATAAGACGTCCTGATTCTCAATTTCTGCAATCACCGCTCCGTATTACCGATCATCTGCTGTTCTTCACCTAGCAAAAGTCTATGTTGTACTTTGGCCTCACCATTTCAGTTCGTTATACCCCAAGCTATCACTTACAAATATATATGAAATTCATAGTAACACAAACACACCAACCCGATCGAAGAGTTTGTGAATAAATTGTTACTCGAAAGCACTGCACTAAAAAATGTCTGTCAAATGGAACAAATACTTCAAAATCTTTATTACTTTGACGTTTGGTGGATAAGCAGATTTTGACATTCTATAAAAATTCTATAAAAATGTCAGAGTTCAATGCAATCATTGCAATTGTGCAAATGAATTGAATGAGACTGAATGTGTGTGTGTGGCAGACTGTGTGCATGCAAGCATGTTTGGTATACATAAGCATTAATACATCTGTGTATATTAAGCTGGGTCGATTTATTAACCTATATCACGCCATCGATTCTTCCATTGGTTTTGGGCTCAGGAAAAAAAGTTACACTAAGCATATCCAAAAAAATAAATTTCGAGCCTGCAAAATTTGAGCTTTTTGACTTTTTTTCTTTGATTTTTAAGGTTTTTTTCATGACCTACTTAAAATATTTTCGTTTGATTTTAAAATTATCATGTATACCCTGTCCGACTCAAAATTGTCCGCTAAAAACTTAGGCGATAACAGTTTTTTGAAAAAAAAAAAAAATTTTTTAAGTTTTGAGGAGTGATTTATTTTTTCGCCATTTTTTTTATGGGTTTCTTCAGAAACGTGCAAAGGTGTTGCCGATGAAAACGAATTTGTCTCATAGTTCTTATCCTACTTAAAATTATGCGATAAAATACTGGCATTAACAGTTTTTAAAAATAAATTTTTTTTTTGGTTTTTGGACTTGTTTTGACCGAAATCTATTTTTTTCATTTTCAAGGCTCCAGATCATTTTTTATGTATATGTTTCCGTTAGACCCACCAATAAGTATACCCAAATGATCAGGGGACGAGCTAAGTTGATTTAGCTATATCCATCTGTCCGTCCGTCCGTCTGTCCGTTTGTTTGAACGCAAAATAGTCCCTCAATTTTTGAGATATCTTGAAGAAATTTTGTAAGCAGGTATGTATATCTTGATGGGGGATTTGACATTTGTCGGAATCGACCGGATCGGACCACTATAGCATATACCTCCCATACAATCGATTGTTCAATAAGAGGGTTTTCGCCATTTCTGCCCCATTTCCGCCTCATTTTAAAAGCTACCAACATCGAATTTTACCACAAGCTTACGCATTGGGCATAGATTGTTCTCTAAAAAAATCATCAAGATCGGATATATTTATAATATATATCCCATACAACCCACTGCTCAGGTAAGAGGATTTTCATCATTTTTGTCGAAATCGATTTTTAGTCTGATTGAGGGACTAGTTTGCGTTCAAACAAACGGACAGACGGACGGACAGACGGACGGACGGACGGACAGGCGGATATGGCTAAATCAACTTAGCTCTTCCCCTGATCATTTGGGTATACTTATTGGTGGGTCTAACGGAAACATATACATAAAAATGATTTGGAGCCTTGAAAATGGAAAAAATAGATTTCGACCAAAACAAGTCCCAAAAACCAAAAAAAAATTTTTTTTTAAAAACTGTTAATGCCAATATTTTTATCGCATAATTTTAAGTAGGATAGGAACTATGAGACAAATTCGTTTTCATCGGCAAACCTTTTGCACGTTTCTGAAGAAACCCTTAAAAAAAATTGGGGAAAAAATTAATTTTTTCACAAAAACACTCCTCAAAACCCAAAAAATGTTTTTTTTTTTTCAAAACACTGTTATCGCCAAAGTTTTTAGCGGAAAATTTTAAGTCGGACAGGGTATACATGAAAATTTTTAAATCAAATGAAAATTTTTTAAGTAGGTCATGAAAAAACCTTAAAAATCAAAGAAAAAAAGTCAAAATACTTAAATTTTGCAGGCTCGAAAATTATTTTTTTGGATATGCTTAGTGGAACTTTTTTTCCTGAGCCTAAAACCTATCGAAAAATCGATGGCGCGATATGGGTTAACTTTCGTCCATGCAAATCAACCCACCTTAGTGTATGTACATATGTATGTGTTTGCCAATGTGGCATGCGGATGCAAATTTAAATGCGGTTTGCCATTGCTACACCTATAAAGTCTGCAATCATGGGCACGTAAAGGGTTTGTGTGAGAGTATAATTGGTATGTAATTATATATGCATACATTCATATCTACAAAATCTATCAAGTTGCATTGCATACGTAAATCGGATGCTAAATATATACTCAATTACGATTTGCTTTGATCATTTATCGTAACTACAATGGCTAATATTGGCATTCCCAAGTGAAATCACAAACACATTTAGAACACATAATTTTGTGGTTATCAGCAAAAGTAGACATACATAAACATATTCCCACACACCCACAGATATATATGTATATATACAACTGCTATCACCTGCAAGAAATGTAAATTAATTTAAGGTATAAATCCATATTTACTGCAAACTACACCAAATAGCAAGTTATTCTAAATCCTGAAAGCCAATTATATTTTTGGTAGATTTATTTATGATAAACTTGAATTCCTCATTCCCTCTGCTGCAGATTTCCTTAAAGCCATTATGGAAATATATTTATGCTCAGCGTGCTTTGCGAACAGAGTATATGTATGTATTAACTTTGATTGGGTAACGGTTGGTTGTACAGGTATAAAGGAATTGAGATAGATATAGACTTCCATATATCAAAATCATTCGAAAAATATTTGATAGAGCCATGTCCGTCCGTCCGTCCGTCTGACCGTTAACACGATAACTTGAGTAAATTTTGAGGTACCTTGATGAAAGTTGGTACGTAGGTTCCTGGGCACTCATCTCAGATCACTATTGAAAATGAACGATATCGCACTATAACCACGCCCACGAAAATTTCGATATCGAAAATTTCGAAAAACGGAAAAAGTGCGATAATTCATTACCAAAGACGGATACAGCCATGAAACTAGGTTGGTGGGTTGACCTTATGACGCAGAACAGAATATTAGTAAAATTTTGGACAATGGGCGTGGCACCGCCCACTTTTAAAAGAAGGTTTTTAAAAGTTTTGCAAGCTGTAATGCGAAATAAAAATTAGCAGAATCGGACGAAAACACGCCCACTTTAAAAAAAAATTTTATAGTCAAATTTTAACAAATAATTGAATATGTTTACAGTATATAAGTAGATTATGTCAAAATTCAATGGGCGTGGCTCCGTACGGGCATAGATTCTATGACGATAACTATTTTCTGTGAAAATGGGTGAAATTGGTTGAAGCCATGCCCAATTTTTATACACATTCGACCGTCTCTCCTTCCGCTCGGCCGTTAACACGATAACTTGAGCAAAAATCGACATATCTTTACTGAACTTAGTTCACGTACTTATCTGAACTCACTTTATCTGGGTATTAAAAATGGGCGAAATCCGACTATGACCACGCCCACTTTTTCGATATCAAAAATTTCGAAAAATGAAAAAAAATGCCATAATTCTACACCAAATACGAAAAAAGGGATGAAACATGGTGAGTGGATTGGTTTTTTGACGCAAAATATAACTTTAGAAAAACCTTTGTAAAATAGGTTTGACACCTACCATATTAAGTAGAAGAAAATGAAAAAGTTCTGCAGGGCGAAATAAAAAGCTTTTGGTGTCATGGCCGGAATACTGTTCATGGTATTACATATATAAATAAATTAGCGGTACCCGACAGTTGATGTTCTGGGTCACCCTGCTCCACATTTTGGTCGATATCTCTAACACTCCTTAACATATACAACTAAGGGCCACTCCCTTTTAAAACCCTCATTAATACCGTTAATTTGATACCCATATCATGCAAACAAATTCTAGAGTCACCCCTGGTCCACCTTTATGGCGATATCTCGAAAAGGCGTCCAGCTATAGAAGTAAGGCCCACTCCCTTTTAAAATACTCATTAACGCCTTACATTTGAGTCCGATATCGTACAGACACATTCTAGAATTACCCCTGGTCCAACTTTATGGCGATATCTCGAAAAGGCGTCCAGTTATAGAACTGAGGCCCATCCCTTTTAAAATACTCATTAGCACCTTACATTTGATTCCCATATCGTTCAGACACATTCTAGGGTTACCCCTGGTCCACGTTTATAGCGATATCCCGAAATGGCGCCACCTATAGAACTATGGCCACTCCCTTTTAAATACTCTTTAATACCTTCCATTTGATACCCATGTCATTCCAGGGTTACCCTAGGTTCATTTTCCTACATGTTGATTTTCCCTTATTTTATCTCCAAAGCTCCCTGCTGAATATGTAATGTTCGGTTACACCCGAACTTAGCCTTCTTTACTTGTTTTGAATACTGTTTGAGAGTTCCTGGCGAAAAACTAAAAAGCGATCTTTGGTTTTATTGGGCGTCCAAAACTTCTCGAAATTACAAAATAATAAAAAAAATGTAATGATATGCGTCAAACAGTTAAGGAGGATACAACCAAACACTGTGTTCAAATGCCTTTGCTGTTGTTGTTGTTGTTGTTGTTGCTATAAAGACACTTCCCGAAGGCTTTGTGGGGTATTATCGATGTTGATGGTCCTTTGCCGAATCCACCATAAAGTTACTATCTCGATAATCTCGGAAAAGATTTGGTATGACCACAAGAAATCTGCTAGGCCATCCCGCCCTTCCGCTCCCCTAGATCCATGAGAAACTTGGGGTCGAGAGAGCCTCGGCTGTTAAAAAACAAAATTCGCCACGGGTAGGTGAGGTTCAGAATTGGATTGGAGAAGCTATATATTGCGCTCACAACCTTCAAGGGGGTCATTTTGGTATTTTAGTCACCTCTTACTACAGGCATAGATGCCGCGGGCATATTCTAAGCCCTCTAACCCGCTGGAGTGCAAGTGCCCTTTCTCCCTTATATATGTGAAATTTTGCGCCGATTTGTCTTAAGTACCGTGGAAAACCTCCAATTTTAGCATCTGTAAAGGAAAATATTCAACAATTCCATACGCCTTCGACCGAAGTCTTTAGTAGGGATTCTCATGCATTCGCCGCGTACTTCCATTTGGAGGTATTGATAACGAACCTAGTTCACCTCACAAGCTCCTGAATTATTTTGATCCGTTTAGCGGCTTTCTTCATCAGCAACACAGTACCCAGGTACATCATCCATCTTTGTAGTGAACCGAGAGGTTAGTTGAGGAAGTGATCCTGCTTTGAAAAACTTTGATCTACGAGAGTAGACATCGAGCAACCTCCATAATGGTTGTTACCTCTGCCTGAAAGATACAGCAATTGCTAGGTAGTCTATTACTCCAGGAAAGCGAAGCATCTTTAGAGAAAATTATTCATTGCAAGCAAGTTTTAATACAGCTGTTATTTCTGGGCATGGAGTGGACTTGTTGTGTAGATGAACGGTCGGATTGGTACTATCCAGTTGACGAAAGCTTTCCAGAGTATTATTGCCAAATTTGATGTCGCTCCAGGACAGGACTGTATAAGTCTAACTACGTTATAGCTTGCCTGAACCTTACAGATCTATTTTGATAAGGGTAAGCTTAACCTCTAAAACATTTGTGAGTGCGGAAGTTAGTGTACCTCATATAGACATTGGATTGGCGGCTGCACTTTAGTCAGCCTACGGCCAAAAAACCTTAATGCCATAGAATAACATGAGTTCAACGACCTCGGTATGAAAAAGTGCATAATGTATTGATTCAAGCTCCACATTTTGCATAGGTCTTTTTGAATCTGTTCTCGAGATTTCGGTTCAATTCTGATGATAGTTCGAGCCCCACCCCTTTTAATTACAGTAGCTTAATTCGTGGTTTTTTGTAGTGCCTGGTAGAAAAATCAATCAAATCTGCGCATTTGCACGTTGTTGTCGATTGCACGGGACCAGTCCTCTACGATGATTAATGCGGTATGCAGTAGCTAAAGTTCGAGAGAAAGCAACTTAGTAGTTGGACATAACAAAACGATCTTATTTCTATTGGTCATTTTAGTAAAAAATATCATATGTTTCCTTGTCCTTTAGAGCGTAAGTTCTTAAATGAAAACATTTTCTGTAGGGTGGCTCTACAAATTATGTTTATGTAACAACAATTAGTTAAACCACAAATTTAGATGTGCGTGAAGCTTACTAGGTTAATTAGCCATGCATTACTGGGGCGCGATTGGTTTTAGTTCGGCCTCCTTTTAATACAAAGATGCATTTAGTTTTATGGTTACGGCTACAGTCACGATCACGGTTACTGTTGCAGTTATATTAAGGTTTACGGGTACCCATTATAGATAAAAAATGTTCACACATAAAGCTTCACAAGTACTTGGTACACATATATTTCTATACCTTTCATGCCTGTTAAAAGAATTTAAATGCCATGGGCGGAATATGTTTCTTCGTGGAGATTTAGGCCGGGCTTCTCCTCCGATGTGTAGTGTGCCAATTTTTAGATTTTTTAGCACTTGGCTTCAGAACACATGATTTTAAAGACCGATATACTTTCGAAGAATTCTGGTATACCGATATGTAGACGAGCACGGTACCTCGAAACCTTCTCATTAAACACTTAAAAGAAAGAAGGTGCATTGTTAGTACATCTGAAAAGTTTAATAAATTGCGTTAAGTTAATTAAATTTTTTCTAAACATACATATCTGCTGAAAATTTGACAGTATATAAAATAAGTAAGGAAAGGTAAGTTCGGGTGTAACCGAACATTACATACTCAGCTTAGAGCTTTGGAGACATAATACATGAAAATCACCATATAGGAAAATTAACCTAGGGTAACCCTGGAATGTGGTCTATAGGTGGACGCCATTTCGGGATATCGCCATAAATTTGTTTTCGCGATGTGAGTATCAAATGAAAGGTGTTAATGATTATTTAAAGGGGAGTGGGCCTTAGTTCTATAGGTGAACGCCTTTTCGAGATATCGTCATAAGGGTGGACCAGGGGTGACTCTAGAATGTGTTTGTACGATATGGATGTCAAGTTATCGTGTCAATGGCCGAGCGGAAGGAGAGACGGCCGACTGTGTATAAAAACTGGGCGTGAATTCAACCGATTTCGCCCATTTTCACAGGAAACAGTTACCGTCATAGAATCTATGCCCTTACCAAATTTCAGAAGGATTGGTAAATTTTTGTTAGACTTATGGCATTAAAAGTGTTCTAGACAAATTAAATGAAAAAGGGCGGAGCCACGCCCATTTTGAAATTTTCTTTTATTTTTGTATTTTGTTGCACCATATAATTATTGGAGTTGAATGTTGACATACTTTACTTATATAATGTAAAGATATTAATTTTTTGTTAAAATTTGACTTTTTAAAATTTTTTTTAAAAAGTGGTCGTATTCGTCATCCGATTTTGGAAATTTTTATTTAGCACACATTCTATTCTGCGTCATAAGTTCAACCCATCTACCAAGTTTCATGGCTTTATCCGTATTTGGTAATGATTTATCGCACTTTTTCCGTTTTTCGAAATTTTCGATATCGAAAAAGTGGGCGTGGTTATAATCCGATATCGCTCATTTTAAATAGCCGTCTGAGATGAGTGCCCAGGAACCTACATACCATCAAATTACCTCAAAAGTAACTCAAGTTATCGTGTTAATGGACAGACGGACGGGCGAATGGACGGACGGACTTGGCTAAATAAAATTTTTTTTCGATACTGATGATTTTGATATGTGGAAGTCTATATATATCTCGATTCCTTTATACCTGTACAACCAACCGTTATCCCATCAAAGTTAATATATTCTGTGTTCAAAGCACACTGAGTATAACAATTGACCAGTGTTGCCGTCTACTGTCTTTTGTTTTTCATATAAACTTGTAATGAATCAGATAACAAAGAATTTAATTCATGTTATCCACCGGCGCTGAAGCTTTTGCCAGCCATCAAATAATTTTCAGTCGACTCATCCTATTGTGAGTTGAGAAAAATTGACTTTTTAATGAAACTCATTCGCAATTATTCAACATATGATGTTGCTGATTGAAATTGTTGTACACATACATGCAAACACATGTGCATACATATGCACTTATTCAATATCTCCTTATGCGCATACATAGTACCGATGCGTCGGTGCAAAAGAAAAAAAAAAAAAAAGAAGTGGATGTAAGACAACGATTGCAATAATCAGAGTCCCAACGTTGGACGAGTGAGCTTTTTTATTTATATTTATTTTAAAATATCGGTGTGTCTTGTTTTACTTGCATTACCATCAATGTTTAAAAATAAATTTGCTCTGGTTAACAGTTGTGGTTATATAGATTTTTTTATGCATATACATATATGTATGCATTTGTAAATGTGGAATATATATAGACTATTAACACTTCGTTTGTGATTTATAAAACTTGCGTTCAATAGATGAGAATGAAAAAATATTTTACGAAAGATCAAACGCAAAATATGTATGTAGCATGTAAGGTTGTTTAAGACGTATTCTTATATACTCGTATAGACTCCTTTTTGTACTCAGCTGAGCAGAGCTCACAGAGTATACTAACTTTGTTCGCATAACGGTAATCCGTAACGGCATAAACTAATCGAGAAAGATATAGACTTCTATATATCAAAATGATCTGGGCGATAAAAGAAATTCATTTAGCCATGTCCGTCCGTCCGTCCGTAAACACAATAACTTGAGTAAATTTTGAGGTATCTTAATGCAATTTGGTACGTAGGTTCCTGGGCGCTCATCTCAGATCACTATTTAAAATGAACGAAATCGGACAACAACCACGCCCACTTTTTCGATATTGAAAATTTCGAAAAACCGAAAAAGTGCGATAATTCATTACCAATGATAGATAAAGCGATGAGACTTGGTAGGTGCGTTGACCTTATGACGGAAAATAGAAAACTAGAAAAATTTTGAACAATGGGCGTGGCACCGCCCACTTCCAAAATGAGCTAATTTAAAAGTTTTGCAAGCTGTAATTTGGCAGTCGTTGAAGGTATCATGATGAAATTTGGCAGGAACGTTACTGCTATTCCTATATGTGTGCTAAATAAAAATTAGCAAAAGCGGATAACGAACACGACCACTTTAAAAAAAAATTTTTTAAAGTCAAATTTTAACAAAAAATTTAATATCTTTACAGTATATAAGTAAATTATGCCAACATTCGACTCCAGTAATGATATGGTGCAACAAAATATAAAAATAAAAGAAAATTTCAAAATGGGCGTGGCTCCGCCCTTTTTCATTTAATTCGTCTAGGATACATTTAATGGCATAAGTCGAACAAAAATTTACCAATCCTTATGGAATTTGGTAGGGGCTTAGATTCTAGGACGATAACAGTTTTCTGAGAAAAAAGGCGAAATAGGTTGAAGCCACGCCTAGTTTTTATACACAGTCGACCTTCTGTCCTTCCGCTCGGCCGTTAACACGATACTAAACTTAGTTCACGTACTTATCTGAACTCACTTTATTTTGGTATAAAAAATGGCCGAAATCCGACTATGACCACGCCCACTTTTCCGATATCGAAAATTACGAAAAATGAAAAATGGAAATAATTCTATACCAAATATGAAAAAAGAGATGAAACATGGTAATTGGATTCGTTTGTTGACGCAAAATATAACTTTGGAAAAAACTTTGTGAAATGGGTGTGACACCTACCATATTAAGTAGAAGAAAATGGAAAAGTTTTGCAGGGCGAAATCAAAAGCCCTTGGAATCTTGGTCGGAATACTGTTCGTGGTATTACATATATAAATAAATTAGCTTTACCCGACAGATGATGTTCTGGGTCACTCTGGTCCACATTTTCATCGGTATCTCGAAAACGCCTTCACATATACAACTAAGGCCACTCCCTTTTAAAACCCTCATTAATACCTTTCATTTGAAAACAATGTCATACAAACGCATTCTAGGGTTACCCTAGGTTCATTTTGCTAAATGGTGATTTTCTCTTATTTTTTCTCCAAAGCTCTCAGCTGAGTATGTAATGTTCGGTTACACCCGAACTTAGCCTTCCTTACTTGTTAAATTATGGTTTAGTAAGAGAGCTATTTTTTTGCATGAAAGGTGCTGCAATATTATCTTTTGATTCCCTATTAAAAACATAAAGCCGATATGAAGACAATTCTTGTAAAATTTTGCTCAAACTTTTTTATCAAATTTCTGTATTTCTGTTTCATATGTACACTATCTAATCATATTTAGACTTACCCATTAATTTTTTCAGTTTTTAAATCTGTGCATTCAACGCGAAAACTGTTTAGAGAAACAAAACACGAATGTTTGAATTTGCAGCACTAAAAACTCTTGTGCTTGGTTTTCACTAGGTAAAATTTGACCACAGACTTGGCCATATCATGAAAACGACTTTGCATACAACATCAAATGCGTTTGGCGTCCGTTTTGACTGCAAAGGCCGATTATATTGACAGAAAAGTGAAGACAATTGCTCAACGGTATGGAAAATTTGATACTAAAGTTTAATTTTGACCTAATGAAAACAAAGCATTAGCATAAATGTGCACATCGTAGCACTTAAATTTCATCAGAACAAAATTCTTACTAGAATTTTATTATCATTGATTTGCAGAGTCTTCCATAACACTTACCTGTAAAGAAGATTCTCCAAGCATTGAAGTAAAACATCTGAAATAAATAAAACAAGAGCTTAGCATTATTCTGATATGTTTATCGTATAACAAAGGTATCGTTTTTATGAATGCTATACTGTCAAACTACTTTGCTCAGGGATATCTTGGCATATGATCAACAATTCTGGTCTTTGTTTTAGAACTGCAAAATTATCGCTGACACTATCGATTAGGCAATTCGCAAGGTCTCCTATCCGCCGTATGTGGCATGCTTTAACCAAATTTTATACTGGAAACCATGAAAACAACACAAATCTTAAAACTTGACATGAATACGACACTGTTGTGAATTGTTAAGGTATCTAACCAAACTTTTGGGTCACCTTAATTTGTTTATTTGACATTATTTCGAGGCGTAGGTATGTTTATTAGGGTGGTCCTCACAAATCAAATTAACTATCACTGAGGTACTGGACTAAAATAAACACTAAAAAAGAAGCATAAACATTTCGTAAAACGAAACAAAAAAACGCTTTCCTAATCTAAATCTAGCAATTTTCTAAAAACGAAGATATTTTTTCCTTTGTTATGAGAATAATTTTTTCAAAAGTGAAGAAAATTATATAAAAAAGAACCAGCAGACGTTGTTTTGCTCTAACTTTGGTCTAGCTACATAAATTTTAATAAGTTTTTGCCTCTTACTCTCCAAGGCGAATCTATACCAAGTTGTGGCAAAGCGAATTCAACCAATTCGCCGTGCAGAAGAACGTCAATCCAAAAGAAAATTGTCATTGATTTCGATTTACTGACATATTATTGTGCAAGGCGTTGTATGGAAAATTATCAAGAAGAAGCAATCAGCTGTTGGGATAACAACACCTGGTACCGAACACGCCTTGCTTACTTTCTCTCTTTATACTTAGTTTCACACATCTCTCTGCATATATTTCTCCCTATCCGTCTATTCAATTCCTTATTTTCTCTCTAGCTCCCTCTTTTTCTCCCTCCCCCGCTCCATGTATACCTACTTCTCTATCTTCGTCTAACTCTGTCTCATTATCAGTCTCTTTCTCCTTCCCTCATTTTTATTCTCTCTTTTTCTTCTCTATCGATAGTTTTGCAGCTCTACTTGGTAGAGGAAAACCGGAATAGATTAAGGCTTTCAACGCGCAACTTCTGAAACAATATGTCATGACAAAGTGGCACCGCGTTTGAAGGAAACCAAGAAACGGGGTCACCCCTTAAAAACAACTTAAAAAAACATTTCATCGCATTTTTGTTCTATATTGGAATTTTACCTAAAATAATACCGAAATGTGACAAAGTAGTCTCGAAATGATATTAGAAATAATATAAAAATGATTCTGTAATAGTAATGAAATGATTTTGAAATAGTCTCGAAATGATTCCCAAAATAATTCCGAAGTAAATCCGAAACCACGCCAAAGCTGTCTCAAGATAGTCCCGAAATAATCCTGGAAATAATTTCGAAGTTTTCCTGCCGTAGTGCGAATATGGTTACGAAATAGCTTCGAAATGCTTCACATGTTGTCCTGATATGCTAACTAAAATTGTCCCGAAGTTATCCTGTAACAGTAATAAAATGGTTTCGAAGAAGTCTCGGAATGATCCAGACGTTGTCTCAAAATGTTACCTAAAAAAATCCGAGCTAATTTAAAAAATATTCAAGATCACTTTCGAAATTTTCCCGAAATGATTCAGCAAATATTCCCGAAGTGGTCCTATAACAGTACTTAAATGGTTCCAAAATAATCTGGGAATTATTCCGAAAATAAACTAGAACCGATTTTGATATTTTGGCCCCTTTTATAAGTTGCGATTTTATTTATTTTTAATATAAATCCCTTTTTTACCCCCTACCTTTTAATTAGCTTGGTCAATGATAACAAAGATAGGAAGTGCGGGTTGGAGGAGGAAACGATCGATCACGTTTTGTGCTCATGCTCAGCGCTTGCCGGGCTATGATTCTAGCTACTAGGAGTGATACAGCTGTCAGATCTGGAAACAACAAGTGGCATAAGTTCAGAAAAGCTTTTCGTATTTGCCAAGTATAAGTTACTTTAGAACATAGGTCCTCGTTTATGATAGGCCGGTTAACAAACTTCTGGTAACACCAATGACTCATATGTGAAGTTCTCATGGACATGTAGTTCAACATTACCTAATCTAACAGAAAAATAATATTCTTTTTTGGCGACCTTATATTTAAAGAAATTGGTTTTATGTGTACCCGCTCGAGGTCAATATATTTAGTAATAAAAACACCAGTTTTTATTTTTTATTCCGATTTATTTCGGTTACACATCGGTAACCGTCTTCAAGGGAATATACAAAACAATGTAAATACAAATTTTATGTGTACCGGCTCGAGGTCAATATATTTAGTAATAAAAACACCAGTTTTTATTTTTTATTCCGATATATTTCGGTTACACATCGGTAACCGTCTTCAAGGGAATATACAAAACAATGTAAACACAAATTTTCAATTTTTTACATTGTTTTGTATAGCCCCTTGAAGACGGTTACCGATGTGTAACCGAAATATATCGGAATAAAAAATAAAAACTGGTGTTTTTATTACTAAATATATTGACCTCGAGCCGGTACCCATAAAACCAATTTCTAACAGAAAAATTTTAAAGGAAATTGTCGCTCAATCTATCCGATAACCGAACATTATATCATGAAGGTTCAGAGTCAATTGCAAGAATTTCCTAAATATCGATCACAAGATTCCAAATTTTCCAGAAATATTTGAAAATTCTCAACACCTGTGTTAGGCAACCTGTACGGAGCTTTGTTGCAAGTTTAAAATGCCTGGGTCAGCACATAGTTACTTGAAATTCTATTGCAACCTATAATCCAATTTTGAATTGACAATGTGCGCACCCAGACGAAAGTAAACGTTTACGTGCGTCGCCAGCCTGGAAAATTAACCAAGCACTAAGTCAATGCGAACTTACGGATGCACCTTTTTTGTCCTTTGTAATGACAACGAAAAATTTGTGAATACCTGCTTGATTGAACAAAAATGGAACTTGTTTTGCAATTAAAGCTGCAGATCTTTTGCAACTACAATGAGGCCTAAAAGGCACAGACTTAGGTAGGACGAGCCTGTCGTATGCTGATGATGCAATGCAAGAAGACGACACAAACATTCACACAAACTTTCACACATTACGAGCCTACATTGCGCCAATTTTTTTAATATCCCTTAGTACAAAGAAGTATCGCTGTTGAAAACGTGCTCCGAATGCAATTAAAAGGATTTACGTTTTCGACCAAAATAGCGGCTTAGCAGCTGACTGCTTCTCCATATTTGTCTTCGCTTGTTGTCTTGTTATTTTGCTACCTTGACTTTCCTTTTGTTGTAATCCAATTGAAGGCTGTGTCGATGCTCATTTATTTTTCCAAGTTGCTTAAGATCATTGTTGTTGTTTTTAAATGGCAGAAATCCGGATTACTTGTCTCAATACGTTTCGTGTGCATAAGCAAATTCATGTGTGTGTTGTTGTTGTTGTTAAATTCAAGGCAAGCTCCCATTGCTGTCTATATTTTGGTGCTTGTTGTTGCAAATCAGATGAAGTTTGTTTTGCGAAAAAATTTCTTTAAGATAACGATAAAAAGAAAAAATTTAATATAAAAACAAGAGGTAATACAAGTTCGAACAAGGTTACATGCTTTACAGGACTATAATCGCGAGAGTTTTCACTAATCTCGCAAAGCCAAAGCTAAGAGATATGATCTTTGATACGGAAAATTGGGTGGGAATTTGCTCCACCACAGCGACATTAAAAGCTGATCTACGCCGAAGTAGCTCATAGGCAATCCCGTTTTTCTCTAGGTTTTTATATCGCGTCATACGAACCATAAATACTTTATGGTGGCTCTCCCAGTTATTATTATTATTATTATTATTATATCATAGAACAATCTCCAAAAAGCTTAATCATACTCGATGTTAACGTTCTTGACGTGATGGAGCAAAGGGTCACAGGCTACACGAAAGCAAGTTATGGCTTGCATGATAATTGGAAGGACAAGTAGTCACATAGATATGGACGAGACTGACAGTTTTGTAAAAATTCCCTTTCTAACAAAACACGTCATGAAATCTGAATTGCTAAGCATCTGATTTAGTTGAACATTTTTCCAGACATTCCCTTTTCGCCGAATTCGTTTACTGGTTAAGAAAGCTGGATATTGCCGACTTTACCCAGTTTAAAATTACTCTTCACCTGGAGAATCCATAACTCTTTGCCTCAGCATTTGGCACATCATTCGCCACTAGACCTCCTTAGTTGTTGTTGTTGTTGTCGTAGCAGTGCTTCGCCCCATCCAGCAGGTGTGAACGATCACAAATTGTCATCAATATTCTCTAACGGGAGTCCAAGGAAACTTGCTGTTTCAACAGGGGAGGACCATATTGAGAGGGTTGTTAGAGGCGCTGGTTCCACATTACAATTAAAGAGATGGTTGGTGTCATGTGGGGACCTCCTCCGCTTCCAAAGGCAGTCGGTTCTATGTACCGGAGCGACTCGGGATTTTTCCCGACCAAGGACTGTCATTTCAGTGTAACCCCATTTAATTTGTTGCGTCCCTCCCACAAATTGTCATACTCCCAGCAGCTCCTTGCAGCGGGACTGTTCCATATTCTCTTGCTGCGGGAAGGTATCGCACCCAATCCGGGTCCGTCTCCCAACCCCGGTTCTGAGAAATGGTCTTGCTGCATCTGCCGGAAGAGAATCTTTTTAGGACCTCCTTAGTAGGCAGGAGTGGTGAAGTTTTTATGAGCGAAATCACACAGATAATCAAGGAAATGAAAGGAAAAGAAAAAAGAAAAGCATGGAAAAGGAAAGGAATGATTGGAAGTCAAAACTGAAGCCGGAACGAAACTGTTGGCGTATTATTGATTTGCTATCGAAGTGTCAATGGTTTGTTATCGAAGGGTTATGGTCGTGTTATCGATTTTTTATCGATGATTTATTGGTTTTGTTACAGGCGTGCTATCTGTGAGTTGGATACGAGTTATTAATATGTAAACAATTTTCTATCGACAGCAAAGGTTATCGATTGACCACCGATTTTTATCGACGAGTTATCAATATACTTTCGAGTTGTCGATTATTTTTCAACATTTATCGATTTATTACCAAAAAGTTATTGATTTGCAATCCAAAAATATGGACTTTTTATGGGCATGTTATAGATTTGTTATCAACGTGTTATCGATTTGTCATCGCAAAGCTAACGCATTGTTATTGAAACGTTTTGCCCCATATTCCGAGCTACGCGAAATATCTTCCAATGTTCGTTTGTTCGCATTTGGTTCCAGAAACTATTTCAGCGCAATATCTTAAGTACCTCAACATATATGGAATCACTTGGCCTTGGTATCGCGGAAATATAAGTTCCGTCCACCTCTTTAAACCGTGCGCTTGTATTTTGCATTTAGAGGTTTCGAACCACTCCTTCTAATTCCATAAATATCCAGATATCGTTATACCCTATAGGTGAGGGAGCGAGAGTAAGAATGGGAATGCAAGTTGGTCTGTGTAGGGGAGAAAAAGATGATTTAGAAAAGTGAAAGTGAGAGAAGAAGACGAGAATAGGAATGGAGCAGGGAAATGGAAAGGATAGGAAATGGGAGAGGACGTGGTAGTTTGAGAGTCTGGCAGAGAGTGAAAGCGAGAGGGAGAGGAATAGAAAAGTAGAATTAAAATGTTGGAAGAACGAAAGATGAAAGGAATGATAGGGGAAGGAAAGCCCAGAAATATGAAAAAATTAATTTTTAGCCAGTACAACGTAAGTATAACGGGTATGCTAGCATTTACATAAATATATTTGTTATTGTATTGTTCTGGTAGCTGAAATTAAGACCGATAACGTGTGAGAGTATTATGCAGGCATATGCATCAGCGAAAAGAAAAGTTGCAATGGTATATTGCTTTGATTTTCAAACTAAATATTCTGCGTTCTCTAGATTTTTTTGAGTATGCAGTTTTGTAGCCCAATAAATTTTAATTTAAGGTATATTTCTCTATATTAATTAAATTAATTCCATTTTATGTGTCATCGCTTAGTTTGTTATAGATATATATAAATTTATTGTATGAATCAAACGCTATAGCAAAATAGACATGGATTTACATTGCGAATTTTTTGTTTCCAAACTCTTTATGGGAGAAATTTTATATTTTCATTATATATATATATACTAGAAGACCTGGCAGACGTTGTCCTGCCCTAAATTTGGCCTATCTGTATACATTTTAATAAGCTTTTTTTGTCTGACTCTGCCCTCCTCCCTCTTCACTTTTTCCTAATCGTTTTATTCACTCCTCCCTCCGTCTTTTTCGCTTCATCTATTTCCATCTTCGTCAAATTCTATCTCTTTCTCAATCTCATTCTCTCTTTTCTCTTCTCTCAATTTCTTCTCATTCTTCTGCATCCCTTATTGCCTGTCCCAGAGGGTGTTATGTATTTTATTCCAGTCCCAGTCCCAGTCCCACTCCGAGTCTCAGTCCCAGTCCTAGTCCTAATCCCAGTCCCACTCCCTCTCTGGATAATATATTACTCTGTACGAAAGCACTCATCAACAGCTTTTATTTGATATCCATATTGTATAAACACATTCTAGGGGTACTCGGGTCCACATTTTGGCCTATATCTCGAGACCCTGTACGTCGATCGCAACCAATCCTATGTAGTAACCACCGCGTGAGGTTTACGCAACTTGTGTAAACATGTGTGAAGAAAATCGTCCGACGCATCTCTTCAAACACCGGCGACCAACTAACACACATTTTAGCTTTCTTTTTATATATATAGATTTTTATTTTTCGCACTTCATTATAATATTAAAACGAAATGCAGATTTTCGTTGCTTTTGAATTTCGGCTTAAAAATTGCACATGGAACAACTAAGACTCTCCTGAATTAAAAAAATGTCATAGTACCTCTAAATCGCGGGCCCCCTCAGAAACCCCCCACCCACCCTCTTGCCGGGCCTGGTGATGCGCTATACTTGATATCATTCGCTATAATATTTTTTATTGATAAGCACGTTGTTTAATTAAACACCAACCAATTTCACGGAAGTATATCCGCACCCCTGAAAATGTGGGTGCCAGTGCGTATATGTGACATTTTATTATTACGTATAAACAAATAAAAAAATTTGCAATAAAATAATATTGAGACCATAAACTGAGATATGACCTATCCTATATTTCAAGTTAGATCAAACTACGTACGGGGTGCAAAACAAATTCAAAATCGGTTCAGTAGTTTAGGAGTCCATTGGCCCCAAACATAGTGACACGTGATTTTTATATACTAAGATATCCAACGTTACACATTTTTTTCTTGCTTCCCAGAGATGTTTTTGTTTTTGCCTTGCATGTATGCTTTTAACTTTAGGTTTATTCTTACTCCTATACGTAGAGACGTTGGAACGTAGGTGGCTGCGATAGTTTTGGCTTCCGTTTTAAATCGAATTTGAGCAAGATGTCAAAAGGATTACGCTGAGTGACCACATAAAAAATCTGATATTAAATTTCTCAACATAATCCTTTGCCACTTGTGCGCTCATTCACGCGAGTTATAGTCGTAAGGGCGTGTGTGTGTCTGTATGGTTGCATGTACTTACTATAAAATTTATAAAGATTGCAGTGCAAAACATACACATAAATATCTCTATAGTTTCAAGTGAGTTGAACTTTTTTTTTGTTTTTTTTGTCGTTCATCGTCCATTGCGGGACAGCACATAATCCCCGTTGAAAAATGTTATTTCACATTTACGCAGCACATCCTAGCTCTAACATAGAGTACAGTTAAGTGAGTATGAAACGAACACATGCATACAAACCTCAGGTTTTGCCTTTTTTGTTCATTGATTGTATGTTTACTGTCTATTCCTTGTTTTAAATTGTGTCCTTCCTTAGCTTTCTCTTTCCCAATTGCTTTTTGCGTGAATTTCAACTTGAGTTTTGGCTTAAAATATTAAAAGGCAATGAATTATTTCTGTTAAAAACTAAAATAAGAACAACAACAATTTGCTTCATTGGCATGCGAGTGTGGATAGAGTTATGGTATAGATACACGAATGTGTGGTAATTTTTTTATATATATTTTTTTTTGTATAAAGAGGAAACGAAATAGTTTGGACACTGCACTTATTTAGAGCAAATACTAAGGGCACCCCCCTTAGCAGCACAAAAAAACACGGAATCCAAATATTATACCAGAGTTTAAGTTCGCGAATCACATAGTCGAAAATAAATTTTCCCCAGCAAACATCAATAAAACAGTTAGGGTTCTTTACATACAAGCAAAAGGCCGACGTCTCAACGTAATCGAAAACATAGAAATCTACAAAGAGAAAATATTCGACGGTAGAATAATAACGAACAGATAAACACAATTTCTGACACAATATTCGAGCCTTTAAATCTTGTTTACAAGAAACAAATTAATCACACAAGTACAACAGACAAATACACAACAACTAATAAACACAAAACAATTAACGCACCAAAACAACAAACCCACAAAGAAGGTCAAACGATAACTTTCCGAAATCAAATCTATAAATTCTTTATAACAAATGATAATTTTGAAATAAGTAAAAGGTAGATTTTCGATTAAAAATCGATAGTTTTTTTATTACAAACCTAAAAATATATAACATTTAGAAAATATATATACAAACACTTCTATAACGAGTTCCGTAATGCTTCCTAAGTTAAACAAGAACTTTTATATAACATATAGACACTTTGCGATAAATAATCGAACATTTTTTGATAATAAAGCGTTAACTATTTGATAACAAATCTATATTTTTTTTTATAACATATCGATGTTTTTGCGATAAATAATTGATCACTTTTCTATACTACATGTTAAACTTTTAAAGTACAAATCGATAGTTTTCTACAGCAGAACGTTACATTTCTGGAAAAAATAGACAAAATCAAATGATCAAATGAGGCCTACTTGTCGGTTGCTAGACAGCAAATGATCCGTGAGCCTCTTTATTGTATAATATGATACAGAAAACTTACTCCTTAAACCGTGGCTAACCTGAAATAGGTACAGTCTCGTGAAAGAAGATGTTCTCTTTTATATGAGCTGATAGCCAATCAGCATTTGGACGACTTTTGCATGAAGAGGCTTCCAATCTGAATTTTGGAAATTTTTGTTTTTTTGTGTTCTAGTGATGGGAGGCTAACTAAGTAACCTTTTAGCAGTTTTTGTCCATAGAATTGAGACGAAAATATTTACTCACCACTTTCCTGCTAAGACATTTCGCATTGTCTCGCATTAATCTATGCGGTGTAGGCACCTTGTCCAACTGTGCTTTTTGGAAAGAGAATTAATTAATTAATTAAATTTAGTCGGAAAAATAAACACAAATACCCCAGGAAAATGTTTAGAAGAGATCATATGCACATCTCGCCCAAAAAAAAAAAAAAAACAAACAAGAACCAGCGACTACCTCTTAGAGAACATCGAGCAAATGGCTGCGAGTAAACGAATGACGTCTCTTATCATAATTTATCCTCTTTGCTTTATTCACATCGTTTAAATAAACGACTAAAACGATTGTTTTGTTAAGATGTGCAACAAAATCATTGCTCGTGAAATTTTTCCACATTCCCGGAAATATCGTGTTTTTTTCTCCTAAAGACAACAAGACAAAATATTGCAAACTTGAAGTGATGATAGCTAAGTAGTTTGAGCAAATAATGGGCCTTTTTTATAGCTTCTACATTATTTAAATAAATAAATCATACTTTTTGTTTCCCAATTGAAGTTTTTTTTTTTTTTTTTCAAACAAGGCGAAAACACTTATCGATGGAAAAAAGGCTCTTAAAGGGCCAACACACGTTGTGTCTGACTCGCGAGTCAGCTGTGTACAAGTTGACTCGCCGGTCAAAATCAGACTCATTTTGATTTCTACGAGCCAACTACAGTCATGCCTGTGTGACTAATACTAAAATATTTTCACTAACACATCCATGAATCAACTGAATTTAATAAAATTTTCCAATGTTAGTATTAATAAAAAGCAAAAATTCACTGACATCGATCAAAATGCATTAAAGTAATCAATGCATGTCTTAGGGAAAAAAGCCTTTTAAACTAACGGAGTTGGTAGGGAAGTTGGAAGCCGTTGAATGAGGAAGAGAAAAGTAAAAACAAAAAGCCATTTCGAACTTACTGGAATATGTAAATAAGAGTCCAAACACAAATAAGATGCAAACCTTTTTAAAAATTTACTCATGCATGCGCTAGTATATATTCATACTCTGTATGTTAGTGTGTATGTACGTATGTATATATTTATATGTATAAATATGTATATATATATATATCTTTGCAAAAATTTACGTTGCACTTATTTAGATTATCTCACGCTTTTCAATCAATCACCCAAACTATGCGTATAATCTTATTTATTTTCTTTTTATACCCAGCGAGCTTTGCACACAGAGTATATTAACTTTGATTGGATAACGGTTGGTTGTAAAGGTATAAAGGAATCGAGATAGATATAGACTTCCATATATCAAAATCATGAGTATCGAAAAAAAATTTGATTGAGCCATGTCCGTCCGTCCGTCCGTCTGTCCGTTAGCACGATAACTTGAGTAAATTTGAGGTATATTGATGAAATTTGGTATGTAGGTTCCTGGGCACTCATCTCAGAGCGCTATTTAAAATGAACGATATCGGACACGCCCACTTTTTCGATATCGAAAATTTCGAAAAACCGAAAAAATGCGATAATTCTACCAAAGACGGATAAAGCGATAAAACTAGGTAGGGGGGTTGACCTTATGACGCAGAATAAAAAACAAGTAAAATTTTGGACAATGGGCGTGGCACCGCCCACTTTTAAAAGAAGGTAATTTAAAAGTTTTGCAAGCTGTAATTTGGCAGTCGTTGAAGATATCATGATGAAATTTGGCAGGAACGTTACTGCTCTGCCTATATATGTGCTAAATAAAAATTAGAAAAATCGGATAAAGAACACGCCCACTTTAAAAAAAAATTTTTTAAAAGTCAAATTTTATCAAAAAAATTGAATATATTTACAGTATATAAGTAAATTATGTCAACATTCAACTCCAGTAATGATATAGTGCAACAAGAATCAAAAATAAAATCAAATTTATAAATGGGCGTGGCTCCGCCCTTTTTCATTTAATTTGTCTAGAATACTTTTAATTCCATAAGTCGAACAAAAATTTACCAATCCTTGTGAAATTAGGGGCATAGACCTTATGACGATAACTGTTTTCTGTGAAAATGGGCGAAATCGGCTGAAGCCACGCCCACTTTTTATACACAGTCGACCGTCTGTCCTTCCGCTCGGTCGTTAACACGATAACTTGAGGAAAAATGGATATATCTTTACTAAACTTAGTTCAAGTACTTATCTGAACTTCCTTTATCTTGGTATAAAAATGGCCGAAATCCGACTATGACCATGCCCACTTTTTCGATATCGAAAATTAAGAAAAATTTAAAAATGCAATAATTTTATACCAAATGTAAGAAAAGCGATGAAACATAGTAATTGGATTGGTTTATTGACGCAAAATATAACTTTAGAAAAAACTTTGTAAAATGGGTGTGACACCTACCATATTAAGTAGAAGCAAATGAAAAAGTTCTGCATGGCGAAATCAAAAGCCCTAGGAATCTTGGCAGGCATACTGTTCGTGGTATTAAATATAGTACCTGGGCGACCGAGCTTTGCTCGACAATGTTTCGTTGTGCTGAGAAATCTTTCTAATAGTAACCTGTGAGAAATTCCAATTATTCATTTAAAAGAAAATTATTTAAAGTTAAGTCTAATCATGTGTATGATTTTTTTACGAAGGTTTTCAATTTTAATGTTCTCCTTTAAAGCGTTAAGATAATATGAATAAGCAGAGTACTATCTCGTCTAACTGCCCCAACCCTAAATGGCAACCCTACTCAAAAATGTCCCTCTTGTAATGCGGAGTGAAATACCTTTCGTTTGATATCAATATCGGCATATCTCATGCAATTTTTTTTTAATTTCGAATAGGTAGGGCAACCTTGTGCCACATTCTGAGTGGCAACACCTAGGTAGAAAGTGGTGATACATTATCTCTGTGCCAAATTTCATTTAAATCGGTTGAGCCGTTCCCGAGATCGTTCGGCTATACAAACAAACATGAATTGCTCGTTTAAAGTTATAAAATAAATAAATTAACGGTACCCGACCGATGATGTTCTGGGTCACCCTGGTCCACATTTTGGCCATTATCTTGAAAACGCCTTCACATATACAACGAGGGGTCACTCCCTTTTAAAACCCCCATTAATACCTTTAATTTGATACCCATATCGTACAAACACATTATAGAGTCACCCCTGGTCCCCTTTATGGTCTCGAAAAGACGTCCACCTATTGAACTAAGGCGCACTCCCTTTTAAAATACTCATTAGCACCTTTCATTTGATACCCATATCGTACAAAAGCATTCTATAGTCACCCCTGGTCCACCTTTATGGCGATATACCGAAATGGCGTCCTCCTATAAAACTATGGCCCACTCCCTCATAAAATACTCCTTAATGCCTTTCATTTGATATCCATGTCATACAAATATATTCCAGGGTTACCCTAGGTTCATTTTCCTACATGGTGGTTTTCCCTTATTTTGTCTCCAAAGCTCTCAGCTGAGTATGTAAAGTTCGGTTACTTGGCAAGTGAACTATCATTGATACAAAACTATTTTACGCCAATTTATAGCTTATTATTCTTGTCTACAATACTTTAAACTTCTTTTACATAAAAGCAGCCGTGGTCTTTAATCGATTCCGTTCATTTTTACTAGAAATATTTCCTGCTATAATGAAAATATATTTACCCAATTTTATTGCGTTAATTTTTCTTCGAGTTATTGCTACCGAAACAGAAAATTGCTTAGTCATAAAAGAGGTGGCACCACGCCCATTTTAAAAAAATTTGGATCGTTTTCCTATTTCTTGTTAAAATTTCACTTGCCAAAAGATTTATGATTGATATAAAGTTCTTTTTTGCAAATATATAGCTTATTTTATTTGTCCACGGCGCCTTTAAAAATCATTAATATAAAAGTGGGCGTGGTCCTTAACCAATTACGTTAATTTTTCATCGAAACATTTCTAATAGTAAAGGCAAGCTCTCTGCCGCATTAAGTTATGATACATTTAACGGGTTTTGCATTATGATTAGTAATATTTGTTTTTTGGACATTTTGCGTCATAAAACAAATCTACCTACCAAATTTCATTACCTTAGCCGTATCAATTTTTGGATTATCTCATTTTTCCATTTTTCTAAATTTTCGATATCAAAAAAGTGGGCGCGGTTATCTTCCGATTTCGCTCATTTTCAATACCAATCCATTCTGGGTCCAGATAAGCGGTAAACAATTTCAAAGCTCAAAAGACCATTTTAAATAATTAGCGAGGACCTTAAGGCAAAAAGGATGATATATTAAATTTAAGAATAAAATTTCAAATGACGAAATT
The DNA here is from genome assembly GCF_040869045.1 of Eurosta solidaginis. Lineage (NCBI taxonomy): Eukaryota > Metazoa > Arthropoda > Insecta > Diptera > Tephritidae > Eurosta > Eurosta solidaginis. The sequence goes on along the minus strand of NC_090323.1, from coordinate 257,942,957 downwards.
ACAACGAAAAACAAATTTTGGTAGTATTTGCAAAAATTAAACATATTTAAAAACACTTTTCCGGGCCCTCTCAACATATCATATATCAAATTTAGACGCGCATTTTTTAGACGCAGTCTTTTGCATAATCGTACTTCTCTGTAAACCGAAGTAGTTCCAAATTATTCCTAAACCAATCACGCATTTGTGTCTAAGTGACTTTAAAATGGCTCCGAAGTAGTCTCAAAATTGTCCCGAAAACAATTCCGAAATATTTTGAAGATCAATTTGAAAATAATAAAGAAATGCATCTCAAATTAGTTTCTTTAAATTACCAAAATAAGCCTGAATTTTTTGAAATCATCTCCAAATAGTCCCGACACTATGCGGAAAAGAATCCTAAAATGAGACAAAGACCACCCAAATTATTTCGAAATAGACGCGAAAGGATAACAAAAACCATTCTGATAGTTCCAAAATAGATCCAAAATTGTACCCAAAGTAATGGTTTTGCCGCTCTTTTTGATCTGTTTTGATCTCTCTGTCATTTGGGTATTGTTTTCGGCATAGCTTTGGAACTATTTGCGAACAATATTAGTTAGCTTTTGGTACAATTTCGGGATTGCTTTTGCCATTAGTTGGATATGTGGTTTGGATAGTTTTGGAAATTTATCGGCACAATCTTCGAACACTTTCCAGAATGGTTTCTAGAAAAATTCTGTGATCATTTCGAGATTATTTTTGAATTATTTCCGAGTATCATCTCGAGGCTATGTTAGTATAGTTTCGGTTGCAAAAGCAATCACGAAATTGTACCAAAAGCTAACTAATGTTATTGGTAAATAGCTCCAACATCCAATTGATAATCGTTTTTGCATCACGTTGCGGATGATCCGAAATCTCTCAATGCCCAGAAGGGGTTTTGAGAGAACCTGCCTCTTAATACACAAAAGTCCACAAATGTAAATGTCATCTTTTTCGTGCAATTAAGAAAAACAAAAAAAAAAAAAACTGCGTACATAACTGTCATCCCTTTACGCTTAAACTAAATTTTCCTCATTTAAATTACAAAAATCATGTCAATATTCTCCATACATTTAAACCTTATTATAGGTTATTTATGTATCTTATGTGAATGCTCAAAAGCGCCACTTAATTGTCGTGACAGGCCAAAAATAAAAATCCACTCATGATTTCCATGACGCTTAAGTTTCAAAAGCACTTAAAACCAAAAGTGAGCAGTGGATAAATGCCATGAAGTAGATTACGCAAAAAAAAAATATCATTTAATATGTTGCTTAACTCCATTCAAAAAGCAACGGCCGAGTAAAAGTTGTTATCGTCATTCAAGTAGGCCACACTCATCTAGATACGTGCACGTGCATTTTGCAGTCACGGCAAGCAACGAGAATGAATTGGTGGGCGCACAACAAAAATTAATTTTATTGGTAAGGTGAGTTATGGTGGAAAAATGTGTATTGTTAGTGAGTACGTGTATATACATATGTATGTATGAGAGAGATGGCAATGTGAAAAAGTCAATTATAATATATTTCATGTAAGTTTGTTGGTATTTAACTCAGTAGATAAGTGGTGCAATTTTAACTAGCGCGAAGATTTTTTTCGCTTTAAGAGTTGGATTTTATATTTGCAAACTTTTAGATTAATGAGTAAACTTATATGCTGAAGCATTTCATAGAGAATGAGTAACAAAGTATTGATAAAGCATTTACCTCTACGCGTTGGAGACGGCGAGTACCGAAGAAGGTTTAATGATGAGTTGTGCGAGCTTTACACCGATATCAATATAGCTCAGCGAATTAAAACGCAGCGGCTACGTCGGCTAGGCCATGTTATGCGAATGAAAGACGACGCTCCGGCCAAGAAAGTATTTTTATCGGAACCCGCCTATGGAAGCAGAGGATAAGCACAGCCACAGCACAGCTGGAAGAACCCACTACGCTGGAACGATTTGAACTCCTCTGGTGTGACCAATTGGCGCCAGTTAACAGAACGAAGAAGCGACTGTCACGCCTTTTTGGACGGCATAACCGTTTTAATGGTAGAGCGCTAATTAGGTAAGTGCGTAAGTAAAGCATGTTGGGGCAAACGAAAACTGTAGTTGGTTCAAAATCTTTTGAATTATTACGTTATGGTTTAGAATTTTTGGGATTTTCGGCACTTTGGTGTGAAAAGTATTTGCTATTTATGGAATGAAAAGTCTGTTGTCATTATTTCAGTACCGAAAAACTAGTTGGATCATCTTTAGCGTTTGTGTCCTATTAATACCCCAATCCAGATTGGCTTGTGTTTAATTCATTAAGTATTTTTTTTGTTGATGTTCTGGATCCGCATAAAAAATGTTTACGTAGCGTTCCATACCGTCAATTTAAAGAATGATTTTAAAAGAGCACGACGCAAGTTGGAAGATAAGCTTGGCTCAAATCTCTCTGGAGGTAAATCGAGTAAATTATTTATTTTATTCTATAGTACCTGGGCGACCGAGCTTTGCCGGGCAATCTTCGAGTATGCCGCATGACATACTTTGTTCTACATGTCATCATTAATCAAACTCTACTTTTTTTATATTCATTATACCAATATTTCATTTCCTTAAAAATAAAATTATTAATTTCAAACATTTTTTTTAGTTATACACTATTGTCACAGCACGCCCTTACATCTAATTAGCCAGCGTTAATGGGTTAATCTTCAATACCGAAATATGCCTGCACATCTCTATTTCATTTCATTTGTACATACATATACATACATGCAGTCGAAAGCAGTTATGTATATGCACCTTTCATGTTATTATACTCAGTTGAGCAGAGCTCACAGAGTATATTAAGTTTGATTGGATAACGGTTGGTTGTACATATATAAAGGAATCGAGATAGATATAGACTTCCATATATCAAAATAATCAGGATCGAAAAAAAATTTGATTGAGCCATGTCCGTCCGTCCGTCCGTCCGTCCGTCCGTCCGTCCGTTAACACGATAACTTGAGTAAATTTTGAGGTATCTTGATGAAATTTGGTATGTAGGTTCCTGAGCACTCATCTCAGATCGCTATTTAAAATGAACGATATCGGACTATAACCACGCCCACTTTTTCGATATCGAAAATTTCGAAAAACCGAAAAAGTGCGATAATTCATTACAAAAGACCGATAAAGCGACGAAACTTGGTAGATGAGTTGAACTTATGACGCAAAATATAAAATTAGCAAAATTTTGGACAATGGGCGTGGCACCGCCCACTTTTTAAAGAAGGTAATTTAAAACTTTTGCAAGCTGTAACGTTACTCTTATTACTGCATGTACGCTTAATAAAAATTAGCAAAATCGGAGAAGGACCACGCCCACTTTAAAAAAAAAAAATTTTTTTAAAGTAAAATTTTAACAAAAAATTTAATATCTTTACAGTATATAAGTAAATTATGTCAAGATTCAACTCCAGTAATGATATGGTGCAACAAAATACAAAAATAAAAGAAAATTTAAAAATGGGCGTGGCTCCGCCCTTTTTCATTTAATTTGTCTACAATACTTTTAATGCCATAAATCGAACAAAAATTAACCAATCCTTTTGAAATTTGGTAGGGGCATAGATTTTATGGCGCTTACTGTTTTCTGTGAAAATGGGCGAAATCGGTTGATGCCACGCCCAGTTTTTATACACAGTCGTCCGTCTGTCCTTCCGCATGGCCGTTAACACGATAACTTGAGCAAAAATCGATATATCTTTACTAAACTCAGTTCACGTACTTATCTGAACCCACTTTACCTTGGTATGAAAAATGAACGAAATCCGACTATGACCACGCCCACTTTTTCGATATCGAAAATTGCGAAAAATGAAAAAAATGCCATAATTCTATACCAAATACGAAAAAAGGGATGAAACATGGTAAGGTAATTGGATTGTTTTATTGACGCGAAATATAACTTTAGAAAAAACTTTATAAAATGGTTGTGACACCTACCATATTAAGTAGAAGAAAATAAAAAAGTTCTGCAAGGCGAAATAAAACACCCTTAAAATCTTGCCAGGTATTACATATATAAATAAATTAGCGGTATCCAACCGATAATGTTCTGGGTCACCCTAGTCCACATTTTGGTCGATATCTGGAAAACGCCTTCACATATACAACTACCACCACTCCCTTTTAAAACTCTCATTAAACCTTTAATTTGATACCCAAATCGTACAAACTCATTCTAGAGTCACCCCTGGTCCACCTTTATGGCGATATCTCGAAAAGGCGTCCACCTATAGAACTAAGCCCCACACCCTTTTAAAATACTCATTAACGCCTTTCTTTTGATACCCATATTGTACAAACAAATTCTATGGTCACCCCTGCTCCACCTTTATGGCGATATCTCGAAACGGCGTCCACCTATGGAACTAAGGAATACTCCCTTTTAAAATACTCATTATCACCTTTCTTTTGATGCCCATATTGTACAAACAAATTCTAGGGTCACCCCTGGTCCACCTTTATGGCGATATCTCGAAAATGCGACCACCTATACAGCAACCACCACTCCCTTTTAAAACCCTCATTAATACCTTTAATTTGATACCCATATCGTACAAACACATTCTAGATTCACCCCTGGTCCGCCTTTATGGCGATATTTCGAAAAGGCGTCCACCTATAGAACTAAGCCCCACACCCTTTTAAAATACTCATTAACACCTTTCTTTTGATACCCATATTGTACAAACAAATTCTAGGGTCACCCCTGGTCCACCTTTATGGCGATATCTCGAAACGGCGTCCACCTATGGAACTAAGGATTACTCCCTTTTAAAATACTCATTAACACCTTTCTTTTGATACCCATATCGTACAAACAAATTCTAGGGTCACCCCTGGTCCACCTTTATGGCGATATCTCGAAACGGCGTCCACCTATGGAACTAAGGATTACTCCCTTTTAAAATACTCATTAATACCTTTAATTTGATATCCATATCGTACAAACGCATTCTAGAGTCACCCCTGGTCCACATTTATGGCGATATTTCGAAAAGGCGACCACCTATAGAACTAAGGCCCACTCCCTTTTAAAATACTCATTAACACCATTCGTTTGATGCCCATATTGTACAAACAAATTCTAGGGTCACCCCTGGTCCACCTTTATGGCGATATCTCGAAACGGCGTCCACCTATGGAACTAAGGATTACTCCCTTTTAAAATACTCATTAACACCTTTCATTTGATACCCATATCGTACAAACGCATTCTATAGTCACCCCTGGTCCACCTTTATGACGATATCTCGAAACGGCGTCCACCTATAGAACTAAGGCCCACTCCCTTTTAAAATACTCATTAACACCTTTCGCTTGATGCGCATATTGTGCAAACGCATTCTAGAGTCACCCCTGGTCCATCTTTACGGCGATATCTCGAAAAGGCGTCCATCTATAGAACTTAGGTCCACGCCCTTTTAAAATACTCATTAATACCTTTCATTTGATACCCATATCGTACAAACGCATTCTAGGGTCAACCCTGATCCACCTTTATGGCTATATCCCTAAATGGCGTCCACCTATAGAACTATGGCCCACTCCCTCATAAAATACTCTTTAATGCCTTTCATTTGATACACATGTCATACAAACACATTCCAGGGTTTCCCTCGGTTCATTTTCCTACATGGTTATTTTCCCTTATGTTGTCACCATAGCTCTCAACTGAGTATGTAATGTTCGGTTACACCCGAACTTAACCTTCCTTACTTGTTTTTTGTATACTCTGTTGTTTATTGTTGTCTAGATTTGTATTGAATTTTTAAACCGTAATGCGTCATTCTCCTTTGTTGCTTATGTGCATAATCGGGTGAGCTTTTTCGGCAAACCGCTGCGCATTAGAATGATAGGTTTCTATCATTTTTGGCAGCATACAAATTTTTGTTAGCTGTCGTCAACCAAGGGAGAAGGATCACACTGCGGTAAGTACTTGCTTTCGTTATATTGTTCATTTTATAATTTATGTCGTTTTATAGAAATAAACCATTCCATTCCATCCATCCATTCAATTCAATTCCAATAAATGTACTCTGCCACATTAGCCTGTCTTTATTATTGGTTAAATTCGCAAGCGGGGACGACGGCTAACATCTTTATTTCGCAGAGCTGCATATATAGCAGCATAATTTTAATTACATAACGCAACCTGCATATATTTAATAAATTTAGCGACTTTGCCATACGTCATATTTGTCTAACAAAGTGTATATACATCTGCCATTGGTTTCGGCTGAAATGACACGCGATCTTCCACGTCGAGGCACTCGATTGAATACAGAAAGCGACTCCAGCGCAGCCGATAATTCAACATCTGGTGAAAGAAGTGCAACTGCATCAACCGCTGTTTCCGCCGCCGAATCCGTCGTCACCACCACTAGTAGCGCAGCACCAGCCAAGGTGCTACCAGTAACCGCCGCAAACGTCAACATATCTGCCAATACAACACCAGTTACTCCTGGTGCAATGAATGTAATGCCAGCCAGGGATTACAGCGGCGGTGGTACTGCAGCCAAAGGAACTAGCAATGTCACGCTCACTGCCACTGGGACCATTAAAAAGGTATCTACTACCACGGCCGTTGAAGCATCAACATACTCAGCGACGGTAACCACATCTCATCATGACAGTGCACTTCTAGCCATGGAAAGACGAATCGCCTTGCTGGAAAAAGCTTTAAAAGAACGGGACCTGCAAAACGAGGTACTGACTGCAGCACTCCAAGGTAACGGACCTAACGGTAAAAGCCCTGCCACTACCTCTGCTGACGTCGCAGCGCAGCCAATGCTTGCGTCGCCATCAACGCTACACTTACCTGCGCAACCGGTAACCGTACATACAAATACAATCGTCGAGCCCCCTAATTTTGTGCCAGCTAGTACAGCCATTTATAATTCAGCCTACGCGCCATCAGTATCCTGCATCACATCATCATATGTGGGCCATAACTCATATGCACTCTCAACCATTCCTATTGGTGACTCAATTTCTTGCCATTCGTCCAATGGAACGTTTCATCCAATTTCTGCCAACATAGGTAACGGAAATATGCAGTTTATGTCACACGGTTCGATAATGCCGATAAAGATTATTGATTTACCAGATTTTCTGGAAATGGTGAAGACTGGCCTGTATTCCATACAGCGTTGGTTGAGTCAACAGCGGCATATGGTTATTCAAATTTTGAAAATAACCAAAGACTACAGAAAGCCTTGAAGGGAGATGCACGCGAAGTGGTGAAAGCATTACTCATTCACCCCAATAACGTTGGCTGCATCATGGAGCAGTTGCAGTGCAGGTTTGGTCGGCCGGAGCAGCTCATCCGCAGCCAGTTAGCTAAAGTGCATGAGATTGCACCTATTCCCGAAAATGCCTTAGGGAAACTGGTTCCATTTGCCACGAAGGTAAAAAATATTTGCGCCTTTCTCCAGTCTGCTAATGGTGAACATCAGCTGGCCAATCCCACACTCCTTGACGAGCTGATAGCCAAATTGCCAACGAGTAAGCGCGTAGAGTGGGCCATGGTTGCAGCAAAGGTAAAGCCTCGCCCCACAGTGGTGCCCTTTAACGAGTGGATTAGTTCACTTGCCAACGTGATCTGAACAGTATACGACGCAGAGGCCAAACGCGATTCCAAGCGCCGAGTAGTTCTGCACGTCGAGAAGAAACCACAGCCAAGAAGATGTCCAATATGTCAGGGCGGCCACAAGCCCTTTGAGCGTAAAACCTTCATCGATGCTACAGTAGCCACCAGGTAGAAAGAGGCAAAATCAAGGCGCTTGTGTTTCGCATGTCTCAATCCTGGTCATTCTACTCGGGATTGCCAGCGCCGGAAGACATGTGCTATCAACGGGTGATAAAGAATGCACCACAAACTACTCCATGAGGTTCCAAATGCCGTGAACAATACGCATCCAGCATCACCGCCAAGTCATGGTGCCTTTGACACGCAGTTAGCGAAACGCCCAAACGATGATCGAAATTACATACAAGCGCAAGGAGTATCTCAATGCCAGCAATCGTCGAACGATGCAGAAGCATCCGTCTTAAGCTGTTCTGCCAGTGCAGCTGAAGGTAAGCTTCTTTTCCGAATACTTCCAGTGACCTTGCATGGAAGACACAAGCGCATTGATACATATGCGCTGTTGGATGAAGGCTCTTCTGTCACAATGCTGGATGATGCGCTTGCCCAAGAGCTCGGCCTACATGGACAACAACAGCGCCTCAATATCCAATGGTTTGGTGGACAGTCAGCGCAATAGTCGTCAACTTTGGTGGACTTATTCGTCAATGGTCTAGGCCTAGAGAAGAAGCACAAGCTTCGCAACGTATACACCGTATCCAACTTGCAGTTGCCATCATAGGGTCTACTCAAAACCGACCTACATTGCGATGATAAATACCTACGTCAATTGCCAGTTCAGCCATACAGGGGAGTGACACCTAAGCTTCTCATCGGCCTCGCCCACTGCCACCTAGGTCTGCCTTCTGCTACTGTAAGGATGAGGGAGAACGGACCATTCGCCGCCAACACCGAATTGGGCTGGGTAGTTTTTGAGCCAACCAGCAAGCGTCTTCCAACCGCGCCTTCCTGCCTACTAACTCATCGTATGACAAACGAGTCCCTACATAATTTAATCGAAGAATATTTTGCCATTGAAAGTTTCGGGGTGAGACCATCGCATCCGATCGAAAGTGCCGCCGACATCCGTGCCAGGTTTGTATTGAGCTCAGTCACATGCCGTATCTCCGATAAAAGATTCCAAACAGGTCTGATTTGGAAGCGTGATAATATCCAGCTGCCCAATAGCTACACCATGGCGTTGAAAAGATTAGTTAGCGTCGAAAAACGAATGAGTAGAGATACCAATTTTGCCATAGCCTATAAGGCCACGATGGACTCCTACATAGCGAAGGGTTACGCCCGTAAACTCGAACAGCCGGAAGCATCGATGGTCACGCCCCACACCTGGTACCTACCACATTTTGCAGTGGTCAATCCCAACAAGCCATCTAAGTTACGGATGGTATTCGATGCCGCAGCTGAGGTCAATTGTGTCTCGTTAAATTCAATGCTGCTGAAGGGTCCGCAAGAGTATCGACCTCTACCATCGATCCTCTTTCACTTCCGGGAAGGAGCAGTTGGCGTAACGGGCGATATTAAAGAAATGTTTCACCAAGTGGTGATGCAACCTCAAGATAGATGTGCCCAGCGTTTTCTTTGGCGCGACGGAGTGGTTGGAAGAGAGCCTGATGTGTATGAGATGTGCGTCATGACCTTTGGCGCTGCTTGCTCGCCATGCGCAGCACACTACGTCAAAACGCGGAACGCACTTGAGCACAGCCACAACGCCTCGCCTCGCGCTATCAAAGCAATCACCGATTACCACTATGTCGATGATCTCGTAGACAGTTTCGACACTTATGAAGAAGCCATATCCATTGTCAGACAGGTTCGATCAATCCACTTGAACGCCGGGTTCGAAATCCGCAACTTCGCTTCCAATTCACCGGAGGTAGTCACTACTTTGGGTGGTGCTGAGATTACAAAATCAATATCTAGTAAGGAGGGCTTGGCAACTGAGGAGGTGCTTGGATTGTACTGGCAGTCATCAACCGACTATTTCAAATTCAATTTGCAGTTCAATAGAGTCGACCCAGCGTGGTAATGTCGATCTTCGATCCATTGGGGTTCCTTTCTTAGTTCGTCATCGGTGCCAAACTGCTTATGAGAGAGATTTGGAAGCAAAATACATGCTGGGACGAGCCATTGCCTGACAGCGTCTATATTGTATGGGAACGATGGCGAAGACAACTGCCAGCCGCCACCGAATACGCTATTCCTAGATTCTACTTTGGTCATGGTAAGCCAGAAAATCTGCAGCTCCACATATTTGTCGATGCCAGCGAGGATGCCTTCGCTGCTGTTGTTTACTGGAGATCAACCACCAGTCAAAGCGAAATTAGTGTCAGCTTAATATGCGCGAAATCCAAGTGCGCGCCTTTGAAACCGCTTACAGTACCGCGGTTAGAGCTACAAGCAGCTGTCTTGGGTACGCGTCTGATGCAGATAATTCGGAATTCGTCGTGAACGATTGCTTCTTTTGGAGCGATTCATCCACCGTGATGAAATGGATCAACAGTGAGCACCGACGCTACAAGCCCTTTGTGCAGCACAGAGTGGCCGAAATATTGTCTTCCACAAATGCTTCCAACTGGAGATGGGTGCCCACTGAGGAAAACGTCGCTGATGAAGCAACGCGTTTCAGTAGTAAAGTTGACTTTGGCCCAGCAGCCCGTTGGATTCATGGTCCACCATTCTTACGCCTAAATGAATGCGACTGGCCCACTGATGAGATTCCCGCCATTCATCAAAACGAACACGATGAGGAGTTGCGACCCAAATATGCCATGGTCATTGTGAGTAGCAATTTGATAGATTTTAATCGTTTCTCTACATTCAACAGATTAGTTCGTATGACTGCTTGGGTCCTTCTTTTCATCAATATGTGTCGCAATCGAAGCTCAGCCAGATGTATGTATGGACCGACAGCTACTGTAATTAACGCGGCTAAACTAATCCTGTGTCGCATCGTACAATACGAGTGTTTTGGTCCAGAAATACAACAGTTGAAGGATAGCAAAGAGGTCACTCGCAACGGTTCGCTACGCCAGCTATCACCGTACATCGATGATGAAGGAACGCTTCGAGTTTGCGGACGCATTGACGCAGCCAGCTGGCTCCCAATAAGTGATAGACGCCCGATTATTCTGCCACCTAATCACGTTTTCACCAGGCTGGTCGTAGCGCATCACCACAATCTAATGCGCCACCAAAACATCGAAGCCACAATTTGCGCTATTCGTCAAACGTACTGGGTTCCTCGCCTACGGGCCTTGTTACGTAGTGTTATCGTTAATTGTCAACTGTGTCGTCTCAGGACAGCCACGCCAGTCCCACCACTAATGGGGCAATTGCCTGTCGATAGGCTCACTGCATACGTAAGGCCTTTTAGTTACACGGGCCTCGATTATTTTGGCCCGCTCAACGTACGAGTTCGCCGAAGCACCGAAAAGAGATGGGTGGTCCTCTTCACTTGCCTCACTGTACGAGCTGTCCACTTGGAACTGGCCCAAGATCTGAGCACAGACTCGTGTATAATAGCTATTCGCAATTTCATCAACCGCCCAGGGGTGCCAGTGCGCATTAGGTCCGATAACGGCAAGAATTTCGTGGGCGCCGATAACGAGGCAAAACGTTTCCATGAGGTTTTCGATTGCCAGCGGGTGCATAGTGAGCTGGCGCAAAGAGGAGTCGATTGGGTGTTCAATACACCCTGTAATCCCGCCGAAGGTGGTGCCTGGGAAATACTAGTGCAGTCGGTCAAGCGAGTACTGCACCACACACTCAAAGAAGTAGCGCCGCGTGAGCACACTTTAAACTGCTTCCTCATCGAAGCAGAAAGCATCGTCAATTCCCGTCCACTTACCCATTTGCCAATCTCTATTGAACAAGAGCAACCGTTAACACCGAACGATTTCCTGTTGGGATCTCCGAGCACAGCGCAGTATCTCCCAACATTAACAAGAAGAGTTAAGTGGTGCGAAAGGACAACACCTATAAAGGAAGGTGATCTGGTTTTTATATGTGACCCAAATGTGCCACGGAGAGAATGGTGTCGTGGAAAATTTGAGCAACTGTATCCTGGACCAGACGGAGTAATAAGGCGAGCAGATATTCTTACCTCTGCTGGAATCAAAAGACGTGCCGTTTCCAAGCTTGCCATCTTGGACGTTGAAGTTGGTGAGCCGGATCGCTTCACGGGGACCGGGATGTCACGACACGCCCTTACATCTAATTAGCCAGCGTTAATGGGTTAATCTTCAATACCGAAATATGCCTGCACATCTCTATTTCATTTCAGGTCTCACAATTTTATTACATTCCAAAAACTTGTAAATATCACGAATGACAACTATCAGTTATGACAACTATCAGTTAGTTTAATTTAATGTCAACTTACTTCCCTAAGCGCCATCTATTGGTATGTAGTTAAATGCATGGATGTCGTTTTCAAATTGAACATGAGATATCTTTTTGCTATGGTGAGACATCTTTCTAATAGTAATCTGTGAGAAATTGCAATTATTCATTTCATATTTGCTAAAAATATGCATTTAATAATATATTTTGCTAGAATTTTCCACGGTGTCTTGATATTGCATTTCAATTTTGTTAGCGTGTGTGAAATTAAGAAAATTAAGTCGAATCATGTGTAAGATTTTTTTAAGAAGATTTTTAACTTTAATGTTCTCCTTTAAATCTTTAATAGAATATGAGTAAGCAGAGTACTATTTCGTCAAACTACCCCAACCCTAAATGGCAACCCTACTCAAAAATGTCCCTATTGTAACGCGGAGCGAAATACCTTTCTCTTGATACACATATCGGCATATCTCATGCAATTTTTTTTTAAATTTCGAATTGGTGGCAACCTTGTGAAACATTCAGAGTGGCAACAGCCAGGTATAAAGTCTTAGAAGGTGATACATTATCTCTGTGCCAAATTTTAATCGGTTGAGCCGTTTCCGAGATAGTTCGTTTATACAAACATACAAATATACAAGAATTGCACACGATAACTTCAGTAAAGTTAATGAGATATCTTATTGACATTTCGTATATTGGTTCCTTGGCACCCATCTCCCATCACTATTTTAAATAAGCGAAATTGGATGATAGCCGCGCCGACTTTTTACATATCGTCGGCCGCTAGCAAGAAGCATGAATGTGCAAATTTTCCGATTTTTTTTAGAGGCCTCTTTGTATTACCCTTTAGATTCTCTAGGTTCTACTTAAATCTAGAGCTTCCTGCGTACATGGAAACCCCAATAACTTGCAATGCCATTTTCACGAATGTATAATTGAATCACACAAAGTTGAGCCAGAAAAATGAATGTGGCACATTGTAAGACACATTCGTTGATATGGCTAAACAATGTTTGAAAAAAATAAGAACAGCACCTATTCCTATGTTCGAAGGGTCGGGTATACGTGCCTGGTATTCTTCAAAAAAAAAAAAAAAAAACAAGTAAGGAAGGTTAAGTTCGGGTGTAACCGAACATTACATGCTCAGTTGAGAGCTATGGTGACAACATAAGTGAAAATAACCATGTAGGAAAATGAACCGAGGGAAACCCTGGAATGTGTTTGTATGACATGTGTATCAAATGAAAGGCATTAAAGAGTATTTTATGAGGGAGTGAGCCATAGTTCTATAGGTGGACGCCATTTAGGGATATAGCCATAAAGGTGGATCAGGGTTGACCCTAGAATGCGTTTGCACAATATGCGCATCAAACGAAAGGTGTTAATGAGTATTTTAAAAGGGAGTGGGCCTTAGTTCTATAGGTGGACGCCGTTTCGAGATATCGTCATAAAGGTGGACCAGGGGTGACTCTAGAATGCGTTTGTACGATATGGGTATCAAATGAAAGGTGTTAATGAGTATTTTAAAAGGGAGTAATCCTTAGTTCCATAGGTGGACGCCGTTTCGAGATATCGCCATAAAGGTGGACCAGGGGTGACCCTAGAACTTGTTTGTACAATATGGGCATCAAACGAATGGTGTTAATGAGTATTTTAAAAGGGAGTGGGCCTTAGTTCTATAGGTGGTCGCCTTTTCGAAATATCGCCATAAATGTGGACCAGGGGTGACTCTAGAATGCGTTTGTACGATATGGATATCAAATTAAAGGTATTAATGAGTATTTTAAAAGGGAGTAATCCTTAGTTCCATAGGTGGTCGCATTTTCGAGATATCGCCATAAAGGTGGACCAGGGGTGACCCTAGAATTTGTTTGTACAATATGGGTATCAAAAGAAAGGCGTTAATGAGTATTTTAAAAGGGTGTGGGGCTTAGTTCTATAGGTGGACCCCTTTTCGAGATATCGCCTTAAAAGTGGACCAGGGGTGACTCTAGAATGAGTTTGTACGATTTGGGTATCAAATTAAAGGTATTAATGAGAGTTTTAAAAGGGAGTGGTGGTAGTTGTATATGTGAAGGCGTTTTCCAGATATCGACCAAAATGTGGACTAGGGTGACCCAGAACATTATCGGTTGGATACCGCTAATTTATTTATATATGTAATACCTGGCAAGATTTTAAGGGTGTTTTATTTCGCCTTGCAGAACTTTTTTATTTTCTTCTACTTAATATGGTAGGTGTCACAACCATTTTATAAAGTTTTTTCTAAAGTTATATTTCGCGTCAATAAAACAATCCAATTACCTTACCATGTTTCATCCCTTTTTTCGTATTTGGTATAGAATTATGGCATTTTTTTCATTTTTCGCAATTTTCGATATCGAAAAAGTGGGCGTGGTCATAGTCGGATTTCGTTCATTTTTCATACCAAGGTAAAGTGGGTTCAGATAAGTACGTGAAATGAGCTTAGTAAAGATATATCGATTTTTGCTCAAGTTATCGTGTTAACGGCCATGCGAAAGGACAGACGGACGACTGTGTATAAAAACTGGGCGTGGCATCAACCGATTTCGCCCATTTTCACATAAAATCTATGCCCCTACCAAATTTCAAAAGGATTGGTTAATTTTTGTTCGATTTATGGCATTAAAAGTATCCTAGACAAATTAAATGAAAAAGGGCGGAGCCACGCCCATTTTTAAATTTTCTTTTATTTTTGTATTTTGTTGCACCATATCATTACTGGAGTTGAATCTTGACATAATTTACTTATATACTGTAAAGATATTAAATTTTTTGTTAAAATTTTACTTTAAAAAAATTTTTTTTTTAAAGTGGGCGTGGTCCTTCTCCGATTTTGCTAATTTTTATTAAGCGTACATGCAGTAATAAGAGTAACGTTCCTGCCAAATTTCATCATGCTATCTTCAACGACTGCCAAATTACAGCTTGCAAAAGTTTTAAATTACCTTCTTTAAAAAGTGGGCGGTGCCACGCCCATTGTCCAAAATTTTGCTAATTTTATATTTTGCGTCATAAGTTCAACTCATCTACCAAGTTTCGTCGCTTTATCGGTCTTTTGTAATGAATTATCGCACTTTTTCGGTTTTTCGAAATTTTCGATATCGAAAAAGTGGGCGTGGTTATAGTCCGATATCGTCCATTTTAAATAGCGATCTGAGATGAGTGCTCAGGAACCTACATACCAAATTTCATCAAGATACCTCAAAATTTACTCAAGTTATCTTGTTAACGGACGGACGGACGGACGGACGGACGGACGGACATGGCTCAATCAAATTTTTTTTCGATCCTGATTATTTTGATATATGGAAGTCTATATCTATCTCGATTCCTTTATATATGTACAACCAACCGTTATCCAATCAAACTTAATATACTCTGTGAGCTCTGCTCAACTGAGTATAAAAATTATAACGATGAAGAATTTTTAATAGCTTAATATCCGAACGAAAATAGTTGTTTAATTGAAGGCAAACCGGTTTATTCGAAGCCGTTGCCTTTTCCCGAATCAAAACTAAAATACTTGGAAAAATTGTGTGAAAAACTGGATGTACCAAAATAATATCATTTCTTTTATAAAAATCTTGAGGGCAACGCTTTTCCCGAACCCAATATTTCAGAAGATTCTGATTCTGTTGAGAATAAGAACTAGTTCTATGTTTGCAATAATATCTTAAACAAAAACACCTTAATAAAGAATTAAAATTGAAACACCTTATAGTCGTTTATATATATATATATATATATGTTTGCTTTATTTGGCAAAACAATTGTTTCGACACTCGCGACGTGTCATCATCAGTTGCTAGTTATCAAACACCTTAGTGTATATGAAATTGAACTGAATGTGTAACTCTTTTTATTTACGTACACACTTTCGATAAGTCAAAGCCGCTGATGTTTTCCCAAGTACTTTGATGCTCCGAATCCCAATCCGCCAACGGAATTGGCCTAGCAGGTCTTTGCTTGGCCTTAGCGTTATTTAAAAATCAATATGTAGTGATTTTTTTACGTTTCTGAGGTTAAGGCCATACCATGACCAGTTGGGCCAATCCTTATATCTTATTCGGATTCAGCGCATCAAAATACATAGAAAGCATGAGCAGATTAACCTGATCCGACTACTTTTAATTTTTTTGTATATATGTGTTAACAAAAAATATATCAGCTTTTTAAATTTTTGTTGTGCCAGAAAAATGATTATGCTAAATCTCGGAGAATAGAAGGGATGCGAACAGAACAATTATCTCAGTTAAAAGAGCATAGTGTGAGCATAATATATAAGTACATTTTACAATAGAAACTAATTCTTCTAATTTTGAGAGAGCAATAAATTTTGCAACTCGATTTCTCAACATGTTCATTTTGGCACATTCATGCTTCTGGCAAGCGGACGACGATATATATATAACATTTTGGAAAACAAAAAAAAAAAAATTATTATTTAGTATATAATACAACTAGAATTTTGAAATTTTATGTGTGGACTGATATTGAGACTCTTGATTAAAATTTAAAAAACTTTTTGAAAATGGGCGTGGCACCGCCCACTTGTGATAAAAATAATTTTACAAATATTATTAACCATAAATCAAAAATCGGTTTAAGACCACGCCCACTTTTATATACAGATTTTTCACAGGGTCATGGACGAATAAAATAAGCTATATCTTTGCGAAAAAGAGCTTAATATAAATGGTATTTCACTTTATAAATTAAATTATAAAAAAGTTAGAATATATTAAAATTTTTGAAACTGGCATGGCACTGCCCCTTTTTTGATCAAGCAATTTTATATATTTTTTTTTTTAGTGTTTATTTATTTCGATGTTGATGATCTTATATACTAAAAGAAACAATAGTTTTCATTTAATAATACAATTATACAATGACTCTGGACGAGTTCTCATGTACTTGGCGGTCTACATATGATATAATATAACATTTCATTAGTTGATAGCACTTATGTGTAACCGCTTTAACTTAAAGCATGTATGAACCATGATTATGTTGCAAAGAAAAAAAACATTAAAAAACAATGCCTGATTAAATATTTTTAATAAAAGATAAAATTAAGTAAGGGAAAGTTATGTCGGATGTCCGGCATGAGCAGGTATTGTGGTTAAATGTGATTTAGCCACCAGCATTGTCTTATCATGGAAGATGATTCTAGTTTGTCTCTGGTAGAGATATATGTATTAAAACGTTTGTTTTCTGTGTTAATTGTTTTCGTGGTGATTATTTTCATATTCGCTCTTCTAAAAATGTGATAGATTATCGGTATGTGATCTTTATTTTGTATAAATAAATTCTTGTCAAGGTAAAGGAATGATTCTGGGGGTGTAAATCCATTTCTAACTGTAAGGGAAAAGTATTCTTCGCTTTCATAGAAGGGTGCACTTATCAGTGTGTTATTGTCATTGTTAAGACAGCGTAGTTTATGTCTCCTTGTCAAATTTATTATGTGGCAGTCAATTCTCGGTACTTTTGCTGTACTATAGACCTTCGCATTCGAAATGTATTTGGTATAATTACTATATGCTGACCTGTACAAGGAAGTACAGGATCTCAAAATTTTATGTTCAAACTTTCTCAGTTTTCCATGTATGATGGGGATATGTTAAACCAAATCTGGCATACATACGTAAGTATAGGTCTTAAAAGTGTTTGATACATAATGGATTTCAGACTTTTATCCAAAAATTTTGTCGATAACATTTTTTTATAAGCATGGAACGCCTTAGTAGTTTTCGTTATTTGGTAGTTAATGTGATCGTTATAGTATAAAAATTTATCCAGATATATACCAAGGTATTTGACTCTCTCGGATTGTTTAATTATGAGATTGGATTCGTTAGAAATAATTTGGAAATTTTTCCAATTTTTTTTAATGTTTGAATTGCATTTCTTGATAGGGGGGGCGAAACAGAACAGTTTCACATTTGTTAGCGTTTACTTTGAGTTGCCAATCTATTGTATATTCTTCGACAGTATTGTATTTACTTTGGAGATTTGTGTTTATGTTAGTAATTGAACTATCTGAGTGATAAATAACAACATCATCGGCAAATGCTATTATGTTGTCTATTTTATGCAACAAATCTAGTATATAGATATTAAAAAGAATGGGGGCATTTAGAGTACCTTGCTGCAGTCCATTTATTATATTAAATTCTTGTGTACTTTTTATACCATTTGTATATACCGAGAATGTTCTATTAGAGAGCATATTATAAATTAGCATTACAAGATGAAGAGGGAATTTGTATCCAATGAGTTTTGTTATGAGTCCTTTTACCCACACTTGGTCGAAAGCCTTTCCTATGTCGAGGAAGCAAGCTCCTGTGACATATTTTTTATTCCAGTTCCAGTTTATTTCGGAAACCAGAAGGCTGATGGCATGAATAGTTGAGTGCTCATATTTAAAACCGAATTGTTTGGAACTTATTAGGTTATTATTTTCGATAATTCTATTAATGTTTATGTTTATAGCTACCTCGAAAACTTTACCAATGTTTGGGAGCAAGCTGATTGGGCGAAGATTTTTGATACTGTTTTTATCTCTGTCTTTTTTAGGTATCACTATAATTTTGGCGATTTTCCAAAGGGATGGGAAGTATGCATTGTTCAACATGTTGTTGAAAAGCGTACAAAATTCTAAAATTATCTCTGTGGATAAATTTTTTAGGACGATATTTGGTATTTGATCTAAGCCTGATTAGAGTTTGCCTTTCAAATTCGCAAATACATCTGAGAGGTCGTTGGGAAGAATGAAGAATCTTTCAGTTTGTTCTTCGGAAAGGCTATTTGCCCTCCTTTCGATGGTAAATGTTGTTTTGGTCGCTTCGATGCTGTCGAATAAAATTTTTGTTTTCAAAAACTCATTGGAGCAATCTTCAACCTGTGAATGAATGAGATTGTCAGGTTTGTTCTGTTTTGGAGAGTGGATTGATTCAAAATGAACCCGATTATATTAGCTATTTCTATGCTATTTTTAATAATGTAATTGTTGGTTGAGGTATTTTTTTCAATAACGGTACAAGCTAGTCCGGCTTCTTGTGTGAGTGGGGATGAAGCAAATGGAATACAAAGATGACTGATAGTCTCTCCCTGATTTTTTATAAAAGATTTTTTAATTTTTGACATTCTAAGAGGATCGTTAGTCTTGATAAAGGATAGTTTTCGTTCAAGTTGCTTGTTTATGTGTATTTTGATGTTGTCCTGAATTAATTTCTTTATTAGTTTGAGTTTGGCTTTTTCTTGTTGTATAGTGCTATAAGAGAAATGTAATTGTAGGCGATTATAATTTTTTATCAAAGTAAGTGTTTTACTTTTTTCTAAAAGCAATGATTTTAAAATTGGTATGTTGGTAAGTGTGTTAGTAGTAATTTTATATGTTTCGGGAGCCATAACTCGAAGAAAAACTAACATATCGTAATAAAATTGGGAATACATACTTTCTTTATAGCAGGAAATATTTCTAGTAAAAATGGCGTGATCGGTTAAGCACCATGCCCCCTTTTATACAAAAATTGTTTAAAAGAGTCGTAGACTGGAATAATAAGGTATATCTTAGCGAAAAATTGTTACACCCGATTTTGGGAATACTTTTTTGGGAATAGTTTAAAATAAGCCTAAATATGATTAGAAAAGTAATTTAATTGAAATGAACTGCACAGTTGAAATTCACGCCGAATATATAATGTTCGGTAACATCCGAACTTAGATACCCTTGGTTGGTTGCTGTGCTGCCCGGCTATGGAGCCGGGCCCAAGTAGGCTCGAGGCGCCATTTTGATGTACTTTCTCCTGAAACCATTATATTTTGGCTGATGTACCCTGCGTAGACACCCTTACTTCTTTAATAATACTTTTATACTCAGCTGAGCAGAACTCACAGATTATATAAATTTTGTTCGCATAACGGTACCCCGTAACGGTATAAACTAATCGAGATAGATATAGACTTCTATATATAAGAATGATCTGGGCGAAAAAAGAAATTCATTTAGCCATGTCCGTCCGTCCGTCTGTCCGTCCGTCCGTCTGCCGCGAACACGATAACTTGAATACAATTTGAGGTATCTTGATGAAATTTGGTATGTAGGTTCCTGGGTACTCATCTCAGATCGCTATTTAAAATGATCAAAATCGGACTATAACCAAGCCCACTTTTTCGATTTCGAAAATTTCGAAAAACCGAAAAAGTGCGATAATTCATTACCAAAGACGGATAAAGCGATGAAGCTTGGTAGGCGGGTTGACCTTGTGACTCAAAATAGAAAGTTAGTAAAATTTTGGACAATGGGCGTGGCACCGCCCACTTTTAAAAGAAGGTAATTTAAAAGTTTTGCAAGCTGAAATTTGGCAGTCGTTGAAGATATCATGATGAAATTTGGCAAGAACGTACTACTATTACTATAAGTGTGCTAAATAAAAATTAGAAAAATTAGAAAAATCGAATGACGAACACGCTCACTTTTTAAAAAAATTTTTTTTTTTAAGTCAAATTTTAACAAAAAATATAATATCTTTACAGTATATTTGCAAATTATATTAAAATTCAACTCCAGTAATGGCATGGTGCAACAAACTACAAAAATAAAAGAAAATTTCAAAATGGGCGTGACTCCGCCCTTTTTCATTTAATTTGTCTAGAATACTTTTAAGGCCATAAGTCGAACAAAAATTCACCAATCCTTGTGAAATTTGGTAAGGGCATAGATTCTGTGACGGTAACTGTTTTCTGTCAAAATGGAAGAAATCGGTTGAAATCGCGACCAGTTCTTATACACAGTCGACCGTCTGTCCTTCCACTCGGCCGCTAACACGATAACTTGAGTAAAAATCGATATATCTTTACAAAACTGAGTTCACGTGCTTATATGAACTCAATTTATCTTGGTATAAAAAATGGTCGAAATCCATAATTCTATACCAAATACGAAAAAAGGGATGAAACATGGTAATTGGATTGGTTTATTGACTTAAATATAACTTTGGAAAAAACTTTGTAAAATGGGTGTGACACCTACCATATTAAGTAGAAGAAAATGAAAAAGTTCTGCAGGGCTGGGCAAAAGCCCTTGGAATATTGGCAGGAATACTGTTCGTGGTATTACATATATAAATAAATTAGCGGTACCGACAGATGATGTTCTGGATCACCCTGGTCCACATTTTGGTCGATATCCCGAAAACGCCTTCACATATACATATGAGGGCCACTCGCTATTAAACCCTCATTAATACCTTTCCTTTGATACCCATATTGTACAAACGCATTCTAGAGTCACCCCTGGTCCACTTTTAAGGCGATATCTCGAAAAGGCGTCCACCTATAGAACTAAGGCCCACTCCCTTTTACAATACTAATTAACAACTTTCATTTGATACCCATATCGTACAAACAAATTCTAGAGTCACCCCTGGTCCACCTTTATGGCGATATCTCGAAAAGGCGTCCACCTATAGAACTAAGGCCCACTCCCTTTTAAAAAACTCATTAACACCTTTCCTTTGATACCCATATTATACAAACGTATTCTAGAGTCACCCCTGGTCCACTTTTAAGGCGATATCTCGAAAAGGCGTCCACCTATAGAACTAAGGCCCACTCCCTTTTACAATACTAATTAACAACTTTCATTTGATACCCATATCGTACAAACAAATTCTAGAATCACCCCTGGTCCACCCTTATGGCGATATCTCGAAAAGGCGTCCACCTATAGAACTAAGGCCCACTCCCTTTTAAAAAACTCATTAACGCCTTTCCTTTGATACCCATATTGTACAAACGTATTCTAGAGTCACCCCTGGTCCACCTTTAAAGCGATATCTCGAAAAGGTGTCCACCTATAGAACTAAGGCACTCTCCCTTTTAAAATACTCATTAACACCTTTCATTTGATACCCATATCGTAGAAACAAATTCTAGAGTCAACCCTGGTCCAGCTTTATGGCGATATCCCTAAATGGCGTCCATCTATAGAACTATGGCCCACTTCCTCTTAAAATACTCTTTAATACCTTCCATTTGATACACGTTTCATAAAAACACATTCTAGAGTTACCCTAGGTTCATTTTCCTACATGGTGATTTTCCCTTATTTTGTCTCCAAAGCTCTCACCTGAGTATTTAATATTCGGTTACACCCGAACTTAGCCTTCCTTACTTGTTAGTGTTACTATTCTCGTCATTTGAACGTGAGTAGCTTTTACATCATAGTTGGGCACAGTGGAATGTTGTAGCTCCGCCATTAAACTTTAAATGGTAGGTGAAATTGAAAATATACTGCACTGTGCCCATCTATAATTCGCATGCTTTACTACATAGCAGGAAGTCTTTGATCGTAGAAATAAAAAAAGAACATTATTTAGCATCAATTTATTTTTGGCTTCGAGCAAAATTATTGACCCGCAAATTTAATGAGAAACATATTTTGAGTTTCAGTCAAAAACTTTTAGTAAAATCTTAAATATTCATTTGTGCATTCCTTTGGTCTGTTAACAAGTTTATTTACCACTGCACCAGTTTATTTCCATATTTCGCATATTTTAAATACGACAACAACAAAGTGATGATTTTAGGCATGGACTTCTGACCGAATATTTCGCTTTTACATAGTAACAATTATATATTCAGGTACTTATGGTTATGGAAGTCTAAATGCAGATAACCATAGCCTATGGAAGATGTTGTAACATTTTCGGGAATTCATTCTTATTGAAATGTCTACAGTTGTTTTTTGATTTGTTGTAGTCCCTTGTTTGTTTTCATTTTTAGCTCTCATTGTTGTTAATGGCTCTGATACGAACGATGTGCCGCTGTTGTCGTTTAAGCTTGAGTTATGGGGTGTGCGCTTGAGTGTGTTTGTGTGTGTGTGCGAAAAGGCACAGATTTGTTTGGCTCTTTGTGGTTTTTTTCTTTGTGCTGTTTGTAGTTCAGCATGAAACCACCATAACGAACAGCTGAGTTTGACAAATGACGCCATTTACAATACTTTTTGGCAATCTAACAACTTCCCCTACTAAAGCTGATAATAGAACTGCCGAGCTGTCTGCCCGCCATTCATGTATTTTGTTCGATTTTTAAATGGTATTTTCGTAGGTTGATCGAACTATTTACAACCCTTTTTTTTAGGCGGCCAATATGCTTTATTTATCAAAATTTTAATTTTCTCTGTAGTGAATCTTAAAGGTAAAATGAAACTTTGAGTGTATTAAGGAAGCCGGAACCGGCATCGAACTTGAAAACAGAACTGAAACCAAAACAGAATTCAAATACCATAGCGCACTAGAAAAGGAACTCCAGGGAAACTGCAGCAGAGCCCCAACACATATCGATAGTGGATGCGAAACAGGAGTTTGACCAAAACGAAATCGAAATAGGGGTGCAAAAGGTAACTAAACCTAGACCAATGATAGTATCGATAACATCACTGGAACCGGACCGAAAACTGGGAAAAAACTGGTGCCAAAACCTGTGGTTAATCTAGAAGATAAGTCGACACAATAACTGAAACTGAAAATCTACCGGGACCTGAACCAATACCGGGACTGAAACTGGCCGTGTATCAAAACTTGAACCAAAACCGGAACGGGCACAAAAGCTGAATCGAAACCGGAGTGGGAGGCAAAACTTTACCTAAACCGAAACAGTAACGAGCACCAAAGCTAGACCGAAACCTGAGCGGGATTCAAAACTATAATTAACGCAACAAAGCTGGACCGAAACTGGAGGGAGATCCATAAAAATCCGAAGTCCGAACAACTCGTGGCACCGAAATAAAACACGCAACCGAAACCAACACCACAAGCGAAACCTAAGCTGGAGACGGAACGGAAACAGTAATTCAAAGCAGAATCGAAGGTGAATCCGTAAAACCGACCAAAACTAGAATCAAAAGCTAAGCGTGAGCCAAAACAATACCAAAACTGGAGCTACAAGCGGAACCGAAACCGAAATCACAACCGAAGGCAAAACTTGAGTGGAAAACCAGACTTGGATCCTAAGCAGAATCTAAACTAAAACTAAACTAAAGAAGAATCGAAACATCTGCCCAACCAACATCAATTTCAAGTTCCAGATCTGAGCAAAATATGAAGCGAGACCAAAACCGAAGGATAAAAATAAACCAAAACCTAAAATAAAGCAAAGACTGGAGGAAAACTTTAAATTATAATCGACCTTAAAACCGCAACCGAAGCTAAAGGAACTAGAACTTGGTATTCACGCATTTTTTCCATCTTAAAAATGGCTTCAGATTGTAGTTTATTCCATAACGCCCACCAGTTTAAAGAAATTCTACAAGGACCAAAATCGCCTCTAATATAACTTTTCAACTTCGACACATTCGCGAACAAGTTTACTGGTCCATTGGCATAGTTGGCTCCCTCCCAACACTACTCCCTAACGGAAATAAAGACGTCAGGAACTACCAAGCGGCAGTTCGCGTTACACGTTAGTCTGTCCTGGCGGGGATAAAGATGATAAGAATGCTGAAATAGCTGAAGTCAGAGGGATATATCACGAAGCCGGATGCATCGATGAATACGCACCGGATGTACGCTAAGAAAAGCACTTCATGCCAAAATGGATTTTGTAACAGATACCAATTGGCGCTATCTGCTTTTCGAGTGTCCAGTGCCTTCCAGCTGACCAGTATCCGATGTAGGGGCATCGGATTGACTACCTCCTGGCAGTTTTATGACGTTTTCATTTAAGACAGTAAAAAATAAGAAATACCCTCCTGAAATGGATCAGTCGTACACACAATTAACACCAATGAAAAATTGAAGACTTTCACTTACAACTATACACACTCCCATGAATGGCCGTAAACCACAAAATGTTTATAAGTAAAAGTTGTTTTCAATTTAAGCGCAGTGCCCTTTGTTTACTTAGTGAGTTTGGCTACCAGCACAGGGACGTCGCGATGATGGTGACGACAAAAGCTTTCAAATAAATATGAATATATAAAAATGTACGCACTCTATTGCAAACAGAAGTAGAAGTCATTTATGCGTCATAGCACCCATCTCGTGAAATATGCAAAAAATTTGAAGGACTCTATAGAAGTTTAAAATGTTTATTTTACTTCATTGCGCTCAGCTTCACCGCATCTTTTGCAAAGTTATTTAAGAAAAAATTTCTTAATATTTCGTGCTTATAAAATTGTGGCTTTACGTAAATATAATGGCGCATGGAATATAAATGAATGTCCATTTAGAGCCAAATTTTAAATTGACTGTAAATATGTTTGTTATGGATTTATGAAGTTTTAAAATGTAGATTCCATATTACAGCAGCTGGGTCTACGTCATATAAATAGCAGCTGCAGGATAGTACAGTGGCAGCAACCAACTAACTATAATGCTTCTGTAACAAGGTGTTGAACGGAGGTTCTTCGTCTTCCTATTATGGCGATTAAGAGACCTCCCGAAGGTTTTGCGGAGTTCTTTCGGCAGCTGGACTAATAAATAAATATCCGGTACGTAGATTTTCACCGGAAGAATTACTGTGTGAACCGAAACGTCTTCACTACATCTCATAGCATGACATAACCAGCGAAGCCTTTTCAGCTTTATATGATGCACTGTGCTCATTTCGGCATATACAGCTAGTCATATTATCTCCATACTCTTCCTTGGCATCAAGCACCATTAATTTTCCAGACAATCTTCCTCTGGAATACTACAACAGCCTTTCTTTTAAATTTGGCCACGTCAGTCAGAGCAGATCAGTAAGCATGGGCTAGAGAAAAAATTGTCGAGCGCTTTCTTTATGCGTGTTCTGTGCTCGCCAGATCAAAGCTTCAACTATTAGGAGTGGCAGTAGGATCTCGATGCAACAAGGTTCTAGAAAACTTCTATTATTCTCCAATAGAATGGAGTTATTTTTTTTATAACATAAGTACTGTTACTATTGTTTTTTTTTCTTTTGGTAGTCAAACATCTCCTGGTAAGACTATGGACACATTCAGTTTGACCCGCTAGGTCAATTTATCTAAACAAAGAGCCGTCCCAATTTTTTATAGAGTATGAATTTTTTTCGCCAAAAGAGGACTTTACTTTTCAATCGCCTACTCTGTTCTTTATGCTTCTACGTTTTCCATAGATAAATAAATAAATACTGTTCGACTTACCACCAAAGAGCTTAAGGCTGAGCTTCACTTCAAATTTTCGGCATGCTTCCTTTTTAATTTTCCTACAAGTTGTCGGGAGGAAATCTATATGTTTTAAGCCGCCTACGAACGGCATCTGCAGGCCAGATGAATTTCACTGAGAAGTTTTTTCATGTCAGAAATACACTCGGAGTGTTTTTTTAAATCACTGCGGAAGGGCGATTCCGATTAGAAAAATGATTTCTAATTGAAAAAACTTTTTTCTAAATTTTCGATATTGCTTTGACCGGGAGTTGAACTCACGCTATCACTACACCACCTCCGCCACCATACATACATTCTTATTAACATATCGATCACATTTTGCCAAGTATTTGACAACTTTCCGTTTACATATCGACCACTCTTTGATTACATATCGATAAAATTTGAATAGACAATGGATTAATTTTCGATAATAAATCGAAATTTTTTTTATTAAATATAGAAGTTTTTTTCTTCCTTCCATTCTATTTTAAAATTTTTTCAGTTAAGAAAAAATGTATCATAACAATAATAATGATAAAATAATTATTGCTAGACCTTGAGCTCTAAGAACAAAATTTGAACAAAAATTGTTTATAGAAAATTACTCTATAATAAATTTATAGCTCATTGATAGCCTTAGTTATCGATGGCAAATCTGTATTGCTTCGATAACAAGTCAACAGCTCATTTATACCTCGTCGATAACCATGATTCAATCACAAGAGGTTCGCTCGATATACACATTTTTTAACAATTGCAGCCATTTTGCTCCCAAATCGAATTTACATCCAGTAACTGTGTTGTTTCTTTGCGAATTTTCGAAAAATATTAGTAGTAGAAATAGGAAGCAACCAGTTTACAAATACCCGATAAGTACTGAACTGCATAATCCCTTAAAACATTTTTTTTAATTTTTTAGCGAATTTATTAACTATTGAACATTGAACATAGGTAATTTTATGAAAAGTGAGGACACCAAGAAATCGTGCACTTTCGTAAACCTATGAATATACGAAACCTAAACCAATTCATCGTTCAACGTCAAAATCTCCACCATTAAATCGATTCAGGTAAAAATGTCATTAGTAAATAATGGAGATGACATAACGAAATTTACTCATTGGGTATGTTAACTTATTCAGGTAAAAGTCTAGAACAAGAGTCTACTTCTAATACGCGTCCAAAAATATCGAGAGGGATGACCTCGGCAACAATAATCCGAAGGCGGAAAATAAAAATTGTATCTCTGTCCGGAGAAATTTGCAGTTGAAGTTTGCAATTTTCATGCGGTTGTTGTAATGTTTTTGTGCACTGAATAAGATTTTGTGTACAAAGGAATTTTGCACGCATTTAATTTTGATCCCACCTCATTGGTGGACTGGCCAGGGTAATTTTTTATAAGCTCGGCTGAAGGCCGCCAACGCAACCCGCGGCCTTTTTTCGGTTTTTCGTCAATATCTTTTGAACGAGCTAAAATTTTTATTTCCGCCTTCGAATTATTGTTATCGAGGTCAATACGCGTCTTTTGACACTTCTCTCGATATTTTTGGGCGCGTATTAAAAGTCGACCTTCTGTTCTATTAATTCCGTATGTTCGGAACATTCGTCTCCATTTAAGAGTTTGGGGAATCGGTTTACATTTGGAATATTATGTATATACTTATTTGATATATTCGGACCTCCTGAGGTACTATCAAATGAACGTATTCCGAATATTCCAAATTAACGGTTTATCTGGAACACTTCCATGAATACTTAACGGAAGAGAGATTTCTAAGAGAATAAGCTATTTTCTTTTATTTTTGTTTTTGTCAGTTCATTGCGGCTGCTGAGTAATGTATCACCCCATGCCGGCTGCCTGTTCAAAATCGTGCTATCTCAAAATATTTTTCAAAAATTTCCCAATTCAGGATTTGTCCGAAAACCGCAATATATTAGAGTTGGATTGAAGAACGCTTCATCTCAGAATGATTTTCATTAACTCCCTCTTATGACAAAATGCTTTGAAACTTATATAGGGAGTTTTTGAAACAAATTTTGGGATAGTACATTTTTGAATAAAATCCTAACGTACGGCATTCTTCAAAAACTTTCTGAAAGAATGACTAAACCAACCCAATTTTATCAATTCACGAAATATTTAGTAGAAAATTAATTACTTCCCCAAAAACTTTTGGCATTTACAAAGTTATTATCACTACTAATATACTACCAAAGATACTTTTCTACTACAATTTTCACTGAAGGGGATTGAATTATTCCCCGTTTTCCTTACTTCGTAAAAGCTACCCGTCCAGATTTTTCAATTTGGGAGTGTCAACGCTCTTGTCACCATTGGAGAACACACCTCTAGTAATTGAATCATGGTCGATAACAACCTGCGAGTGAAGACGTTTACACATCAACAACAGTTTGTTACTAAATTGGTATCATCGTCAATTGCTAGCCATAATTGAAGGGCGCATTGTCATGCACAAATCTGATTTTGAAAGCAATAACTTGACTTCCATCGCATTTTTGATGGACTTCATTAGTCAAAAGTCATACACATTACAAATTGCCAACTTAAGTTCGGATTAGATCGATGGTTCTCAAATTACTCAAACTAGCTCTCGCAAACAACAAAAAACGAACAAACCTGCAATTACCAACACACCTACATGTGCAAACACACCCACAGAGCAAAGTATATTTAGAGCTTAACCGCAGTGAATGCAACAAAAGCAAAATACAATAATAAAACCAGAAAAAAGCATACCAAAGAAGATAAGAAAGACAAAAAAAAAAAAAAAAAAAAAACGGCAGGCGCTTACTCATTTACATCGATGACTTTGAATGTATGTGTGCATACATGTATGTGAAACTAAAATTCTCATACATTTAGTGCTTCAATTCTGTATGTGTGATTGACAGGCGCTGTCAACCAAGTTAATTGTATACGAATTTTTGCGGTTAACTTAAAGCAAAAGAAAAAACTTAATGGAAAAGAATTAAAAATTAAGAATAAAGGAGTGAGCAAATAAAGTTTAAAAAGCAATCCATGAAATGGAAGTGCACATGACATACTTTTACTCCTTAATACCGCTTCCGGAGCTGTACGAGTAAGTCAAAGCCTACTTCAGATGAGTTTAAATATGTGTCTACTAGGATGGGTAGATTTAAAAATTGCTCATTGCTCTGTGAAAATCGTATTCTAGGGATCAAAATAAGAAACTTTGCCGAAGGAACCATACCTCTAAAACGAATTCTGATGTCCCCCCTTTGGTTCGAACTTTTGGGTGGGAGCAATTTCAATTCTACCTGCTGTGTCTTGTGGTGGCTTAAAAAAAACAACACAAGCAGTTTTACGATCTGCAATTGTGTCACAGTGATACCTTCATTTTTTAAAACGGTTGAATAAAAAACCTCCTTGGTTTTAAAAGGGGGTTGTAAAAACCCTAATTTATAATAATTTTTTTTAATTTCTTTTCTATTACTAAGTTAAATTCATTTTTTTATTTACATATGTTCTGACTAAATAAATTTCTAAAGAGAAAAATAAACTCCAAAAAGAAAAAACATGAGCATTTCAAAGTGGGATTTTTCAAAATTTGCCCTAAGACTCAAAGGGGGGGACATCAGAATTCGTTTTAGAGGTATGGTTCCTTCGGCAAAGTTTCTTATTTTGATCCCTAGAATATGATTTTCACAGAGCAATGGGCGATTTTTTTGCCTCCCCACAAATCGACCCGGCCTAGTGTCTACGTATGTATGTGTGTGTGCTCGCTTGAAAGTTGGTCAAAAGGGGCTTATATGCTAAGTTGATGGTTTTACAAAAGAAGCAAAAAAAATTAAAAAGTGAAGTACTTTAATGACATGTTAAAAACCCCGAATGAAGGGTAAGCGCTCAAGCGATCAAATTAAATTTCAAAGTAGCTGCAAACAGACAGTAAACACTCAGTAAAATGCGTAAGAATAGCGCGATTTAATTGATTTCGTAGACTTTAATTAATAAACTTTTTCGCTGGATTAAATTGTGGTGAGACAGATATTCGGTTTGCGCATTGCTCCCTAGAGCATTAAAAAAGCAATTTAGGCGGCTCAAAATACTAAAAGGGGTGAAAATAAAAAACGAATAAAATTATAATTTTTGTTTGCAATATAATCATACCAATGTAACAGAGTTTAGACTTGACCAGTTTTAGGCGAAAACTCGTTTATTTTCTTCATTTTGGTTTTTGTAACAATTTCAATTACTCCCTCAGTCTTTAAAAGCTCACGTATTTATTCCTAAAGAGAAAATCTTAGGTTGCGAGTGTTTTTAAAAACTCGTTTCTTTCACACTTATTTACTCAGAGAGTAAATGCAATCATCTCTAATATCCGACAATTGCTTTTTCAGTCACGACATACATTTCGCGATAGCTGCCGCCAATTCTCTTCCGGAAGGAGTCACTTAAAGCTCAGTGGTTTAGGTCTTCCTCTTTTTCTGCTGCCAAATGCAAGTACCGACAGAAAATTTATTCTATTGTCAGCGAAAACCTTAGGCTTTTATTCATTGCACTATAATCATATCTCCGTAAAACTTATTTACTTCGTCACTTCACTCCTTCTAGTATACCTCGATTGAATCACGGAAACAATTTTACTTCGAAACTTTTCTCTATAGCGCTCCAAAGACCCTTCCATTTTCTGACGCAAAACTTCTAGAACTTCATTTTTGTTAGTCGTGAGGGGATTTGGCGACGACCGTGGTGTGATGGTAGCGTACTCCGCCTACCACACCGTATGCCCTGAGTTCGCACCTCGGGCAAAGCAACATCAAAATTTTAGAAATAAGGTTTTTAAATTAGAAGAAAATTTTTCTTAGCGGGGTCGCCCCTCGGCAGTGTTTCGCAAGCGCTCCGGGTGTATTTCTGCCATGAAAAGCTATCAGTGAAAACCCATCTGCCTTGCAAATGCCGTTCGGAGTCGGCTTAAAACATGTAGGTCCCGTCCGGCCAATTTGTAGGGAAAGTCAAGAGGAGCACGACGCAAATTGGAAGAGAAGCTCGGCCTTAGGTTATCGCGCCTTGCATTTATTTTTTTTTTTAGTTGAAGAAAGAAATTTCGAAGATTTCCCTGGAAGCACTAGTTCGCAAAGATAACGAGTTCCTAAACAGCCAATAATGACATAAATGGCGAGACGCGTTTACGTACATTTCTTATTTGGTTACATAAATATTGATCTGTTCCATTCTTTCAGATGTTTATATCTTTGCTCATGAGATGGAGGTGTTCAGAGTGCAAACGAAAACGTAGTTTTTGTAAGTGGTATATTATATGGGAAAACATAGAATGTAAGTTTGGACGTAGTAAGTGGTAAAATGTAAGACGGGATATTGGTGTGTTGTCGAAGAGACATCAGTTTGTATGGGTTAAGCGGGTGTTGCCCTTATTGCTTTTAAATGTATGAAAACATTTATTGGAAGCAATTTTTAATTTATAATTTATTTAATAATTTGGGAAAAATTTAATCAGGACGGACAAGGCGACAGCTGTTTCGATTATACCTTGTAAATCTCTTCAAATCCTTTTCTGGGAGTGGGATTTGAGCACGCACTCCTACGACGTTTGAAGTATTACAAACGCATTCAGCCATGTCATGCCTTAGTTGTTATGAACTCAATCAATTTGTTATCGAGTTGTTGTAAATTTTCAATCGATAACAAAGGTTATAGATAAGTTATCGATATTTTATAAAATAATAGGCGGTTTATTATGTCGTTTTTTCCAAAAAAAAAACACGATTTTTTATCGAAAATGTTGTCCATATCTTATCAAAAAGTCATCGATTTTTTATTGTAGTTAAAAAATAAAATATAAGGCACGATAACATCCGAAGAGATCTACGCCGAGCCTTGCGCAACGGACCTACATATTTTATACGGACTCCGAATCGCATCTGCGAGGCAGATGAGTTTTAACTGACAAGGTTTTCATGACCGAAGAAACACTCGGATTATTTACAAAATCACTGCCCAGGGGCGACTCCGTGTATAAAAATTTGTTTCTAAATTTTTGATGTTGCTTTGACCTGGCCTAGAACCCAGGACCTTCAGTGTGATAGGCGGAGCACGCTAACACTACACCACGGCGGCCGAACAATCGAGTTTTAGCAGCTTTTATATGGCCTGTTATCAACTTTTTATCAAAAAATTATAAACTTATTACCACCCAATAACCAAAAAGTTATAAATTTTTTATCGAAAAGTTATCGACACGTTATCAAAAATTAATCGGTTGAGTATCGAACATTTTCGCTTTTGTTATGGAAGTTTTATGGAAAAAGCACTGATTTATTATCCAAAAATCATCGTTTGGTTTTAAAAAAGGTTATATACGGGCGGCCACCGTGGTGTTATGGTAGCGTGCTTCGCCTACCACACCGTATGCCCTGGGTTCACACCCCCGGCAAAGCAACTTCAAAATTTTAGAAATAAGGTTTTTCAATTAGAAGAAAATTTTTCTAAGCGGGGTCCCCATCGGCAGTGTTTGGCAAGCGCTCCGAGTGTATTTCTGCCATGAAAAGCTCTCAGTGAAAACTCATCTGCCTTGCAGGTGCCGTTCGGAGTCGGCATACAACATGTAGGTCCCGTCCAGCCAATTTGTAGGGAAAATCAAGAGGAGCACGACGCAAGTTGGAAGAGAAGCTCGGCCTCAGATCTATTCGGTGGTTATCGCGCCTTACATTTATTTTTTATTTTTTATATATTTGGTTTTGGAATATATCGATTTTTTATCAAAATGTTATCGATTTTGTATCGTAAATTTATCTCAGTGCTAACAATTTGTTATCGACTTGTTATCGACAGCTCATTTGTTTAATATGAAACAAATACCGATAACACTTCAATATAAAAACGATAATACATATGCAACCTGTAGTTTAACTAGCCGACAAGAAAACAATATCACGTGAATGACTCAGGGACAACAAGCCGATAATAAACGATAACTCGACGATAATTACTCTTTGAATTAGAAGCACATATCTAAAGAATAACGTATCTGTTTCTGTTGTTACCGATAAGAAGTCGTTTAAGTTTTTCTCTGAACTTAATTGTTTTCGGAAAAATATACCTTTGTTGTGGTTGAATTTCGATCCCTGCCTGAGCTCTAGCTAATTTAAAAAAAAAAAAGTTTTCTAGACGTATATACATATGTGCGTTTTTACACTGAACCTTACGAGTACTTGGTTCCTCATGGAACTTGGGGGTGGGGAGGGAGGGATGGCCTGAAAGTTTAATGTGGCCATATAAATCGTTCCCGAGATGGTCGGGCCAGCACCTTAATGGTGCTGTGTTACCGGAGCGTATCGGATCTGTATCCGACAAAGGACCATCACATCGATAACACTCCCTAAAGCCTTCGGGGAGTAACTAATCGCTACATCAACAACAACAACAGTACTTGGTACTTACGACCTTTTTCTTTTTAGTTTGAATTTTCGAAGTTTCTTCCGACTCCTATCTAGTTAAATCTATCTCTCGAACGTTTATATTGGATTTATATATTAGTGGTTAGTTTAGTTCCTTTTTTTGTTTATCCCTATCGCTTTTATGGACAGAGGACAAACCTCTGTTTCTAAACAAAGACTAGTCCGATTCCCTCCGTCACTTATTTGCATTCTTGGCGGCAATAGTTGCTCGCCATCTCCCACAAAAATCGGTGCAACGCTTACTTATAGTGGTCTGTGGGACCTCTTTTTGGCTCTTTTTGACTATCTGGTGCCTCAATCTTGACTGATCTATGATATGCGCTAAAAGTTCCAAGAGCAGGTTTTTTATTACCAGAGCGTACTGAATTCATATTCGTCCTCGGTAGCACTTTACTTAAAATCGGGGACTCGCTCCTAAAATAAGATTTTAAGCGTCCAAGGCAAAATTTCGCCAAAGTACTGTCTGCATTCAATATAAAGCTGTAATTTATGAACAACAACAAAACCAGCCGAGCTTAGCAGCATTAGGATTTAGTAACATCTAATTTTCATCCTTCTTATAAGAAGTCTTTTTCACGAATACATTTTTAAATATCATCTCATTACCTAGGGATTTCTACCTAATCAAGTTAATCTCCTCCTCATCATCGCATGCCTCCTTACACATTACTTATGTATAATACAAATTTCTCTCAAAAAAAGAAAATAAGGATTCATTTGGGCACATTCTTCTTAAAGTATCGCTCTTAAATACCCATTCAATTCTCTACTTCTTTTTTATACTCGTCAATACTTAATGCCCTTGCAAAGTTGGGTTACGTGCGCTGCTTGCATAAAAAGTACGAATTTAGTGCGACACTTCTCGGATAATCCTTCACGTAATGACTATTGATTATTTTATGTGCCTTTGATGTGCTCGCTGTCAGCAACAATGAATGGAAAGCATAAAAGCAGCGTATTTGTACAAATTGTTGTCATCATACTGGTAATTTACGGTGTAATTTCAAAACAGAAAAATAACTAAATAGAAAGAAAAAACCACTCATAAGGAGTGACCACGTTTTGGTGTTTGTGATGAATTCAGCTCAAACGATTTGTCAACTAATCAGATTAGTAATTCCAATAGACAAATTATATTTTGTACACACATAAATATGTATGTATAGATAAATTTATGTACTTTTTTTTGGTATAGTTATATGTTTATATCCTTACACTCATGCAATTTGTTAACTGAAATTTATATGCGGATGTAGTGGTGTGATGATGGCGTGCTCCGCCTACCACACCGAAGATCCTGGATTCACGGCCCAGGCAAAGCAACATCAAACATTTCAGAAACAAGTTTTTTCAAATAGAAGAACATTTTTTTAAGCGTGGTCGCAAGTGTTTGGTAAGCACTCTGAGTGTATTTCTGCCTTTAAAAGCTTTTCAGTGAAAAATCATCTGCAGATGCAGTTCAGAATCGGCATAAAACGAAATGGATCACGACCCAATTTGGGAGAGAAGCTCGGCCTAAAATCTCCTCGGAGTTTATCATGTCTTACATTTATTTATTTTTTTAACAAAGTTTCAACAAATACATATATAGATCAGCGAATTAAATACTCGGATCCGTTAATTGTTAGGTTAAGGAAAGAAAACTGCTAAGTTTTAATTTGTCCAATATTAAAAAGTGGTACAGAAAAGCTGTACACTAACTTTAAAGCCATTAAAAGTAGCGCGATTACAACAATGGCAGGCGTTAAGTTAGATTGAACTGGCCAGTTCGTAGGAACCTTACACAGACTGAATGAGTCCACAGAATTGAGATTTAGTGCAATTCCGCTTATTTGCAACTTTCACCTAACGTTGTAATCACTAAACTGTTGAATAAATAACTCCACTATTCAATAATGCAAAATGGTCTTTATTAAAGTACTTCACAATAACACTTCTTTTGCTCAACAGATAGCGTGCTTAAATCAAACTGATTCCGATTCTCAGCTTTACCTCCTTTTATACTCTGTGATTTCCTCGTTCGCATACTTCTGGGTGTTTCTCTTTCAAGAATTTACTACCAGCTATAAATTTCTCAGCTATAGCTACAGATGCATGATTGTTATAGCTTCTCGCATAGCCCATGCGCGTGTATATGTGAGTGATACCTCCAAAGATGATTGCCTACTTTTGAGAGCATCCCAGATATATGTATGCGTTTGTGCGTCTCTCTCCCTGCGTGTACGTACATACATATGTGTAGACATAATGATTGATTCGTTTATTTAGTATCAGACTAGTGACGTAAGTATCACTTAGTGTCACTAATATTCGTCACAGTATTATCAGAAGTTTACTCAAGTTACAAACTGAGATTTTTCACAAAAACCAGGACTTATAAAAAAGAACTCGCCCTCACGGCAAATAGAAGAAAACGAGGACAAATTGTTGTCATCAGGCGCTCAATCCTTTCCTCTTACAACTTACATTTTCTTTAACTGCTTTCCCCCGCAACTTCGACACTTTGCAGTCGTGCGCTTTGTTCAAAGCCTAAAGAAGATCACATCTTAAAAAATCTTAAATAAAATATTCAATGCAAAAGTATACACAGAACTTGAATTCATCAACTATGCAAACTTTTTGATGACTAGACTTTAACAGTTTTGCACCATAAAGGCTTATATAAATTTAAAATAATACTTTGCAACATTATAAACACCGTTATTTCATATCAAAATTAAGAAACATATCTAATTTTTATATTTTTAAACAAAAGTTGTCCAAAAACTTCCTTATTCTACTAATAATGTGGTCCAATGACAAAAGGATGGTTGCGGCCACCGTGGTGTGATGGTAGCGTGCTCCGCCTATCACACCGTATACCCTGGGCTCAACGCCCGGGCAAAGCAACATCAAAATTTTAGAAATAAGATTTTTCAATTAGAAGAACATTTTTCTAAGCGGGGTCGCGCCTCGGCAGTGTCTGGCAAACGCTCCGATTGTATTTCTGCCATGAAAAGCTCTCAGTGAAAACCCATCTGCCTTGCAGATGCCGTTCGGAGTCGGCATAAAATATGTAGGTCCCGTCCGGCCAATTTGTAGGGAAAAATCAAGAGGAGCACGACGCAAATAGGAAGAGAAGCTCGGCCTTAGATCTCTTCGGAGGTTATCGCGCCTTACATTTTTTTTTTAATGACCAAATGATATTGTAAAACTTGACTAATACTCTTAAGCGCGACAAATATTGAAGGGGACTGAATATTTTTATGGACTGACAGACTCAAAAATCAATAGTTGGGTTTTATTCTGAAAACTGACGAGATTATGACGACCTACTGCTTTTCCATATAGGTAAATAATATTTACTAAATATATTGTGACGAATATTAGCATCACTAATTGTCTCATATCCCTAAGGTTATTAAATAAAGGCACAACAACATTAAGGCAAGCTACATAAATACATTAATCATCATTTACCCGCATATATATAAAGCAAGGGTGCGAGTTACTCACCATCAGCCGAAGTAGTACTCACATATACACACGCATATGCCTATGCGAAAGGCTATAACCTATAAGCTACATGTATATATATATGGATGGTAATCAAGCATGAATTTCGAGAAGTTACTAGACCCTAGGAGAAATGAGTGGACGAGACAACAGAGAGTATAAAAGCAGCGAAAGCTGAGTAGTCAATAAACAGTTGGATTTAAGCACGCTATTGTTTGCGAAGTTTAAGTGTTATTGTGAAGTACTTTGAAAGGAGTCTAATAAAGACCTCTTTGCATTATTGAATATTGGAGTTATTTATTCAAAAATTTAGCGATACGAACGTTAACAGAAGGTATAAAATAAGCGGAGTTTCACCAAATACGTTACAATATATACAAGACACGATAACCTCCGAAGAGCTTCTCATCCGACTTGCGACATGCTCCTTTTGTTTTTTCAGAAATACACTCGGAATTGAACCCGGATCCTCTATTGCACATTCTATATACTGATGTATTTAAACTCCCTTGGTGTGACCGGTTGACAGAGAAAAGAAGCGATTGGCGCGCCTTGTTGGATGACCATAACCGTTTAAACTGTTGGGCGGCGAATAAGTAAGTAAGTAATATATTCATATGGCTGGATTCTGTCATACTAGCCATCCCCAATTTAATAATATTTTTACTTTCAATACAAATTTATACACTTACCTTACACACCAGGTAGGTTTTAAAAGTTTATTCCCAAGGCAGCGAAGTTAAGCTCAAGTACGAGCAGGGCAAATGAGATTTGCTGTTAGGGGTTCTTCGATTTCATCAAAAAGACTATACTTGCATGTGCCATTTTATTTCAGTGGACATTTTGAGTATGTTTGTGCTTAGATCTCGGCCTCAATGTAAGATTTTCGATGGTCTGGGTTGATTTTTAATGTATATTTCGTGCCTGTTTTATAATTAGGTTCTTAAGGTGAAAGTAAGTATCCAAAATATCTTGGCCGTTATTGTACTATTTTGATATAATTGATTGTTGATTTGTTTAAATAGCTATCAGTTTCGACACTTCTGGCAGAGGCGACGCCACCTTTCAGTATGTTAGATATCTGCTTCTAAAAGTTTTACTTCAACAAAATAATTTAACAAAATCTGTCTGTACAATGTGACTTCCCTGAACAAATATCTAAAAGATAAGACAAGGACAAAGCTAGGACAAAATAGGGATAAAGCTTCGCTAGTGATTATCCCATACAGTTACTTTAATTTCACTTTAGTATTAGTAGTAGTAAGAGACCAAACAATTGATGCCAAGACATCATCAGCCCATAAAAATACACTCTCACGTATTACAGGTTGCAAATATCGCTTACGTTTTACAAACATTTTCTGTGGTGGAATGGTATATTATTGCTAATACCAAAAACTACTGAATACTTTGGGAAACATTTTAGCAATACGACAGAACGTACAAAGCGGCAGCTGTATCGATTATACGTTGTAAATCGCTTCAAAGCCTATTCAGTCGGGTTTGGTATTGTGATCCACACTCCTGCAATGATCTCCCTATTGACAACCGAAGTCAATGAAAGCCATGTTATTTTGTTCTACAACTTCTTCACAACAGATGTTAGACATTAGAGTAGCAGCCCACGTAAGTTTTTTGCTTTTTTGCCATTTTAAAATATATTTGATTTAAAAAATTTGCCATTTAACCGTTCTGTGCATAGACGGGGACTCGGGTACCTTTTGCATATTCAAAAGCTATTTTTAAATAATCTACAAATAGAAATGAGTTAAAATTTTGTGCCGTCGTATGGGAATAAGTTTTCTACAAAAAGGAGAGACAATTTTTTCCAATATACTTTCGTAAGGATGTTTTTTTATAAATTAGTTTTTTATTACTAGTTCTCATGTATGAACTGCCTTGTGGTACTCGTGTACCCAGCCATGCGAGCTAAGAAGAAATTTTATTCATGAACAGGACGGTTAAGCAGGGCAGAGCTCCAGTCATTAAATTTAATATGTTAAACTTGGTAAGGTTTACATACAGTCAGTGTCAAAATAAAGTGTACATACGTTTAAAAGTTCATATATTTTTTGTCAAAAGAAAGTGGAAAATTGGCTTTCATGTGTTTGCTAATTTGCTAGGAAAGAAGCGCTATACCCGTAACAGGCTATTTTAATTAACTATTTGAAGTATTTGGGAAATCACGTTTTTTGGTTATATTGGCAGAAGAATATCTTCCGCGCTGAAAGAGAAGGAGATATTAATGTTATAAGTCACAGCACTTTAAAAGAATTATTGGAGAAAAGAGGAAAAATAGAAATTTGCTGCAAATTAAGCAGACCACACTGGCTAGGTGGTGCTGAAATAAGATCAGTTGTTCGAAGTGTATGGAAAATTATTCGGAAAGTGCTTTCAAGTTGCGAACAAATATTTTAGAAATATCAGATGTGGCGGTAAGTGCCAGATAATTCGTCGGGCGTTATATGCAAACGGTTAAGTTCCACAGAAACACTTCTTATATCCAAACCCAACCAAATAAAACGCTGAAATTTGTGGGGCGAAAGTGGGGCGGTGTTTAGCCTTTGGGCGATGCTAATTATTTGGTTTTGACAACAAGTTCAATGAACAATTTAGCCTTTTTGAATTTTTTAAAGAATGATTTGAGTCCCAGTTCCGAAAAATTTACTTTGGGTAAACCATAAGCGTGTCAGCAGCATAATGATTCAAAACACAATACAGAGTTTGTCAAAGAATAGTTGCTCTATTACGACCCAAGCAGTTAGATGCAGAATGTTAAATAGATATGTGGCTGCCTTAAAAAAACATAAAGATACATTCAGGTGAATTTTTCTTACAAAATCGCTAAGTACTTTACTTAAACATTTTATAGTAATTTTTTGCAGGGTAGATTTTAAATTTATTAAATTTTTTTAACTCAAAGAAAAGGGAGTTATTGCCAATATAGTGGACAAAAATTGCACAAAGCCATACCTCAAAAAATGTATTTGAACGATGTGTTAATTATGGAAGAGCCATCTTACCAGTTGCGTTTTCCCATCATAATATTTCTCGCGGGGAATCTTAACATTTGTGAGACAGCCGACGTTGCGCGTATTAATTCGTTGTTGTTTCGCTCACAGTTGTATGATTGTGACTAAGAAAATGTGTGAAGGTAGTTTGGCTCAATTGAGCTATGAGAGCGTAAAAGTAGCGCAAGCTGAGGGATAATCTGCGCAATTGCGCAACAAAATCGCAAAAATCGATCGATCGAAATTGAGAACACGTCGGTTTCCTTTCGACCAGAATCGCTTTGTTCAGCTTGGAATTTTCAAATTTAGATTTGTTATACTAAAAAAACAAATAGTCCAGCAAAAAGTTTGTAACGAATCTTCCAAATAAAATGAATAATTTAATAAAACTTATTTGTGAGAAAAATAATGTAATTATCTATGCTTAATAGGCTAATTACTTTCGATTCTGACTGCTCAGAGGCAAAACTTTGAAATCGACCAATCCTGGTCGGAATCGATATTGAGAACACCAATCCATTTCGATTCCGAATAAATTGGTCGGAATCAAAACCCAGAACAGGCCCGATTATTATTTTCCACGTGTCTACACTTTTTTTTGACGCTAACTCTATTTTTAAAATATTTATGTAATATTTCACTTAAAATGTATACTGGATAATTATACGATTTAAAAAATTAACAAATCGCAATTAAGTGCATCAATGTGATATGTTAACTTAATGCAATTAAGGAAATATGGCAAAAATGTACACCAACACATATACATAAATGTATATACATAAATGTATAAACACATGGGAATGGTAAATGTGCCATAATGGAATTAATAAATCACGTATACGCCAAGTCTTGCACTGATGGTGGTTTGTTAGTGAAACGCAGGCTGATAACAATTTATTTTGAAAATGTATTTCTGTATGTACATACATATTTGTATACTTGAATTAAATACATTTGTGTTAAAAGTCATAACTTTTATGTCATATGTTAATTATGCGACAAAAATGCAAACAATACACGCCCATATGAGCCTACGCGTGGAAGCATCAAATACCACTACATATATAAGTACCTATGCATGTACATTATAAAATTTAAGCATAAATATCAGTTGTGTAATTTCATAATATGTTAATACTTAAGCGAGAGATAATCATAGACGAGTGGTGGCGTGCTTGCATGTAATGTCATCTAAAACAAGTAAGGATGTCTAGGTTCGGGTGTAACCGAAGATTATATAATCTGCGTGAGCTTCAATTGTACAGTTCTTTTCAGATAAGTTACTTTTCTACATAACACGCAGCACCGCCCTTTTTAAAAACAAATGTCTCCCAAATTCTTATAAAAAAAATTTATAAGTGAAATATCATTGATCCAAAACTATTTTTCGCTAAGTTATAGCTTATTATTCTAGTCTACAACCCTTTTACCCCTTTCGAACCTGTTGGTACCACTAAATGTGTATATTGGACTAAATCCTCAAAATCACACTCAAACTGAATAAAAAATTTACCAAAGAAGGCTTTTTAGTTTGTCTAAAGGTACATATAAAAACGAAATCATTTTCTACTGTGCAGTGCGCTCATAGTCTAAGACCTGGTAAGCATTTTTGAGCAGGCATTTGAAGCAAAATGAAAATTATGTACAACGCTTTTTTAATGGTATCTAAGTATAGAAATGCAGAACTGGCTAAGGGGTGGCGGGGCTGAGACTGCCCTTGAATTTAACAAAAAAAAAATTATTTTTGTATGCTAAAAATGTTTTTGAGGCACTTTGAAAATTAAATATGTTAAAATTTAATATTTGAAAAATATAAAATCAAATAAGCCACATTATTAGGTTGGGTCTAAAACTTTGCCAGGTCAGTGAAAATTATATTTTTTTTAATTGAAACAAGTATGGACGGGACTGTCCTCGGCTGTGCTGAAAACCTCATACAGGGCTGAACAATAATATTATCCCATTCGTAATATCCAATTAATCGGGTGTATGAGATGAGAAATATATAGTGAACAGATGTACTACTTAGCGATTTTTAAGATAAATATAAAATAAAAAAATAGGTAGGTAATTTGTGTGAGGATGCAAAGTTTCACGTTTTTTGTGGTCTGCATGTAAAAGCTATGACCACGAATCTCTTATTGCAACAATATGTGAGGTAAGCGTAAGTTTTTGATAAAATTTGATGCTTCTAGCCGTAAAAAATGGGCAAAAATGACAGTTTATATGGGATATATAATATATATATTATCGATCTCTATGATTTTTCAGATAAAAATATGTGCTATATACGTAAGCATTTGGTGAAATTTGAGGCTTTAGAAAAATTTCTTATCTGAACAATCTGTTGTATGAGATATATACTATATATACCACCGATTTCTATGATTTTTTCAGACAACAATATATGCTATATACGTAAGCATATGGTGAAGTTTAAAGCTTCAATCTGATAAATTGAGGGAGATATGACAAAAAACCCCTTTTTCTGAAAAATCGGTTGTATGGAGGATATATGCGATGTGGTCCGATCTGGCCGGTCCCGACAAATGTCTAATCGGACAGCTAAATAAACCCGCTCACTAAATTTCATCAAGATATCTCAAAAATTGAGGGACTAGTTGGCATACAAACAGACAGACGGACATGGCTAAATCAACTCAGCTCTTCATCCTGATTATTTCGGTATACTTAATGGTACTTCTATCTATTTTCGCTTAAGGACTTACCACTGTGGAATTCGTGACGAAATTAATATACCATTCCATTATCACGAAAGGTATGAAGTTTTCGGGACAGCCGAAGATAGTCCCGTCCATACTTGTTTCAATTAAAAAAAAAAAAAAATATTTTGCACTGACCTAGCAAAGTTTTAGACCCAACCTAATAATCTGGCTTATTTCTTTTTATATTTTTCAAATATTAAATTTAACATATTTAATTTTCAAAGTGCCTCAAAAACATTTCTAGTATACAAAAATAAATTTTTTTGTTAAATTCAAAGGCAGTCTCAGCCCCGCCACCCCTTAGCCAGTTCAGCATTTCTATACTTAGATACCATTAAAAAAGCGTTATACATAATTTTCATTGTTCCTCAAATACCTGCTCAAATATGCTAACCAGCTCTCCTACTATCAGTTTTGAGTTAAATAGTGAAAGATTCGGATACGTGTTTGGTTTTTGAATAATAATCTTAAAAAAAAAAGTTGTAACTGCCAAACGAATTATTTTTATGGAAGATATTTTTTTATTTACAAGCTTTGGCATATTTAGTGAAACATTTACATGGATTTGCTTGAGTTTGTGGAGTTTCAGTGAGCTGGTACTTATATGTACCAGCAGTATTTTATACTGGTACATATACCTACCAAAAGTGCCTCTCTTCAAAAAAAAAGGTATTCTCTCGCCTTTCTTTTATAAAGAAATACCATCTCTAAAAAACTGAGCTCAGACAAAATT
This sequence comes from Eurosta solidaginis, assembly GCF_040869045.1. Lineage (NCBI taxonomy): Eukaryota > Metazoa > Arthropoda > Insecta > Diptera > Tephritidae > Eurosta > Eurosta solidaginis. The sequence goes on along the minus strand of NC_090323.1, from coordinate 257,899,326 downwards.
ACCGAGTTGCTTATTGATGAAATACTTGATTCAGATGACTATGATACAGGCACTGATTTTTTAAACGGAAATGATGATAATAATTTGCCAAAATTGGGTTCGCACGGCGAAGAATCTGGTTCCCCTTCATCGTCCAATAGTGAGCTGAAAGCATTATAGCACCGAACGAATTTTTGGGATCCAATTTAGCACAAGACGATAATCAGAACTACATTTCAACCAACTTTAGGTTATATTTATCTCTTTGAGAAAATTCGATACCTACACATATTATAAGTGATTACCGTGGACTAATATTAGTCCGGAAATTCCTCTCAATTCTTTGCCCTTTCAAAATTATTCCAAAGATGTTTCCTCGAAGCCTGTGCATGTATATCGCATAATGTACAAATTACCCCATTTCTGAGTTCCAAACCGCAAAAAAAGTTCAAATATAGTAAAGGCTGATGCAAATTATGCTGGGCTCTATGTTCGTTATGTCTTGTAACAAGCTTCCGACTTTAAAACATTATTGGTCAAAAGAGCCTTCAATAAGTAATGCTATTATCAAGGCTGCAATATCTCGTAACCGCTTTAAATTCTTGGAATCAAAATTATAATTTCCAATTTCTTAGAAACCAACTGATTGCAGTGAAACTTATTACATCGACGATGTTGTGGAGTATTTGAAAAGTACATTTCAAAAATACCGGCAGGATAAAATTAGGCAGAGAAGAGATGAGTCAATGGCAAAATTTAAAGGAAGATCATCCTTGAAACAATATATGCCACCCAAATCAGTAAAACGTGGAATAAAAATGTGGCTGCGATGTGACTCTGAGACGAGATACATATATGATTTCAATATATACAACGGAAGAGAAGAAAATACGATGGAACTTTAGGCGAACGTGTGATTAAAGCTTTGGTTAGTACAATTAAAGAAAAATAGAAAACATTTACCATCAAAAAACGAAAAATGGGAAAGAAATGAGTCCTCGTTCAGGGTTAGCACATCTGGTCATTAATGTCAGGTATTAAAGGTATTAAAACTGCAGCCGTACACGGATCCCAATCACCAAGCCGTTTATCTCAACGAAAAAGGGAGCTGGGCAACGTATCCTTGCATTTACCAATTCCTATTGAGACTCGAAGACGTTGTGCAAAGTGTGCGCAGGGCAAAACACAAACCAGAACAAAACAAATTTCACAGCAATGTGATATATCACTTTGCAAGATGTGCTGCGCAAAATATCTTACTCAAAAATAAATTGGATTCATACATAATTTTCGAAATTTAAGAATTGTGTGTTTACTTTTTACACATTTTTCTTGGAAGTAATATACTTTTTTTAAAATTTTTTTTTTTCCAAAATAAATGATTGTCCATCTGTACGTAAATTTTTATTATTATGAGAACTGCTGGTACAAATGTTGTACCACACAATAGTACTGGTGGTACAATGTTGTAGCAGTCCCTCCAGCCCCTCCAACATTAAAATTTGAAATTTTTGAATGCAAATAATCTAATTGTCTGTATCTTAATTACTTGCAACTAATTAATTTACTTAACAGGCTGAATGCCGGTTGGAAATAAAATTGGCCTTGGTCTTTGACCGATTTCTCAAATTTTCAGAAGAAATATTTCCTGCTATAAGGAAAATATGTTTACCCAACTTTATTACGAATGTTAATTTTTCTTCGGGCTATGGCTCCCGAAACATAGAAAATTGTTTAGTCATAAAAGGGGCGGTGCCACGACCATTTTCAAAAGCTATTTCAAATTTTTATTAAGGGTCTTAATATCAGTCCACACATAAAATTTCAACATATTAGGTGCATTATTTACTGAATAATCAGGTTTTTTGTGTTTTCCAAAATGTTGTAAATATAAAAAGTGGGTGCGGTTTCACTCACTTTCAATATCAATTAATTTTCGTCCCATGTACCGAATTTGGTGAAGATTTCTCTATATTTGCTCAAATTATCGTGTTAGCGGACGATAGACGGACGTACGGACATGGCTAAATCAATCTCGATTCCTTTGTACATCTACAACCAACCCCTATGTTACCAAAGTTAATATATTCTGTATGCAAAACGCGTTGGGTATATAAAGTAATATACACATATTTACATACATACATACATATTTACAATACATTAATATATGCAATTTATAATTAAAATATTCATAAAAATATTATCTGTTTGATGAAATTTTCATTTTGATAATAAATTTAATAAAATAATTTGTGCGTCTACATATTGGCAATTATTGCTGTATTCAATGAAATTTTGTTTTTGTACGTATAAACGCTAAATTGCATATGTATTCACATCCATTAAACGAAATGCTTTATAATTGCATGTTCGCAATAAATTTATCCATTTAATCAATGTTAATTCTCATTTAACAAGCGAAGCAGCAAATAACGAATGTTCTGCCCGTGAGCGAGTAGCCGTTAATTACGAAACGAAAGAGATCACACAAAAATGCCAACATAAGCCATTGAAGCTATTTAACATTCGACTGGATTAACTTGCTGCATATTAATTGGAATGTGTGCTGATGTGTAATGGTCACATGCAACAACAGCGTAAGGTGTGATATATGCATAGCAAAATTTAAGCATATTTTTTTGCGCTTTTGCGAATATTGTGAGGTGTATTATAATATCATAACGTGTTGTGAAAGCTCTTTAAAGAGTATAACAGAACATCATCTCTTGCTTATGTTCACATAAGTTGTTAGTGCAAATACCACCGAATTTCGCATTTAAGATAAATTTGTATTTAAAATCTAAATAAAAAGATGCAAAGTTTAAAATTGTCAGCATGATACTGTTATTTATTTATGCATAGGCATAGACATAGAATGAGGCCGTTATACGCCTGGGACTATGATGAAAAAGAAAATGCTAGAAACACGTTTTCTAGTTTCATACAAATTCTACGATATCACTCTTTTTACGGGTCACAGTTTTAAATGCTCAAACGGCTTATTGCTAACCAACGCCTACAGCAAATGTGATAGTACCAGGTTTTGCAAATCTTTGGAATATTTTTTTAAAGCATCATATTGAAACCAATGCAATATAAGCTTCTTGCTCAATTTAATATGCTGCCATTAAAACTTGTCATTTTGGAATGAACCTTGATGAAGCTAAAACCATCCGTTACTATTTCTAGACTCTTAAGGCATAGTTCTTGATTCAGAAACATCTTTTTATTTATACAGTGTACAATATATGGCATTACCTACAATGTAGGCGTGATGTATTGGTGTAAGCTAACTTTTATGGGCACAACTCTTTGCTGATAAAATTTTTTTTAGCAGAGGTGTTGGGATAATTGGCTTCTTTTGTATGCTTCTAATGCCTGATATTTTCCGCATGGTGTATGACGAGAGCTGTACTGACCTATGTACTCACCAAAGATTATCTTGTGCTCTTATATGATCGTACTACCTTATGTGAGACGCATGCCCGGAAATACTACAACAGCATCGGGTGATTTAAACCTAGAGATAGTGTTCCTTTCTCCCTTCTTCTTCTTTTATCCAAATGCTGTCTATCAGATAAATAAAATAAATGCAAGGCACGTTAACCTCCGAAGAGATCTTAGGCCGAGCTTCTCTTCAAATTTGCGTCGTGCTCCTTTTAATTTTTCCTACAAATTGGCGGGACGGGACCTACTTGTTTTATGCGGACTCCGAACGGCATCTGCAAGACAGACGTGTTTTCACTGAGAGCTTTTCGATCCTCCACATTATTTCCGGATGCAAAATGTATTGTCGCTACGATATTCAGGTTCTCTTTATTACTTTGTGTATTTATGTACATTCCTCGTTTCACTTCTTTTCTACTCTTCAAACTTTTCATATTCCATTTCTTTCGCAAAACTTTTAAATGTCTGCACAGAAGTTTTTCCATGCCGGTCCGTTTGTTGCGCGAAATTTCCTTTCCAAATTCTTAAGAAATCTCCCCATGCATCACAGAATTCATGACCTTTGGCCAATTAAAAAATTTCCCACTTTTTATACTCAGCTGAGCAGAGCTCACAGAGTATATTAACTTTGTTCGCATAACGGTAATCCGTAGCGGCATAAACTAATCGAGATTGATATAGACTTCTATATATCAAAATGATCTGGGCGAAAAAAGAAATTCATTTAGCCATGTCCGTCCGTACGTCCGTGTGGAAACACGATAACTGGAGTAAATTTTGAGGTATCTTGATGAAATTTGGTGTGTAGGTTCCTGGGCGCTCATCTCAGATCGCTGTTTAAAATGAACGAAATCGGACAACAACCAAGCCCACTTTTTCGATATCGAAAGTGCGATAATTCATTACGAAAGACGGATAAAGCGATGAAATTAGTAGGTGCGTTGACCTTATGACGCAAAATAGAAAATTAGAAAAATTTTGGACAATGGGCGTGGCACCGCCCACTTTTAAAAGAAGGCAATTTAAAAGTTTTGCAAGCTGTAGTTTGGCAGTCGTTGAAGATATCGTGATGAAATTTGGTAGGCACGTTACCCTTATTATTATAAAAATTTTTTTTTTTTTTTTAATTCAAATTTTAACAAAAAACTTAATACCTTTACAGTATAAAAGTAAATTATGTCAACATTCGAATCCAGTAATGATATGGTGCAACGAAATACAAAAATAAAAGAAAATTTCAAAATGGGCGGGGCTCCGCCATTTTTCATTTAATTTGTCTAGGATACTTTTAATGCCATAAGTCGAACAAAAATTTACCAATCCTTGTGACATTTTGGTAGGGACATAGATTCTATGACGATAACAGTTTTCTGTGAAAATGGGCGAAATCGGCTGAAGCCACGCCCAGTTTTTATACACTGTCGACTGTCTGTCGACAAATACGAAAAAGGGGATGAAACATGGTAATTGGATTGGTTTATTGACGCAAAATATAACTTTAGAAAAAACTTTGTGAAATGGTTGTGACACCTACCATATTAGGTAGAAGAAAATGAAAAAGTTATGCAGGGCGAAATGAAAAGACCTTGGAATCTTGGCAGGAATACTGCTCGTAGTATGAGAGAAGATGTTCTGGTTCACCCTGGTCCACATTTTGGTCGATATTTCGAAAACGCCTTCACATATACAACTAAGGGCTACTCCCTTTAAAACCCTCATTAATACTTTTAATTTGATACCCATATCGTACAAACACATTCTAGAGTCACTCCTGGTCCACCTTTATTGCGATATGTCGAAAAGGCGTCCACCTATTGAACTAAGGCCCACTACGTTTTAAATAATCATTAACACCTTTCATTTGATATACATGTCACACAAACACATTCCAGGGTTACCCTAGGTTCATTTGGCTAAATGGTGATTTTCCCTTATTTTGTCTCCAAAGCTCTCAGCTGAGTATGTAATGTTCGGTTACACCCGAACTTAGCCTTCCTTACTTGTTATACTCAGTTGAGCAGAGCTCACAGAGTATATTAAGTTTGATTGGATAACGGTTGGTTGTACATATATAAAGGAATCGAGATAGATATAGACTTCCATATATCAAAATAATCAGGATCGAAAAAAAATTTGATTGAGCCATGTCCGTCCGTCCGTCCGTCCGTCCGTCCGTTAACACGATAACTTGAGTAAATTTTGAGGTATCTTGATGAAATTTGGTATGTATGTTCCTGAGCACTCATCTCAGATCGCTATTTAAAATGAACGATATCGGACTATAACCACGCCCACTTTTTCGATATCGAAAATTTCGAAAAACCGAAAAAGTGCGATAATTCATTACAAAAGACCGATAAAGCGACGAAACTTGGTAGATGAGTTGAGTTTATGACGCAGAATAGAAAATTAGTAAAATTTTGGACAATGGGCGTGGCACCGCCCACTTTTAAAAGAAGGTAATTTAAAACTTTTGCAAGGTGTAATTTGGCAGTCGTTGAAGATATCATGATGAAATTTGTCAGGAACGTTACTACTATTACTATATGTACGCTTAATAAAAATTAGCAAAATCGGGGAAGGACCACGCCCACTTTTAAAAAAAATTTTTTTTAAAGTAAAATTTTTACAAAAAATTTAATATCTTTACAGTATATAAGTAAATTCTGTCAACATTCAACTCCAGTAATGATATGGTGCAACAAAATACAAAAATAAAAGAAAAATTCAAAATGGGCGTGGCTCCGCCCTTTTTCATTTAATTTGTCTAGGATACTTTTAACGCCATAAGTCGAACAAAAATTAACCAATCCTTTTGAAATTTGGTAGGGGAGTAGATTTTACGACGTTAACTGTTTTCTGTGAAAATGGGCGAAATCGGTTGATGCCACGCCCAGTTTTTATACACAGTCGTCCGTCCGTCCGTCCGTCTGTCCGTTAACACGATAACTTGAGTAAATTTTGAGGTATCTTCATGAAATTTGGTATATATGTTCCTGGGCACTCATCTCAGATCGCTATTTAAAATGAACGATATCGGACAATAACCACGCCCAATTTTTCGATATCGAAAATTTCGAAAAATCAAAAAAGTGCGATAATTCATTACCAAATATGCATTAAGCGATGAAACTTGGTAGATGAGTTGAGCTTATGACGCAGAATAGAAAACTAGTAAAATTTTGGCCATTGGGCGTGGGCACCGCCCACTTTTAAATGAAGGTAATTTAGAAGTTTTGCAAGCTGTAATTTGGCAGTCGTTAAAGATATCATGATGAAATTTGGCAGGAACATTACCCTTATTACTTTATGTCTGCTTAATAAAAATTAGCAAAATTGGAGACCGACCACGCCCACTTTTTAAAAAAAAATTTTTTTTAATTCAAATTTTAAAAGAAGAGTTAATATCTTTACAGCATATAAGTAAATTATGCCAACATTCAACTCCAGTAATGATGTGGTGCAACAAATTGCAAAAATAAAAGAAAATTTCAAAATGGGCGTGGCTCCGCCCTTTTTCATTTAATTTGTCTAGGATGCTTTTAATGCCATAAGTCGAACAAAAATTAACCAATCCTTGTGAAATTTGGTAGAGGCTTGGCTCCTAGGACGGTAACTGTTTTCTGTGAAAAAGGGCGAAATCGGTTGAAGCCACGCCCAGTTTTTATACACAGTCCACCGTCTGTCCTTCCGCTCGGCCGTTAACACAATAACTTGAGCAAAAATCGATATATCTTTACTAAACTTAGCACACGTACTTATCTGAACTCACTTTATCTCGATATAAAAAATGGCCGAAATCCGACCATAACCACGCCCACTTTATCGATATCGAAAATTACGAAAAATAAAAAAATGCCATAATTCTATACCAAATACGAAAAAAGGGATGAAACATTGTAACTGGATTGGTTTATTGACGCAAAATATAACTTTGGAAAAAACTTTGTAAAATGGGTGTGACACCTACCATATTAAGTAGAAGAAAATGAAAAAGTTCTACAAGGCGAAATCAACAGCCCTTGGAATCTTGGCAGGAATACTGTTAGTGGTATTCCATATATAAATAAATTAGCAGTACCCGACAGATGATTTTCTGGATCACCTGGTCCACATTTTGGTCGATATCCCGAGAACGCCTTCACATATACATCTAAGGGCCACTCGCTTTTAAAACCCTCATTAATACCTTTAATTTGATATCCATATCGTACAAACACATTCTAGAGTCACCCCTGGCCCACCCTAATGGCGATATCTCGAAAAGGCGTCCACCTATAGACCTAATGCCCACCCCCTATTAAAATGCTCAGTAACACCTTTCGTTTGATACCCATATCGTACAAACATTCTAGAGTCACCCCTGGCCCACCCTAATAGCGATATCTCGAAAAGGCGTCCACCTATAGACCTAATGCCCACTCCCTATTAAAATGCTCAGTAACACATTTCGTTTGATACCCATATCGTACAAACATTCTAGAGTCACCCCTGGCCCACCCTAATGGCGGTATCTCGAAAAGGCGTCCACCTATAGACCTAATGTCCACTCCCTCTTAAAATGCTCAGTAACACCTTTCGTTTGATACCCATATCGTACAAACATTCTAGAGTCACCCCTGGCCCACCCTAATGGCGATATCTCGAAAAGGCGTCCACCTATAGACCTAATGTCCACTCCCTCTTAAAATGCTCAGTAACACCTTTCGTTTCATACCCATATCGTACAAACATTCTAGAGTCACCCCTGGCCCACCTTAATGGCGATATCTCGAAAAGGCGTCCACCTATAGACCTAATGCCCACTCTCTCTTGAAATGCTCAGTAACACCTTTCGTTTGATACCCATATCGAACAAACATTCTAGAGTCACCCTTGGTCCACCTTTATGGCGATATCTCGAAAAGGCGACCACCTATTGAACTAAGGATTACTCCCTTTTAAAATACTCATTACCACCTTTCATTTGATACCCACATCGTACAAACACATTCTAGAGTCACCTCTGGCCCACCCTAATGGCGATATCTCGAAAAGGCGTCCACCTATAGACCTAATGCCCACTCCCTCTTAAAATGCTCAGTAACACCTTTCGTTTGATACCCATATCGTACAAACATTCTAGAGTCACCCTTGGTCCACCTTTATGGCGATATCTCGAAAAGGCGACCACCTATTGAACTAAAGATTACTCCCTTTTAAAATACTCATTACCACCTTTCATTTGATACCCATATCGTACAAACACATTCTAGAGTCACCTCTGGCCCACCCTAATGGCGATATCTCGAAAAGGCGTCCACCTATAGACCTAATGCCCACTCCCTCTTAAAATGCTCAGTAACACCTTTCGTTTGATACCCATATCGTACAAACATTCTAGAGTCACCCCTGGCCCACCCTAATGGCGATTTCTCGAAAAGGCGTCCACCTATAGACCTAATGCCCACTCCCTCTTAAAATGCTCAGTAACACCTTTCGTTTGATACCCATATCGTACAAACACATTCTAGAGTCACCCCTGCCCACCCTAATGACGATATCTCGAAAAGGCGTCCACCTATAGACCTCATGCCCACTCCCTCTTAAAATGCTCAGTAACACCTTTCGTTTGATATGGCGATATCTCGAAACGGCGTCGACCTATGGAACTAATGATCACTCTTTTTCAAAATACTCATTAACAGCTTTCATTCGATACCCATATCGTACAAACATATTCTAGAGTCACCCCTGGTCCACCTTTATGGCGATTTCTCAAAAAGGCGTTCACCTATAGAACTAAAGCCCATTCCCTTTTAAAATACTCATTACCACCTTTCATTTGATACCCATATCGTACAAACACATTCTAGAGTCACACCTAGTCCACCTTAATGGCGATATCTCGAAAAGGCGTCCACCGATAGACCTAAGGCCCACTCCCTCTTAAAATGCTCAGTAACACCTTTCATTTGATACCCATATCGTACAAACAAATTCTAGAGTCAGCCCTGGTCCACCTTTATGGCGATATCCCTAAATGGCGTCCATCAATAGAACTATGGCCTACTCTCTCTTAAAATACTCTTTAATACCTTCCATTTGATACACATGTCATACAACCACATTCCAGGGTTACCCTAGGTCCATTTTCCTACATGGTGATTTCCCTTATTTTGTCTCCATAGCTCTCAACTGAGTATGTAATGTTCGGTTGCACCCGAACTTAGCCTTCCTTACTTGTTTTCTTTTAACATACCAGTAGTTGACACTTATAAAAAATTTCAACAAACAAATTGTTTGATGCATCGTATGCGAATTGTTCTAAACAGCCTCAAGTTTCAGGAACGATTCACTAAAAATGTGGTTGAATTCCTAATTGAATAATATTTCAGATCGGTTTGAACGTTGAATTTAATTCAGGTTCTTCTTTTCTAAATCTAGCGCAGTTTGAAATAATCTTGGCTTTTGCTATTAAGAAGATACAACTTATTTTAAATATAAAATCAATACAAATGATTTGTATATTGAGGTGTCTAGATGATTATTGGGAATAAAATATTAACTCACCTTTTGTACTATAGTTGGTAGACTTTCAGGAAGCTGAAACAAGAATAGAGAAAGATAAATTGAAAAAGTTGTAATTTTCTTTTCCCAAAATATATTTTTAATCAAGAGTGAGTGTAATATCACAAAATCTTGGTATGCTGTTCGAAAACTCCTTATCTTAGAATTTTTTTTTTATAAATATACCATTTAATGCCGAAATGCATTGAATTTATACTCAGTGAGAGCATTTTTAAAAGAAGTCTCTGATAGGTCTTTTTCCACAAAATTATGAAACAGTGCATTTTACCAATGGTTTCTGAGATGGAGCGTTTTTAAAACGGTTGCAGAGATAGCGTGATATCCTTATCATCAGTCAATATAAAATAGATAGAAATATTTGTTCATATTGAAATTTAAATGTATTAAGAAAACCTTAAGCCAGTATTATTTCTTTGGCCAACTCAAAATCTCATTGTTTGTAGAAACTAAAAACTATGGCTTCAGAAAAAAATTTAGGGTACCGTTTATGTAACTCCTTCTGAAAGAAAATGCGAGCTTTCGAGTCAAATCACATACTTACTTACTTACTTACTTAATGGGCGCTTAACCGTCTAAACGGTTATGGCCGTCCAACAAGGCGCGCCAGTCGCTCCTTCGCTCCGCCAACCGGCGCCAATTGGTCACACCAAGGGAGTTTAAATCGTTTTCCACCTGGTCCTTCCAACGGAGTGGGGGCCGCCCTCTACCTCTGCTTCCATAGGCGGGTTCCGATAGAAACACTTTCTTGGCCGGAGCATCATCTTTCATTCGCATAACATGGCCTAGCCAGCGCAGCCGCTGCGTTTTAATTCGCTGGACTATGTTGATGTCTGCGTATAGCTCGTACAGCTCATCATTAAATCTTCTTCGGTACTCGCCATCGCCAACGCGTAGAGGTCCATAAATCTTTCGAAGAACTTTTCTCTCGAACACTCCCAAAGCCGCTTCATCTGCTGTTGTCATGGTCCATGCTTCTGCCCCATATAGCAGGACGGGTACGATAAGTGACTTGTAGAGTATGATTTTCGTTCGCCGAGAGAGGACTTTACTTTTCAATTGCCTACCTAGTCCAAAGTAGCATTTATTGGCAAGATTGATTCTTCGCTGGATTTCAGTGCTGATGTTGTTGCTAATGTTGATGTTGGTTCCCAAATAAACGAAGTCTTTTACTATTTCGAAATTATGGCTGCCAACAGTAGCGTGGTTGCCAAGGCGCATATGCGCTGACTCTTTGCTCGATGACAGCAGGTACTTCGTTTTGTCCTCATTCACCATCAAAACACATGTGCGTATTTACAAATATATCTTCCAATCACAATATTATTCCAATTAGCAGAAAATTATTAAAAAAAAAAAGAAATAAACGTAAAATATAAATTTGTTATTTATTTGCGAAAATATAATATTTAGAAAATAGTTTGTATTTAGAATAAATATCAAATAAATTATGTGCATATTTAACAAATGTATATAAATAAGCTTATTTTAGCTTTTTGCTACGTGTAAACATTCATATATGTAATTTTAGTTTGCTTATTTACATGTGCATAAATAAGTACCTTTCGCTTATGCAGTGCGCACCATGGCGTATACGTAATTTATTTACATTGCCCCAAATTAATTAAATTCCAGCGGCTTTCGTATTGTGGTCAATGTGGTTGCCATATGTACACGCTTAAAATGTATGCTTTAATTTATTATTATTTTTTTTATTTAAATATTCTATGCATAGGTACATGTAAAGTTACTAAAGTCAGATAAGTTTAGTTATTTTTTTATCGTCTAATCTATATGTTATTACTACGGTTACCGTTACTTATTTACGTAGTATACTAAAAGGCATCGTAGGTTTATTGCATTGCCGTGATGGGTGTGATTTTCAAAGGTGTAAAGTATTTTGAGTAGTACAAATACAGCTTTCGAGAATAATCAAAGATCTTTTCAGAAATTTTGCAAGATCAAATCGGTTCCATTCCTTGATTCAATCTCTATACTTGTGTATTGTTTTAAAATTGGTTTTGAAAGTGAAAACTTTGTAACAATGCAAGACAAAATGAAGAAATTCCGCCAGGTGTCCTCAGACCGGACAAATTTTATAACTCAAATATTGCCAATACAATTTGAATTAACTAAACCGGTAACAAATTGCTCACAATCCGATAGGAAATCGATAAGTTTTTCATATCAAACATTTTTTTGATAAAAAATATAACTTTTCGATTAAAAACTTATACATTTTCGGTAGTAAATCGATAACTTGATGATAACAAAAAGAATAGTTTCCGAAAATATCGCACTAAAAGAAATGGTGCTAGTAAAGTCAACAAATCGGTTCTGTTGTTTCTGACTTAACGGAGATTCGGTGAAATTTATCGAATTATGGTTAATTCGACTGAGTTCTTTGTCAAGCGAACAAATTAGTTCACTCATTTAAACAGAAGAGAAATTGTCACTCTTAAGGAAACAAAGTCTGTAAAATTTACAGATTCCTAATCAATCTAACTGATTTTTTTGTTAGCGCAACTGATCTCACTGGTCATTTCAACAACGAACAACAGCCAATGCATCTACAAAGAGAATTTTGCGCTCACTGCGCTCTCTACTTTGTACTTATGACGATGGTGCCACTTGTTAAAAAACAAAAACACCAAAATAAGAAAACCTCCAAATCAAAAAAAGACACAAATTGGGAAAACAACAAAAAACTAGTTTTTCAGTTATCAATACAAAACAAGAAACCCCTTTTTTGAATTTACTGTGCATAACACTGCAAAAAATTATGCGATGCCAGGACACCTATTTATCGGGATGGTAAAATCATCCGAAATACGGGTCAATTCAACCGAAATTTCTGTCAATTTTTATCCATCGCAACAAGATGTTGAATCAACTGCGCACAAATCGTTGATTCATAATTGACCGTTTTAGCAGTCAAATGAACAAAAAAGGTTGTTGCGACAGCTTTCTACGAAAGTACCTATGTTGCCATATATATACATACGTACATATGTGAATACATTAATATGTATGCTTGCTACATATACATACATATGTACGCACTTAATAACCGAACTTCAATTGGGCGTACATCAAAAATGCTGGCACACATTAAATATCATACACTTTATTATTTTGTTTATTAAATGCACTTTCGAAAAATTTTATATTTCATAATATATTTAATTTATAGTTTTGAACTTCGCTTTGCAAATATAAATGAAAATAGTAGTCACAAAACTGATTCTCAACTCTTTCGGTTGCAGATAAGCTCATTCTCAATTTCTTCTCCCGCATGTAGTTGCCACACTTGATTGTTCCGAACAAAACTTGTAGTACTAGTGTTTGACATAACATTTTAAATAGAGAACTTGTAAGTTGTAAAGTAAAGAATCAAATCGCAGGAAGTTAATTCACCACCGTAGTAACTTTACATGTTATTTTTTACAAAACTTACTATGATTGATTATTAATATTACAGTCGTAAGATTCTATTATTTTTTATGAAACTTAAAAGCTACTACGATTAATTATTTAAATGTTATATTCGGCAGGTTTAATTTTCGTAACACTTTAAGTTTAAACGATTCCAAACTTTTATGTTGTCGGAAACAACAACACTAAAAAAGGGTGTTTTTTGATATGTTATTAGATTCGTTCGCGTGAGTGAAAATTCGTAAAAACTTGAACAAAATGTTACTAACTTTGGAAAAATCATGTTCGTTCAAACAAAACTTTTGCAACAAGAGGGCGCAATTTTGCATTTCGCTTGGAGGAGAAGTTGCAAAATTGTACCCGATAAGTAGGTGTCCCGGTATCTCATAATTTTTTGCACAGTAAATTCAAGAAAGGGTTTTTCGTTTTGTATTGATATCTAAAAAACTAGTGTTTTGTTATTTTCCCATTTTGTGTGTTTTTTCGATTTGGTGGTTCTCTTATTTTGGTGTTTTTTTTAACAAGTGGCACCATCGTCATAAGTACAAAGTAGAGAGCGCAGTGAGCGTAAAATTCTCTTTGAAATTCGCTCATGTAATGATTGTTGATCGCTGTTGAAATGACCAGTGAGATCAGTTGTGTTAACAGAAAAATCAGTTAGATTGATTAGAAATTTGTCAATTTTACAATATTTTGTTAACTTAAGAGTGCCAATTTCTCTTCTGTTGAAATGACTAAACTAATTTGTTCGTTTGACAAAGAACTAGGTCGAATTAACCATAATTCGATCAATTTCACCGGATTTTCGTTAAGTAAAGAACAACAGAACCGATTTTTTAATTTTACTCGCACCATTTCTTTCAGTGTAGTAACATTTTGTTCAAGCTTTTACGAATTTTCGCTCACGCGAACGTATCTAATAAGATAATAAAAAAACATAATTTTTTAATGTTGATATTTCCGAAAGTATAAACGTTTGAATTGTTTTGGAATCGTTTCAAAATAAAGCGTTAAGAGAATTAAACTTGCCGAATTATTTGTAAAGTTACTTCATTGGTGAATTACCTTCCCACGATTTGACTTTTCTACTTTACTTTTCTATAACATACAAGTCCTCTATTTAAAATGTTATGTCAAACATTTATACTAAAAGTTTTGTTCGAAACAATCAAGTGTGGCAACTCTACATGCAAAAAAAGAAATTGAAAATGAGCTGCAACTGAAAGAATTGAGAATCAGTTTCGCGACTACTATTTTTTTTCTATTTGAAAAGTGAAATGACGCGCGGCGAAGTTCAAAAACAGATTTTATATAAATTATAAAAAATAAAATTTGGTGAAAGTGCGTTTAATAAAAGTGTATAATATTTAATGTGTGCCCAATTGAAGTTCGGTTTGTAAGTACATAAATATGTACGTATTTTTCTGATTTGTGTTTTAAATTCAAAGAAAATGGAACATTTCATATCAAATGTGCGTACACAAATATAACTATAATTATAATGCAAAAAAATGGTGAACATTTTTGAAGAAAAAATTTAAATAAAGTTCTTGAAAGCGACGCCAATGTGTTTCGCTAGAGCATGTACTAACGCGTGTGTGAATGTGTATGTAGCAAATATATATGTAGCAATCATGGGTATTTATGTATTCACATTAGGGCTGGTCGATTTTAAAATCGCTCATTGCTCTGTGAAAATCGTATTCTAGGGATCCAAATAAGAAACTTTGCCGAAGGAACCATACCACTAAAACGAATTCTGATGTCCCCCCCCTTTGGGTCGAACTTTTGGGTAGGGGCAATTTCAATTCTACCTGCTGTGTCTTGTGATCTCTTAAAAAAAACAACACAAGCAATTTTACGATCTGCAATTGTGTCACAGTGATACCTTCATTTTTTAAAACGGTTGAATAAAAAACCCACACAACTATGTTTACGACATGCAAATGCATCACAGTGATGCCTTGGTTTTAAAAGGGGGTTGTAAAAACGCTAACTTCTAATAATTTTTTTTCAATTTCTTTTCTATTACTAAGTTAAATTAATTTTTTCATTCACATATGTTCTGATTAAATAAATTTCTAAAGAGAAAAATAAACTCCAAAAAGAAAAAACAAAGGCATTTCAAAGTGGGATTTTTCAAAATTTGCCCCTACGACCCAAAGGGGGGGGACATCAGAATTCGTTTTAGAGGTATGGTTCCTTCGGCAAAGTTTCTTATTTTGATCCCTAGAATATGATTTTCACAGAGCAATGGGCGATTTTTTTTGCCTCCCCACAAATCGACCCGGCCTAATTCACATATTTACGTATATATATGGCAACATACTTTCGTAAAAAGCTGTCGATGTTATTTCGGAAGAAGTTTTGTTTATTTGAATTCAGATTTAAGTTATTATTATTTTAAAATATTACTAAATATTGCAATAAAATCATTAGAAATGAAATATAATTATGTGTAATTTACACAAATAAAAAAAAAAACTACGTAAGTTATATATATATATTTATCCGGCTTTTATTTTTTTCACAGGTATTAATGTCATACAGAACTGAAAACTCTGTAGATGTAAAAGTTTACGCTATTAATCTGGAAAATACGGAAATATCGGTTATTTCAATAGATCTCACTGGTAGTGCCATTTACAATAAACTCTATTAATTTAACAGTTTGCACTGGTAATTTCAAAAGAACGGAAATCTCTTTCATATTAACAGTTTTGATTGGTGTTCTAGAGCGACAGTAATAATTGTTAATTTAACAAAATTATGGGTAAAGTATAACGAAACCCTTTTTTGTTTATTTGACTACTAAAATGGTCAATTACAAACAACGATTTGTGCGCAGTTGATTCAACATCTTGTTATGATGGATAAAGATTGACAGAAATTTCGGCCGAATTGACCCGTAATTCGGTTGATTTTACGAGTATTTTCTTTCAGTGCGCGATAACAAATTGGTAACTTTAAGAGTGTTTATCGATAACATTTTGACAACAAATTGGTAATGTGAGATCATAATTTTTTATTTGAGCATGCGGATAACTTGTGGATAAGTAATCGAAAGCTGTGAGATCAGTAATCGATAACTTTCCTATAACAAATTGGTAACACTCCTATTGCAAAACTATATTTTATCGATATCGAATTAGTAGCTTTTTGATAACATATACATTACATTTCGTTAATAAATCGATAATTTTTAGGTGATGAAATTGAAACTAGTCTATTAAAAATTTTATAAGTGATATCGATAACTTTTTGTAAATAATCGAAACCTTTCATATACATAAGTGATTACCGTTCGTTAAGATATCGATACATATTTGTTACAAAATTGGTAGCACATAACAAACGGATGATATTGCTTTAAGGAATCAATATTTCTTGATAACACGTCGTTAACTTTGGGATGCACAATCAATAACTTTTGGACTGAAAATCGGTAAGCAAAAATAAATATAAATAAATGAAATACGCGATTATCTCCGAAGAGATTATAGGCCGAGCTTCTCTCCAATATCCGTCGTGCTCCCTTTAATTTTTCCTGCAAATTGGCGTGACGGGACCAACATATTTTATGACGACTCCGAATGGCATCTGCAAGGCATATGAGCTTTCACTCGGAGTGCTTGCTAAATCACTGCCGAGGGGCGACCCTGCTTAGAAAAACTTTCTCCTGATTGAAAAAACTTGTTTGTAAAATTTTGGTGTTTCTTGCCGGGCGTGAACTAAGGATCTGTGATGTGATAGGCGGAGCACGCTATCACCACAACACGGCGGCCGATAAAAAATAGATAGCTCAGCGAGAAAGTTTATCACCAGTGGAAAATATATAGCAATACGACAAAAGATCGATAACTTTTCAATAAGAAAAAGATATCACCTCCATAATCCGTCGATTACAAACTGAATACTCATGGACAAGAAACGGTGAACACTTTGATAACACATAAATGACACGCCATCATCCGGCTTCAGTTTAAATTTCCGTTCTTTGCTCTCCCCTCTTTTCCTTTTTCCTTTCTATATAAGCTTTGGTGAAGCAGTAATTCATTTTTATAATTTCATATTTTTTTATTGTTTAATTTTTTTATCGTATTTTATTCAATTAAATTAAAATTTATTTAATATTTCTTTGCTTCATTTTATTTTATTTTAATGTTTTTATATTTTATTTACTCTTATTTTGTTTCATTAATTTAATTTAGTTTAATTTAATTTTTTAAATTAATTAATTCTATTTCAATTTATATGATTTTATATTTTTATTTTTTAGCAATATGGCAAAAAATGTTTTATCCTCCTTTTCAGTTTATCTTAAAAAACATAATAATTGAATATTCAATTATTATAAGCCGGTGTTATGCTCACGAATTCTTAAATAATAAGTATAAATTGGAAACACCATTAAACAACCAAACATTTTTTTATTTTATAATATTTTATTTTAATTAATTTAATTTAATTTAATTTTATTTTCTTTTACTTAATTTAGTTTTAATTATTTTTTTATTTCATTTTATTTTATTTTATTTTTTATTTTCTTTTATTTTATTTTATTTTACTTTATTTTATTTTATTTTATTTTATTCTATTTTATTTTATTTTATTTTATTTTATTTCTTTTATTTTATTTTGTTTTATTTTATTTTATTTTATTTTATTTTATTTTTATTTTTTATTTTATTTTATTTTATTTTATTTTATTTTGTTTTACCTTGTTGTTTTTTTTCTAATAATTTGGGAAAAATTTAAACAACGTGACATCAGACCGGACAAGGCGACAGCTGTTTCGATTATGCCTTGTAAATCTCTCAAAGCCTTTTCTCCCGGCAATGGGAGTCGAACCGCACTCCTACGATAGTGGAAACGGTTACAAACGCATTCAGCTACGTCATGCCTTAGTTATTGCAAAGTTTTTCCTAATTGCGTTCTTTCGCATATATTATATTCCACACATCACATACTTCGTATGTAGTTATGTGTTGAAGTTATGCATGTTTGTAAGGCGGTTTCATAGAAAGAGCGATAATACCAAGTTATGCATGTTTGTAAGGCGGTTTCATAGAAAGAGCGATAATACCAAGTTTCTATGAAACCGCCTTACAGAAAGAGCGATAATACCAAGTTTCTATGAAACCGCCTTACAAACATGCATAACTTCAACACATAACTAAATCTCTTCAAAGCCTTTTCTCCCGGGAGTGGGAGTCGAACCCGAACTCCTACGATAGTTGAAATAGTTACAAACGAATTCAGCTACGCCATGCCTTAGTTATTGTAAAGTTTTTCCCAATTGGCTTCTTTCGCATATATTATCTTCCACACATCACATACTTCGTATGTATTTATGTGTTGAAGTTATGCATGTTTGTAAGGCGGTTTCATAGAAAGAGCGATAATACCAAGTTTCTATGAAACCGCCTTACAAACGTGCATAACTTCAACACATAACTAAATCTCTTCTAAGCCTTTTCTCCCGGGAGTGGGAGTCGAACCCGCACTCCTACGATAGTTGAAATGGTTACAAACGAATTCAGCTACGCCATGCCTTAGTTATTGCAAAGTTTTTCCCAATTGCCTTTTTCGCATATATTATCTTCCACACATCACATACTTCGTATGTAGTTATGTGTTGAAGTTATGCATGTTTGTAAGGCGGTTTCATAGAAACTTGGTATTATCGCTGTTTGTGTTCTATTTATAGAACTACAACGAATTAACCAAATGGTGTCTAACACATATAGTTAACCGTGGATTGCCCGTATCGCTTTAAATGCTTTAAGGCATGACGTAGCTGAATGCGTTTATAACCATTTCAACTATCGTAGGAGTACGGGTTCGACTCCCAATCCCGGGAGAAAAGGCTTTGAAGAGATTTACAAGGCATAATCGAAACAGCTGTCGTCTTGTCCGTCCTGATGTCACGTTGTTTAAATTTTTCCCAAATTATTAAATAAATTATAAAATTAAAAATTGCTTGAAATAAATGTTCATACATTTAAAGCAATACGGGCAATCCCCGATTAATTCATATAAAGAGACAACATTTGGTTAATTCGTTGTAGTTCTATAAATAGAACAAAAACAGTGATAATACCAAGTTTCTATGAAACCACCTTACAAACATGCATAACTTCAACACATAACTACATACGAAGTATGTGATGTGTGGAAGATAATATATGCGAAAGAAGCCAATTGTGAAAAAATTTACAACAACTAAGGCATGACGTAGCTGAATGTGTTTGTAACCATTTCAACTATCGTAGGAGTGCGGGTTCGTCTCCCACTCCCGGGAGAAAAGGCTTTGAAGAGATTTACAAGGTATAATCGAAACAGCAGTCGCCTTGTCCGTCCTGATGTCACGTTGTTTAAATTTTTCACAAATTATTAAATAAGTTATAAAATTAAAAATTGCTTGAAATAAATGTTCATACATTTAAAGCAATACGGGCAATCCCTGATTAATTCATATATTGTTTTATTTTATTTTATTTTATTTTTATTTATTTTATTTTATTTTATTTTATTATATTTCATTCGCTACATTCTATATTCCCTTATAAAGACTTTGACACATTAATTATATTTATAAAGAGTTTTTTAAACTTGTCAATATGAGCGTATGCATAATTATGGAGTGCGGTATATTTATGCATTCACATGTGCGCCAATTTTCAATTTCGCTTGTGGTCGCGTCTACTGTGGCTTACCGCTTTGTTAATTATTAAATTGAATTATTCGTCACCATAAATACATTAGCGTTTAAATTTATTGTTAATAAATGTTTAAAATTCAATCGTTGCAGCCATAGAAAAAAGGAAGCGTGTTTGCCTGACATTTATCGATATCGCAGGAATAAATTAAAATTTATTGTAATTTATTATTTCTTTTTAACATCAATTTAGTTGATATTTAGAAAACACATACACAAACTGAGTAAGGTGGGGCGATGTCTGGGCGCATTTACGTGCAGTACATAAACAAGCTTGGAAATATTTGGGAAGAAAATCTGGGTTTTCTGCCCGCGCATGGTTTAGTTCAATGCTCGAAAAACTATATTCAGTTTTCAGTTTTTGCGCATACTAAAAGCTTTTGAAATTTAAGCACAAATTATGCAAATGATATGCCAAAAAATGCAAAATGCAACAATGCCCCATTTGCTATTCTTATTATCTTTTGAAGAATTTTTTACGACCTCTATACATTGCGTATATTAAGTGCTACATTACTGTAAGATATATAGAGCTCTTGCTTTTGACAAAAAATGCGCGCAGCGTCACACACACATATACACATACACACTTACATATTTATATGTAATTCACCTAGCACAGCAAAAGCTTGCAAATGCTAATGCCATAAACATCGTAAACAGCCAACGGCTTCATCTTGTTTCAAAGGTGTGAGTAAGTAATATTATCTGTTATGCGTATATTCGCATTACTCTACGTTAACAACACACTGACATACAAACATACATAAGTATGCATATGACGTATAAATGTATGTAGCTGAACATCTTTTGCATTGCATTTGCCAAATGCATCTTTTCATCAACGAAATGCAATTCATGAAGTGTCTTGTTTATGGAAGGATCCTTCATGTAAGCTCACATTTGTATACGAACATACATACACACTCATTCACATATGTATTTGTGTCTTTACATAGAAAATGCATATGACTTTAGCTCGCGGCATTACAATGTGCAACACGGAAAAGCGCATTTGTTATTCGCTTCACTTCTTTGCATTGCGGATTGTCTTGCGATATACACGAGGCCAGGATGCTTTTTTTGCGATAAATGTAATATGAAATGAGCGCACTTTTTTGTTTTTTGTTTGTTTATAATAGAGCATTTATAAACATTCATCTTGCTGTTGACATAAAAGCGCATGAATTCGAGATCATAAATTGTTACATAATGTGAACTCAAATTGGTAAGAGGTATTTTGTGCCTTTAGTTTTTTCCTTTTGCTGCAAGATGAAGCTAATGAGCTTTATACCAAGACTTAATAAGATGAAGAGAAGATAATGGAAAGATGCCCATATAGCTACTGTTACTACATATTAAGTGCAAAGTAGCTGAGTTAATGTATGGCTAAACTATTTTTCGAGGACCAAAATCAAAGACGTAATCAATAATCAAGACTACGCCAAAGAATAATTTCGTCGGCTTCCAAATATTATGAGCTTTCCAGGATATACTTTTAATAGACGCTGCCTTGATATGGCAAGAGCAGCACATGCACATAATATATGCGCAACAGTATCGTTCTCCAACTGCATTCATTAATTCTGCTGTCCCTGGCCTGTCCAAACCGAGGCTGTAGTATTGGCGAGATAGTCTGATCGAAGTCACCTTCGGAGAGCGCTGTTGTAAGTCAAATACGCGATATAGGCAAAAACGGAAAGCAAATTTCCCAAGAAGACGCTCATTGGACGACGGAAGCCTTCCCTACTAAGATAGTCGGTTCAATGAGACGCTCCACAAACCCCCATTGATTAGAAGCACACACATTATGTGGAGACCAACAGGTTTTCGTACCAAGAAAGTTGAACGCATTATGGCCTAGTTTAGCAGTATGCGAACGACTGAGCAGAAATTACTCCAGCTGTAGTCCGCAAAAGTTCCGCATACGAACGCTTGATTTGCCCAATTAATAAGTTTGAAAATTATCATATTAAGCAGTTTGAAATATTGACAACAACTTGGTGGTAATATGATAGCGGCCGACATTACTTGACGAAAAGGCCAACCAGCAGGGGAAGTGATGGGAAAAAACGCTTGGATAGAGCGAAAGTGAGGATATGAGAGTGGGGGTGGTAGTTTCAGCGTTTTAATGACAGATTTTGTAGTGATTGATGATAGATGCTTTCTTCGATAGAATGCCTCTCCACAAAAAATAAGTGCCTGAACATTTGCTCGCTATATGGAAGGTCTCAACGAAAAGCGGGTTCATTTTCCAATCTCAGCTGCTAATGCATCAGTCCAAAGCCAAAGCTAGAGTAGAAGCCACTATCACACAGTCACAAAACAACATAACAAAACTCTTCTTTACCCTCCGACGAGAGAATTAAAAGGCTAAAGTCATTTGCATTTATTTTCATGTTATTTCCTTCTACCGACCTAGCAAATTTACGCGTTTAGATCCGTCAGTTGAGGGGTTGGTTGAGGCCAGCGACGTCTTAGTGGAGGATGTCGTTTATTCACAAGGTCGACCGGCCTTTCTTATTTAGATCGCAAACGGAAGTTAACAACCTTAAAGGTACATGCCGCCTACCTAAGCTTCACACCACCAAATAGCTTGGAAAGGAAAAGAAAAAAAGTCGACCGACTAACCCAAAATTAGGAAGTAATAAAAATCCTTCTTGAGTAAGGCGCAAACAAGTATAGCAGCACAAAACTTCTTGCGGGACAGAAATAATTTTTAGTTTATCTGTAGTTAATTTCAGTTTGGTTTCGGGGTGACTAAATTCACTTCGCACAACCCATTACAGAAATTGTGAAGATATACCAAGGCCAGGCAAATAACATGAAAACTCATTTACTTTTTCCAAAATATTTTGAAGGTAAAGCAATGTCAACTAGGAATGTAGTTCCTTTATATATTTCGAAATATATTTAGTTTATAATGTTTACCTATGTACATATATGAATACGTAAAATTGTTTGAGCTCGATATGTTGAAATCTAAATCTATTTTTTTTTTCTTTTGTTTTATTCGTATGAATGCAGCAAATTCGCAGAAAACCACATCCATGCGTAAACGCTTTGAACAAATAGCAACCTATCTACATACATACATACATGTAATCTATATATCTATCAACGTTTTGGTAAATATTATTCAAACATTTTGAAAATATGCAATCAACTTACGCAATCAAATTTAAAAGCAGCAAGCAAAACGTGTACTAAGTTTTACCATACCAGCTTTTTTTCTCTTTCTTCGAAAATATTACATTTTTCAACATAACAGCAAAGCTCATCAAATGCAAATCAAATATGCATTTAAGATAGAAATTGCATTCCGTTTTTTATAATATCATTTTAAATAACACATTGCAAGTGTAAATGTTAACCGCAAAGATAAATGGGTTCTATATTATCGAGCAAATGCACACATATTTTGACATAAACACGTAAGTAAAACGCTTTTAAAAGCATTTTATTTAATCCGGCTTGAGTTCAAAAATAATAACAACGGTATATACTAACGGCCAAAAAAGAAAATAAATCATAAACACGTTAGGATTACTTAATTGCATCCAGTATATGGGGCATTGGAATCTCGCCGTTCTTTCACTAATTTCTGATTGAATGAGGGAGAAAATAAAATAACGTAGGACTAAATATACAACAAGTAAGGAAGGCTAAGTTCGGGTGTAATCGAACATAACATACTCAGCTGAGAGCTTTGGAGATAAAATAAGGGAAAATCACCATGTAGGGAAATGAACCTATGGTAACCCTGGAATGTGTTTGTATGACATGGGTATTGAATGGAAGGTATTAAAGAGTATTTTAAAAGGGAGTGGGCCATAGTTCTATAGGTGGACGCCGTTTCGGGATATAGCCATAAAGGTGGACCAGGCGTGACTCTATAATGTGTGTGTATGATATGGGTATCAAATTAAAGGTGTTAAGGAGTATTTTAAAAGGGAGTGGTATTTGGTATATAATTGTGGCATTTTTTTTTATTTTTCATAATTTTCGATATCGAAAAAGTGGGCGTGGTCATAGTCGGATTTCGGCCATTTTTTATACCAAGATAAAGTGAGTTCAGATAAATACGTGAACTGAATTTAGTAAAGATGTATCCATTTTTGCTCAAGTTATCGTGTTAACGGCCAAGCGGAAGGACAGACGGTCGACTGTGTATAAAAACTGGGCGTGACTTCAAGCGATTTTGCCCATTTTCATAGAAACCCGTTATCATCATAGAATCTATGTCCTCCCACAGTTCACAAGGATTGGTAAATTTTTTCGATTTATGGCATTAAAGTATTCTAGACAAATTAAATGAAAAAGGTCGGAGCCCTCCCTCCCCCCCCCCCCCCCCCCCCCTTGAAATTTTCTTTTATTTTTGTATTTTTTTGCACCATTACTGAAGTTGAATGCTGACATAATTTACTTATATACTGTAAAGATATTAAATTTTTTGTTAAAATTTGACTCAAACATTTGTTTTTTCATAAAAGTAGGCGTGTTCTTCATCCGATTTTGCCATTTTTTCTTTATAACATATGTAGTAATAAGAGCAACGTTCCTACCAAATTTCATCATGTTATTTTCAACGACTGCCAAATTACAGCTTGCAAAACCTTTAACCTTTTTTTTTACCTTCTTTTAAAATTGGGCGGTGCCACGCCCATTGTCCAACATTTTACTAATTTTCTATTCTGCGTCATAAGTTTAACCCACCTACCGAGTTTCATCGCTTTATCCGTCTTTGCTAATAGGTTATCGCAATTTTTCGGTTTTTCGAAATTTTCGATATCGAAAAAGTGGGCGTGGTTATAGCCCGATGTCGTTCGTTTTAAATAGCGATCTGAGATGAGTGCCCAGGAACCCACGTACCAAATTTCATCAAGATACCTCAAAATTTAGTCAAGTTATCGTGGTAACGGACAGACGGACGGACGGACATGGCTCAATTAAATTTTTTTTCGATACTGACGATTTTGATATATGGAAGTCTATATCTATCTCGATTCCTTTATACCTGTACAAGCAACCGTTATCTAATCAAAGTTAATATACTCTGTGTGCAAAGCACATAACTTTCACATGAAAGCAATAGTGAAACTTTCTTTGCCGTTGTCTACTGTGATCACGCCTCTCTTCGAATCATTCCTCTTTTCAGGGGTAGCATCGAAACCCAAATCCCAAACGATTTGTTAGGATAAAAAATTCGTGACCAAGCTATTGCGAAGTTCGTTGTGTAGCCTAAAAGGTGTACGCCTTGAAAACTAAAGTTTTTGAATCAACTAGAGCTTACCCAGGGTTTGAGGCTTAACCACAACCGAGGTTACTTTACCAGCAACAAATAGTTTCACACTTCGCCGGCTCCTGCGATAGTGCATCAATATCTTCGAGTTATCAAATTTTTAACGACTTGTTATCATCGAGTCATATAATTCTTTTGAGTTTATTATCGGCTTGTTTTCGACGGGTTACAGATGTGTCATAATTTATTATGGAAGTTTTATTGGTATCTGTTTCATAAAAAATGATGAGTCGATAGTTCTTTGATAACTCGATATATCTTAGATAAAAAATGCATAACTTTTCGTTAATAAATTGAAAACTTTTGATGGCATTTCAATATTCTTTCGATAAATAACATAGAACAAATCGATAGCTATTTTATAAAAATCTATAACAAACGAATTATGAATTATGATGATAAATCGATATTTTTTTGGAAAATAATCGATAAATTTTTGGCAATCAATTGATCTCCTTTCGGTAACAGGCATAACTCGTTGATAAAAAATCGGTAATTTATCGATAATATTTAATATATCTGCAAAATGTATAGCACTTTGATAATACATCGATAACTACAAAAACAAATCCGCAATACTGCGATAACAAACTGATAATTTTTCAATAATGAATCGGTTATTTTTGCAAACAAAGCCATTACTTTTCGAAAATAAGGCTATAAGTTTTCAATAACAAATCCCTCGTTATCAGGGGCGTAAACTGTTATTCCTTTAGTGCAATTCCCCTTATTTGCAACTTTCTACTAACGTTCGAATCACTAAACTGTTGAATAAATAACTCCACTATTCATTAATGCAAAATGGCCTTTATTAAAGTACTTCACAATAACACTTCTCAACAGATAGCGTGTTTAAATCAAACTGATTGCCATAACTCAGCTGGTGTTGCTTTTGTACTCTTCAATTTCCTCATTTGCATATTTTTAGGCGTTTCTAGAATTTACTATTTGTTTACCAGCTATAACTACAGATGCGCGTTATATATTCTCATATGCTCGTGTATATGTGAGTGATACTTCTACAGATGATTGCCTACTTTTGGGAGTATCTCAGATATTTTCCTGTGATTGTGCGTCTCTCCGCTGCTTGTATGGACATATGTATAGACATAATGATTGATTTATTGATGTGCATACAAGTAACTGCTAAGTATTGGCTTAGATATGTTAGTATCCCTAGTTTTGGTAATATTTGTCACAATATAATTCCTTGCAAAATTATTAATTTTGGACTTTTAATATAGTTGGATCAAGATGAAAATTATTTTCAGATTTTTATTACCTGAGTCCGATAAAATTAATTAACTAGGACTTTTAAAAATAAAGGTACGGAAATAAAAGTTATCAAGCCGGACTTTTATTTTGGCTTTAAAAAATAAGAGTCCGGACTTAACTTTTATTTCCGGACTTTTATTTTTAAAAGTCCAAGTTTAACTAGTTCAATGAGACTCAAAAAATAAAAATAAAGATTTTACTTTTATATGTGGGTTTTTATGGAAAAAGTTCGAAAAATAAAAAGGATGCATGATTGGACATGACATTGCTGTACGGCTATTTGGGAACTCAAACATTTTCACCTAGAACAATTTTTTGACCAGGACTTTTTCGACTCCGAAAAAAAAATAATTATTATTTTCCGCCCTGCTCGTTATTCAAAATTTATCACTCACTGATAAACTTTGTTATTGGTAGCAAATTTATAACACTTCGCCAACAACCGATATTATGTCGATAGAAAAAGCGATCACTCATCAATAACCGATAAAAAAACAGATCTCACTTATAGTTGGAGAATTTGTAACACTTCGATAACAAATCGATAAATCGTTACTACGCCAATAACACACCTCTTACTTCCCCTTTTTCCTATCCTGTTCTTGCCTCTTATTTCCTGAGGAGACAACCAAGTAGGTCAGCGTAAGTTTTCATACTGAAACCGGGGACTACGGTTTATTTGGTTCCGCGTTGCAGTCAATCACTCTCTAGCCTTTTGTGGAGTAACATCGTTAAGGCTGTAGGACCGTATTCTCTTCTTTTGACATCTAAAGACATTATCTTCACTTTTGTATTGAATTCCTGTTTGTTAGTTATTTAACCGGATTTTTCCTTCGATAAGCGGTAATTATAAACACGTTTTAGACATGCAGATTTTTTTTTTTTTTTCATAAAAAAAAGTTCACCTCTAGAGTGCAATTTCTAATTTGAAGCACAAAGAAAAAAGAAAAAGGTGAAAATTTGAGAGAAAATAATCTAATTGCAGGAATGGAACATATAGTGGCATCACTATGCTGTTAGTAAATAATCACAACAAGCAGCCAAACTTATTTACATGCACGCACATAACCAGCAGCTCGAAGTGAAGAGATATCTCACATACACACATGTAGCCATCAGCTAAGAGAAGAAGTTCATACTCCCACATACACACGCATATAGCTAATTAACCAAGTATGCGATAGAGCAGTTCTAGATGGTGAAACGTCTAGACCTTAGGAGAAATATGCGGACAAGGCAACAGAGAGTAGAAAAGCAGCGCAAGCTGAGGAATGACTAACCAGTTGATTTAAAACACGCTATTAGCTGTAACGCGAAATATAGTTGTGAAGTACTACTCCCAAAATTGTGAAATAAAGACTATTTTACAATAATATATATTGGAGTTATTTATTTGACAGTTCAGGGATTCGAACGTTAGCAGAAGGTGTATAAATAATCGGAATCCCCAAAAATGCATTACAATATGTGTGTAGATTATCTACTGACTATTAATTGTAGATTTAGGCATGCGTAAACGTGGACTTACCTTGAACGGATCGTAGTGTTGTTTCTTGTTTTATTGAAGAATTTTATTTAAGTTCTTTAACTAGCGATTTTGGTTCTCTAGCCGCATAATTGTGAAAATGCTATTGGGTGACTCAGCGAAGAGAAGCCCCTCTCTATATAAGAATTTTCTTTTTCGCTGTGTTCATCCATGGACCAGTGCTTGACCACATTGCCCTTCCTTTTGTAATATCCCTTGGAATTTTTCTTGCAAACGATTTTTAAATGCACCAACAGCTGGGTATAAAACATTTAGGTTTCATCGCACTCAAAGTTTGCGCCACTTGTTTAGTCTACGGCTTCCCACTGACCGCAGTTGCCGCGAAGGATAAAAAATAATACCAACAACAAATATATTTATTATTTCCTTAACAGCAATGTTAACAGCTTACCTGTCACAAGTTTATCAAAGTTTTTGTTTGACATTAAATCTTTGTCGCCATAAAAGAGAACAAGTAAAACCATACAACTTAAGCACAAAGTGTTATATCTTGTAGTATAAACAACAACAAAAAATATATATTCCCATCACATGCACAATACTGCACAAATGAGGAAAGGAATCTCGAAAAAAAGTAATAAAATAAATAAGGCGAATATTAGACAACATTTTATGCGCGCTCTATACAATTCCCCTTTGCAATTGTACAATAGACGTCTTTTTTCCTACTTTTCTTCGACAATTTATTTTCATTTCTTTGTGAAGGCGGCAAGGTAACTTTAATGCCAAGTATCACTGACAGTTTTATCGACTTAACAAAACGAACTGTCATTAGTTACACTCTTGCAATGAGAACAAAAAAAGAAATTGGGGGCGCTTGTGCGCTCAAGGCGGGTTTGGTCTGCGCTGTCATTGAGAAATGCAGCTGCAACAGCTATGCCAGGCTATGTGATGTCTAGGCTAGTGATAAAGAAGCACAAAAAAATAAATAAAATAAAGTATGAAAAAATAGTTTCCAAGATTGAGATAAGAGCTTTGATGATGAGAGTGTTGCGTAAGCTTTTACATACACACTTTGTGCATATGTATGTATGCATACTTTTGCTGCGAGTATTTTCCACCGCAAGTAAATATTGTATGACTTTATTATACCTTATTGTAAATATGTGTTTATATAGGATATATATAATATATACATACATACATATCTGTATGGTTATTTTTTTATGCACATACACTTATACTAATGTAAAATAGCATTTGTGCTACTCCCGTCCAGTTTGAGTTTGGTGTCCGCTGTCAATTCAAAGACGTTGAAAAATCACTTTGGTATGACCTTAAAAGATCAATTCCATCGATATAAAGATAAGGCGGCAACTTAAGCATACATATAAATAAACAAATTTCGATGCAAATATGTATATGTATGAATATTATCTTCCTACATACATATTTTTGCTAATATATAGATTAGACTGGGTCGATTTATTAACCGATATCGCGCCATCGATTTTTCGATAGAATTTGGGCTCAGGAAAAAAAAGTTCCACTACGCATACCCAAAAAAGTAATTTTCGACCCTGCGAAATTTCATTTTTTTTATTTTTTTCGACTTTGATGTTTAAGGTTTTTTTCATGACCTACTAAAAAAATTTTCATATATATATTTTTTTTCAATAAACTTTTATCGACAACGTTTTTAGCGGACATTTTTGGGTCGGACAGGGTACACATATTTCAGGTCTATAAGCCTATTTTTTTTTTTCTTTAAAGACTTTTGGAAGACTTTATCAGTAGATCGATAGAATCATCGCTTATGACGCAAGCTCAACACGCGTATAGTAAATGCAGATCAACCAAAGCTGCTCTACCCTCCTTCATATCTGTAATGAATATGTCACTCGATTTCAAGGCTGGCATTTACTGAATATATCTGATGCCTTAGATAATGTTCTTCTGGAAGCAATCACTTTGGCCTTAACGAGCCTGTGCAGCGACGCATGCCTAGTTGAGTTGCAAAGCTAGGTGGAGGAAATACGCTCCATAGTATAGTAAATAGAGGCAACTCGCAAGGAAGTTTTTTCTCTCCCCTAATTTGTGTGGTGACCAAAAGGTGATTGCCAACATGGACAGTATTTACGTGACTATGCGGCCTCTGTTGTCAAACGAAGGCTGCATTATCAAGAAAATATAACTGATTCAGCAGTTCAGGACTCGCAATCAATCCGGAAACAAATGACTTGATCTGCTTCACAACGTCAAAATTTTTACAACCGAAGGTTGGCAGTGAAAGCCTGGCATTCAGCGGTAAAATAAACGATCTAGGAGTCAGTCTGGATAGGACACTAATCTGCAGTGATAATTTAGCAGATCGGTTTGAATCTATACACCCGATGTACGCCAAATTCTACAGTAAAGTGTTCTGGTTTGCAGACTGTTGATTAAAAAAGCCGCGAACCTAGAAAGCTTAACAAAAGTCCAGGGGAGTTCGGAGCTCTGCTTTAACGACTCGTTTGTCTCCACTCTGAAGAAGGCGCTCAACACAATTCTGCACCATTTACTTCGCTGGATTTCACAGCTAAAGAAATAGCCGCTATCGCGACCCTGTGAATTACAAACACTGGCAGTTTGAAAAATGAAGACAGTTTTCATGCTATAATCTTGAGCACCGAAAGTCCAGTCTCATTATCAGAATTCTCTGTTTGTTGTACTACCTGCAGCATTTTCACTAGAACTACATATTGTGAAATCACACACAACAAGTATGAACAAATTGGAAACAGGCTGCTAAAGATATCATCAAAATATTTACCAATCACTTTCAGCTGGAGGGTGGAATCTTTTCACCTCACATAAGACTAAAGAAAAGAAGGAAAAACAGCAGAAAACTGGTTAACGAGGCTTAGCGCCATGGAATCTGGTCCCATTATAAGGACGCCTTAAAATCTTTCAAGAAGTCAATCCAGAAGGCCAAAAGGGACTCCTGGAAGAACTTCACCAATGACATCGAATAAGTCTCAGAGACCAATCGCCTACGAAAGGTCCTCTTCAAAAACCCCATACCTCCCAGCTGCATTCGCACAGCGAACAGAGAACGGGCCACTTCTAATACGGAAATTCTAGATACCCTGGTCAGCACTCACTTTCATGGCTGCACCTCTCAATCATACCTCTTAAACACGCAATCTAACCCAGGGCCGTTTCGACCCCTGGACCACATAGTTGGCGAAAAAGTAGTTATATGGGAAATCAATTCCTTTAAACCCTTCAAATCTCCGGGAATGGATGGAATATTTCCCGCTGAGTCGCAAACTGCAAGCGATCTTATAAGCCCGCTGCTAACTAAAATCTACAAGGCTTGCCTCAACCTGGTCTATATCCCCATGGAATGGACCAGGGCAAAAGCAATCTTCATACCCAAAGGAGGCAGGATATCGGGCAACAGTCCAAAGGATTTCAGACCAATAAGTCTGACCTCCTTCCTCCTAAAAGTTCTAGAACGATTGCTGTAGGCCTATATTAGACGATCGGCAAATAATGCACTAATGTCCAACAACCAACACGACTACTCTAAGGGCAAATCCGTAGAGACAGCTCTACATGCTATCACTATTAAGATAGAGAAGGGTCTTGCCTTTAAAGAATTTACGCTGGGTATCTTTCTCGACATATAAGTAGACTTCAACAACGTTCTCCCAGCAGTGGTCACAAAATCTCTACGTTTACTAGGGGTGGAAAATCCTCTTGTGAAATTCGTCGAGCTCCTTCTAAACAAGAGCAGCATTATCTCTGAGCTGGGCGGCTCATCGTTAAAGGGTATACCAACAGAGGCACCCCGAGGGGAGCGTTCTTTCTGCTCTACTATGGAACCAGACGGTGAACGCTCTGTTATCTTTACTACAGCCCACCGGATGCCAAGTCATTGTATATGCCGACAACATAGCCTTGACAGTTACCGGCAAATACCTTCCGGTACTTGGCGAACTCTTGCAAAAAGTTCTTAATCTAACAAACACTTGGTCTAGGGAATGCGGACTCAGTATCAGCAGTGAAAAAACTGAGATGGTGCTTTTTACCCGCAAACGCATTATACCGGAATTTACCCTCCCGTCCCTAAATGGGAGGGAAATCAAACTCTCTACCGAGGTTAAATATCTCGGAGTTATTCTAGACAGGAAGCTTGACTGAAAGCGAAATATCGAGGAATGATCCAGGAAAGCCACAATGGCTCTGTACTCTTGTAAGTCGGCAATCGGAAAAAGGTGGGGTCTCCAGCCACGCATAGTCCATTGGATCTACACGGCAGTGGTGAGACCCATACTCTTCTACGCCGTCACCTATGTCGGCAATGCTTACCATCGGTGCCCTTCCCTACACTCCCACCAAAGCTCTTGAAACCATATTATTCCTTCTCACAACTGATCTGTATGGTAGATACTGTGCCTCCTTCAACGCGGCAAGGCTCAACACTATCGAACCATGGAGGGACTGCAGGTTTCGTCACACCCAGATCTTGAAGCAGGTCCCCGAAAACTTCTTGAAATTGGACCACACAACATCGTCCCCTTGCTGGAACAACAAATTTTCCACAAGAATCCCAGAGAGGAACGAGTGGGCAAGCAGCGTTGAGCCGGGATTTCACGAAATCTCCGTTTTTACAGATAGCTCTAAACTAAACAACAGAGTCGGCAGCGGATTATTCTCGGAGAAGCTCAATCTAAGCGACAGCTTTCGCTTACCCGACCACTGCAGTGTTTTTCAGGCTGAACTCATAGCTATCTGGGAAGCAAACACTGCCTGTGATCTCTTTTCACGGATCAGGCAAACGACAGATGGGCCAAGGAACCTACATGTAGTATATCCAAGCAAATCTGGCCTAAGCTGGATGGAAAGAGATCGCAATCGGTGATATTGTTAAACCGTATCCCTATAAGCCCACTAGTGGGCCTTCTTACAGGTCACTGTCTCATGGGCCCTCACGGTGCCTATATGGGCCTGCAGACAAATGACTTCTGCCGCAGCTGTAGGGACGAAGAGGAGACAGAAAGCGTAGAGCACTATCTGTGCCACTGTCCCGCACTGTCAAAAACCAGGTACCAATGCCTCCACAGACACTCCTTTGGTTGCTTGCGGAGATTGAATCTATAAACCCAAACGACATCTTGCGTTTCATTAGGCAAACGCGCAGGTTTAGATTCACTGGGGTCTAAAATTTCTTCTTCTTCGAAAGTAGGGTAACAGGAAATAAGAGCCCCCCGCCTGGTAGCACAACGGGCCACAACGGCTTACGTGAGTCTCCGCTCGGACAGCGGAGGCAGCCACTTTAACCTAACCTAACCTAAGACAAAAGATCTCTCTACATCCTCCTGACCACTGAAAGGTTTATTAAGCCAAAAAATATTAGAAATACGCGCACTAACGTGTCGACAACATAAAGGTGTTCACTGAATGCTGCAGTAATTTCTTAACGAAATCGGTTTTAAATAAAAGATTTGTAAAAGGGTCGTGGACGAATAAAATAAGCTATATCTTTGCCAAAAAGAGCTTTATATCAATGGTATTTCATTTCCCAAATGGATTTATAACAATAAATAGGAAAAACTTCAAATTTAAGAAAACGGGCGTGGCACCGCCCCTTTTACGACTAAGCAATTTTCTATGTTTCGGGGGTCATAACTCGAAGAAAAATTAACGGATCGTAATAAAATTGGGTACACAAGTTTTCCCTATAGCAGGAAATATTTCTAGTAAAAATGGACGGGATCTGTTAAAGACCACGGGAACTTATATATAAATCAAATTTAAGAGGGTCGTAGACTAGAATAATAAACTATAACTTAGCAAAAAATAGTTTTGAATCAATGACATTTCACTTATCAAGTTTTATTGTAAGAGCAAATGGGGAGAATTTTTTTTTTAAATGGCGGTGCCACGTGTTATGTAGAAAAGTAATTTATCTGCAATGAAATGTACAATTGAAGCTCACGCTGAGTATATAATATTCGGTTACACCCGAACTTAGACACCTCTACTTGTTACGTTTACTTTCAAATCTTACAACTTATAATGTTATGTTATGTTTTCTTATGTTATTTTATGTTGTGTTATCTTTTGTTGTGTTATGTAGCGTTAAGTTATGTCATGTTATGTTATGTTATGTCATGTTATGTTATGTTATGTTATTTTATGTTATGTTATGTTATGTTATGCTATGTTATGCTATGTTTTGTTATGTCATGCTATGTTATGTTATGTTATGTTATGTTTCTGGTTTGTTGAATAAAAATTCTCAGCATTATGTTAAAAGTTTTATATGACATAAGGCCATTGCCATTTTGCAGAAATTATTTTACAAAGTATTATTTTGCACTTCAACTTCAAACTCAATAGGACACCATATTTTCAACATGCTGACGAAGCTATCAGACTAAAATGTTTTCTAGTTCTCCATACACACATCGTTCGGATAAAAAACAACAGCAACGGAAATTGTATTGACATTAAATTTGTCACGTGAGGGATTGAGCATAAATCAACTAAAATGTATGTGTGCTGATGGTTGGGTAGCGCCCCGAGAAGTCACTTATCATGCAAAACACGAAAGAAAATATTGATGTATTTGAAATGTGTGTTAATGTATTATATACAGATACATACATATGTAGTTATCCATTTATACATTGGCGAAAACAATGACTAACTTGAATTTGAATTTATATTCCAGCAGCGATCGTTGAACAAAATTAAATATTAACATTTTCTGTTTGATCTTTATACTCTATGATGAGGAGCAAAAGTTTGTGATGTGAAATCGGAGAAAAAATCCAAGAGGATATCACTATCTATGAGTGTTGTAGCAAATGAGTCACGTATAAATATTTGAGCTGAATGGGATAGTGTTAAAGCTAACACATGTTTGAGTGATATGCATGATTAAGAAATCGAAATTTGAAATATAATATCGGCAAAATCAAACTAAACCAATTTAATATTGAAGTTATGATAACGAAATATTTTTATACCGAAGAAATGAAAGCAATGACCTTTGAATACCAGATTTAATCCATCCTCTGTTTCAGTAAAGGATACTTCAATAAAGGGCCTGCAAAGACTGTTGCAAATAAAATCGAATGATTTTAATTTGGTAAAGGAAAATTCTCTATTAAATAGAAAAGAATTCGTTGCGATACTTTGTACTCATCATCATCACTATATAGTGCTTAATCGCCTAGGCGGTTTAGGAAGTTGCTAGTAAGTTATATCAATCACCGTACTTTGCAATAACTGATTTCATTTGAGAGCCCAAAGGAAATAAAGTCTTCCTAGGCATATTTATTTCGCTCATTGGATGTCTCCTTCTTCAGCTGCTTCCAAATTCGGTTGCCGATCGATATAGTCTATTGGCCGTTGGTTCTCAGCCATTTGCATATGACAAACCCAGCCAGCGAAGCTTTAAGCCATGACACTTTCCGGGAAGCGCAAGTTTGATGAATGTTATTTTTGTAGAGAGATGCGCCTGTTCTTACGTCATAAACGCTGCAACCAAGCACAAGTTGTTGTCGGAAATGAAACAATTCTATCCCTTCAAGTCGAGTCATAAAATTTTGATGAAACATTCCGACTGATCTCATTTATGAAGAAGGCGAACTAAACCTCTCAGAAGGCAATCATAACCACCCAATAGGCCCCTTTCAATTTTTAAGAAAACACCTGAGAGGTTCAACGGGGAATCGATAAGTAAAATTTTTACCAGGTGACACTTTCAAGAAGGGGAATCTTGTTTTAGCAGAAAAGTGAATGGGAGTAGTCATATCGGCTAACGACGTCGTGATATTTTTCACAGTTGGATTTATTTGAACGACTAGTGAACTCACGTGTACCGCACTCTCAGTATGTTTTTTTAAACTACTAGCAGACCAGGCAGACGTTGTCCTGCCCTAAATTTGGTCTAGCTACATAAATTTTAAGAAGCTTTCTTTCGTCTTGCTTCTCCTTCTTTTTCTGTAGCGATAGGCAGACTCACCAATTTTGGAGTACTTTCCGGGAAATAGCTCCATCTTGAGAATGGCTTGATGTGACCACGTTAAACCCTTTCAGTCATCAACCCTTTCTTCCATGTGAAATTAAGGAGCACCAGAGCCTCAACTGCTCAATAATCAGGATTTGAAATAAATAGTTGAAGTTGAATGCTGATTGGAGCTGCACTAGCAGCTTTTTGAATGGGTGACGCCACACCACACATTTAATCCCAAGCTTATACGTCATTGTACTTTCACATCGAGGCTTTCACGGTGCCGTACCCCAGAAAACTCTTTTTGAAGAAATTTTCACAATAGGGAGGAAGAGAAATTGAATTTTTTTTTGTGTCGCTGCTCAGTACTGCAAACAAAGATATTCAGGTTCAGTTTTTCCGATAGTTTGGTAAAAGGTTGAACTGGCTAGTCATTAAAGACCTCTCACAAAGGGCATCTGTCCATAATAATAGCAGAATTGGTTTGACCAAAATAAAGTTATAAACTCTAAAAGAAAGACTGACTCTATTGTGTTAAGTGTGGATGGTGTTGATGTCTCTTACCCTCTCGAAATATCAAACATATTTAATAAATTTTTCGTGAATGTAGGTACTGTATCTGAAACATTAAGTGATCCAAATCATTTCATTTGCCAATCAGATCAATGTATGCAGAGTTCATACCTCCTAGTAACAGCTTTTTCTTTGATCCCGTTTCAGGTTCAGAAATTCTTAATATTATCAAGAATTTAAACAAGTCCGGTTCAAGTGGTAGTGACAACATTTCGAATCACATGTTTAAGAACATAGCTCTTAATATTGCCGATATTTTAAAATATTTATTCGACCTAAGTATGTCTTTGGGAGTTTTTCCAGAAGATTTAAAATGCGCCACCGTGATACCGCTTTTCAAAAAGGGAAACAAAAAAGACAAAAATAACTACTGGCCAATATCGCTACTGTCGTCAGTATCAAAAGTGTTTGAGAAAGCAGTGGAAAGTAGGATTTTATTTTATTTAAATAAAATAAATAATTTAGCCCAATGCAGTTTGGCTGGTCTTTGGCTGGCAGGCCTGGACTGTCAACTGAAGACGCTCTTCTTGAATTTTGTTCTTCTATTTACAAAGCAATGGACGAAAGGAAAAGCTGTGCTAGTCTTTTTTTAGATATAACAAAAGCGTTTGATATGGTACATCACAGTATTTTAATAAATAAGCTTAGTTCTGCAGGTTTTCGTGGTAGCTTTCTTGGTTGGTTTGAGTCATACTTAACGAGCAGAGTTCAGAGGGTTAAAGTTAATAATAATCTAAGCGAACCCAGACCTATAAACTTAGGTGTGCCACAGGTCTAGGTTCTTGGGCCAGTTTTATTTTTAATTTACATAAATTCGGTATTCTCTTTGCCACTGATTGATAAAGTTGCAGCCTTTGCTGATGATCTAGCCATCGCATATTGTTCAGAAAATTCTTTTAATCTTATTGCTGATATTAATGACTATGCTTTTTTGTTAAGAAATTGGTTCGAAAACCATAAACTCGTGGTAAGCAGCAAAACAAAGATAATGTATTTTAACTTACGTGGAAAGGAACCATCAAGGAACGATATTATCTTTCATGCTTCCAATTGTACGCGTCACAAATTGTGTGCTAATAATTGTTCTCCACATACAAACAAAGTTCTGGGGAGACATAAGGAGGTTTTGCCAAGGAATGATATGCAGTTTTACCGAGCTCAACGCTGGGTCAATAGATATAGAGCATTGTTATTAAATTGCCTTTCCGACGTCAAAATGGTAAGAGATATTACTGGTTTGAACTGTGAACCCGTTTCCAGTATTTTGACGAAGTCAATTGAATATTGTTTGTATACATGTAACTAAAAACTAATGCTTAATGCCCTGAGGCAATCGCCTCACTTGCTTCAAATTTTAGATGCCACTGACGATTGATTTTAGCTAGCTAAAGCTAAAACATGAAAGTATGTGCTAATTTCACTTGAAAATTAGTCTTAGCTTTAGTCAAACATGCTCTCGTAAAACATAATGCCCTCTGTGCCTGAAAGCAATAACGCGCGTGATGTAATGATATTCATTTGATGTTATTGTCGTGACATATTATGTCACTTGGTTTGAGTATTGTTGTGGGCAAATCTGTCATTTACGCTGATTTAATGCTATAGGCTAGCAAATTAGTCAAAGCTGTCACACTTAAGTAATAACATCAAATAATACAGCAGATTAACGCAAACACATATTAAGGAAAGTAAATGAACACACACACATACACACATATATGTGGATATGTTAAGAGGTTTTCTTTGACAAATACCTAAGTATGCTAACAGTCGCTAATCAATCTATGACATACATACATATATGCATACATACGTACACTTCTACACGCCAAAAGCAGCTTAAAAGAAATAACAAACGAAAAAAGCTTAAAATGGAAATATAACAGCTGCTGCGGCAAGATGTATGCTAAATATAAATGCATGACTCTTTGACGAGACTAAATACACACACTTAAGTATGCTTTCAGCCGAAAGAATAACAAGTAAGGAAATCTAAGTTCGGGTGTAACCGAACATT
Source organism: Eurosta solidaginis (assembly GCF_040869045.1). Taxonomy (NCBI): domain Eukaryota; kingdom Metazoa; phylum Arthropoda; class Insecta; order Diptera; family Tephritidae; genus Eurosta; species Eurosta solidaginis. The sequence goes on along the minus strand of NC_090323.1, from coordinate 257,860,510 downwards.
ATATACTCAGCTGAGACCTTTGGAGACAAAATGAGGGAAAATAACCATTTAACAAAATTAACCTAGGGTAACCCTGGAATGTGTTTGTATGGCATGGGATTCAAATGGAAGGTATTAAAGAGTATTTTAAAAGGGAGTGGGCCTTAGTTCTATAGGTGGACGCCTTTTCGAGATATCGCCATAAAGGTGGACCAGAGGTGACACTAGAATGTGTTTGTACGATATGGGTATTAAATGAAAGATGTTAATGAGTATTTTAAAAGGGAGTGGGCCTTAGTTCTTAGTTCATCATGATATCTTCAACGACTGCCAAATTACAGCGTGCAAAACTTAAATTACCTTCTTTTAAAAGTGGGCGGTGCCACGCCTATTGTCCAAAATTTTACTAATTTTATATTCTGTGTCAAAAGTTCAACCCACCTACCAAGCTTCATCGCTTTAGCCGTCTTTGGTAATGAATCATCGCACTTTTTCGGTTTTTCGAAATTTTCGATATCGAAAAAGTGGGCGTGGTTATTGTCCGATTTCGTTCATTTTAAATAGCGATCTGAGATGGGCGCCCAAGAACCTACAACCCAAATTTTATGAAGATACCTCAAAATATACTCAAGTTATCGTGTTTACGGACGGACGGACGTACGGACATGGCTAAATGAATTTCTTTTTTCGCCCAGATCATTTTGATATATAGAAGTCTACATCTATCTCGATTAGTTTATGCCGTTACGGATTACCGTTATGCGAATAAAGTTAATATACTCTGTGAGCTCTGCTCAGCTGAGTATAAAAGTTGCGTGTATTATTATTGCCGACAGCCGCATTCCCTTCCTATTCCTTTGCTTTGCTCTACTTGACGTTTTTATTGCTGTAATTGCCGTTGACGTTGTTGACATTTGTATTGATTACAAAATAGGAATAATATCACAATGAGCTACTTAGTTTTAAGAATTTCTTTCACAATTCTATATGCGTGCATGTATGTACATAAATTTTATGAGTATCTATGTATGTGAGCGTGCTTATTTCCTGTGCGTGCTTACACGGCAAACAACAGAACATTTCCGGCTTTGCGTGATAACAAACAAAGCGATTTTACCGGAAGTAATTCGACATAAAACCAAAGTCTCAAATTACAACAAATGATTGCTGTGGCTTAACAAAGAAAGTAAAGAGAAAATGTGTGCTAAGACGACTTGCCCACATAGATGGTTTGTATAAATGTGCCATAAGAATGAGTATGTATATGAAAAAAGACAAATGTTGAAAGCCGTATCAGCGTGCAGCAATGACTGAGCGACTTACCAAAGGCTGATGGTTATTGTGGGTAAAGCTATGCATATTTACATACAAAATACGTATGAATTACAAATAACAAAAAAAAAATATATGTAAAGACTTTGAGCGCTCTACCTTGCTTAAAATTATAAATTTTTTCTTTATTCAACGCGCTCTTTTCCTAAAGCAAAATACAGATTTTTAACGCCACCCCATGTTGATAGCTATTTTTTCAATCACTGTGGCCTAATAAATTTGCTAGTCGGTAAATTATATATAGCTGCTCATGAAAATAGTTGCATTGGTGTATTTCCCATTTTATTACGCTATGTTGTTTTATGCTATGTTACGTTATGTAATGTACGGTTACGTTATGATATGGTGTGTTATGTTATGTTATGTTATGCTATATTTTATTACATAATGTCGGGTTTTGTTTTGTTATGTTTTTTTTATGTTATGTCATGCTATGCTATATTTATGTTATGTTGCATAATGGGAAACAAGACATCCATAATGTTTCTGATTTTGTCCTCCTTCATCCACTGGTTTCGTGAATGGAACTTCTGTATTGATCTTCTATATCCTTTAGCGCAGGGGTATCGACCCCTTTTCCCGCAAAGCGCTTTCCTGCACGTGAATCTGTTTTGCTTAGTGGCAGTTCAAACAGGTTGTTTTGCTCCTTTGTAAGCTTCCAACCTTTGCCGAGCCACGAGACTGCCACGTGCGTGGTTTTCTGGCCTTCGCATCTCGTACCAGACATATTTTCAGCAGCTCAGCGATTTCGCTTTTACACCAGTAAATACGGTTTTTACCCACTAACGTTTCTATTCGTGCCATACAGACATTGCATGTGTGACGAAGACAGCGCAGTGTCTTTTCAACCGTCTCTCCATACTTATGTACCGATGCAGAAAACATAGCAGAGTCGATTCCGGATGCGCTTGCCTCATTAAGGTTGAAAATGATGCAAATCTTAGTGCTGACGGTTTGGTCTTTTATGACGCTTCATCCAATAATACTGAGAGTATATGCCAAGTCAGGGATTAACCTTCCCAGTGTGTTAGTTAAAGTCTCCCGTGACAATGAAGATACCATTAAGATCCCTCAGGTCATCTTCAATGAATTCAAGCTTGCCTGTTAACGTTTGAATGTTATCGTTCTGAGACAATAGCGGCTGACAATTGTGGTATTAGTCGTAGTAACACGGATGTAGCATTTTCCGCTAACAAAATTTCTCATTTGAAAAGGGAGAGGATACCCTAAATTTGCTTCTTCTTACCGCCAATGTTGTTCGTTGGAAAGGGTGGCCTAACGCACGATCTTCATAGAAGCTATCAGCGTTGTTGAAGGGAACCATACCTATATATATTTCCGCTGAAGAGAGAAAAGAAGTTTACGACAACAAATTGGAATCGAGTAGAGCTGCTGTTGCTATACAGATGAGAGAAGACAGGATACTACACTGTTGGTTCCAGTGGAGCAATTGAACCTCAATAAAGTAGGGACCACTTTCCGGGAAGTGTCAGTAATAATATGACCTGCCGGAGTGGCAACGGTGATACTGTCAGTTCCAAGGCAACGGGGTGTCATGCTTTCGAAGAGCCTCGAGAAGTGAGGCTTAAAATATCCAGGTCACTATAAAAAATTTGTTGTTATATTCTTTTATGGTATGTTATTTTACCTGAGCTAATGTAATGTTATGTGGTGAATGTCATGTTTTGTTATACTGTGTTAACTTATTTTGGGTTATGCTTTGTTATGTGTTATGTTTTGTTATGCTATGTAATTTTATGTTCTGGTGTGTTGTGTTATGTAATTTTTTTATTTTTTTTTTTTGCGGGGGGGCTGAAAAATGCCTAATGCACTATAATTGCTGCCGTCGCAGCAACCGTGTCCGTAGACTAAAAAGCAGCCCCGTTTTGGAACCGTCGCCCACCCTGGTACCACTTTCGCATTACTTCAGGGTGGCGTTCCATATTTCTCATTTTTTAAGAGCCTACTGTTCTCCCTGCGTCCAGGTTCCCGCTATTTGCACTGAGTGTCGATTTAATCGCCACTGCTTCGCATGCGCATTTCTCTGCGCTCCCTCTCAGCATCCATCAGGCGTGTCATCACTATAAATGTCATTTTGCTCACTGCAGTCCAGCACTCTTTCCTGTTGCACATTTGTGATACTAAATTTCTCGTGGTAGGGTCCTCCCCAAAGACTCCATGCAAAGCGAGTTTTTCCTCGTGGAAACGGAGGCAGTGGAACATGATGTGTTCTGCGTTTTCTAACTCCGTGGAACACATTGGGCAATGAGGATCTTTCTCTATCCTACGCTTCCATAAATACTCTTTGAAACCGCCATGTCCACTCATTATCTGCGTGACATGGTAGTTCAGTTCGCCGTGCTTCCACTCATTCCATTAAGCTATGTCCCAAACTAGCGTGATGGTCCAACACCCTTTACTCGAGGCCTCCCACCATTCTTGCCACTTAGCTATGGTTTGTGTCTTTGCTCTTTTCTTGGCTTCTTCAGATGATCGCTCAATACTAGTGTTATACAGATGGGCCATTTCGCTTGCCAGAAATTCCACTGGGATTTTCCGGGTTAGAACCAGGATCGCGTCGTCGGACACCGTCCGATAAGCACTTCCTATCCTTAAAGCAGTAAGTCGGTACGCTGCTAATATATATTTTTGATGGATCAGTTTAGATCCATACCACACTGGTGCTGCGTATAGTATTATTGAGCTGGTTACTGTGGACAATAGCTGACGTGCAGCTTCGCTCGGACCACCAATGTTAGGCATTATTCGCATAAGTGCTCCATTAACTTTGGCAACTTTCTCCCCCACCGCTCTGAAGTGCTCTTTGAAAGTTAACTTAGAGTCAATGTGCACTCCTAATTATTTAGAGAATCCTTTGAAGTGATTTGATGATCCCCGAAGGTTAAGACTAAATTTTTCGCCGACCGTTTGGAGCTTACTAATACCACTTCCGTCTTTTGGCTAGCCAACTCCAGTCCTGTATTGGTCAGCCATTCCTTTATTCTTGCTACGGCGTCGTGTTATGTTATATTTTGTTGTGTTATGTTATGTGTCTTATATTAAGTTTAGTTATGTTTTGTAACTACCATAATTACTATTCCCTTACTCATGGGAAAATTATTTCAAAAGTAAAGGTGTCTTAGTTCGGGTGTAACCGAATATTATATACTCAGCGCGAGCTTCAATTGTACATTTCACTTGAGATAAATTACTTTTCTACATAACACGTGGCACCGCCCGTTTAAAAAAAATTCTCCCCATTTCCTCTTACAATAAAAATTGAACAGTGAAATATCATCGATTCAAAACTATTTTGTGCTAAGTTATAGCTTATTATTCTAGTCGATTTTTAATTTATAATTAATAATATTTGTCAAATTGATTTTATCACAAGTGGGCGTTGCCACGCCCATTTAAAAATTTGTTTTTTAATTTTTATCAAAAGTTTCAATATCAGTCCACATGTCAAATTTCAACATTCTAGGTGTATTATTCACTAAATAATCATGTTTCTTGTGTTTGCCAAAATGTTATATATATAAAAAGTGGACGTGGTTATTATCCGATTTCGCTCATTTTCAATACGAATCTATTGTGGGTCCAGATAAGCTCGTGTACCAAATTTGGTGAAGATATCTCAATATTTACTCAGGTTATCGTGTTAACGGGCAGACGGACCGACGGACGGACATGGCTCAATCAAATTTTTTTTCGATACTGATGATTTTGATATATGGAAGTCTATATCTATATGGATTCCTTTATACCTGTACAAACAACCGTTATCCAATCAAAGTTAATATACTCTGTGTACAAAGCATGCTGAGTATAAAAAATAAAAAAATTTTAATAAAATAGCAGGGCACCATTTTCGCCACAACTCACTGTATATAAATCGACTCATATCTACATTTAGGCTAATTCATGCACTAAAAGCTTTAACACTGCAAATGCTTACTAAAGTATGCGAGTCATTTTCATTGTTTTAAAGTAGCACAAGCAAGTAAGAATTTGTGTGTGCAAGTAAGTGTGTGAGTCGCATATCCACTTAACTTCTGATATAAATGTTCATGCTTAGTCATTTTTCTTCGGTATCAACATTTGTATTTGTAATTGTTGATTGACCCTTAACTAACGGTCTAGAGGTATATCTATCCTTTATCGAATATATATGTATTCGTATACGTATGTATGTATATACGTATCTATGTCCATAAGTATTAAGACGTAATCACTAATGACACAATTAAATGGTGAACAAAAACAACAAGTAAACGAGGGAGTCACACAGTAAGTGGCATGCTTAATAAAAACTTTGCTTGTCTTGTAATTGTGCAAATTTTGTGCTTAGTTTCTTAACTAAAGCTCTTCATCTTAAGTTTGAAATAAGAGCTTTGCCTTGATGTGAGTTAAGCAGTTTTTGGAATTTCGTTCGATGTTTATGTAGTGGCTGCGTAATCAAATTTTCGGACTTAAAGCCAAATAGTTATTTAACACCCAACTAAGGCAAAGCTCACACGCTATTTTAAATAACTTATCTTGTTTGGTTGATTTTCCAACAGGGTGGATAAATGATGTATATTGGAACGATTTTCCGTCATCCCTTGTCAAACTTGGTTTTGAGACAAACCAGTTTCGGCGTTGTGCCATCATCAGTGTCGATTTTCGTTCTCTATTTTAAATAATTTTGTTTCGTATTAATTGATTTAATATATAAAATACCGTTTGATGTATTAGAAATGTAGGTAAAAAAATTTTTTTTTGTTTTTTTTGCTTACTTGTAAACGGTTCCATTTTTGGAACCAACTTCTACTTCGGAACCGATCTATCATGAATGAGGTACATTTTCTTAGACGAACACTTTTTAAGGCGGTTACTGTTTTGAAGCTTTGACATTTGCGGAACCGGTTCCTTTTATCGGTTTTGTTTTTTTTTGAAAGCTTTCCCTTACGAGAAATTCCCTTAAAGGATATGTTAAGAGCTTAAATTTTTATATATTTATTTATTTGTTTAAGCCTATGAATTTTAATTCTTACAGACTATAATACAATGGAAATTAAAAAAATACTTTCTTCAAAATATTTATATTTATAAATTCAGCCCTTTGTTTAGAAAAATCAAGAGGAGCGGAATTACTTATTGAGTTAAGCTCCCGAATAGCACGCGTAATGGGAGCATTACCAGCGTAATTCGTTCTGAAATAGTCGCAATAAAATGGAAAGGAATTTCTGAAAGATCTCTGGAGAACATCAAATCGCATGCTTTCCAGCAAATATGGGTAATCAATGTAACCATTAATAATATTATACGTGAATGACAAGCACAATATAGATCTATCATTTTCCAAAGACTTGAGTTTTAAAAGTGAAAGACGCGCAGATTGGGAAGGAATGGGCTCCGAAATGTTTAACGGCCGAAGGGCATATTTAAGGAAATTTTTTTTAATCCTCTCAATTCTACAAATGGCCGTTTGGTTGCTTGGTTTCCAGATGAAGGCAGCATATTCAAGAAGAGATTTAACGTATGACGTGTAGAGCAGTTTAAAGGTATAGGGGTCTGAGAATTTTGAGGCATTGCGCCGTACAAATACGAGCACAGAATATGTTTTCGATGTTACGTAGTTAATGTGCTTAATGAAAGAAAATCTTTTGTCGAATACTACACCCAAGTCTTTAATCTCATCAACACATTGAAGTTCATAGTTAGATATACTGTATTTTGTAGACAAAATGTTAGTTGATTTTGAATAAATAATTTGGAAGCAATTATGCCTATTTAAAGAGAGACAGGAATTCAAGCACCATTGGTTAAGCTTATTTACATCATCCTGCAGCTTTATGGCATCTTCTGGCAATTTAATAGCTGAAAATATTTTTAAGTCATCTACATAAAGTAAACACTTTGCAAACGAAAAAGAACTGCTGATGTCATTAATAAATAACATAATTAAAAGTCCTTAGGGAGCGCCAGAAGCCGCAACAAATGGACTAGACATTTTCCCGTCAATCGTAACAACGTAGTATCTATTACATAAAGAAGAACGTATCCACAAAAGAAACGTTGAATGAAAACCGAGACAGACCAAATTTTTTGATCAGAACTGTGTGAGGAACTCTATCAAAAGCTTTGCAAAGTTAGTGTAAATGCAATCAACCTGTAGATAAGCAGAGAAAGGCTCTACAGAGTAATCGCTAAAAACAGCAAGATTTGAAAACGTAGACCTATGAGCAATAAACCCGCGTTGGTGGGAGGATATGAGGGATTTAACAGCAAAACTCAACTTGGCGTTCACAGCATGCTCACAAATTTTAGAGATTGTGGACAGTTTGGATATTAGTCTATAGTTACTCATATCATTCTTATTTCTACTTTTGAAAACAGGCGTAATTGCGGTGAGCTTCCAATCATCGACGAACGTCCCAGATGATAATGATTTATTGAAAATCAAACTCAAAGGATAGACCAAGGCTGGACAGTTTTTCAAAAAGACAGAAGAAAACCCATCAACGTCAGTTTGGCAGGAGGATTTAAGTATAATAATAGCTATACTAACATCCTCACAGGAGAGAATAAGTGCACCGAATTTCAGGATACTAACGGCATTTAATGAAAAAGCAAACGCTTTATTATTATCATCCTGAGAAAAATTTGACTCAAAGAACTCAGCAATTAAGTTGGCTATCTCACTTAGAGATCGCGCAGGCTAACCATCAAGGAGAACACTTAAAGAGAACTTAAACTTATATAGTTCCAAAAATTTTAGGATTAGATTTAATATTCGACTCAATAATACGAATATAGTTATTGTACAGAAACTTAGCTAAATGATTAAATATCTTTAATTAGTACTTGTAATTAGTAAAGAATTATTGATTCTTTGAACGTTCGAAGTTGCGCAAGTATTTATTTTTTATGTTCTTCAGTTTTTTTAATTCTTACGAATACCACGGAAGTTTATACGGCCTCCTTCGCTTTAGCGGAATTTTATCCAAACAGTGACTAAATAGAATGCATTTGAACGTGGAGAAGCAGTTAGAGGTATCAAGTCCCTCCAGTAATTCGTCCAAGTTTATTTCCATTAAAAAATCGTTAAATCTAGGAAAATCGCACTAATAGAAATTGAACGTTAGTCTGCTATCTGAAGTATCCGACGCATAATAATAAAAATTACAAGTAACGAACAGTGGTAGGTGATGTTTATGCCTGGGAATAACTGTATAAGAGCATTCACTGACTTCACAATTAATGTTGTCACTTCTAAATACTAGATCCAATAATCTATTTAGAGCATTAACACAATTACTAACTTCCTTTAAATTAAGACTCAAAAAATTATCAATGAAATACAGTTCGTTATTCGAAGAAAGATAATTAGGCGTGAGACCATAACAAGCACGCAGAGGTGGTCATCATTTAAGTTTCGTAAAACAAGAGAGATTGTGTTATCAGCATGTGATTTGTATACATGAAATGCGCTGCCTGGTGGAACATAAGAGGCAAGCAGATATAGGGAGCCTTGTGCACCAGAACCAGAACTATTTATACACACGCAGATTTGGTCAAGTAGCTAGCCGTCATTGGTGAGCGGAAATAAAAATTAACGCAGCTGGCGCTTGACAGCAATTAAAACACCACTACCGCGAATGCAACCAGTTTTCCCAGCATCGCAATCCTTGCGATAGACACTGAAAAGATTTGAGTCAAAGAACTCTCAAGATCAGACTTGGTTCTCATGCGAGATACATTGTGAAAATATATCTTTAAGTCGTTATTACTGTTATTAGTGAGGAGATTTTTCCCTACTGTGTGCGAAGTTCCTTCTTTAAAGCTTTCACTTTTAGGTAACCTTTTAGTGTTTGAGAACTTTCACTTTCAGGATTCCGGTTACTTTTGTAAAGCTATTTATTATTCGAAATAAGTTAATTCTTACCAATCCGGTTATATATAGGACACCTTTGTTTTTTATTCAGCCTGTTGCTCTTTTGGAGCCCTACTTTTCTAGAACAGAGTCCGGCTACTTTCTTGGATCCGATTGCTTTTTTGGGGATAGACTGCTAAGCTTTTTGTTTGTTTTTGGAGACTAGGTACTTTTATAAGACTTTTTTTTAATATTTTAGCTGCGACAATTTACAACAAGAACATTAATTTCTTCTATGAAAATAGGTGGGATTTGATATCTATATTTTGACTGCTGAGTAGAATATCAATTTTTCTCGACTGCCCGTTCCAAACCGTCCCATTGGAGAATATTCTGCATCATATTTCAGAACTTAAAACGACCTATCCCAGAATTCAATTGAAGAACGCCGTATACGCAGTTAGTATTCAAATGTAATACCTTTTTTAAAATATTCCAAAAGCAAGGATTTTTAGAAACGGCAGCCGAGATAGGATAATATTCCACTCAGATTTCGATTTATGGCTTTCTCACGACTTTTTGTTAAAATCTGAAATTGAGCAACTTACAACGCCTCATGTTCGTCGTGTATGCTGTGTGCTTTACATACTTCACATTTTATTTTTAAAACCATTACAACAGCATGCGAGTTAAAATTTTACCATGAATACGACACTCTAGTAAGTTGCCTTAACAATTTTCCAGTTCTCCCAGTAAAATCTGAAACGCGCTAATCTTCCACGGCTACTTGAGCATTTCTATCCTTCATTTGGAACGTCAATGTATATTCTTTTTTAACTTTTTGTGGATATTATAATAAAAATTATCATGCAATTAAGCGAAATGAGAACTCTGCGTCTTTTTGAATTGGATAAACTTACATCGTCAATGATTATATTAGTGAAAAAAGGAGAATATAAGGAGGTGATAGTACACTCATTTCATTCTTGTTTACTTATGGGTATATATAATAATCATATATGTACTTCGTGCATGTTTCTAACAGTTTAGTGGTAATGACAAGACAAAAAAAAAACAGTAAACTTACTCAAGTGGGGAAATATATTCGCTTAATAGAGATGATATTGCGAATTGGTGAATGCTCTTATCAAAAGTATGTATATCTATTATGTCGATATACCATGTAATACCAAAACGAGGCGTGAGTATTAATGACAGTCGAATGACTAGTCAAAATGTAAGACGTTTAAGGAGTCTGTTATTTTAATATATAACAAAAGTAGTATATATGGGCACATTGCTATAAAAATTAAGAACATTATATTATTCACGAATAATATTTGATATGCAAATTGTACATTCCCCCCTCCCCTCTCCACTTAAAATATTTGGGACGTGCTTTTATTGCTTTATATAATTTTTCGTTTTGTTTTTGAGCGAAGTTTTGTTGAACGCGGCGAAAAAAATACCAAAAAATTTGAGATCAAAAACACATCGTGTATTTGTATTAAAGTATGCAAAAAAGAGATATCAACAAAATGCATAAGTAAGATGCAAGACCACTATATTTTTACTGAGCACCTGACATAGACTCAGTGAGTCCATAGTGTTATATTTTCACTTTACTAAGAGACATATTTTTTTAATCACCCTAATACAGGTATATATGTATTAAGGTTGTCCTTATACATCAAAAAACCACTTTTTCAAGTCGTATCCCTTCACACGGTAATACCAAACTCAAGATTGTCACATATAAATTTTTGATCCCCATTGGAGACATTTTAGGGGTAAAATTATGATTTCTCCATGGGAACTCAAAAAATTAAAATTGCTTTTTTTCCTGTTTTTTAATACCCGAAATCGCTAATTCTATAGTTGGAAATATCACATGAAAGTTTTGGTCCCGATGGGCAACGATTTTTATTTAATTTTAAGGACCACCCTTATGTAACATAAACATTTATATGCCTTAACTTTTACATTTGCCGACGTTTTTCATAACGTACACAATTAAATAAGGAGAAAATTTATACAAAGACTGAGCAAAATGATGGATTAATATGAAGGAAAAGCTGAAGAAAAAATTCAAATAAGTCTGACTAAATAGAGAGGAAGAAAATTAAAAACTTCGAATAAAACGAAAAATTTTGAGATGAATTGAAAAATTGAAAATTGGCACAGAAATATAAGAATTTTACAACTTTTGATACAGACAAAAAATCAGTGCAATCGAGCTAAACAAAAAGCGGGGGAGGTAACTTACACTGATGAAGTCACTTGGAATGGGGGCGTGGGTGTCTACTACACGCCGAGGGTTGTGACATTTTACAAATGACAATTTGAGCGCAAAAAATTGCTATCTCTGGTATAACTTTTTCTTCAAATTCTAAGCTATTAAATTGGTTTTGTTTTTTGTATGCATTTTCTGTACATCAAAAAAGGTAGAATGATGGCGCAAATAGCAGAAAACAAACCAAATATATATTTCTTGAGAATGTTTAGCAATATTCTGACACTTTTCTCATGTTCAATTTTTATTTTTTTTTTATACTGCAATTTTTGTTTATTCTATACATTTCCATAGACGCTTTCTATGTGTTTTGTAGTATGATTAGTAGTGGTGTTAGTGGCCAGTAGCTGCTCAGCGCTTCAAGTGGCTCCACCATTTTATTCAACGTTAAGTGAGCCATTTCAAAACGAGTGCAAAATTTCAACACAACTATTTTCTCATTATACTTTTGCTCGTAGCTGCTGCTAGATTTTTTTAAATATTTTTTTTTTCTTTTCTAGTACCCTGTTTTGCATAATTTGTTATTTGCATTTCTTTTTAAGTAAAACAAAATACGATGAAGATAACTTTGGTGCCAATAATAGTTGCTTTGTTTTAAAAACTTTCAATTTCACACTTATAACTATGGCGTAAATTTGCAGTTACTTAGGTGAATATAGAAGAAAAAGATATTATTCATATGCAAAGAAAATAAAAATCGTGCATTTTCCAATATTTGCATTTTATGTTCTTCGGATTCTTTATTTCCAACAAAACAGCAGCATATATATCTATTCATTCACTTGCATGCATAAAAATTGTGTATATGTTCAGAGACTTTAATAAATATGTAGGTGACGTGTTTGTCGCCTGAGGTGCTGTGTATATTCACTCATATCAATTCTTCCACTTGTTCCCATATTACACTGCAGTGTAGTAACTACATTTAAGTTCTCATTAATTATTGCTCCATACAGCATACACCAATACCACACTATAAGCCTGCGTTTAAATTCGGCAAAAATTCCACGTATAGTATACCGTACGAGGTTTACGATTACGCTCACTTGTACGCTTAAGCTACCAGTTACACCTTATGCTCACAACCAGGATGCCCCAATACACTGAGAAAAGATGTTTGCATATCAAAAAGTCATAAGCATCACCAAATGTCCACTCAAAAGTGAAAAAATATTGTATTTTCTAAATTTTCATGTTTATAACACTGCCATCAAAAATTCCTTCAGAATCGTTATCTTAACGAATTTGTATTGAGAAACCAAAAAAATTATGAAAAAGAAAAAAATAAAAGTCGACACGAAACATTTTTGGAGCTGCCGACGAAAATAAACTACCTCTCCAACCTAGATTCTTTTAAAAACGCCGAATTCTTGGTTGATCTCAACGTAAATAGTAGAATCGCTCCTAAGCAATTTTCGGCAATTCAACACTCATTTTGTAAGAGCAGGACCATGTAAACAACTCTTCAGTCGTTTGTCAAACTGATACAGTGCTCCCACGAGAGAAAATAGTTTGTGCTCCGTGCATTTCTTGACAGCGGCAAGTAAAATGGTTCTTTTAACACTGGTCGTCGACTCGGCTCTGGAAGAGTTAGTAAGCAGATTTTTGAGCGGCAGAGCTGTTGTGTGGAGGGATCGACAGCTCAGTTAAAGCTGAGCAGAGGCACGCAACAGGTGGTGTTCTTAGTCCCTGCTCTGGGTTGTGATAATTAGCGACTTACATCCGATATGGGTGCCGGTGAGGTTACGACTAAATTGGGGATTCCCCTTTTTATATCTTTTTTGCAACAAAAAAAAACAAAATACGCTCAGAAATTAGAATTTTCGATTCTTATTTCAGGTCGTGTAATGTATTGAGAAAGTTGGTTCTAGTTTCTGGACATTCTAATTCGTGAAAGTTCTAATTTATGAGCGACTACTGTAGTAACATGAAATTAATTAGCCGTTTCACCACAAATATTTTCAGTATAAAACACAAAATATTTTTACCACTCCGAAGCAAAGAGGCAGGATTTTTATCTTAATTTTGATTTTTATAAACTTTTTTGTTCTTGTGTTCTTTTTTAAGCTATTGCATAGATTTTATCGCGGGCTTGGTGACTAAATCAAAAAAAAACCGTAACGTATATTTGTCAAAAAGATCCGAAAAGGTTCGTAAACGTTCGGTGTTAGCAACAGGCCAAATACATAAAATTGGATATCTATCATAAACAGGGGTGTGCACCACTACATTTACACGGTTACCAAATTGAGAATGTGTTAGTAAACACGAACGCGTAGCGAGCACGAAAGCAAAATCAATTATTTATTTAGTTTGATTTCAATGCTTGAACGGTGAACATGTGTCACACGCACTCTTTGGTACTCTATTTTAAGCGCGCGTGCGACACTTCCTCATCGTACGACCATCAAAATCAAACTAAAATAGCTGTCGTTGATTTTCACGAAGTAGCCATTGTGCTATCGCTTATCGTATACATATATGGTCGCTTACAAGCCAACCTGATAAAACCGCACTGCGTTTTTTTAGCGCACGCAAACAACCGGCGTTTTTTGCCCTAACCCAAATAAGTATGCGTTGCGAAAATGTAAAGCATGTGTGCAAACGTCAAATCTAAATGTCACGCAGAACAAAAATTGGAAATCGAGTTAGGTTTTCACGCAGCAGATTCAATTTGAGTTGCTCTCATACAAGTTGTATGTGCATGAGACATTTTTGACAAAAAATGACTTGCGTGCGTTTATATTAGGTTGGCTTGTTAGCAGGTGCTAAGCTCACGCCCACCCCGGATCATAAAAAAATTAAAGTTAAAGTTAAAGTGAATGCTAAAGCGAAAGTTAAAGTTAAAAATAAAGTTAAAGTTAAAGTTAAAGTTAAAGTTAAAGTGAATGTTAAAGTTAAAGTTAAAGTTAAAAGTAAAGTTAAAGTTAAAGTGAATGTTAAAGTTTAAGTGAAATTTAAAATTAAAATTAAAAATAAAGCTAAAGTTAAAATTAAAGTGAAATTGAAAGTTAAATATTAACTTCTCATTTATTCAATAAAACTAAAAAATTTGTTTTCTTATCGGTCACCACGCTTAAAAAGGTTAACTTGAATTAATATCAAAGACAAAACTTGAATTAATATCAAAGAAAACAAAATGTTGCATAAATATTATAATTGCATAAGTTGATAATATGCAATAGCTTTACCGCGGCAGTCCCCGAGTGCCACACGTCCTTTTTTTGTTTCACAGAAATGGGCGGCGGTTATAAGTAGGTCATTAACGGTAAACTTTTCGCGAAATGGATGTAGGCGTGTTTTTAATGAAATAATGCGTAAGCTAATGTAATTATTTTCTTTGATGTATGTTTGTATGGCTTTGTGCTCTTTTTAAATAAGTTTGTAAATATATTTTCGTTTTCCTTTCATCTTCTTAGCTAAAAATTTTGATGATACGATAGGTGCAAAATAAGTAAAAAATCTTTTAAAATTAACACAAAACCATCCAATAAATAATTATTATTAATGAAGCATTGTATAAAATATTTAACTCTTAATTGTGTTTTTTAACGCACGCTTTTAACTAGCTTAAACTATGCGGGTTGTTAGTTAGGTTAAGTTTAACCGGCCGGTCCATGAGGACCTCACATAGTCTGAATGAGTCCGTAGTGTTACCAGAAGTTTGTTTTAACGACCAAACTGAAAACCCCTATCAAAAGCCAGGACCTATGTTATAAAATAACTCCGTCATCTTGGCAAATACCAGAAGCTTCCTAGGACTTAAGCAATTGCTGCTTCTAGATCTGGCTGCTGTATCACTCCTAATAGTTGGAGTTTTAGTCTGGTAAGTACAGGGCACGCGCACAGAATGTGCTCGATCGCTTCCTCCTCCAGCCCGCACTTCCTAACTATGCTTTCACTGACCAGCCCCATATCAAAGGCATGTGACGCCAGAAGGCAGTGTCCAGTCAGAATACCCGTCATGAGTCTACATTCCTCTCTTTTTAATGATGGAAGCAACTTTGTTAGTCTAAGGTTGTAAGACCTATACATAATCTTCGACACTTTACAGCCCCGCCCTTGTACCCACGCCTTTCCTTCTTGGTCGATCACGTGCACCTCTCGCCTTCGCTTAATCTCGCCCAGCCTAATTGGGACGTCTACGGAGCAATCTTCAAGGGATACGCTATTTTTAGCTATTTCATCCGCTTTTTCATTCCCATCTATTCCCATATGCCCTGGGACCCAATATAGATGTACGCTGCTCCAGTCCCGATTCTCTACAGGGACTGTTTACACTCTAGCACGCATTTAGATGCTGCGCTATGAGAGATTATTGCCTTAAGTGCTGCTTGGCTCTCAATATAAAAGTTAACACGGTTGCAGCTTAAGCTATTCTCTTCCAGGGTTTCTACCGCTTTGGTTACGGCTACTATTTTCGCTTGGAAAACGCTACAGTAATCCGGAAGCCTGTAGCCTTTTTTTATTTCCGGATCAACACAGTATAACGCGGACCCTACTGTTCCACTACTTTGGAAGGAGTAGGGTCTGCGGTATACATTGTTAGTTGGTTCTTAAGACCTCAATGTAAATTTATATGAGAATGCAGCAGTTACGCATAACTCTCTTCGTAGCTCAATATGCGTAACTAAAGGAATGACACAAATCCGCACCATCATCAAGAGAAATACTTAAGGAATGTACATAAATCGAAACAAGGATAAATTCTAAAAAGATCTTATCAGAACAGTCCAGATTGGTTTCGAATGCAAGATTACAACGCTGAAGATCTTTTTTAAACGGTTTTATTTAGCTTCACTCTGTGTAGCGGGCGTTATTTACGAATTTTGTAATTGAAATTTAAGTGACTTCCCGATAAGCTGCAAGCTTGAAACTTGGAATATAGTTCAGAACCCGATGAAAATGCAATAAAAAGAAAAAACTCTGCATAGCGCATCGATCGATATATTTCAAAAATCGTATTTTTTGCCCGTTTGGCTCATATGTGGAACAAATATTACATAAGTTGTCAGGAAAGAGTTCAAGTAATAATGGGGCACTAAATGAACTAAATAGAATGAGAAATAATAGGCCTCCCAGCGGGTTAGAGCGCTTAGAATATACCCGCGGTAGGTATTTCGGTCGTAAGAGGCGACTAAAATATCAAGTAGATTCAAGGGGTTATGTAGCGCAACCCTTTCAAGGGGCTGCCAGCATAACTAAATCCCCTGCAGCCCAATTGTCAACCTTACCTATCCGTGGCGAATTCTGTTTCATTAACAGCCGAGGCTCTGGCGACCCCGAAATCGTCATTGATCTAGGGATGGGAGGGCGGTATGGCCTAGAAGGTCGCATGTGTTTATACCAAATCGTTCCCGAGATGGTCGGATTTGCTACCAGAACTTACCGGATCTGCAACCGGCAAAGGCCACCAACATCGATAACACTCCCCAAGACCTTCGGGGACTGTCCTTATCGCTACAGCAACAACAACAGAAATAAAGGCAATTAAAAAACAATAAAAACTTGAAAAAAAAGGAATAATAATAAAAAAAATTTGTTAAATGGTTTTATTAAAAACCATATTTACATTAAATAATAATAATACTAAAAGCTAGAAAATAATTACACAAATCCTAAGTACAAGTCATCACACTCTTTATCTTTCTTGGCCGTTGATCATACAAATAAAATTTCGCGTAAAATTTCTAAAAACGCGACCCGTAGCAGCACCTCATTAAAGTTCAGTTGGTCTTACATATCATTTGCAAAGATATGAGCGGTTGACTATCAATAGAAATTTGATTTATCTAATTATATTCTAACTTTTAGTATTATTACTTAATATAAGTATTGTCTTCAATAAAACCGTTTAAATTAAACATTTTTTTTTATTATTTTATTACGTCCTTTATAAAAATTTCGCTTAATGTTTTTCCGCAAATTTCCGTACAAAATTGGAGAACTTAACAATACATTTTTGAGTAAATTCATAGATAGCTAGATTCTTGAAAATTGAAATACACACTTCGGAACCCGATGAAAATTTAAAGCCAAGGGAAGCACTCTATACCGCAGACCCTGCTCCTTCCACTACTTTGGAAACATCGGTGTACACGACTGTTGCCTCGTATGCCATTTGACAACCCTTGCGCAAACCATCCACTTATGTTCACCTCAAACTTCTGTTAGATTCTGAGCATATTCATATTCATATATTAACAAAATGGGATTTTCTATAATTATTCTTATTGAGTAATCTACATAGCCACATTCAGCTTCAAAGTTGATACTCACACTTCTTTCTGAGAACGGCAAAAGTTAAGGGTCGACTTAGAACGTAAAATTTTTAAACAAATTAGTAATGTAATTAAAGCATAAATGTGGCTTTCGCAATTGTTATCCAGACAAATTTGGCTAAGTAATGTTAGACGTTTGAAGAAATATCACATACCTACAAAGATGCATAAGGATCTAACTTGAAAATCCAAAATTTCGATATTATGCGTACGACGATGGCCTACAATTCAAAACGTACCGAACTGGAGGAGGAAAGTCATAAAAAAAATATCTGTTATATTGGCAAACAATTTTTCGAATTTCCTGAATATTGCGATGTTTTGAGTTGAACTATATTTTGATCTCGGTGTGTGATCTATGGAATATAATTATAACAAATGTTCTGCGATTACATGACACAGTTCCATTTTTCTTAATTTGAATTGCGTTCGTTTTTCTTAGAGGCATATGTATATTATTTAAAGAAAAAACAATGCGTTTACTTTGCTAATGTTCGAATAACTAAACTGTTGAATAAATAACTCCACTATTCAATAATGCAAAATGGCCTTTATTAAAGTACTTCTCAATAACACTACTATTTCTCGCCAGATAGCATCTTAAATCAAACTGATTGTCGTGCCCCTACTGTTGCTGCCTTTTATACTATCTGATTTCCTTGTTGCATATTTCTATGCTTTTCTAATTCCAGAACTTACTAGTTAGTTATCAGCTATAAAATTACTTAGCTGTAACTACAGATGCATGATTTTATAGCTTCTCTCAAACCCCATGCGCTTGTGTGTGTGAGCGACACTTGCACAACCATTGCATACTTTCGGGAGCATCTCAGATTTATGCATGTGTTTGTGTGTTGCTTCTCCGCTGCTTGTACGTACATATGTGTAGACGTAATGATTGAATTATTGATGTGCATACAAGTCACTGCTTAGCATCGGCTTAGAGATGATAGTATCCCTTAGTGCTGCTAATATTCGTTACAATATGCTTATGCATTGTTTGTTCAAACCGGGGGAGGGAACATATTTGTTGCTATGTAGTTGTTGATAGTTATAGTTAGATATGGGCACTTATTCACTCATATACCTTTTGTTCTCTATTCTGCTTTATACAAAGCACGCACGACTTTTAAGTTGTGTAGAATATGTGGATATATTAACATATATAAAATATTTTGCTACATAAGCTGTAAGAGTGATAAATCCTCATACGTATATTCTGTCCATTGTCTTTTTCACACATATCTCATGTACGTTTATTTGCTGTAGGTTGACTAACTATCCAAATGCCAAACACTCTGTCCATTGAGTTTGATTAATGTGCGAATTATCCGTAGTGATTGATGAAACGTCAGTGTTTAGCATAGTTTGGACAATACACTACTCCAAAATTTATATTATCCTGCATACATTTGTATTTATATATTTATGTATACGCCACGCATTTCATCTAAAACTTTTATTTGTTTCCACAGAATGATCGAAAAGTTACGAGCGTGAAAAAATTTTGTTCTATCTTTATTTGTGTTTTTTTTTATATATGATTCTACACACCCTTACCAATTCAATGGTATCAGCATATGTGTCCCCTTGCTATTTGTGTATGGGACCTTATGCTTTTTGTTTGTGTCAAATAAATTTAATACAAATGACAGCAAGTTAAGGAATTTATTTGGTTCAGGGAGTTTCGTTGTAAAGATAACGACAATTAATTTGTTTTATGTGTGTGTGCGTTGCGTTGTACATGCGTGTAAGTTGTATATGCACATCAGATGCGTCAAATGGTTGCCTTTACATACATAAATGCATTTTTGGGTGTCGTCTATTGAAAGCAGCAAGTTTTAAGTTTATAAATCATTTTTACTAACGAGTATTATAAAAATTTGCGGAACGTATGTAACTTAAAAGCTAAAACAATAAGATATCGCTGATGGCGATTATGTACGTATGTATCATAGCTTAGATTCTATTTGATAGGTTTCAGTCTACCTTTTTTTAAGTTTTAGAACAATTGATATAAGTAAGCAATAAAAGAAAAACAAAAATGTTTTAAGTACTTCCTTTATATAAATGGACAAAAAGAAAGGAAAATGCTTTAAATAACTATATAATCTTTTTGAACTTTAGTATTCAAATTTTAACATCATATAATATAAAAATAATATCGAAATTTTATTTGTTGCACTCCACCTTTATATTTTGTTCCATTTATATAAAAGAAGTACTTACACATTTTTATACTCGCTGAGCAGAGCTCAGAGAGTATATTAACTTTGTTCGCATAACGATAATCCGTAACGGCATAAACTAATCGAGATAGATATAGACTTCTATATATCAAAATGATCTGGGCGAAAAAAGAAATTCATTTCGACTCGTCCGTCCGTGCGTGCGTCCGTCCGAAAACACGATAACTTGAGTAAATTTTGAGCCATATTGATGAAATTTGGTACGTAGATTTCTGGGCGCTCACCTCAGATCGCTGTTTAATATGAACGAAATCGGACTATAAACACGCCCAATTTTTCGATATTCGAAATTTCGAAAAACAGAATAACTGGGATAATCCATCACCAAGGATAAAGCGATGAAACTTGGTAGGTGAACTTATGACGCAGAATAGAAAATTAGTAAAATTTTGGACAATCGGCGTGGCACCGCCCACTTTTAAAAGAAGGTAATTTAAAAGTTATGCAAGCAAAATTTGGCAGGAACATTACTCCTATTACTGTATGTGTGCTAAGGAAAAATTAGCAAAATCGGAGAACGAACACATTTCAAAATGGACGTGGCTCCGCCCCTTTTCATTTAATTTGCCTACAATACTTTTAATGCCACAAGTCGAATAAAAATTTACCAATCCTTGTGAAATTTGGTAGGGGCATAGATTCTATGACGATAACTGTTTTCTGTGAAAATGGGCGAAATCGGTTAAAGCCGCGCCCAGTTTTTATACACAGTCGACCGTCTGTCCTTCCGCTTGGCTGTTAATACGATAACTTGAGCAAAAATCGATATATCTTTACTAAACTTAGTTCACGTACTTATCTGAACTCACTTTATCTTGGTATAAAAATGGTTGAAATGGAAATGGACCACGCCAACTTTTTGGACATCTAAGATTACGAAAAATGAAAAAAGCCATAATTTTAAAAAAGAGATAAAACACGGTAATTGGATTGGCCTATTGACGCAAAATATAACTCTAGAAAAAACTTTGTAAAATGGGTGTGACACTTACCATATTAAGTAGAAGAAAATGAAAAAGTTATGCAGGGCGAAATCAAAAGCCCTTAGAATCTTGGCAGGATTACTGTTCGTGGTATTACAAATATAAATAAATTAGCGCTACCCAACAGATGATGTTCTGGGTCACCCTGGTCCACATTTTGGTCGATATCTCGAAAACGCCTTCACATATACAACTAAGGGCCACCCCCTTTCAAAACCCTTATTAACACCTTTCATTTGATACCCATATCGTACAAACAAATTCTAGAGTCACCTCTGGTCCACGTTTATAGCGATATCTCGAAAAGGCGTCCACATATAGAACTAAGGCCCACTCCTTTTTAAAACACTTATTAACACCTTTCGTTTGATACCCATATTGTACAAACGCATTCTAAAGTCAACCCTGGTCCACTTTTATAATGATATTCCGAAAAGGCGTCCACCTATTGAACTAAGGCCCACTCCCTTTCATTTGATACCCATATAGTACAAACAAATTCTAGAGTCACCCCTGGTCCACCTTTATGACGATATCTCGAAAAGACGTC
Source organism: Eurosta solidaginis (assembly GCF_040869045.1). Classification (NCBI taxonomy): domain Eukaryota; kingdom Metazoa; phylum Arthropoda; class Insecta; order Diptera; family Tephritidae; genus Eurosta; species Eurosta solidaginis. The sequence goes on along the minus strand of NC_090323.1, from coordinate 257,838,985 downwards.
CACATATAGAACTAAGGCCCACGCCCTCTTAAAATACTCATTAACACCTTTCATTTGATATCCATATCGTACAAAATAAATTCTAGAGTCACCCCTGGTCCACCTTTATGGCGCTATCTTGAAAAGGCGTCCACCTATAGAACTTAGGCCGACTCCCTTTTAAAATTATCATTAACACATTTCATTTGATAACCATATCGCACAAACAAATTCTAGAGTCAGGCCTGGTCCACCTTTATGGCGATATCCCTAAATGGCGTCCATCTATAGAACTATGGTCCACTTCCTCTTAAAATACTTTTTAATACCTTCCATTTGATACACATGTCATACAAACACATTCGAGGGTTACCATAGGTTCTTTTTACAACATGGCGATTTTCCCTTACTTTGTCTCCACAGCTCTCAACTGAGTATGTAATGTTCGGTTACACCCGAACTTAGCCTTCCTTACTTGTTATTAAATCCTTTTGTTGCATTATTAAGGTTACCTGAACTATGTATAAGGTTTCGTGCTTATAGTTTAAAGATTAGTTACTAAATGGACATTTAAATTCCTTTAAATGTCATACTGAATGTCGGATTTAAAAAAATCTTTTATACTAATATTCCAATCTAATATATCTCAAAGTTTCGCTCTGCGTTTGTCATGAAGTTTCTTTTCAAGCTCGGAAGAAGTATGATCCCTGGACTACCATGCGAAAACTTTTTCCCTGATGTTGCATTGTCATGAGGTTTTGAAGTGTGTCCTTGGTTTCAAGAATCTAGCTCTACGGGAAGTTACTCAAATATCGGCCGCCAGATTTATATTTCTGAATATCTCGATCCAGTTCCATCTAGAAAACTTTTTAGCCATGGGCTTGAGTACCATTAGAGCTCATGTTGATAACTAGCATACCTCTAAAATCTCAAGAGTTGTTACGAAACAGTGGCTCAACTTAAGAATCATAGTGAACTCAGCAAAGAGGGAATTTTTTATAAAGCGAAAATGCTATTACTTAAGTTAAAAAATTATATGTAGTTCCAAACTTGTGGTTCTTTAACTGTACTCAAGTGTAAGATTCCTATACTACAGTATTTTCACGAAAGTAAAATAAAATGTATATGATTTATATTTGATAAATTACGTTTCATTACTGCTATCAATCAGGTGTTGTGGAGATTTTTTTTCAACTTCACCTCAACTAAATATCTGATTTGGATATCAACTGCAGAAACGTGTTGAATATTCATTTGAGAACTGTTAATTTCTTAAAATCTCTCAAAGGTTGGATAATAATTTGAAAATGCTAATGACGTTGGAGTACAACTCGAGAACTATAAATTTTAAAAAGTTTCTAAAAGGTTGGATACTACTTGGAGAATTAAGTTGGATATCAACTTGAGAACTCTGGTTTAAGAATAAGTAGATAATGATGTTGGATATCACCTCCCGAACTAAATATATATTCGCTGGAGAAATATCTTTTAAATGTTTGTTGGGTAAAGAAAATCCAGTTCCTGTCGTATCTAGATAATAAAAAATGAATGGTGCCGTACAAAAAAGCTTTGCCAAAAGGCGGCTTTAAACTGTGACTGAAGAACTGCTCAGTTTTTTAACTGGAGTTTAAGTTTTACTAGAGTTTAAGCAAACTTAGTTTAAGCTTAGCTTAACCCAAAAAAAACCGGGCCTTAAACACAAAAAGCAAACAACAGCAGCGCTTCAAATGCAGAGCTGGGTATTTAATTTTCGGTTGCAGCCGAACTTAGACTTTCTTACTTGTTGTTTCAAAGTTTAAACTTACCATTACTTTATCGTTAGTAATCTGAAATTAAAAAAAAACATAATGTTAATTTTTACGGAATAAAAGCAATTAAACACTAATATATGTAAGTTTAAACGTATATTTTCAAGTTTAATTCTAGTTAAGTATGCTTGTAGTTTCCACTCAAGTCTAAATTTTATAGGAATTCTTAGAATAAAATATGAATGTTATTATCTTCTTAAACATCAGTCTATATGCTTACGGACTTGCTAGTTCAACCTATCCAAATATTTCGAAGTAAGTGTATAGAAACCATAACATCGGATGGCTTGCATTCAACCACAACAACAACAAATTATATATTTTGTAGTCGTTTTTACCATACTGATTGCCAATCTTACAAAAAATACACTAAGTATGCATAGAACGTATTTTCCGCACACGATACAACAGAAGTTTATTTATTGGTTCTTAAGTGCAAACACACACACACGCACAGACATACAAACGAAAACTTTACTAAAAATGTAGACATATGGGTAACTATGCTAGTTTATGGAACTGCAACAATTCTCAATAAGAAGATCCATTTTAGTTCAGCTACATTACAACAAAAGCAAATTCGCAAAAACAAAATATAACAAGAACTCAGAAATTTGGGTAAAAGTAAATTTAAACCAAAGACAAAAACAAACACGCAAAAATATGCGAAATTGTTCTAGGTGTAGCAGGAATGCGCAACATTCCAACAATGAGTTGCATTTGTATGGTAATACACACACATTCATAAAAATTCTATACAACAAATAAGGAAGGCTAAGGTCGAGTGTAACCGAACATTACATACTCAGCTGAGAGCTTTGGAGACAAAATAAGGGAAAATAAACCTAGGGTAACCATAGCATGTGTTTGTACATGTGTATCAAATGAAAGGTGTTAATGAGTATTTTAAAATGGAGTGGGCCATAGTTCTATAGGTGGACGTTTTTTCGAGAAATCGCCATAAACCTGGGCCAGGGGTGACTCTAGAATGTGTTTGTACGATATGGGTGTCGAATGAAAGGTGTTAATGAGTATTTTAAAAGGGAGCGGGCCTTATCTCTATAGGTGGACGCCTTTTAGAGATATATCCATAAAGGTGGATCAGGGGTGACTCTAAAATGTTTTTGTACGATATGGGTATAAAATTAAAGGTATTAATGAGGGATCTAAAAGGGAGTGACCCTTAGTTGTATATGTGAAGGCGTTTTCGAGATATCCACCAAAATGTGGACCAGGGCGACCCAGAACATCATCTGACTGGTACCGCTAATTTATTTATACATGTAATACCAGGAACAGTATTCCTTCCAACATTCCAAGGGCGTTTGATTTCGATTTTTCGTAATTTTCTATATCGAAAAAGTGGGCGTGTTCGTTATCCGATTTTGCAAATTTTTATTTAGCATACATATAGTAATAGGAGTGACGCTCCTGCCAAATTTCATCATGATATCCTCAACAACTGCCAAATTACAGCTTGCAAAACTTTTAACCTACCTTATTTTAAAAGCGGGCGGTGTCACGCCCATTGTCTAAAATTTTACTAATTCTTTATTCGGTGTCATAAGGTCACCTACCAAGTTTCAACGCTTTATCCATCCCTGGTAATGAATTATCGCAGTTTTTCAGTTTTTCGAAATTTTCGATATCGAAAAAGTGGGTGTGGTTATAGTCCGATTTCGTCCATTTTAAATATCGATCTCAGATGAGTTCCCAGGAACGTACGTACCAAATTTCATCAAGATACCTCTAAATTTACTCAAGTTATCATGTTTACGAACGGACGGACGGACGGACGGACATGGCTAAATGAATTTCTTTTTTCGCCCATATCATTTTGATATATAGAAGTCTATATCTATCTCGATTAGTTTATGCCGTTACGGATTACCGTTAGCCGAACTCTGTGAGCTCTGCTCAGCTGTGTATAAAAACAAAAAAGCAAGTATTTCGCAGAGCATTCATGCAACTTATTCTCATGTTGTATGTATGTGTGTGTGTGCATGCTGCTGTTGTATGTTGAAGATATCAATATGCAAGACATGCAACGTATGTGCAGTTAGATAAAATTCAAATATATTCCGAAAATGTTGTTGGGTGTTGAAGCGGAATCTTTTCAGCTCAGCCCAAAGTGTAATATTTCCGTTTGGTTCAATTTGGTTAGTTTTGTGTACTTGTAGGCAATTTCGGTTTCAATTTATATACGTATGCATGTTTGTGTTTTTGCTTGCATCTAGTGAAAATGTTGTGGCCATCATTGCAACATTGCTTAAATTTACAAGCTTAATTTGTAACAAATTCAATTGGATTGCATATAGTACTCAGTACTTTACAAACTCTTGAATTCGTTTTACTAGAATCATAGATTTCAGAATAAAAGAAAATATTGCAAAAACAAGCCGAATGCATGTAATTAAGATCGGATTTTTATTTGCAGATATTAAATAAAACTTCAATTTTATTGAGTAACAAAATACTATTAGATGGGTGAAATGTATATGCTTCTTTTTTGAAATCACATCCGATCTTACTGAGCTCGATAAGTCACAAAAATCTTACAACAATGTTTCAATGATCAATATATTAACTATAAACTTTGTTGTTGTTTTAAAGGGCCTTGTTATTATTATGGCTATGTCGTATTATTTCTTTACTGGATTTTTTTAACATTTAGAATAAAGAAGAAAGAAATTTTAAGACAATTGGCATAGGTGTTATGTAGATACATTTTCAGGGCTGCTAACCACCACTTGTTGGCAAACGTTTGGTCTCGCTTTTCCAACTATTCCGCTATCACAGCGGCAAGAAGCATTATAGATATGGAAATTAATAAGACAACCCCCAATAATTTAAAACTGGCCTCAGAATTCCTGGAATTATCTTGTAAATCATGCCACAATAATCCAGAGATAGATCATCAAGATAAATAAATAAATAAAATATAAACGAGGCCATGCCGAAGCCGACCAAAAGCAACTTTAAATTGATTCGACAGTAACCTTTAAATGATCACGAAATAATCCGGAAGATATCGATATGGTATCTGAAGTGCAAAAACAGTCTCGGGATAATTACAACACAAACCTGAAGCAGTTGCGCAATGAACAAGAAAACAGTCCGGTTAAAATTTATTTAAAAATGTTACCGAAATATTCTAAAAATTAGTCCGAAATAATTCCGACGCGCAGTAGTTCAAAAAAGGTCACCAATAAGGTATCGAAACTGTGATGCAAAAATATTTCCAAATTTTTGTAGAGATATTCTCTTAATAATCTCGGTATAATTCAGAAATAATTCTAATACGATGCTCCGAAAACTTCGGAAAATTATTCCGAATACAATCTGGAAACTAATCCTCCACAAACGCGAAACAATCCTGAAATGATTCCAAATCGGCCCGAAATAGAGTGAAACTATTGCAGAAACAGCGTCGTAATTATTCCGACATACACGCGAAATAGTTCATAATTCACGAAAATAGTCCCAAAATATTGTAACAGAAATGAATTTCCGATTACTTGCACTAAGTGTTGGGCTCGGAGAGTGAATATTCAGTGTGGGGTTGGTAAATGTTATCAGAAAATGGAATTGATGAAATTATTGAAAGTTATGGCAGCGATGTGGTACAACAGAGAAAATAAGATGAAAACAGGGTAAGATATAGCAGATAGTTGGACATAGTTTTAATATTGAATAACGGAATTTTCAAATTAATAATAAGCAGAACGGCAAAGGCATTATGGTATTATAGCTGAGAAAAAATCAGTTATACGGCTACGCATACTTATCAAGAAATAAACAGATGCAATGCTACAAGCACTCAAAAAAGTTTGCTCAAGAAAAAGAAAATCGGATTAGTTTTTTGCTACAGATCTTTTTTCCCTTTTTGGTTAATGTTTTTTCTTTTACTAATGAAGAAAATTTCATTTATATTAGAAAATTTTAATTTTTTTCAGGAAGAAAAAAATGTAAGATCGCGGGTTCAGATTGAGCTCAAGGCCTAAAACTAATTATTTTATCTACAAAATCATCAACTATATTATACACTACATGGAAAATAGAAAAATAATAGTCAAAGTGAACAACCAATATTCAGACAGGCGCCCCCTATATAACGGTATACCACAAGGCTCCCCCCTCTCAGTCGTACTGTTTCTAATAGCTTACAACAAATTATGCGACGTTATCACGCTTCACAAAGAAGTATAGTTCTGTGCATATGCAGATGATTTCCAAATAATACGCAAATTAAACAAAAACAAAAACATAGTCGTGAATCTTGATGATATAATTAGCGACATTCGAAATTGGTGTAATTACTCAGGTGCAGTTCTATCTACAGAAAAGTGCAAACATCTCCACATATGCCGGAAGAAAAACTGTACTTGCACACTAATAGCCAATAACTTTAACTTTAACACCAGTAACAGCCTAAAAGTTTTAGGTGTACTCGTCAACAATCGATACATTTGGTTAAATCACATAGAAAATCTGCAAGCGTCACTATCAAAAAGACTCAACATAATAAAATGTCTGGCTATCAACAAATTCAATGCCAACCCGTCGACACTTATAAATGTAGGCAATGACCTTAAAATTAAGTAAGCAAATACTAAATAACAGAAATAGTCCTATTTCTGCTATTACCAAACGTCTCAATAAAGCCAAACGAGCTCCTAAAATACAATCAGCACTATATAAAACTGTTAATATAGCCCAATCTTTAGGAATCCCATTTACACCGATAAACACTACTGCAGAAAGACGCCCGCCATGGTTCTTAAATCCTACATCCATAAATACCAGTCATCGTATATTCAACAAATCAACCACCGCCCCCGAAGTATACCGATGTAGTTTCCTTGACATACAAAGCAAACTCGGTAACAACAAATTTTTGTATACCGACGGATCTAAAACTCGCAGTTGCGTATCCTACAGCCTAACAACCTCTTCTGAAATCTTAAGAATGTCTCTCCTTCCGGACTACACCTCAGTTTTCACAGCTGAAATAATCGCTATAGCAGAAGCCCTTAACATAGCAAAACAAAGACGAGGACACTTCGCCGTCTGTAGCGACTCACTCTCAGCACTCGACGCTATCTCAAACACAAATAACCATAACCACTATGCTTCCATGATCAGAAGTACTCTTATAGACTTCCATCCTAGACTGAAACTTATCTGGATACCAGGACACGTTAAAATTCCTGGCAATAAATTTGGCGACCAAGCTACCTCCTCACCTTTAACTGTGACCGCAAATTACAATCACAACGACATCAAGAACTTTATAAAAATGCACTTCACTAAAATATACAGATCACAAATGCACAACACAACCGCCTGGTATAAAAGCATGCCGTTAAACAACCATGCATCCAAACATACCTTAACTTCGCCCACAAAGATAACCCGCACAGACTAGATCTAACTAAAATCATTCGCCTCAGATTAGGTCACACCAAACTAACACATCAGCACAGATTCGACAACAACTTATCTCAAACTTGTCCCTACTGCAATAGCACCACACTAATTAATGTCGAGCACATCCTAAGTAACTGCAGGATGTTCCATGCCCAACGCACAGCTATAATAACCCAAAATCCAAATTCCCTGCTATCAAATCCCAGCCCTCAAAGCATATCCACAATCTTGAGATTTTTAAAATCATCACACCTGTACTTCGAAATCTAAAGAGCTAAGTTAACATGCAACGTAATTACTTATTTTAAAAGCATTATAACTTTACATAAGAAATTAAGCACATACACATACAAACTTTTAAACCCAGCAGTCAGCTGATGGCCTGCGTTGATATAGCTGTTTTTTCCGTTAGCCTATAATTTTGATTATGAGTTAGCGATAATAAATAATAATAATAATAATTTTATCTAATAGTGTTATATTAAATTCTTTCTTAAATGAAAAAATTGTTGAAATTAGAACAGAAGAAAGAAAAAATTTAGACAAATGACAAAGCTCGTTGTATAAAAAAATGTTTTACTGAAAATTTAAATTTATATACATTTTATTTAAATTGGAATAAGCTTTATTTCATCATCTTCCATTTCTTTTTTTTTTTTATATTTCTCATTTGGTCTTGTGCTCCCTATTTTTGGCTTTTTCACTCTTCCCGCTATATCAAATCTATTCAACAGCTATCGGCACATTTTTATACTCAGCTAAGCAGAGCTCACAGAGTATATTAACTTTGTTGGCATAAAGGTAATCCGTAACGGCATAAACTAAGCGAGATAAATATAGACTTCTTTATATCAAAATGATCTGGGCGAAAAAAGAAATTCATTTAGCCATGTCCGTCCGTCCGTCCGTCCGTCCGTAAACACGATAACTTGAGTAAATTTTCAGGTATCTTGATAAAATTTGGTATGTAGGTTCCCGGGCACCTATCTCAGATCGCTATTTAAAATAAACGAAACCGGACCATAACCACGCCCACTCATTCGATATCGAAAATTTCGAAAAACGGAAAAAGTGCGATAATTCATTAACAAAGATGGATAAAGCGATGCAACTTAGTAGGTGAGCTGACCTTATGACACAGAATAGAAAATTAGTAAAATTTTGGACAATAGGCGTGGCACCGCCAACTTTTAAAAGAAGGCAATCTCAAAGTTTTACAAGCTGTAATTTGACAGTCGTTGAAGATATAATAATGCAATTTGGCAGGAACGTTACTACTGTTACTATATGTGTTCTAAGGAAAAATAAGTTAAATCGGATTACGAACACGCACACTTTAACAAAAAATTTAATATCTTTACAGTATATAAGTAAATTATGTCAACATTCAACTCCAGTAATGATATGGTGCAACAAAATACAAAACTAAAAGAAAATTTAAAAATGGGCGTGGCTCCGCCGTTTTTCATTTAATTCGTCTAGAATACTTTTAATGCCATAAATCGAACAAATATTTACCAATCCTTTTGAAATTTGGTAGGGGCATAGATTTTATGACGTTAACTGTTTTCTGTGAAAATAGGCGAAATCGGTTGAAGGCACGCCCAGTTTTTATACACAGTCCTCCGTCTGTCCTTCCGCACGGCCGTTAACACGATAACTTGAGCAAAAATCGACATATCTTTACTAAGCTTAGTTCACGTACTTATCTGAACTCATTTTATCTTGGTGTAAAAAATGGCTGAAATCCGATTATGACCACGCCCACTTTTTCGATATCGAAAATTACGAAAAATGAAAAAATGCCAGATTCTATACCAAATATAAAAAAGGATGAAACATGGTAATTGGATTGGTTTATTGACGAAAAATATAACCTTAGAATAAACTTTGTAAAATGGTTGTGACACCTACCATATTAAGTAGAAGAAAATTACACAATTTCTGCAGGGCGAAATCAAAAGCCCTTGGAATCTCGGCAGGAATACTGTTCGTGGTATTACATATATAAATAAAGTAGCGGTACCCGACAGATGATGTTCTGGGTCACCCTGGTCCACATTTTGGTCGATATCTCGAAAACGCCTTCACATATACAACTAAGGGCTACTCCCTTTTAAACCCCTCATTAATACTTTAATCTAGAACTATGTGTTATCTGGGTCCCGGATCATAGGGGGATAGAGGGTAACGAGAAGGCCGACGAGCTGACACGCAGGGGCTCATTGGAGATGAACGAGGAAATAACCAGTGTTGAAGTAGGCATACCCTTAGCAGTAGCCAAGGGGAATATCCAAAGCTTCTACTTGAAGAAAGCACAAACAAAGTGGAATAACATCACCACCTGTGCAATATCAAAATCCACAAATTCAGGGCCAACATATGCAAACTGATAGCAGTCATTGGGCAGTAGGTACGCATGCGGAAAAGATGGGCATTCCGTATAACGACTACTGCAGAAGCTGCAAAGATCCAAATGCCAAGGAGACAGTAGAACACTTTATGCGTAAATGTCCGTCTCTAGCTAGAGTCAGACTAAGGTTCCTTGGAACCCCGTTTCTAGAAGACCTCAGAGGTCTATCTATGATAAAAATCCCGAATATTCTTAATTTTATCAACAACTCTGGCTGATTGTAATACATTTAACGTAACCTTCCATAGGTTTTAGACGAGTTATATGGCATCAAAACGGCTTTAAATAGCTACTTGGGCGACCAGGATCGCAGCCATTTAACCTACCGACCTACCTGGTTCCCAAATTGAACCAGACTTCTACCTGAATTTATCTGGCTCAAATTGTTAGTGTTGCATTTACATGCACAATTATTTATCTAGCTCAGGATCCTTGCGACAGGATGATGACCAATAACACAAAGAGCACACTTTACATACAAATAACGTGCGAATATTTAAATCACAAGATTCAGGATGTAAGCATTATGAATCAAAAGAAAGTATGAAAGAAGAATTGAGCGTTATATAAAGTAGCTACATATATCTTTTCCTTGATAAATTTTATTTATTCTAGAATGTTGATGGCTTTATCTACAATTTACAATTTCAACACATTCTCTTAAATTAATTAATTAAATGTGAGAATAAAAATTGTATACCGCAAAATTATGCACACTTACTGAAACACACTCACAAAAAGCACTTGAATATTTAGGATGCAAATGTGTCTGACTTTGTACAAAAGCTATGTCGTAATGTGTGCTACTTTAACAACAAACAAACATACATACACATAATAGCAGCCATTCATATGGCCCTTTGCATGTTCGCTATTTCAGTTACAATTTAACGAAATTATGTGACAAATAAATTAATGATCTGAGAGAGCGATGCAGCTGTGAAAACACCCACCGCCCCAAAAAAAAACTGAACATCACATTATTATGCCTGAAGCAGTAAGTGATATACGTACATAGCGTTAAATGCATTTATATACATACATACGCAAGAGTATGTGCACTAAGCTGGATTGATTTGCATGGACGAAAGTTAGCCCATATCGCGCCATCGATTTTTCGATAGGTTTTGGGCTCAGGAAAAAAGTTCCACTAAGCATACCCAAAAAAATAATTTTCGAGCCTGCAAAATTTGAGTTTTTTGACTTTTTTTCTTTGATTTTTAAGGTTTTTTTCATGACCTACTTAAAAAATTTTCATTTGATTTTAAAATTTTCATGTATACCCAGTCCGACTCAAAATTGTTCGCTAAAAACTTTGGCGATAACAGTTTTTTGAAAAAAAAAATATTTTTTGTGTTTTGAGGAGTGTTTTGGTGAAAACATTTATTTTTTCGCCATTTTTTTAAAGGGTTTCTTCAGAAACGTGCAAACGTGTTGCCGATGAAGACAAATTTGTCTCATAGTTCCTATCCCACTTAAAATTATGCGATAAAAATGTTGGCATTAACAGTTTTAAAAAAAAAAAATTTTTTTGTGTTTTGGGAGTTGTTTTGGTCGAAATCAATTTTTTTAATTTTCAAGGCTCCAAATCATTTTTTATGTGTATGTTTCCGTTAGACCCACCAATAAGTATACTAAAATGATCAGGAGACGAGCTAAGTTGATTTAGCCATGTCTGTCTGTCCGTCCGTCTGTCCGTTTGTTTGAACGCAAACTAGTCCCTCAATTTTTGAGATATCTTGATGAAATTTGGTAAGCAGGCATATTTTGATGGGGGATTTGACATTTATCGGAATCGACCAGATCGGACCACTATAGCATATACCTCCCACACAATCGATTGTTCAATAAGAGGATTGTCGCCATTTCTGCCTCATTTTAACAGCTAGCAACATCAAATTTTACCACAAGCTTACGTATTGGGCATAGATGGTTGTCTGAAAAAATCTTCAAGATCGGACGTATTTATAATAAAAATCGATTTCGAAAAAAATGTTGAAAATCCTCTTACCTGAACAGTCGGTTTTATGCGATTTTTATTATAAAGATGTCCTATTTTGACGATTTTTTCAGACAACCATCTATGCCCAATACGTAAGCTTGTCGTAAAATTGATGTCGCTAGCTGTTAAAATGAATACATTTTTTCACCAAAACACTCCTCAAAACACAAAAAATATTTTTTTTTTTTTTCAAAAAACTGTTACAGCCAAAGTTTTTAGCGGACAATTTTGAGTCGGACAGGGTATACATGAAAATTTTAAAATCAAATGAAACTTTTTTAAGTAGGTCATGAAAAAAACCTTAAAAATCAAAGAAAAGAAAAGTCAAAAAACTCAAAAAACTCAAATTTTGCAGGCTCGAAAATTATTTTTTGGGTAAGTTTAATTAAACTTTTTTTCCTGAGCCCAAAACCTATCGAAAAATCGATGGCGCGATATAGGTTAATAAATCAACCCAGCTTAATGTGCACAGTACTGTGATCTCTTATATACATACGTGTCTATTTTGTTTGTTTGTACCAGCGCAGTGCTCAACTCCAATCGCTTATTGAGCTTTTTGTTGCACACTGGGAGCGTATTATCCTCTGTGGAATTGAAGTGGCTTTTATAAAAAGAAATTTATTGTTGCACTTTTCTGTTGATTATTGCAAGTGTAATAGTTGTTATTTTTATTATTATTGTAGTTTTTTTTCGTTGGCATTGCATATGCCGTCGGTAACAGATTTGTCATCACTTGTGCATACATCCTGCAGCTATGTTTATATGGAACTGCATACGTGTAAATATGTCTAAATCTACGTATGTATTATAAATATTGGTAAGTATGTTTTTTTTTTTTATTAGTATAAATATACTCAGAAAGAATTTCGTTCTAGCTGTTACAATCTATTCACTGTGCTTCACACAAAAAGATATAATTTGCGAAAAAAAAACCTTAATCAGAGTTAGCTTTTCAATTTATAGAAGAGTTTTGTTGAAAAATTCTCATAAGAAAGTTCGTTTGCCGAAAGTTTTCAGGATAACTACAGCATCAGATTATTTTGAAATAATTTTGAGGCAGTTTACGGATTACTTTTATGCATTTCATGAAAGTGAAATTGTTTAATAAATTTGTCACGAATCTCAAAATTGTAAGTCCTTAAAAGGTAATAGATATACCTATCAATAAGTATACCGCAATGATCAGGATGAAGAGCAGAGTTGATTTAACTATGTCTGTCTCTCTGTTTGTATGCAAATAGTCCCGCAATTTTTGAGATATATTGATAAAATTTGGTGAGCGAGTATATTTGGGTGACCGATTAAGCATTTGTCGAAACCGTCCGGATTGGACCATTGTACAATATATGGGAGATATACAACCGAGTTTAAATAAAAGAGGATTTTTGTCATATCTTCCTGAATTTACCAGACTGAGGCTTCAAGCTTCACCATACGCTTTTGTATATTGCACATATTGTTGTATTAAAAAATGGATAAAATCGGTCGAATAAATTGCATGTATCCCATACAACCGATTGTTCATATAAGAACCTTTTCGTAATTTCTGCCCCATTTTAGCAGCTAGAACCTTCAATTTTCACTATATGCTTTCATATATAGCATATATTGTTGTCTGAAAAATTCGAAGAGTTCGGCCGTATGTATAGCATATGTCCCCTACAACCGATTTTTCAGGTAAGAAACTTTTCACAATTTCCTCACCATTTTAACAACTAGAGACTTCCAAATTCCAGAATCCTTACATATATAGCATATATTGTTGTCCGAAAAAATCACAGAGATCGGTGGTATATATAGTATATACCCCATATAAAATGTCAGTTCTGTTCCGTTTTTAACGGCTATAAGCTTTAAATTTCATCAAAAACTTATGTGTACGGCATATATTGTTAAGATGAGTGATTCATGGTCAAAGCTATTTCATGCAGACCAAAAAAACGTGAAACTTTGCATCTTTACACAAACTACCTACCTATTTTTATACCCAGTTGTACTTGTACACAGGGTATTATAATTGTGATCTTATAACGCTTGGTTATATAGATATAAAGGAATCTAGATAGATATATACTTCCATATATCAAAATCATCAGTATCGAAAAAAAATTTGATTGAGCCATGTCCGTCCGTCGGTCCGTCTGTCCGTTAGCACGATAACTTGAGTAAATATTAAGATACCTTCACCAAATTTGGTACACGAGCTTATCTGGACCCATGATAGATTAATATTGAAAATGAGCGAAATTGGATGATAACCACACCCACTTTCTTATATATATAACATTTTGGAAAACACAAAAAACGTGATATTTTAGTAAATAATACAACTAGAATGTTGAAATTTTACACGTGGATTCATATTGAGACTCTTGAAAAAAATTTGAAAAAAAATATAAAAGGGCCGTGGCACCGCCCACTTGTGATACAATCAATTTTACAAATATTATTAATCATAAATCAAAAATCGTTCAACCTATCGTAACAAAATTCGGCAGAGAGTTTGCCCTTACTATCAGGAATACTTGGAAGAAAAATTAGGGAAATATAAAAGATTTTTTGAAGGGTCGTTGATGATTAAAATAAGCTATATCTTTGCAAAAAAGAGCTTCATATCAACGGTATTTCATTTCCCTAGTGGATTTATAACAGTAAATAGGAACATTTTAAAAAAATTGGCGTGGCACCGCCCCTTTTATGACCAAACAATTTTCTTGTAAAAAATTGGGTACACAAATGTTCCCTATAGCAGGAAATATTTCTAGTAAAGATGGATAAGATTGGTTAAGGACCACGCCCACTTTTATATTTCGATTGTATGTAATGTTCGGTTACAGCCTTCCTTACTTGTTCTTTTTAATTTTCGCTTCTTCCTCATTCTATGTATTTGTATACCTTTCATGCAATTGAAACTGTATATTAAGTTTGTCACCAAACTCAAAATTTAAAGTCTTTAAAGAAGAAGGGAAAGAACCACCAATAAGTACACTGAAATTATCAGGTTGATGATCTGAGTTGATCTAGCTATGTCTGTCTATCTGTTTGAACGCAAACTAGCTCTCAGTTTTTGAGGTATCTTAAATAAATTCGGTGAGCTTTATTTTGGTATTCCGGATTGGACTTTTATAGCTTATATCTCCCATAAAATCGAGCTTTTAGATAAAAAAGTTTTCGCTATTTTTCCTCATTTTACCATTAAGATGCTTCAACTCTCACCAGATGCTTCCACATATGACGTAAGTTATTGTCTGAAAAAATCATTAAGATAGGTAGAACATATAATATATATCCCATACAACGGATTGTTCAGATTTTATATTTTTTAAGATTTCACCAGCTTATTCTTCAGCTCCGATCATGAAGGCTATGAGGTCCCGCCTTTACTTGTTTTTACTAATTTTTTGTGGAAATTTTTGCTTTTTTTCCAAAAGACGTATTAGCTGTCTACGCAGCGATTAAATTGAAAGTTGAAAAGCGCGTAAGATTTTCGAGTATTTCGAGATTCGAGAAATTCTTCTTCTTTAACAAAACCGAAAAAAATCTAAAGCCCAGGTGTAGAATCTGTATTTAACTTGCAGTGTATCCTGTGCAGAGTCTTTAGTGCTTTGCAATTGAATCACTTGCTCTAGCGAAATTTCAACTTTCCTTTTTCAGAGCATTTTGACAGCAGTCACATACATGTAAACAAATAAGGGTGGATCAAGTTAAATAAGATATCGAAAACACATTTTGGACTACCTCAAACACATTAGCAAAATTTTTATTTAGCAGATACGACGTATTTAATAACGGTTGAATGACTTCCTTTGTTTGATCTTTAACATATTTAATTCACAATATTTGAAACATATATATTAAGCTGGTAAAGCGGTTTGCGTGAAATTTGAGTTAACATACTCACTAACACATGCAAAGCGTTCTTCAAAATAACCTTAGCTCGAAAGTGGCTTGCAACATGATCCATTTGTTGGTCTACTTAAATTAATGTTTACATATATGTCAATGGATATATCCTCACAGTATCCTGGTATAACGGTATACATATGCAAACACATAAATACACACATACATATATGCGATATATTCTTCTATATTTGCATGAACATTAATAAAATATATGGTGTTTGTTATTGCTTTATGTTCACTTGCTTTTCTGCCATCATCGAAAGTTGCATACACATACATGCATATATACTCATATGCATATATATACTCATATGCACAACATCAACGCATTCATTTCACCGATATTATCATCGTAAATACACAACGATTAATCATAGCAATTCATTGCGTATTATAATAGCTTCCAGAACTTTTCAAGCAATTGTCAGTATCAGTAAATGTACGTATTTGCATGCATACCAGTAGATACATATACCAATATACATACGTACTTAAATATGCGCACTTTTTTAGACGTAGCCCTGCAAAAAATCGTGCGATTAATCCCTAAAGAGAGCGGTCTACGATTGATCTCTTTTTTCCACATTGGGGTATTTGATCCCCTGTAGTCCCTTTTGGGTATATTTTGCATCCGTCAGTTTGAAATTTAAATAGCCAATTAAAAAAAAACCAACAGCAAAGAAATGAATAAAATAAAAAGATTTAGTGTGATTGAATATCATTATTTAAGAAAAATGCGGAGCTCTATACCGAATCTAAAATACTAGGACCATATATTCCATTCCATACGGATAGAAAGGAGACTTGTCCGTCAGTACCCATAGGCGAACAAAAGATACTTGCTTGACTGTGGCTGTAGAGGTACGAAAAGAATATGTCTGATACTACTTGTATGGGTACAAAAAGGCCTGTGGGACACTTCCCTTAGGGGTACAAAGAGGAATTGTCGAACAGTACAGAAAAGATCTGTCCGACAGTACCCGTGGGGGTATAAAGAGGACCAGTTCGACACTACGCATAAACAGGTACAATTGGTTTCTCAATAGGGCATAGGTTAGGTTAGGTTAGAGTGGCCACCGGTGCGAGCACCAATGCACTTAGGCCCAAAAAGGTCCCCTTGTGATACCACGTGGGTATCTCCCCTACTCGAACCAAAAGCTCGACACAGCAAACGTCAGGAGTTTCTTAGGTTCCAACTTAGCCAGATCACAAAGATCGTGAAAGAAGGGAGATCCCAGAAATGTCTTCCTCTTGTGCCAAAGCGCGGGAAAATCGCACCGAAAATGTTTCACTGTTTCTATCTCTTCTTCGTCTTTGCAGCTCCTGCAATAATCAGAATAGGGAGCACCCAGCCATTGTGCTTGCCTCCCGATTGCTATGTGACCGGTTATAAGTCCAACCACCAGAGATATGTCCCCCCTACCAAGAAGAAGGATACTTTTTGTGCGTCTCGCGTCCCATTCAGACCACACAAGCTTGGAGTGGTAGCAGGATTCAAGATTGATCCATCTCACACCCGCTTCCCTAAGGAAAATCGCTTTCAAAATGAGCTTACAGGTAGCGTATGGCATGTTCAATCCCTTCCAGGACAACGAAAGCGGAACGGATGTGCCCCCTCTTGCAAGTTCGTCAGCCATTGTATTGCCCGGTATATTCGAGTGTCCAGGCACCCATACCAGACTGAGGGAAGTTTGCTGAGCGATCTTCAGCGGCACTTTTCTACTGTCCTGGACTTACATGTGACCGATCCAAGTGCTTTTAGTGCAGCTTGGCTGTCAGAGTAAATACAAATTTGGTTATAGCCGTGAGCAGCCTTCCCCAGGTGATCAATGGTCACATTTATAGCAGCCAACTCCGCCTGAAAGACGCTGCAATGATCGGGTAGGCTAAATGATAGATTCCACCCTAGTTGAGGTGCAAAGATACCGCTACCCACTTTATAATCCAGTTTGGAATCGTCAGTATATATCTGCAGACTATCGCTCAGGTCCGGCGGCTACTTCAACCAATAATGCCTATCTCGTACTTCTAAACTCGTACTTCATATTGAAAAATACAGTCGCAGCGCAATAGTCGGACGAAGGCGAATCCAGATAATTAAGGATAGCTGCATGGCCATCCACATTGTCTCTCCATCCGGATAACTCTCGCAGCCGGAGAGCAGAAAATGCCGCAAATTGCTTGGGCATTAAATCTATTGGCAACGCATTAAAAATAGGGGGAGACAACTGCATGCAAGGCCGTCTCCGTGGACTTCCCTTTCATATACGCATACTGGGATATCGATAACTTTCCCTCCAAGGACTTCCTTAATGCGAAGTCCATTAACAATAGGACATGTTTAAACAAAAGCGACCACTTCAACCCATATAGAGAAATGAAATCTGGCTATAGTCGCATACTCCTTTCCGACTCATACCGAATTCATCCTAGCCTAATCGAATTTTTTACAGGGAACTGCCATGTCTTTTCATATGTATTGTAAAGTTCTTTTTACGTAATTACTGGATTATACAAATTTATCCCGCATGCATACACATTTCTAAAGATCTGTCTTATGTGTCACTGTATCTTAACAGTTGAGGAGATTACTTTATCCAAATTGTTTTTTTTTTTTGAAAATTTTATTGTTGTGGCATTCTTATAGTCAACTTAAAGCTAATTAATAAAATTTCGAAACATATATAGTCAGTGAAGTATAAACACCTGAAACGATGAAATCCTCAGATTTGGCTAGAAATGTTGGTAAATTGCCTTTCCAAATTTCCTTCATTTACTTAAACATATGAACACTGAAATGAGGGCAAATTTGAGCTACAAAACAACAATTCACTCAAATTATTTTAGGACAATAACGCAGCCTATGCAGTGGTGGCAGAGTGACAGCTGGAGCGTTGCTTTATTATAAAGATGCAAAGCTATAAATATGACTTCTGATTAAAAATTGTAAAAGTGGTCACAGTGTTAGCAACGCATTACTTACCTAATTTGCTCTAAACCGTTTAAACGGTTATGGATGTCCAACAAGGGGCGTCAGCTACTTCTTTGTTAGGCAAGCTCACGCCAATAAGTCATTGATGTCTGCGTAAAGCTCGTACAGCTCATCATAAAACCTTCAATGGCGATGAATACAATTTTGAAAGAACTTTTCTATCGAGCTCCAATAGCACCCTCATCTTATGTTTTCAGGTTCAAAATTATGGCTGCCGATAGTGGTGTGGTTGCCAAGGCGCAGCAGGTACTTCGTTTTTCCTTATTCACCATCAAATCCACATTTTCTGTATCTTTTGAGTAAATGTAATCGCACGACATTTAAAATTTCCTTCAGTTTCGACGGGCATTATTAGTTTTGCAGGGAATCCAAATTCAGAAATAGCGACATATAATAAAGTCAGTTCTTTTTCGTGCTGTCGAAGGCGGGTTTAAAATCGGCGAAGAGCGAAAATTTGCTCGATTGTAGACTTACCGAATCTGAAGTTGCATTGTTAAAGGTCCATTAAGCAGATTAATGGAGTGCTTCAACCTTTCGCAAAACAGCTTGAAAAAATATTTTATGCGATACTAAAAAAATCTGCTTTCGCCATAGTTGGCGCAGTTTGCAGAATCCCCCTTTTTGTGGACAAGGTAAGAAACACTTCAATTCTAATCATCAAGAAAGTGCTCGCTCGACCATGTTTTGCAAAAAAGCTAATGCATGCAACTTATTACATTATTTCTTTATTAGACGGGATCGGGTTCATCCTCCCGTGCGGGAACATGGTTGTATCCATTTTCGTTCTTACAGGAGTTAAAACCTTCCGTCGGTCACCAAATTTTTTCATAAGATTTGCAAATATTATTCCTTGTGTCTAACAGCCCAAGCTCCTTGCATTCACCTCTCTTCTAATGTTACCCTGTAAGCAGCGCCTGTTATTTAGGTGACAACGTGGCATTTTTCATCACACCAGTTTCTTTCCGTGGTCGCCGGTAATAAATTTTTTCTTTGGCGGCGGAACGAAATAACTGTGAGAGTCGAGTTGCAAACTTTTTGACTGTATGTTGCAATTGCAGCCTTTTGACGTCTAGCTTTCCATATGTTTTTTGTTTTCATTTGTTTTGGCTGCGTAGAGGCGGGCACGTATTTTGGTTGCGATCATATAGTGATCCGAGTCTATATTATGTTCTCGGGTGGTGCGCACCTCTTAACCACTGGAGGCATGCCGTACGTTTTGTAAGACGCGGTTGATCTGATTGCGTGCATTTGAATCGAGGATGTAAACTTTTATGCATGCACCTTGTGCTAGATATGACCATGTTTCTAGCACTGATGTAGTCGATCAGCCTCAGTCCATTAGGAGAGGTTTAATTGTGTAGGCCGAACTTTTCGACTCTGCGACCAAAATTATTTTCTTTGCCCACGACTTTTTTATCATCTTTTACGTTACCGTATTTCTCCTCTGTCAGATCATGGGCGCAGTTGAAAGATATATAAAAAATTTCGCAGTTAGTCGGATTGCGGCGAAACATTCTTCCACAGCCGTGAACCTTAGTATTGGCGACAAAGTCTCTCTCCCACCAAGAATCCGACTCCGAAGCGACACTTATTGGTATGGTAACTCCAGTAAATGTCTCAATTTTCAATTTGTTTACTTTCTTGCTTCGTCCATCGCATTTCTTGGATGGCGGCGATATTAGATTTTGCCTTCACGAAGACATCAACCAGCTGGGCATCTGTACCAATCTCATTAAGGGAACGAATATTCCAGGAAAAACCCAATTAAACAAGTAAAAATGTGGCAAGAGGAAACAAGGAGTCGTGTATAATTAAACTCGTTTTGACAACCAAAAATTTGTCTGTGAAAAGTCGTGTTACATAACTATTGTAGAAATGATTTTAATAAAGTCAGAGCTCGCAAAGGTCTGTACAAATATGTGGTTTCTTACATATTTTTGATTTAGAATTGCAAAAGCAAATTAATTTTATTTTAAATAAAAATAAAAGAAAAGAATTTTAAGCACTTCCTTTATATAAATGAACAAAAATCAGCGAAAAATGACTCCTTATATAAAGACATATTCTTGCTAAACATTGATTTTTAAATTATTCAAAGTTCGATTCGAGCTCAATGCCAGAGCAGTAATTTTTTCTAATGATAATTATTGTTATTTTTTTAATTTTTCTAAATTTGAAAAATTGTATTTTGTTTTTGGAATAGTACGTAGAAAATTTTTCAAACAAAAAAAAAAAAAAAAAACAAAAACAATTTTTAATAAACCATGAGCACTTGGGAATGTCAAACAAAGTAATTGACAATAAACAAAAATCCAGCATTATCAGTGATTTGCACCAGATGGCGCAACACTGAATAAATTTAGTTAGTAAAAAGGAATAGAAGTAGCAAATTTGCCAGTCAAACAAACCACCGCTGTATAGCTAAATGGTTAGCGCAGCGTGCCTAAAGCGTGCCGATGATGAAGGCTTAGCACCCTTCGAAATGGATCTATCTGCGCAGCTATGGCAGGTTGTTTGAAAAATTGTTTACTTACTATTCCAAAAACAAAAAACAATTTTTCAACTTTAGAAAAATTAAAAAAATAACAATAATTATCATTAGAAAAAATTACTGCTCTGGCCTTGAGCTCGAATCGAACCTTGAATCATTTATCAATAGGCCTAGAAAAAAAATAAAACAATTGCTTTTAAATTTTGGCATAGAAATTGCAAAACTATTTATGAGAAGTAAAAATATAAAAGTGGAGCGTACATTACTTGGATTGAAAAGTTTTCAGGAGATCAAAAAAACCTATTTCTGGTGTCCATTTGCAAAATTTTGGAATTATCGTATTTTTGAGATATTTTATTGAAGGTATGTTATTGATGTGCGAGGGAAAAAATCATATTTTTTAACCCATTACGACGGGATAAATATTTGCGCCGTTTTATAGCACATAGGTGCTTTGAAACATGTTCCAAATTTGCTTTTGGCGGTAGAGAAATGTATGAACTTTTTGCCGTATTGCCTCATAATGCTTATGGAGATGACCCACTAAGCCCCTGGGAGGTGTAGCTTCATCAATCAGATGTCTGTTGCCCAGGTTTCTGGGTATTCAACAGAAACTGCTTGTTTATCATTTCATTTCTCTCCCTAATGGGGAGTAATCTAGCCTCATTGTGTAGGTGGTGTTCTGGGGACATAAGAAGACAGCCCGTAGCGGTTCTGGGGGCAGTATTTTGGTAGGCCTGTATTTTCTTCCAGTGAGTTACCTTTAGGCTTGGCGACCATATCGGGGACGCGTAGCATGCAATCGGCCGGCCAATTGCTTTGTAAGTAGTAATGAGCGTTTCTTTATCTTTTACCCAATTGCTGGCGGCAAGAGATTTGAGGGTTTTATTACGGCTCTGGATTTTCGGTATAATTGCGGTTGCATGCTCTCCAAAATGGTGATCCTGGCCGAACGTCACACCCAAGATTTTAGGGTGTAAGACAGTCAGTAGCGTGATTTCGATGTCGGGATCAAATAGATTATATTGCACTGAGTGGTGGGTGATAAACGCCTCCATTTCCGCTCTCGCGACCTTTTCTATGGACCTTTTGTCTACAGCAGGTCTGCTGAGCAGATCTTGCAGTGTTTTTGGTCTCTTGGATCGCTGCAATGCGGATGTTATGCCACTGCATGAAATTATACATGTTCTTGATCTTCCCAATTAACCCATTACAGCTTAACTGCAGAATTCTGAAGTGCCACGGGGGAGACGTCATCACCTTTGGGGTAGGTGATAGATGAATACGTCTGAGTTGAGGGAGGCCAGGACGTAATTGCTGTTGTGACGTTGAGACTTGACGTGCCTGGGTAAGCATTTGGGTACCCGGTGTAGTTGAGTTTACGGCCTGGCAGCATGGCGCGGTGAAACCCGTCGGGGGGTTACCGTCGCAGAGACCAGAACATCTAGGCAAGTGGCACCGTCAAAGGCGTGATCTGCATTGGCCAAATGTCGCAAATGGTTCAAAAGGTGGTAGGGACTAAGAGTCTGTTTCCCTGACCTACTCGAATGCTATTGTCGGACAGAGGGGGAGAAGAAGATGGGGGCGAGGGCTGATGATTGGCATTGCTACCGACTCTACTAAGGAGATTGGAGTTATGAGTAGGAGCGGCCGTATGAGATGGTGGCGACATGGGGCGCGAGCAGCAGCGGGTACTTACTTGTTGTGGCTTGCTGAGAAGTGGGGCTGCTAGAAGGTAGTGGGGGGCACTAAGGCGCAGAATACGGGACGACCTTTGGTATCAACAGCAAGGAGCCACAAAAGATTTATAAAAGCTACGAGGACGTCGGGTTTTAGTCTAGCCCAGACAGTCCTGTCCGATGCAACCATCCCTTGCACGTGACACACACTGACAAGTGTGTGACCGTCCTAAAAATATTATTTTCCGGCAAACGCAGTATACCTTCCCAGAGCAGGAGAATATGGCGCAGTCCCACTGCAACGATGTGCTGGGAGGATAACAATTTGTGGGAGACGCACAACAAATTAAATGGGGTTACACTGAAATGACTATATATAAAAAAAAAAATAAATGGAAGGCGCGATAACCTCCAAAGAGATATAAGCCCGAGCTTCTCTTCCAATTTGCGTCGTGCTTATAAAAGAAGTAAAATGGTGTGAAAAATAGTGAAATATCCCCCTGTTTTTCCCCTCCTTCTCGCCTTTCCCAGGCATTCAAAAATAAAATACGCTTTTAATTGCAAACGAAAATAAATTGTCTCGCTCTCATCTCCCTCATATATTACACTCCGGTGGATACATATATATGTATGTATGTACATACAACCTCATTTTCCCGATATCAATTACTTACACAATAACCGTGATTGTTTTCTAGGTGTCGCTATAGTGTTTACCTTACACCAATACCAATGCAAATGCACACCACACTTGCACACTCCCGCCCCGGGTTATCGGTTGGTCAACGCTGCGTGATTTCCTATCATAGTCGTAGTGTCATTATATCCGCGAGTTGAGCATTTGTTTTCGCTCTCACATTTTGTGTTGTTTGTGTATTTTATTTGCAATTTCAATCAGTTTGCAATTTAATTAAATGTAAACAACAAATATTGTTGCTAGTATTGTTGATGTGACAATTGCCGTTGGTCGTTGTATGATTGGTATTGTTGTTGTTGTTATTCCTGCTATTGTCGCTGCTGCAACAATTAATAACACATTTGTTACGTTTGCTATTTTGTAGATATGCGCGAATTGTTGGGTGGTCGGTCAGTTCTACCTGCACCGCAATGCTTTGCAACCGTCTTTTATGGTGGCGTTACGTGCGTCCGCTATTTCCACCGTTACTTTGGTTGATGCTACCACAAACGCTTGCGGTTACAGTTACATGGCGTCTATGCTATGCTTCCGGTGTTATGTACAGTTACGGCGTCACCAGCATTTCAAGCAGTGATTTGTGTTCAATATAAATATCAAATAGCAATTGTTGCCTTTGTTCAACAACAACTTTTTATTGGTTGTTTACTCTTGTTAAGCGTGAATGTAATGCAGTTATTTTTATGTACGCTGCTTTGAATGCTCACATTTTAATAATGATTTCATCATTTATAATTCCCTGAATGTTAGTTGATTGCATTTTTAAGTAGTCATAATTTCAATGCAATCGCGATCTTTTCAACGAATTTATGCGCTGATAATTGAAAGTTTTCACAAACTAAGTGATAAGTAAGACATGATGAAACAACCGCTTGTTATATATAGAAAATGTTCTTTTAATTAGCTTTGCAAAAAAACATTTAAAAATTTTGTACTCAATTTATAACCATAGCATACACGACTTAGAGAACATTTTTGAAGAGTAAACATCTTGTGCAACTTTGCTCACGGCTAAGTATAAATTTAGTCGAAGTCAAAAAAAGAAAAAGATGAGAAAGATGACAAATCAAAAAGAGAACCGAAACTAGGCAGTGTGTAATCGATTTATTATCAAATGTTTAAAGCTTTTCATTGATCATATACGGGCGTATTTTCCTTTTCGCTAGGTATCGGTGAGTTCTGCCCTCCCTAGATTAGATAAAAAGCTAAAATGTGGGTGCTGCGGTAAATGAGAACAAAACGAAGTACTTTCTGTAATTCAAAAATGAATTGGCCCAATTCGCGCTTTGGCAGCCATGTTACAGTTAGCGGATATAAATTCAAGACTGTGAAAGATTTCGTTTATTTGTAAATCAGCAAAAACAATGTCAGCTTGGGAATCAAACGGATAATAACCATTGCCAGATCTCAGCGGGTTAGGGGTTTAGAATATACCCGCGGTAGGTATACCTGTCGCGACTAAAATACCAAATAGATTCAAGGGATTGCGAGCGCAATATATAGCTTCTCAAACCCAATTGTCAACCTCACCTATCCGTAGCGAATCCTGTTTCATTAACAGCCGAGGCTCTGGCAACACCGAACTCCTGATGGATGTAGAGGGTGGGAGGGCATGTTTTGGCCTAAAGGGTTTCATGTGGTCATACCAATTCGTTCCCGACATATCGGGATCTGCATCCGGTAAAGGACCATCAGGTAGGTAGGTAGGTTGAACTGGCCGGTCCATGAGGACCTCACATAGACTGATTGAGTCCGTAGTGTTACCAGAAGTTTGTTTTAATGACCAAACTGAAAAACCCTATCAAAAACCAGGACCTATGTTATAAAATAACTCCGTCCTCTTGGCAAATACTAGAAGCCTTCTAGGACTTATGCCACTTGCTGCTTCTAGATCTAACGGCTGTATCACTTCTAATAGCTGGAGCCTTAGCCTGGCAAGTGCAGGGCATAAGCACAGAACGTGCTCGGTAGTATCCTCCTCCAACCCGCACTTCCTACATTTGCTATCACTGACCAAGCCTAATTTAAAAGCATGTGACGCCAGAAGGCAGTGTCCAGTCAGAATACCCGTCATGAGTCTACAGTCCACTCTTTTTAATGATAGAAGCAACTGTGTTAGTCTAAGGTTGTAAGACCTACACATAATCTTCGACACTTTACAGCCCCGCGCTTGAACCCACGCCTTTCCCGCTTGGTAGATCATGTGAACCTCTCGCCTTCGCTTAATTTCGACCATCAACATCGATAACACTCCCAAAGCCCTTCGGGGACTATTCGAAGGTTTTGCACTTGACTAAGAGGAAACTAAGAAATAATGCAAGCATGAAAAAAACAAAAAACATCGAAAACCATCGTAACAATAAACGGATAAAAGCAGCAAACGCTCATCATAAGCCATACGACCGAAATTACTGAATTTTACTTCGCTCAACAGACCGCAGACGCTACTGATCGGTAAAAATCCCATAGTTTGTAAACTTAGACGATAACAAGGTTAATACGTTATAAATTTTCACAACGTACAAATACTTACACGAACTCACGCACTATAAACGAAAGACAAAATAAAACAACTCATAAGAATGAAAAATAACACTGAAGATAGCAAAACGAAAATAATAATCTCCACATAACACAGAGAGAGAGGCTATTTCCAAATATTCAGCTTAAACAATGAAAAACCCAGCATCTGGTCTTATATATAGCTCACCTTGATCAAAACAGCGATCAACTGAAAAAATAGCAATGTTCCGAAAACGCGAAAAACTGACTGCTTCTCTCATAAGCGCCAATGCAATTTCAAATTTGTTCGTTGACTAGTGGATTTATTAATAAATTGCGTACACTGTTCGGTAGGTTTTAAGTTGGAAATTCCAGAGATACTCTTAGCTTCGAAATTGCAGATTTATGAGTTAGCTTCTTATTGACATGTGATATGAAATATTCCATTATTATTTGTTTTTCTTAAAATTTTTCCAATTGTTCAATATTCCATAGAAAGAAAAACATCGTAGCTCCCATTTCTCCACTTCTCTATGCTGACCTCTACCGTACTAATTGCATACTCGCATAGAACAATATTCCACTAATTACAATAACAAATATAACAATTAATAAGCTATAGACACTGGTAAGGCATACAAAATAGAAGGGCGCACATGTACTTGTTTGTATAGCTCTTTAATGCAGAAGCCACGTGTGTGCATTGATTGCTATTGGACAGTGTAATTTTTGAGGGTTTTCGAAAAATTGCTCAGTATTTGCTTTCCCTATAAAATTTTTGTGCCTCACTTGAATTGGCAACAAATTGCAGCACGAACACAAAATTATACACGCGCTTATTGACCGTTCTTGTTTGTCTATGGAAGTCAAAATATACACATACACATATATTTACTTACATATATACGAAAAACATATACAATACCCTTTCGTAATGCGCTCACATAGTACATTCGATTTCAATATTTTAGTATATAGTGCATATTTATTTACAGTGGTGAACACGAAAATAGGAGTGGAAATATTTATCAAATTTCGTCAACTTATTATTATATATATATTATATTTGATGAGTAAACGGATGGGGAAGGCGGAATGTAAGCGTAAATTGTGAAGTGTAAGGGTCAGCGTATTTTTTGTAAGAGGTATGTTATATAAGGATTTAGTATGTGGGCAGAATGTAAATGCAGGTGTAGTCACTACAGTGTAGAATATTGTGGCAATAATGAGCGTGATAGGTAGGTAAGGAAACTAAAGAAAATGATGGAAAAGCAATCGACAAGGAAAGAAAATGGAAGAGTGGAACGAAAATTAAAGAAAAGAAAAGCAAGGAAAGAGAAAGAAAGGAAACAGTTTATTATAGGAGTGCTATCGACAAGGTAAAGACGCCTAATTGATTTATTATCGAAAAATTATAAATTTGCTATCGACAACAAAGGCCATCGATATGTTTGTGAGTTTTCATCTACGAGTTGTCGGGTTTTTATCGAAAAGACATCGTTTATATATATTAACAAGTTATCGATATAGTATCAAAGAGGTATCCACGTCCTCTTTATACTTTCTATTATAGGAATGTTATCGAGTATTTATAAAAAATATATCGATATGTTTTGAAAAAATTATATGTTTTGTAGGAAAGCAATTTGTTATTGAAGGGTTAACAGCTTGTTATTGGCTTTTTGCCGAATTGTTGTTGTGAAATCATGTTGTGAAAACGATATCGTTAAAACTTTTCATTAAAAATTTATTGATTTTTTGTAGAATATTGATTGAGCTAAAATAGTGAGTTCACCAATTTACTATCGAAATTTATCGATTTGTTTTCGAAATTTTATTCATTATTTATAAAAAATATATCGATAAGTTTTCAAAAAAATTTATAAATCTATTAGCGGAAAGTTACCAATTTGATATTTGTTTGTTATCGGCGTGTTGCCGATTTGTTAAAGAAAAGATACCGACAAAACTTCAATATTAAATTAATGTAACATCCACATCCCGTCGATATCAAGCAGATAAATCAATAAGAAGCCGATGATGACTCGGCAATTACAATTTGATAACAAACAGATTACTCGACGATAATAATTCTCTTTCGATAAAAAGCCGATGAAGCTCTTCTCAAAAAGCCCGAAATTGTTCGTTTCCCTTTTCTGTGATTTAAACTTTTTTATCCTTTATTTTCAATAATTTCGAAAAAAACTATTATGAAGTTTTTTAGCGATATTACGCAATTAAGCCACAAAAACCTGATCGAAAAATTTCGAAAATTCGAGAAAAAAAGAAAACTCCATACTTTTTATTGAAAGTTTTCAAATTTTTATGAGTTTGCGGATTTGTAGCGCAACTAATTTTAGTCTAACAAAGTGCGTGTTATATGTACATAGGTCTTTCAAAACTCTTATTAATTTATGAAATTTATTTTTCCTATTATTTTTGTGTTCACTGCTGTACATTACTCATCATATGCAAGGTAATTTACCAACTATATGTAGTTGTTACGTACACGCTATGGTGTGGCACGAGCTATGTTGTTTTTTTTTTTTTTTTTTTGAAAAATGCATGCTACATAACTATATACATATGCAAGTATTTTGTATACCTTTCATGAACATGAAATGGTATATTAACTTTGGTCCGATGTTTGTAACGTTGAGAAATATAGAAGATAGACTGACTCACCATTAAGTATACCGAATTGATCAGAGCGACGAACTGAGTTGATATAGCCATGTCCGTCTGTCCGTCCGTCTGTCTGTTTGAACGCAAACTAGTCCCTCAAATTTTGAGATATCTCAATGAAATTTGGCACAAGGATGTATTTTTGTATTATATTAGACATTTGTCGGATCCGGTAGGATCGGACCACTATAACATATATCTCCCATACAACCAATCGTTCAGATAAGACGATTTTGGTCATTCCTGCCACAATTTAGAAAGTATAAACGTGAAAATCGGTGATATATGTTCTAACATATCATAGAATATATCCTGAAAAAAATTACCTTGAACGGGGCTATATATAGTTATATCCCATACAACCGATCGTTCAGATAGAAAGATTTTTGCAAATTTCTCCCTTAATTTCCAATATAAAAACGTTAAAATTGGTGATGTATATTCTAAAATATCATAGAAAATATTCTGTAAAAATCATTTTGATCGAAGCTATACATAATATATATCCCATACAACCGATCGTTCAGATAAGGGGGTTTTTTGCCATTTTTTTATATTTATCTTAAAATCGTTTAGGTATGTACTTCTGTTCGCTATATATTACTTATCTTATACAGCGCATTATTTGGAGATTACGAATGAGATAAGATTATTGTTCAGCCCCATTCATGAATGGTATAAAGTCTTCGGCACAGCCGAAGACAGTTCCATTCTTACTTTTTTATGAATGTGTTAAAAGTTATTGCAACAACAGTTCAATATTAGGTACTGTTACTCCTTCAAATCTGTTGATATTTCTAACTTGATTACTATGTAGTGCAGCTGCCTTCTATTTATTGTTGTTGTTGTTTATGCTTACACTCATTGCAAATGCTCTTAAGTTATTAATGCACAACACATCTTAGTTTTGTTTTGCTTTGCTTTGCTTTGAACTTTTGCAAAATGCACGTTTCCAGCATTTTAATTACTTTCCTTGGCAATAAATTATGTTTCTATATTCGCATATGTTTGATATAAACATACACACACACACACATACACATATATACACACACACACAATCATGCGTACAATTTATTAACGATTTTTGAAAAGCAATATTTTCTCATTTTAAATGGCAAAAGTAATTTTAACAAAATATGTGGCATCACAACATCGAACGTTCGTTAACAAAAATTACCTGTTTTTGAAATAGGAAACCCATGAAATGAGTCGTTATATTTTGTTTTAAATTATTTGAATTCAGTAATTCATGTGTGCAATTAAAAAGCATAATAAGTTTATATTAATGCTTAAATAAATTGCTAATTTCTTGAATTTTTTGATTTCTGTACCAATGTGCTACGACCTTGTTCGCATAAGACCCACGGCTGCACTGCTAGCCATTCTGCACAATCCACCTGTAGTTCTTTTGGCGAATAACATAGCGTTAACAACTGCAACGAAACTCAGTGCCTCGGGACAGCTTGAGCGCAGACCATACGGCTATAGAATTTTAGCGTCATCAATTACAAGACGAGCAAACTACCTGATTCCATATCTGCGCTTGGAAAGAGCTCTTAAATCCACAACGGAAGAGAAGAGTCTGTATATACCTTTCGGAAATAAATAGATTCTACAAGCTGCAAGGTCACTGTAGCATTTTTCAGGCCGAAGTAGTAGCCGAAACCAATGTAGTTGAAACAAGAAAATAGCTTAAACTGCAGCCGTGTCAACTTTTATATTAACAGCCAATCAGCAATTAAGGCAGTAATCTCGCAAAGCGCAGCATCTTAAGAGCGTAAGCAATCCCCGGAAAAATCGGGACATGTAGAACCATACTATATTAGGCCCCAGGCATATCGGAATAGATAGAATTAAAAAAGCGGATTTACTATATAAAAAGGGTTTAAAACTCAAGGTTTGCTCCGTAGACGTCCCAATTAGATTGAGTGCGATTAATAGAAAGCGCGAGTTGCAAAAGGGAAAGGGACGAACACATGCGTGTGCTATTAAGTGGCGAAAATCATGAGTAGGTCTTACATTCTTAGACTAAAAAAAGTATATCTCTGTCATTAAAAAAAGAGGACTGTAAATTCATGACGAGTGTTCTGACATGTCTTTAAATTGGGCTTGATCAGTGATAGCAGATATAGGAGGTGCGAGTTGGAGGAAACCGTTTTGTGCTCGTGCCGTGCGCTTGCTGGGCTAAGACTTCGGCTTTAAGGAATGATACAGCTTAGAGATATAAAAACAGCAAGTGGCACAGGCACAGAAAATATACCGGCTGATTTGGTAGCCGATTCCGCCCTGCCAAATGTCTATTAGAAACTATTTTTTCCCGAAAATCGAATCGGGCTGGGATCGTCAAATTTCTTAACTTGCTGGCCCACTTTTATGCTATAACTGCACTAATTTGTTTGCTACAATATTCAGCTTCCCTGTTTGTTTGCTGTTGTTATCTTTACTTTTACTTTTATTTAGATGCTCATTACAAAATGCAAAAAAGAATAAGGGATACAAGAAGATGGGTGAGAAGGCAATGTAGAAAATAATCTGGTTGGTAATGGGGGATAATGGTGATGAGATGTTTAAACCTAAATGAAAGCTAAGTCAAAAATGAAGAAGTGCCTGCTAAAATTACAGTTAGCAGCAGCTAGCAAATTACTGGTATATGAAAGTTAGTGCCGATGACGAGTTTTTTTTCCTCAGAAGATCTGCTGTCAAGGAAAATGGCCGTCTGTGTAACATTGGAAAGGGGCAGCAATCTGAATAATGTCGAGAAAAGTGTAAGCTCATGAACAATAGCCAGGTGGAAAAAGCAGTGGAAAGAATCGAGAAAAAGGCGCTGGACATTCAAGTTAGTTCCGAATATAGAGAAATGGTTTGAGAAGAAGCAAGGCGAACTAAACTGATACCTAACGCAGATATTGAGTGAGCACGCATAAGATAGAATATAATCCTTGCTATCGTACGCAATAATTCATTGTCCCTGTGTCCTTAGCAAAAGATTCTCTGTGCACAGAGTGTTTGGAGTAGAACCTTATAAAAGGAATCTAGTTCCAGTTATGTGCACACAAATAAATTTCTAGCTATGAGGGGATGGATGCACGCTGAAAGAGATGGCATAAAAAAACAGTATGTTATTTTATTTGCTTATATTATTTGTTTGTTGTTGTAGCAGAACAGAGAATGTTAAGCACCTTTTCCACCATTGTACTTAATTGGGCCGAGCACTTCATCTTCAAGGTATTGGCTGCGTTTTGAGCTACTTTATTTTGATATGAAAAACCTCTATTTGGGATAAAAAGTTTAAAATGTCCCTTAAGAATGTTTCATTAACTAGTTGAGAATTACAAGTACACTCAAAGGTTAATGAATTAAATCAAAAAAAAAAGGTTCATTATTTTAGTCACTTAAGCGTCCTGCTACAGCTAATAACTACTACGTTTAAAGCTGCTTCGCTTATTATCTGCTATTGTTACTGCATGTCACATTTAATAAATTTTACGGTTCTTACTTGCTTTGCTTCATTTAACATCTGCCACAGTTAATAACTGCTATGCTTACCCCCTCTTTTGTTTAATAAGTTACTACCTGCTACGGTTCCCACCAGTTTTGCTACGTTATTATCTACGAAGGTTACTACTGCTTGAGCTAATAACTGCTAATGTTACAGCCTTCAACGACTCCTTCTAGCGTTGTGGCATGGCGGAACGATACAAGGTGGCAGCATGGTGACATACCTACAAACATAAATAAAAGTTCCATGTACTTTGTTTTTGTAAATTCGATGGACAAATGTCATAATCGTACTGCGCCGGAAGTTGATGTATCAAAACAAACACAAAAAGTTTATAATCAGCTGTCCCATGCTGCCACCTTGTATCATTCCGCCATGGGTTGTGGTCACTGACGTTTACTTTAAGGCTCCAGCTTTGCGGCTGTGGCCACGGACACCTGATACGTTCAAACATTTCGTCTTGGTGGCGGTGATAACTTCGTTCACTGTTACGATTAGATTACGGTTGCGGTCATGGTAACGGCTACAGCTATTGTTTAAGTTACCGGTTACGATTATCGACTTGATTTAGATAATAGCTATCCTCCTAACTACGGATATTGTTTTGGTTTTAGTTGAGGCAATGGTTGCGGTTATGTTTTTCCGAATACCATCGTGGTATGGTGACGCTTACAGCTTTAGCTCCTCAAAATAAAATAAAAGCTTGTTTTCACTTCAAGCTTCGGAATTTTTTTGTGCCTTTGCATTTTTTTAATTCGCATATTTCTGAATTATTTTCCTCTAAGAAGCGAAATATACCACTATACTCCTCCGATTATTGAGAAGCAATGAAATAAATTAAAAAATGTGCACCTCTGGACGTTTAACAGGAAAACATTTTTTACGAGTAACCTTACACAGGAAATTCTTTATAGCAATAATTTTAATAAAACGAAGTGACCTTAATTTAACGGCACTCTGCATGGACATTTCCTTTAATAAACTTACGCGTCTAGTAAGAGCTTTAGATCGTCACCCAAAACATTAATAAAGAAATTTTATTCTATTCATAGTATAATTTTATTAAAAAACAAGTAAGGAAAGTTAAGTTCGAGTGTAACCGAACATTACATACTCAGTTGATAGCTATGGTGACAACATAAGGGAAAATGAACCGAGGGTAACCCTGGAATGAGTTTGTATGACATGTGTATCAAATGAAAGGTATTAAAGAGCATTTTAAGAGGGAGTGGGACGCCATTTAGGGATATCACCATAAAGGTGGACCAGGGCTGACTCTAGAATTTGTTTGTACGATATGGGTATCAAATGAAAGGGGTTAATGGGTATTATAAAAGGGAGTTTGCATTAGTTCTATAGGGATATAGAGATATCGCCATAAAGGTGGACCAGGGGTGACTCTAGAATGTGTTTGGAGGATATGGGTATCAAATGAAAGGGGTTAATGGGTATTATAAAAGGGAGTTTGCATTAGTTCTATAGGGATATAGAGATATCGCCATAAAGGTGGACCAGGGGTGACTCTAGAATGTGTTTGGAGGATATGGGTATCACATTAAAGGTATTAATGCTAGTTTAAAAAAGGAGAAGTGGTAGTTGTATATGTGAAGGCGTTTTCTAGATATCGACCAAAATGTGGACCAGGATGACCCAGAACATCATCTGTTGGATACCGCTAATTTATTTATATATGTAACACCACGAACAGTATTCCTGCCAAGATTTCAAGGGTTTTTTATTTCGCCCTGCAGAACTTTTTCATTTTCTTCTACTTAATATGGTAGGTGTCACACCCGCTTTACAAAGTATTTTTCTAAAGTTATATTTTGCGTCAATAAACCAATCCAATTACCATGTTTCATCCCTTTTTTTGTATTTGGTATAGAAATATGGCATTTTTTTTAATTTTTCGTAATTTTCGATATCGGAAAAGTGAGCGTGGTCATAGCCGGATTTCGGCCATTTTGTATACCAATACAAAGCGAATTCACATAAGTACGTGAACTGAATTTATCAAAGATATATCGATTTTTGCTCAAGTTATCGTGTCAGTGGCCGAGTGGAAGGACAGTCGGTCGACTGTGTATGAAAACAGGACGTGGCTTCAACCGTTTTCGCCCTTTTTCCCAGAAATAAGTTATCGTCCTAGAATCTAAGCCCCTACCAAATTTCACAAGGATTGGTAAATTTTTGTTCGACTTATGGCATTAAAAGTATCCTAGAAAAATTAAATTAAAAAGGGCGAAGCCACGCCCATTTTTAAATTTTCTTTTATTTTTCTATTTTTTTGCACCATATCATTACTGGAGTTGAATGTTGACATAATCTACTTATATACTGTAAAGATATTAAATTTTTTGTTAAAACTTTACTTAAACAATTTTTGTTTTAAGTGGGCGTGGTCATTCTGCGATTTTGCTAGTTTTTATTAATCATACATATAGTAATAGGAGTAACGTTCCTACCAAATTTCATCATGATATCTTCAACGACTGCAAAATTACAGCTTGCAGAAATTTAAAATTACCTTCTTTTAAAAGTGCCCATTGTCCAAAATTTTACCTATTTTCTATTCTGCGTCATAAGTTCAACTCACCTACCAAGTTTCATCGCTTTATCCGTCTTTGGTAATGAATTATCGCACTTTTTCGGTTTTTCGAAATTTTCGATATCGAAAAAGTGGGCGTGGTTATAGTCCGATATCGTTCATTTTAAATGAAGATGAGTGCTCAGGAACCTACATACCAAATTTCATCAATATATCTCAAAATTTAGTCAAGTTATCGTGTTAACGGGCGGACGGACGGACGGACGGACATGGCACAGTCAAATTTTTTTTCGATCCTGATGATTTTGATATATGAAAGTCTATATCCATCTCGATTCCTTTATACCTGTACAACCAACCGTTATCCAATCAAAGTTAATATACTCTGTGAGCTCTGCTCAACTGAGTATAAACAAATTACAGAAACCGACAGCATTAATATCAAGCATTCCTTCTCATTTGTTTTGTGTTCAATATTTTTAGTGGTTTTGTATGGGACAACGCCTTTTTTGTACTTAGGCACGCCATTTTCCAGTTGACATGAATACAAAATCATGAATGGTGGTCGGTCATACTGAATTTCCCTTTTTGAATACAAAATTAAACAATGAAAAAAAAAGGAATGAATTTACTTATTTCCATTATGCAAATAGACGCACAAACCCACAAAAATACACAAAATACTGAATTAATGGGCAAACACAAAAGGCGTAAAGTATTAAACTTCTCGAATAACAAAACAAAAAAAAAGTATATAAAGGCAACAAAGAATTTCTTAACATTTTGTCAAAATGCGCGTAGGGGAGCGGGGGAGTGAGTTAGGCAATCTGGCAATCTGATACAATTTCGATGACATTTGAGGGACATAAATACGTTGGCTGTAATTCGTCAAATATTTGACATATTTTGTTTGATAATGCCTTAATGGGACTTTTTGTGTATTTACGTATGTGTGTGTGTATGCTATAGGCAAGAACGGTGGCGCATAGTTTGCTATAATATATGAGCAATGCTTCACTTTTCATAACTTTATAGAGAAAAAAATCATATTCTGATATGGGTTATTTTATCTCAAATTGACTAACGATGTTATGAAAATTTTCCACCTCATTGAATATTTAGAAAAAATTTAATTCATTTTCGGAAAAACTTGTGTGATCTCCTTCATTATACCACCAACAAGTGCTGCACCTCCAGAAATTCAAGCCGTGTATTCGATATCACGGAGTATTAGTTTCTAGTCTCAGCTTCAATGTTATCTATCGCAATGTTATCGAAGGAGATGACACC
The DNA here is from genome assembly GCF_040869045.1 of Eurosta solidaginis. NCBI lineage: Eukaryota > Metazoa > Arthropoda > Insecta > Diptera > Tephritidae > Eurosta > Eurosta solidaginis. The sequence goes on along the minus strand of NC_090323.1, from coordinate 257,803,064 downwards.
CATTCGCCCATTTGCTGAGGGAGCAGAGCCTACTGGAGTTATTCTTTATAAAATGTGCTTCAAACGGGTTTTAAAGAGATATTAAGCAGCGGTTTGTATAATTAAAGATTATTTCCCAGCATCTTGAAGTCTTGTGGCCAGAATTTTTGAGCGGCTCAAACTATTATAGTCATTGTAGAATAAATTGTGGCGTTTTGTTTTATGTTTTATTTAATGTTAAATTAATACAGTATCCCTGACTACGATAGAAAAACTCCACCCCGAAACGCATAGGAGAAAAGAAAACAATTTATTTTTGTCTTAATTTGATCGGCCGAAAAGCTTGTGGGCTTGTTGACATTTTTTCTCATAGTAACTTAGAGCAAAAGGTGGCTTTCAGTCATCCCATCTCATTTCGCGTGTTTATGTTTAGTCCTATCTCGACATATAACGACTTCGCCAATCTTTACCACTTATGAATTTTGAAGCATACGATTTTCTCGAACGATCTTCTGGTATTTACCAAAATATTGTCTCTAAAATCAGATTCGGCTGAATGGCAGTTGTGTCAACACAGAAAGATAAAATTGAATCACAGTCCCGTCTGCGTTTTGCAACTCTAACTTGTACCCTTTCCTCTCAATTTAAAGTCTCAGCTATCGTTCTGTAAGTATTTCCGAAGTCCACCTTTTTCCAACCATACATATTTAATTACAACTTGGAATGGAATCTGCAAGATAAATTTCTACTAAGAAACCTTTCAAGGCCCAAAGTAAATCGGAGGGTTTTTCTAAATCACTGCCGAAGGCGAGCCCGCTTATAAAAACTTGGTTCTAAGTTTTCAATGTTAATTTGTCCGTACCTTGATTCCAGGACCTTCGCTGTGTCACCAGCCGTTGGGATGCAGCGCATTATAAGTTGTCTATTTAAGAACTCCAAAGTGTTGTCGGCATCTTTTGTGGATTTTCCGGCGGCGACCCCGTTTAGAAAATTTTTTTTCTAATTTAAAAACCTTATTTCTAAAATTTTGATGTTGCTTTGCCCGGGGTGCGAACCCAGGCATACGGTGTGGTAGGCGGAGCACGCTACCATCACACCACGGTGGCCGTCAGATATTTTAGTACGGTTCTTGGTATAATTTCGAAACTATTTTCAGTATTAGCCCTTTATGTTTGAGGAAATTTCGATATAATTCCAGAACTTTTTTTCAATTTGTGATAGTTTCGCTATCAAATCAGAACTTTGTTTTGATAAGTAAGAGCTGATTTCGGGCTCATGTTTTGTGAAATTTATTTGGGTAATTTCGCGACTGCCGCCTGAAAATTTAGGAAATCGTTGTTTCCCTTTCAAGTATCTTCTGAAGTAATATCAGGAGTAGTTGCGAATAATTCCCGGAATATTTTGTGATAATTTTATAACTGAATTCAAATAAGTGCGGACCAATTTGGGAATCATTTTCTAATGGTTTCTGAACATTTTGATTGCTCAATATTTTTTTGCAGGTATAGTTGCAACTGAAAAGTAAATTCCTCTCTCGGCAAACGAAAATCATGCTCTACAAGTCACTTATCGTACCCGTCCTGCTATATGGTGCAGAGGCATGGACCATGACAACATCAGATGAAGCGGCTCTGGGATTGTTCGAGAGAAAAGTTCTTCGAAAGATTTATGGACCTCTACAATTTGGCGATGGCGTGTACCGAAAAAGATTTAATGATGAGGTGTACGAGCTTTACTACGCCGACATAAACATAGTCCAGCGGCTACGCTGGCTAGGCCATATTATGCAAATGACAGACGCCGCTCCGGCTAAGAAAGTGTTTCTATCGGAACCCGTCTATGGTAGTGGAGAAGAGGGCGACCCCCACTCCACTGGAAGGACCACGATTTAAGGAAAGGATTTAAACTCGCTTTGTGCGACTAGTTGGCGTCAGTTGGCAGAGCGAAGAAGCTACTGGCGCGCCTTGTTGGACGGCCATAACTGTTTAAACGGTTAAGCGCCAATTAAGTAAGTAAGGAAGATATAATTGTTCTGATTCATATAGTTTGAATTAAGAACTAAAAAAATCGACCTTCAAAGGGTTAATCTATGAACGGTAATTGCTTGATAAATAGTCGGTAAGGGATAAGGATGGATCAAATTTACTATCTTGGTAGAGGTTTAGGGATTCTCTTTTAATCAGCTAAAACTAAAAAATCATTAAACTAAAAAATGGGCCGCAAAGGTTTGATCCATGAGTAAGTTAAGAGGATTCATATTAATTATTTTTGATGTGAATGAAACAATTCTGACGTAAAAAAATCGAGCTCACAATTTTTAGCGTCCCCATATATATGAACAACCCTACGCTGGTGCGCTGGTAAAAACGTAAAAAAATCAAATTTTTGACGCATAAAAAATGTATGTTTTATTTACTTCGTGATAACGGAGCCGCATGTGAAAGCAATTTTCTTATAATATTTTGTAAGAATATAAACATACCTAAATGAAAAGAATTATCTCCCACATTGTGTAATTTAAAATGGAATGTCCCACCAATATTCATATATATTAGTTTTAATATTCATGCGCGTTTGTATGTGTGTCTATCAATGAAAGTGAAAATGTTGCTAACTGACAAGTTTGTATAACATTAGTTAAAGCAAGAACACAAAACACCAGACACAAATTATTTCTAACGGTACTCTAGAGCTTTACCAATTATGCTTTTACTTAGTTAGATATGTAGGGAAATCAAACGTTTAGATACTTAGCAATTTGCCAATGGCGGTATGCATGGTGGAATCACCATGTGAAGTAAACCGTCAATTGTCTCGCTCTAAATTCTTCTTTGTTCTGTTATTCGGCTATCTGAAAATTATTCACCAATGTTGTCCCCAAAAAAGTGTTGCTTTTTACATTTTTCAGGAGTAAAATATGCCAATTTTGGTACTTTTTTCACATAAACCATTAGGTGAATATCGATGGACCTTTACTGGATTTAATTACCGAGATGCATCATTTGGTGTTGGCTTCCATTAGTAAGGCCGTGCTAAATTAATGTGCCCATATTTGTGATGCTTTCATTATATATGTTTAATTTGTTCCCAAAAAAATTGAAAGAGGTCTTTGTTAAAACAAACTATTAGTATTCACGTCATATCCAACAAAGATCTTCGGCTGTGCAGCGCGACTGAAGAAAAATGCTTTTGTCATTCCTACATCAAGAACACCAAAACTGTCGTATTATAACTTATTTTGAAAATACTTCGCTAAAACAGTATTATTCTAAATATACAAAAAATTTTTACTCACTTTTGCTGGTTTGCAATGAGTTTTAGCATTGTAATTTATAATACAAGAATCCAGCTCGCTTCGGATCAGCATCTTCTGCGGCGGGATGACCTAGAAGGTTTAATGTGGTCATATTTATTAATCGTTCCTGAGATGGTCGGGTTAGTACTTTAACTAACCTAACCTTGTTACTGGAACGTGCCGGATCTATATCAGGCAAAGGACCATCAACATCAGTAACACTCCCCAAAATCTTCGGGGATTGTCTTTATCGTTAATGCAACAACAACAACATCTTCTGGTTTTAGGCCGCCTGCCGCGGGGCTAGTACATATATGCCCTAACATATTTTGGTAAATAATAACTTGGTAACATAAGTAATACATCATGAGTTCAACTGTCAAGAAATTTTGGGGCATCTTCTGATTAAGTTTGTTATTTTTATTTGGAAGAGCATATGTTTTACTCCCGACTCTCAACGACAAATTAACAAAACAGATGAACATGTTAATGAATTTTAAGGGATGGAAACACATTTAAGAGTATCACGATCACTTCCAAGTGTGACTGTAAAACTTTTCATCGAACCCGGAAAAATTCAACTAAATAACTGACGTATAATATGTGACTAACACATGTTTCTTTTATGTCCGGTTTTCAACTGCAGTTGAAGATGAGGTCAGTTTACTTTGGCCGCATCCATCGAGTTTTACTGCTCATCACAGCTAAAGTTGCCAAATTGAATTCTTTACTTTTATTCGATCCTACAAGTAATGTAAACTCGCACTGGTCCTTTGTATTTAATTTTACATTTGCGGTAGGTGGCACTGATATGCTGAAAAGCAGTTTCTGTAATGGCTTTCGTAGCAAGGTATTTATTTTTCTACACCTATTTTTTCAAAGCGGGTAAAACTTTTACCCTCTTCTCACCGTCGAAAATACATCCCTACCGTTTCAGATGGCGTACATCTTCTGTCTTTTTTTATTTACTTAACCTGGTGTTTCCACCATGGGCGGTATTTACGAGCGCGTGTTGGCATATATTGATATATGTGAGTACGTGCTGGGACATATATTTATGTAAATATGTATGTATGAAATAACGAATGATTTTTGTTGACGGTAAATGCGTTGCGTCTTGGTTCGATCTTGATTTATCCCCAAAAGGGTAAGAATTGTAGACATTTACGTTTATACTTAGCGTAGACGCATCGGCTTTTCTTAAGATAAAATGTTGTTGTTTGTATGTATGTACACTCAGAGAAAAACGCCGTTCTAAAATCCAGCACCATCCGACTCAATTCTAGATTTTCATGTTCTTAGTTTTTTGTTCTTGAAACACGACCGACCTGGTCTCAAAACAACAACCTTGTTCTTGAACTGACAACCATTTTTTTGAAAAGAGAACGGCTGGTCTTAAAATATGAACAAATGTTCTATTAATGAGAACAATGTTCTTAAATTAAGAACAATGCTCTTAAATTAAGTTCAAGTAAAAAGAAACGGTAAAATTCGTGTGTACTACAATGTTAAATACAACATTTGGCGCAAGCTATTAAGCAGCTGCAGTGGCCCAGCGGTTATGATGTCGTGGTTGCGATCGGGTGGCGCGAGTTCGATCACCGTCAAACTATAAAACTGTTTAAACAATTTTTTAACTTTTGTTTTTCGTTCAATTATTTTTCCATTCACTTATGCACAGATAATTCTCAAACTTGTTATGAAATGTTTTAAGTATATATGCAGATTACATCTTCAAAGAAAAATAATTTCTCAATAAGAGGAACATATGAAAAAAAGCATATTATGCATTTTTCTTAAATATTTGGACCATAATAAAATTTTTTTTGTTATAAATATTTTTTATTTATGACAAAAAAATTATTATTAATAAAAAATAAATCAATAGGAAAATTGATGATAGGACATTGAAAAAAATACTTCCCCCTCCCATCAATGATCCAGCCCAAAACCGTTCTTGAATCGAGAACGAAAACTGTTAAATCGACCACAAGTCATTCTCGAAGCGTGAGAACGAAAAATCTTATTTTAAGCACAAATAGTGCTTGAAATGGGCACAAAAGGTTCACACATCAATATCAAACTGGTCATAAAATATGAACGGTGTGCTTGGAAAAACTGTTCTTAAAACAAGCCCATCGGTCACGAGTTAAGAAAAAGCGTACTTAACAGACTTTTGTCAACGAATGTTCTTAATTTTGAACTTGTTTCGTTCGTTTTAGAACGATTTTTTCTCTGATTGTGTGTGAATATGCCTCCTTTACATTTTGGTGCGGTGGCCTGGTCTGAATTTTAAATATTTTCGCATCATATTTTGAACAAAATTTAGCTAACACAAACTTGCATACTTAGATTGAAACTGATTTGAACTTGATACATTGAAAAGTTTATGTTGGTTTTAAATGTCAAAGTGTTTACCTTAAACTCTCCAAACTCGAATCTTTCACCAACATTTATTACTAATAAGTTTAAGTTCATGCATTTTTAATTAGAAATAATAAATAACTGCTTGATGCTGTGAAAATTTCTTTCCCGAAACGTAGTAAGCCGGATCTTTAGCGCGGTCTAAAAGGAAACAAAAACAATTTAACGCTAATAAAATTAGAAACGCGAATTTGTAAACAGTTGCGTTAAAAATGCCTACAATTTTGAGCTCTTCATTGAGAGTTCCATGTCGCAAACTTATACACTTGAGTTGCTATGCAAACATGCACCTGTACCGGATTGTGTCGACCCTGTGATCCAGAAGCATAAACACCAAACTAGGTACGTGAGTAGTACATAGTACAGAGGTGGTCGCGACACCTCAGCGGGTTAGGCGGCTTAGAATATAACCGTGGCAAGTATGCCGTCGTAAAAGGAACTAGAATACTAAATTGATTCAAGGGGTTGTGTAGCGCATAATATAGCGTCTCCAAACCAATTGCCAACCTCACCTAACCGTGGCGAATCCTGTTTCTTTAACAGTTAAGGCTCTGGCGACCCCAAGTACCTTATGGATCTAGAGGCTGGGAGGGCTGGATGGCCAAGAAGGTTTCATGTGCTCATACCAAATCGTTCCCGAGATAGTCGGGCTAATACCTTAATCGTGCTTGTTCCCGGAATGCACAGGATCTGCATCCAGCAAAGGAACATCAACATAGATAACAGGAAAGAGAGAAGCCCAAAATATTTAATACCGAATCCGAACGGCAAATCAAATGAATTTTCTCTGAGAAGCTTTTCTTAGCAAAAGAAATGTCCGAAGTGTTTAGCAAACCGCTGCGGAGGCGAAACCGATTTGGAAAATGTTTTCGAGTCGAAAATCCTTTTTTCTATATAATTCGATGTTTCTTTTCCCTGGCCCTGAACCCAGGACCTGTGGTGTGGTAGACTAATACCACAACACGGCGGTCGCTGACCCGAAAAAAATGGATTAAATTTTTCCCCGATTTCGATTGTCTAGTTATTGTGTTGTTGAAGTTTTCTTAGCTTTGCATTTGGGCCTGACAAGATTGTGTCCTTTCCAGATTTTTTGAAAATTTTCGAAATCATGTCTTGTCGCACCTTCCAAAATCGAGATCATTAAAGTTGAAAATCTGAAATTCGGAGCTATAAGGTGCACCCTTCCAAGCTTGAGTTTAATACTTATTAAGTCTTTAAGGACTTCAGTATTTCTGATGTTGCGAATTATCTAAAAATGCGCTTGGAACCAAAGTATAGCTAGAGTCTAATTACAGATCAAAGAAACCAGATTAATGGATCTCTATTTGTTTGCTTAAGGATGTTGTGCCAAAAGCCGAGGAATAGCTTCGACCGATCTTAACACAACTGCGTCAAGATCCCTGTGAGGAGTTTTCAGTACGAAATGATGCCGTAGGCTTTCAAAATCCAGAGAGCTGGTAATATTTTGTTAATGAATGGTTACGCTATCTCCATCGCCTACATTAGCTGCATTGAAGTGGACTGCTACCAGGCATTGAAGGTTGCATATACACTTTTAGACTTTTCCTGTTAATTTTTTTCCAATATCTAATTCTTGAAGTCCAAAAAGACATATACGGCATGCGACGGCATACTTTGAAACGTTATTGCCTAGCTTGCGATATGCTATCGACATTATTTTTCCTTGTACCTCGGTAGTCAATAAACTTGCAGTGCGAAACAGGTGCCTTGCGCGACTGTCTTCCATTTTCTCTGCAGGGTATGCACAGGCACAGCTCTCCCCGTGAAGCGCACAGATAAACATTTTAACTTTTTAATGGACCACAGCACCTTTACACCGCCTCCGTTTATATCTATAGTTTTGATTCTCCACAAATCAGCCAGCATGTTTCAATGCGCCGCATAGAACTCGTTTCTTTATTTTATTTCCTGGGTTTCATACAACTAAATTCGGTAGCCGATGACTTGAGATTGTCTCGTGACAGAGCAGATAAGTAGAAAGTAAGTTCTTGACCACTTCATCTCACCGGCGGTAGTTGGGCTAGTAGCAGAAAGATTAAAAGCTACAGCCATCTCAAAAAGCTTCGGGTAAAATGTTTGCCGTTGAATGAAGTACGGTTTTAACATCCCTATATATTTACAACTATTTTGGTATTAGGTGAACAATTATGTATTGCTGAAGAGTTTCTCGATGTCTGCTACCTTCATGAAGCAACTCAAGATCTTTCGAAATTTGCTATGATGAATAGACAAGAAATACTAATTATGATACTGACTCAACTCATACTTAAGCGCTGTTGGTATAGGTGTGGCTACCAACTGTCCCGCCCCGCATCCGATTAGCACTACTGAGAGGTATAATTTTTTAGAATACCTCGAAGAAAGAGATATTTTTCAGACAACTGCTAAATCTGCTTAAACCGATATATTCCGGGGGTGCTCGTCCCTTAAAGCTTTTCAGTAAACTTCATATGCCGCAGGCCAAACCAATCGGCTGTCTCGAGAAAGGGAAATTTTCGTTCTTATTGAAAAGGCCTTGAACTCGTATTTGAACCCATAATATTGCAAAGTAAAAAGCTGACGAACAACAAAAATTAAACAATTTACTTTCATATGTACTAGAAGTGAAGTAATAAACAAAATTACTAAACTTTCTTTAAGGTTAAAGACCATCAAGAATGTTCATGTCGCCACAATATCTCACGCGGTAACAATTTTTATATTTACACCCCCGCGAACTTAAAGCAAACAGCACAAAATCGACCACCATTTAGCCTTACAAAATTCTGTCAATGTCATTTTCATATCAGCCACGCTTAGCCCATAATGAATAGCTGGTCGGCCCAAGTGGCGACGTAAATTGTGGCAAAACTGCTGCTGGCAGCATTTGATTTTTGCTTGTGGGCGCTGACACAACTCCAATTCAACGATAAGTTGACAGCGTTAAGAGCTTTGCGGAAGGAGGATGGAATTGGTCCGCGAAGAGATGAGTTTGCAGCGATGTTGTATAGTGGAAAAGTTGAAAATGAACAAGATTCAGTTACTTGCTGCACAACAATTGGGTAAGGGGTGAAGGGTAACAGCAGCACGGAGATTATTCGAAGTGAAATGAACATCAAAAACTTGAATGTGTGTGTGCAGTAGGCATGAAGTGATGACTGCTCGACTGCTCTCAGGTTTACAATACTTTCAGCAAATGTGCGGCAGACATATTTTGCATAATTAATGCGAGTGAAATTTTCATTATTAGCATTTGGCGCGTCGCATGGCTGCCTTTACAGTCGACTTTAAATTTTTTATTTCTATTACTTCATATTTTTTGTCTTTTTGGTTTCATATTTAATGTTTCCATCATGTTTTATTGTTGTTTTGTGGTCTACTTATTGTTATTATTATTTTCCCTGTGAAGATGCTACGGTTTTTTGAAAGTTTTTTTTAAGTTTTCCATGTTGCTCTGCCCGGGAAACTTATTCCGGACATTCGGTGTTTCAGGTGGAGAACGCTACTAACACACGAATGAGGCTGCTAATTTAACAATTAGAGGGGGGATATATCGAAGCAATTGAAGTCGCTATTGAATCAAACGAATGCATAAAATCATTTAACATTGGTGCTGAAAAAAATGTGCTATATGGCAATCATAATCCCTTATAAGCTGACTGCTTTTGGTAGTATAAGGGTACGAATTAAAACGCAGCGGCTGTGCTGGCTAGGCCATGTTTTGCGAAGATGATGCTCCGGCCAAGAAAATGTTTCTATCGGAACCCGCCTATGGAAGCAGAGGTAGAGGGCGGCCCCCACTCCATTGGAAGGACCAGGTTGAAAACGATTTAAAATTCCTTTGTTGTGACCAACTGTCGCCGGTTGGCGGAGCGAAGGAGCGACTGGCGCGCCTTGTTGGACGGCCATAACCGTTTAGACGGTAAAGCGCCAATTAAGTAAGTAAGTAATGTATAGATATCCAGTTAAGGAAGACAGGTATTGGTTTTATTTAATATATTTTATTACAAAAAACTAGAACGTAGGATTTCCAACATGAATAATTGAACAATAATCAAACCAGAAAATTTTTGAAAAACAGAAAAGTCAAAACTGAAAATTCAATAATTTGTTACATTTAAAATAACAAAATTTTAAATTAATAACTATTAAAGTAGAATAAATATAACTTAGAATAAAGAATAAACTAATTAAATATAAGAACCCTACAGTACTCCTTTTTCGAAAGCCTCCCAGAACTCGAGGATGTTAGGGCGGGAGAGCTTCTCAAATTCATAAATTCCACGGGATGGATATAGGGGGACGGGTTTCTCCCTGAGGCGGGTGAAAATGTTCATTAGTAATCTTACAACACCCTTTCATTGGTTAATTCACGAGTTTGTGGTATCAAAACGGCGCATGAGCGCTAATTGGAGTCAACTGGGACTCGCCACTCCAGCCAACCAATCAACCAACTCCCCCTTCACGAAAAATTAACATCAAACAAATTAAATGTTACTCTCTTTTTATGTGTATTATTAGTGTTTGTGTGTGTTGTTTCAATAATCGCTGGTTTTAACCTATCGATAGGAATAGTTTTAATTTTATCATTAATTTAAAGTTTAAAATATTTCTTATCCTTTTCAACAACTCTGAAAGGTCCTTCATATGGTTGTTGCAACGAATGTTTATTTAAAACGCGAACAAAAACAAATTTACAACTTTGGAGATCTTTAGGAACGAAATTCCGGTATCAAAATTTGTATACTGATTTAAATTAGATTTAATATTCCGAAAATGTTCACGTAAACTACTCAAAAGTTCAGCTGATGAACTATTCTCAGCTGATGGAACGACAAGTTCCCCCGGTAAACGTAAATTCTAGCCAAAAACCATTTCCGCTGGTGTAGCCGAAACATCTTCTTTGTAGATAGATCGCAAACCAAGTAATATGAGGGGGCCCGCGATTTTGAGGTACTATGACATTTTTGTGTTGAGGGTAATTTTCATACCCCTGGGTGACTAGGGTCTCGCGATATAGGCCAAAACGTGGGCCAGTGAATGCCTAGACAGTGTTTATACAATATGGATATCAAATGAAAGCTGTTGATGAGTGCTTTAGTACAGAGTAATATATTATCAAGAGACGGACTGGGACTGGGATTAGGACTAGGACTGGGACTGAGACTCGGAGTGGGACTGGGACTGGGACTGGAATAAAATACATACCACCCTCTGGGAAAGGCAATAAAGGATGCAGAAGAATGAGAAGAAATTGAGAGAAGAGAAGAGAGAGAAGGAGATTGAGAAAGAGATAGAATGAGACGAAGATGGAGATAACGAAGCGAAAAGACGGATGGAGAAGTGAATAAAAGGATTAGGAAAGTTAAGGGGGGGGGGGGGGGGGGCGGGCAGAGTCAGACGGAAAAAGCTTACTAAAATGTATGCAGATAGGATCCTGCCCTAACAGGACAACGTCTGCCGGGTCTTCTAGTATATGTATATAAATAAGTTATAAAATCATCAATATATATACCAATGCATTTGCTTTACAATTAATGAATTCTCCACGTGCAATCAAATTTATTAATATTAATCACTCACTTTTTCATCACCAGTATTTGTATATTACCCAAGAAATGTATTTGTATTTTCTCCCAACCTATTTCCGATTATCCTTTTGTACACTGGCTATACACTGGTAATTCTTTAAAAACTGTCACAGTTCGTGTGAGGCATTCAAATAAGTGTTGTTGTATTTACTGGTAGACACTTATTCATAGACTTTGGTATTAACATTATTTTTAAATTCTGAGGCTAATGAATTGTTAAAGTTGATTGTTGAGATAGATCAGATCTCCCTGGGATAGATAGTTGGCTTTAGTTCCGCTATTTGTGTAGTTGTTGTCCTGTCTGTTTTAATATGTATTTAAATCGACCCTTAGCAATAAGTGATGTTGATGGTGTTGGCGTAAGTTGTAAGACATGATTTATTTGAAACTACAAACAGAGCTGCACACCTTTTCTTGTTTTTTTTTTTTTTTTAATTTGATTCTGATGATAGGTTATTCTTATTTTGACATCTAGTTTATTTACGCGACTTCTATGTTGTTCATTAGTGACCTTCTCTTCATTTAGCTTGATTATGTGCGATTTTGGTGTATCGGTTTTACTGCTTGTTAATCTTTTATATATTGGCAGGATCGCCAATTATAGATATCCAGTTAAGGAAGATAGGTATTGGTTTTATTTAATATATTTTATTACAAAAAAATAGAACGTATGCTTTCCAACATGAATAATTAATTAATAATCACACCAAAAAATTTTTGAAAAACAGAAAAATCAAAACTGAAAATTAAATAATTTGTTACATTTACAATAACAAAATTTTAAAGTAATAACTATTGGTGAACTGGGCAATTCAGAATGTTGATTGTTGCAATGTTGATTGAAGCAATGTTGATTGCTGCAGTGTTGTTGCTTATTGAGTTGTATAGCAGGTTTGATCGGTTATTTTGTTACATCGTTCATGGATAGTCGGCGCGTTGGTCCAATGTGCTGTTCGTTAAATTTTATTTGTTTTTTCAATGGTTTGCTTGTTTTATTCTCGACATTCGCAATTGCATAGTTATGTCTTCATTAAATCTTTTATTTTCTAACTTAACTCTCCCTTTATCGTTATAATCTATATTAACTAATTTATCAGAAGCTAATATTTGTTCTCTATATACATCGTCGTCCTTCCGTGAACTTTTTCGATTAATTTCCGGCAATGCTTGTGAAAATATAACTTTACCCATATTCGTTCGTGATGATGATGCTATTGATGGTAAGGAATGATACTCCTCTTCATCTATTTCGCCTTCTTCATCAACATTTTCACTATTTTGTTCCGGCATTTTATTCATGTCCTCACTTTCGTACCGTTCCGCTCCCATATCGGTACAAAATCGCGATGCTTTTGAAAAATATTTACGTTTTTTTCTCGAACGCTAAAAGTATTCAATATGAGCGGCCATGGCGTATCTGAATCGTCGTTAATATTTCATGTTGCTGATGTTTTTGAATCAGCTTTTGCACAATCACTTCCCCTCCATCAGCATCTCTTGTCCCAAATAGCTGGGGCGGCGTGTAAACTTGATACGTCTTTCATTATTGGAACACGTTTGGTTCTTTGAACGCGGCGCAAGATATGTCCTAAGTTCATCGGACGTAATTCTACTTTTAGGTAATGTTCCATTTTCGGATGCTGCTTTGTCATCTGTAGAACTACTATCTAGACTTGTGTAGTCTGTATCAAAAGCATCACAATCCTCATATGTTTCTGTTGGATCTATAATGCTAGCCGAAAAGAGTTCACCAACAGAGTCTGAATCTAAACAAATAACATTTTCCGATTCATCAACAACCACGCTTTCGCATGCTTTTTCCTTTAATGTTGTAAGCGAAGTCAAGCGATTTTCTACGTTATCATCTTTGGACTGTTGATTGTAGCTTCATGTGTGTGATCTACACATTCTACGAAACCTCATGGACATTCTACGACTCTGAATTTTCTTATGCCTTATATGTTTAGCTTCTGCTGTATAGGTAGCACCAAAGTCCCAAACTGGTGTGTCAGCATCTTCGCCCTATTAGTGCACTGAACGAATGTGTCTGCTAGTTGCTGGTTTCGGTGTTTCGGCATCTGCACGTATTTTTATGATAGTTGTTGTTATTAGTTTATATATTTCCGATTTCATTATAACTTTTCTATGTATGAAGTCGTTTTAAGGTACAACCCTCTTGCATTTCTCCCTTATTCCGTGATTTTGTTGGCATCTATTTAATATATTTTATTACAAAAAACTAGAACGTATCATTTCCAACATAAAAAATTTAATAATAATCAAACCAGAAAATTTTTTAAAAACAGAAAAATCAAAACTGAAAATTAAATAATTTGTTACATTTACAGTAACAAAATTTTAAAGTAATAACTATTAAGGTAGAATAAATATAACTTAGAATAAAGAATAAACGAATTAAATATAAGAAACCTACAGTAATGCTCCGTATAAACTGTAAATTGTCGTCCTTCCAAAAGATATCGAAAATGTTTTATATTTAAATAAATTGCTAATAGTTCCCTATCAAAAGAACTGTACTGTACTGAATTTACTGCAATTCCCCTTATGTGCAACCTTCTGCTAACGTTCGAATCACTAAACTGTTGAATAAATAACTCCACTATTCAATAATGCAAAATGGCCTTTATTAAAATACTTTAGAAGAACACTACTATTGCTTGCCAGATAGCGTCTTAAATCAAACTGATTGTCGTGCCTCTACTATTGCTGCCTTTTATACTCTGTGATTTCTGGTTCGCATACTTCTAGGCGCTTTCATTTCTAGAATTTACTAGTTGGTTATCAGCTATACAATTATTACGTTTATAGCTTCTCATATGCGCGGGTACATGTGAGCACAATTATAATGGCATACTTTTGGGAGCATCTCAGATAAGATATCTGCATGTGTTTGTGCTTCTCTTCTCCGCTGCATGTACGTACATATGAGTAGATATAATGATTGATTTATTGATGTGCATACAAGTCACTGCTTAGCATCGGCTTAGAGATGATAGTATCCCTTAGTTTTGCTAATATTCGTTACAATATGTTAAAAATGTTATACTAAAATGTGCTATACAAATTGTATTGCATTTAATAAGTCTAACAAATCTTAAAATAAAATATATTGCTAAAATAAAACAGTTCAAATATTATGAATGATTAAAGTTTAGAGGGGTTAGCTTCTTAGCCCCTTGCACAGGGCGCACTTTTCTCATGCGATTTCAGAACAAGCTCCAGTGGTAATCTTATCTCACGATAACTATACCGCTGGTTTAATATATTTGGAAGCTATCGAAAAAGGATTACGGAAGTAAGCTCATTCTGTCTCGATAGTGCGCAGGATAGTCGTACACCAAGGGCTTAAATGTTAAGACTGCAAACACCCCCATTGCTCTATATGTTAGGCCTTTCAGTCACTCAAATAACATAAACTGTGTTCTGACGCCAGATTTGTGATCCAGTCGTACATTGAGCAAGTAAACATGCTGTTATCGTCTCTCATTTTGTACTACTAACGACTGCTTGGTCTTCGCGGCAGAATGCAATGGAGTAACGAATTGTGTAATATAACTGAGACACAATGCATAAAACAATGAAGAGCATGTCGTAAAACTCTTTGTTAGATGACAAACGCTTGGGCTTCGGGAGCTTCAGTTTTCGAGCATGCACTTGCAGTGCCCTATTTCTTATTAGGGGTAGTTATGCCCGACTGGTTCGTGGGCTTGTGAGGAAAATGATATCATCCCGTAATCGGTCCTGCTTGCCAGGTTTTTCTTGTTGTTTTAACGGAAAAATGCTCCTTGGGAGCTTTGGCGAGTTTGGCAGTTTTTGCGAAGGATGAATCTGCAACGTCACCTAATGGACTGATTTATTTTTCAAGGCAGAAAAATCAACCTTACTGCTTATGATCGATACATTTCAGTATTTTACATTTACTTATGAATAGAGATTGCATATATGATTCGAGACTCTAAATATTATTCGAGAGTAAAATAAGATGAAGATAGCTGAATAACCGAAGACTTTCGGATATTTGTTTTTTTGCCTTCCTCCTGTTATGAAGATTAGAAGATACACAAACTCAGGTTCTCAAGATTAGAATTTATTTATAAAAACGCCAGCTAGGAATTTGTAACAGCATACGTTAATTTCATTAACAATGATCTAAGCTAGTCCTTTAATGAACAAAGACCACTCTCCCCAGAATTCTTATAGTTATCAACACTACAGCTTTAAGTTCTTCCGAATATTTGTGAATTTTCTTGAGCTACCGTTAGAAAGTATAAAATCCATGAATGCTACGATAAACCATGCGGATAATGGAAGAGATGCTGGCACTGCTTTGCAAGTATGAAATGAAGAATGCCTTGATTTAACTCGACGTTTTATTGACGTCACCTAAGACGGAATGACCGTGCTGTATTGTGTTACCTCAATAAGGACTCAGGCACCAAATATTATGTTGAGTGCTATGTGACCTACCTAGGCCTTGCAACAATAGATGCTGCTGGCCCTTTTGAGGGTCAATATAAATGTTACGAACAAAGGAAAGACTTATATACTTTGGACCAACTAAGTATGGTAATGAAAATCGTTTAGTCAACCAAAAAAAAATTTTTCCGATATATTTATCTCGATGGTTCCAGTCTTGAGCAAGTCGAGAAGTCAATAAATTGCATAGTACTGCACACAAGGCAGAACTAGTTTTTTATATACATAGTTTAAAGAAGTACTTAATACCTAAGGGACAGATTTTATAAGACACAATTTGCATCGCGGTCATTGACATTCACATTCACTAATCATTCGCTGAGGTTTACTCACACGCACTGAAGGAAGTGAGTTCGCCAATATTACACGAAATTTGGTTCACATGAAAAAGTAGTTATTTTGTGCGCTATACATAATGTGTCCCTAATTGGAATTTGTTTTCCTCATACCATATCCATGTTCCATATTTCTAAGGCATAGCAATAGAAGTTCATGCCACTATCAGTACTTACTAATGTTTCTGAAGAAATAATTAAATTTGACATCCAAAACAACACAAATATCCGACTTAAGCCCACAAACAGTTTTAATGGCCTCCCTTAAGCAGTTCATTTATTTTCCTCATTTCACAGCCGCCATCCTAAGTGTCATTCACAAAACTTTTTATTTTGACCTTTCACTCAGCCGCGGTTGTTGAGGCATATTCCGTTTTACATCACAATTTCGTTGTTATTCATAAATTATTTTACTTTATTTTGTTCGTTATGCTTTTTGTCATTGGTTTCGCATATTAAAAAAGCTTTGCCAGCATTTTAAGCCTAAATAAATGGCGTTGCTTAATTTGGTTATTCTCCCTTCGGTTTATACTTTTTTTATGTGGCTTTCGAAAATGTTGTTACTGTCAATTTATTGTTGTTTTTATTAAATGTCACTTAGTTCACATTTCTAAGGCTTTATGATGTTTATGATAATTAAAACATTTGGTGTGGGATGCTTAAAAATGTATTTCATTAAATTTTACTAATGCTGTTTACTTTTGTTATAATTATTTTTTGTTTGTTTACAGCAAGCTGGGGATTTTGTATTCTTTGGTGGCACTATGGATGTTTATTCTGGTTTCTTTTGAAAAACTGTTCGTAAATTGAATAAGTAAGAGCTTCGAAAGCGGCATGGGAAGAGTGGTTGATCTTATATTAATGCCAAGAAATTAACTGATGTTGGACAACCTTACACTTAACTTGATTGAGGGTTACGGTAAAAGTTATGGTTAGGGATACGGGTAGAGTTACGGGTAAAATAGCGGATAGGGATACGGGTGGAGCTAAGGTTGGGTTTACGGTTGCTGTTTACCGTTAGGACTACGGTAGTGGCTTGGAATAAAGGCACGGTTAGGGTAACGAGTGGAGTTACGGTCAGGACTACGGCCAAGGCGTTGGTTAAAGTGACGGTTAGGAACGGATAGTCTAACAGTTAGGATTGAGTTTGGGGAAATAATTAGGGAATTAGGGTAATTTAGCCAATTCAGATTATGGTAAGGGTTACGAGTAGAGATGCGGTAAGGATTACGGCAAGCGTCACAGGTAGAGTAACGGGTAGATTAACGGTAATTGTTTCGTTCAGGGGTACGTGTAGAGTTACGGTTAGGTATAAGGTAAGGGTTGCGGTTAGGGTTAGGGCAAGGGTTATGGGTAGAGTAACGGCTACGGTTGGGACTACGGGTAGATTTACGGTTAAGATTATATTCGGAGTTAAGGGAGAGTAACGAGTAGAATTACGGTTAGATTCAAAGTAAGGTTAGCGGATGATGTTGGGGCTAGTGTTACGGGTTGTGTTTAAGATATATTAAGGGTTACGGCTAGGATTGCGGGTAGAGTTACGGTTAGGGTTGAAGTTGTGGTTTGCAGGTAGAAATACAGTAGGGGTTAAGGAAAAAGTTACCGGCAGTGTTACGATTAGGCATTCGGGTAGAATAACGATTAAAGTAAAGGGAAGGGTTCGGTTAATTAACGAACAGGTTTACGTTGATGGTTACTTTTAAAGTTATGGGTAGAATTGCGATGTGATTCAAGGGTATGATAAGCCTAGTACAAAGCTTTATAGCTTCACAGCTTCCGCAACCCAATTGTCAGCTTCAACTACGCGAAGAGAGCCATCTAAAAAATATGAATATATCATACATATATACAGAGCCGGCGAGGCTCTGGCGACCCCAAGTTCCTCTAGGAACTACGGGATGGGAACGGAGTAGCCTAGAGAGTTTAATGTGATTATGTTAATCATTCCCGACATGTTCAGTATAGTAAATGAATGGTGCTATTTTCCCGGGTCTTACCGTATGTGTATACGCGAAAGGACTATCAACATCGATAACACACAAAACCTCCAGAGAGTGCCTTTACCGTTAATACAACAACAACGACAAGTGGAGATTCTGTTAGATCTAAGTTATTTTAATTTATGTCTATTATCGTAGGAACCCTCAACTATGCCTACTAAAGGTTACACACAAAAAAATTTTTCAAACATTTTTTCAACAATTTACTGGGTCATCAGCTGCTTGAAGGCATTGTTTTGTTGTTATTCTCCGTACTGGTTACTAGCCTTCCTTAATTAACTGAAAGTGTACTAATGTAGGAAAAAATAGGCTGTGATTCTTATCAAAGGTGAGGCGTTATAAATTGTTTGCACTTCCATATTTTGTCCTGACTAGAAGTGGCAGCTGCAAGGTTGAGTAATCGTTTGTGTGCAACTAATCGTGGAAGAAATTCTCTTGTAGTGTTTGCCAAACCACAGTCATCTTTCAAATATGTTGATTTTAGGGACTTGAGCCTAAGATATTCGGTATGAAAGGCAAGTACACCGGCTTAGGGATTGTGAGAAGTTATTTTATTAAACTTTATACATTTAAGATTTCTTCACAAACTTCAACTCAGATGTATCACCGCTTCTCTTGTTCGCATAACACTTTCAGTGCTCTGTTAAATTCAGAAATGCCATTTAAACTCAACGTAGTTGATTTGGTGGGCCCTAAAAATTTCACTTACAGCTGTTGCTGTTGTCAACAATTTTCTTTTTGTCAATATCAGTGGCACTCAACTCGCTTGGCCATTCTCGGTACACTCAGTGCACACCACTAGCAAAATTTTCCAAAAAAAAGAAGAATGCAATGCACAAACTGAAGTTTGCTATAAACGGTTGTCCTTTGCCTATTATTAGAGCTTTGCTGTTATGGTTACATGATATTTGTTGCAATCACTTCTCTTTTCGCAATTTGGTTTTGGCAATAATGCATCACAGATAGTCCGTAATTGCAATTTCATCGTATGCCTGCGAATTTGTATTTTGTAAATGGCAAAATAACGCGGCATTGGCTGCGGAACATCAAAATTGCAAAAAATCGAATGATATTTGACTTCTTTGAGCTCAAGCCGAAAATTGAAAATTTTTGCATACGATTTTTAAGGTCATGCTATCTTCTCAAGTTTAGGTCTTGCTTAGCTTTAACCAACTGAAATTCATTCCAGTCCTTTATTGCCATTTTTCGTTCAGTATAAAAATTGCCACAGGCGACGGCACAATGTAGAAGTGGAACCCAAAGTGATAATGAATAGCGTTTAACGCTTTCTGTATAATATTGCGCAAAATATTATTAAGGGCGTCATTTTGTAAACTGCCAATTGGCGTTGTACTTACTCACATTTCACTCATCACTGAAAGTTTATTTTCACTCACTGGAATTTGTGTATATTCTCTTTTCATACGAATATTTGGGCTATTATCATTTTCTAGGCTAATGGAATTTGTGAATCTAACTAAAATTTATAGACAGAAGTGGAAGCAATTTAGCAAAAATCCAATGCTTAAAGTGGAGATTTTTTCGGAAGAACTTGGGGTCCTTAAAGAGATCGCTAGCTTTACTGATGTTGTAGAATCTGAATATTTGGGACTAAAAAGAGGCTATTTTGATAATGTGTAGGTATCTATGTAATATTAAAGATACCTTGCAGTCTTTTTCCGAAGATGCGTACTGTTTCATATTTATTTTGAGGGGTTCTTTTGGGGCACATGCTGACTGTCATTTCTTAATTGCTTAAGGGATTATTTGGGAACTTCAGGTTTATTTCGTGGTTGTTTCCGGAAGCATTTCAGAATGATGTTGGAACAATCTACGGTCACCTTTCCAATTTTTTCGTCAACATTTCGGAGTCTTCCAGTGGGATCATTATAATTCTTTTAGAATCCTTTCGAGTTTATTTTGAGATAATTTTAAGGTTGCTTTTTATCAATGCAGCTCTCATTTATTAATAATTTAGGAACTACTTAGGAATGACTTCATGACTATTCGCCGAATAATTTGAGATTTTTCCGGTATTAATCCACGTTATTTTAGGACAATTAGGAGATTATTTCGGCACAATCTAATTGTCCTAAAATAACGTTGATTAATACCGGAAAAATCTCAAATATATATATATATATATATTGATTTAAAATTGCAAACTAAGAAACTTTGCCGAAGGAACCATACATCTAAAATGAATTCTGATGTCCTCCTCTTTGGGTCGAGCTTTTGGGTAGGGGCAATTTCAATTCTACCTGCAGTGTCTTGTGGTGGCTTAAAAAAAACAACACAAGCAATTTTACGATCTGCAATTGTGTCACAGTGATACCTTCATTTTTTAAAACGGCTGAATAAAAAACCCACACAACTATGTTTACGACATGCAAATGCATCACAGTGATGCCTTGGTTTTAAAAGGGGGTTGTAAAAACGCTAATTTCTAATAATTTTTTTTTAATTTCTTTTCTATTACTAAGTTATATTCATTTTTTCATTCACTTATGTTCTGATTAAATAAATTTCTAAAGAGAAAAATAAACTCCAAAAAGTAAAAACATAGGCATTTCAAAGTGGGATTTTTCAAAATTTGCCCCTACGACCCAAAGGGTAGGATATCAGAATTCGTTTTAGAGGTATGGTTCCTTCGGCAAAGTTTCTTATTTTGATCCCTAGAATATAATTTTCACAGAGCAATGGGCGATTTTTTTTGCCTCCCCACAAATTGACCCAGCGTAATATATATATATATATATATATATATATATATATCCGGTACTATTTTGTTATTTTATTGGGGATTTTCCGGATATCCGAATTGTTCCACTGACTATTTCAGGATGGCTTTGGAAATATTTTGAAATTGTTTACGGTATAGTTTCTGCATAATTTCAAGACTCACTAAGGTAAGGTTATCGGACTACCTCCGAATAATTTCAAAACAAACTGCAAAATATTAAAAGACTGTTTTCGTCATCGTTCTGCGATTCTTTCAGTACTTTCGGAACTATTTTCGGCATTTTCTATAACATGTTTAGTGACCGTTTTAAGGATCATTTAGAGATTGTTTAGGGACTATTTCGTTAGTTTAAGAGCTCTTCTTTCTTACAACTTCGTGACGGTATTGGAATCGTTTTTTAACTGTTTCGGTATTATTTTTGTGGCCAGTTCGGACACGAAATTTTAACTATCTTCAAATAATTTCTGGGCTATTCTGGAATTTATTTTGGGTTGTCTTCGATACAGTTGAGGACTATTATTGGATGACTTTAGGAATATTTCGAGTTTGCTTACGGGCTTTTGTATAACTTCAATACTTATTATGGGAAGATTTGGGGACTGTTTCCGATTTTTCCGACTACCTGTTAGTATATCCAAAACTACCTGCGTAACATATAAGGCTTCTTCTCGGTATCAATAAGCGACTATTTCCGAACCAGTTAGTGGCCTTTTCTTGATCATTTTCGGGGTTTTCTGTATTTATATCAGGAATGTTTTAAAGAAGAGAGGGATAAAATTTAATGGAACAGATAAAAAGAAAAAAGAAAGTGGTAAAAAGTGGGAGAGGATAGATCGAACTAGAGAACAATAGATCGAGTGGTGAAGAACCAGGCTGTGAGAAGCGAAAGGAAAATTGATAAAAAGAAGAGAAAATGTGAGAGCGAGACCAAACGAAACATAAAAATTAACCAAGATACAGATGAAAAAAAATCGCCAGAGCTAAATATGATGCAATGTCCAAGTGTTTTCTGTTGGAAATCCGTAGTTTACTTAAGAGGGCTTGCCCCTAGGCAGAGGTAAGACAAACACTGCGAGCGTATTTCTGCCATAAAAAGCATCTTACCGAAATTTGCTCTGTTTACATATGCGGAGTCGCCATTATAGCAAGTTGTAAGAAAAAGCTAAAGCCCAACGCGAATTAGAAGTGAAGGTTGGCCTAAATCTTATCAAAGACATACTCCGCCTTGCATTCACCACTTCGTGAAATCTTTGGGATGATTATTAGGATTATTTTGGGAATAACTCGGGACTATTTCGAAATATTTTTTGTATAATCAATTGTTTTTGCTTTTATCGGCCTATTGATAAATGATTCAAGGTTCGATTCGAGCTCAAGGCCAGAACAATAATTTTTTTCTAATGATAATTATTCATATCATATTCAAATTTAGAAAAATTAAAAAATAACAATAATTATCATTAATTCATTATCGTTATTTAAATTATTGTTCTGGCCTTGATCTCGAATCGAAACTTGAATCATTTATCAATAGGCCGATAAAAACAAAAACAATTGTTAATAAACCATGAGAACTTGGGAATGTCAAACAAAGTAATTGACAATAAACAAAAATCCAGCATTATCAGTGATTTGCACCAGATGGCGCAACACTGAATAAATATAGTTGGTAAAAAGGAATAGAAGTAGCAAATTTGCCAGTCAAACAAGCCACCGCTGTATAGCTAAATGGTTAGCGCAGCATGCCTAAAGCGTACTGATGATGACGGCTTAGCACCCTTCGAAATGGGTCTATCTGCGCAGCTATGTCATGTTGTCTGAAAAATTTTCTACTTACTATTCCAAAAGCAAAATACAATTTTTCAAATTTGGAGAAATTAAAAAATAACAATAATTAACATTAGAAAAAAATTATTGTTCTGGCCTTGAGCTCGAATCGAACCTTGAATCATTTTTGTATTATTTTCCGGAAAATTTTCGCCACTATTTCGAGATGATTGCAGCGTGCTTTTCGATATCCATTTGTGCATTTTTTTTTGTGATGCGAAAGGGACATTTCTTTAAGCAATTCTTAATTTTAATTTATTGAATATTTTAGTAAAAATTAATGCAACGCGACATCAAGCGGAGGAGGCAGGACAGCTGTTTGCACCTCTGACTAAAATTTAATGAAAATATTTGTATGTATTTACATATATAAGAATTTTTATATGTTCATATAAAATAAAATTGATTCGCTAGAAAGTGGGCTATTCGAAGACACACATACACACACACACAAATATATATACACTCAAACGCAACTAGCGCCAACCAATTTCCTTCACCGTTTTTTTTCACTCTGCTATAACTTTCCTTTGTCGCTTCAATCACGTCCATTTGACTTTCCGCTAACGGACGGGCACTTTGTCTAGCGGACTATTTGCGCAATACCGATTTCCTGAAATCACAACTCACATTGATAGCAACATTTCATGCGTATTGTCCAATTAAGTGTATATCCTGTTATTGTCCTTCCGTTCGTGAAACGGCAAAATGGCGTTACGACTTTGGTGAAGCAAATAAGAAAAAAAAAATATATTAAAGAATGAAAACCAAGTTAACAACAAATTGCTACAATTTTTTATTACATTATTTTTGTAAATGGTCTGCTGCGTGCTGAAATACAGACATACATAAATGCAAATTCTTAAGTAAAGTGAGCTGGCGCTCATATGAACGAACTAAAACTAACCCTATTAATTTTTGAGAGATTGTTCGTTATTACGAAAGAGGCAAACGTTTAGATTTTTTGTTGCAAAATCCATTTGTTCTTGATTAAAAATTAAAAGAAACTTTTCTATTAAACAAGACCACCTATTTGGTCTTTCATTAAGTTTCAACGGCAATTGTCAAGCCCGTTTTTTACTATGGCATTGGAAAGCCTTCGATCAGGCGAGACCATATATCTTCACGTAGTTCCCGGTTGTTGTTGTTGCATTAACGATAAAGACACACAGCGGAGGCTTTGGGGAGTGCTATCGATGTTGATGGGCATTTGCCATATATAGATCAGTTAAGTTCCGATAACAAAGGACCACTAAGGTACTATCCCGACCATCTCGGGAACGATTTTCGTAATGGTATAAAAGGTAACGAAAATGCCGATGAGCAAAGTAGGGTGCAGTATTCCGCTAATTGTCCTAGGTGAAAATGTTTGAGTTCTCAGGTATCCCTATCAATATGATGTCGAATCATGCATCCTTTTTATTTTTCGAACTTTTTCCATAAAAGTGCAGATATAAAAGTAAAATCTGTATTTTTATTTTTTGAGTCCGATGGAACTAGTTAAACTTGGACTTTTAAAAATATTTATTTTTAAAAGTGCGAGTTTAACTAGTTCTATCGGACGCAGGTAATAAAAATCCGAGAATAATTTTTATCTTAATTCAAAAATATTAAAAGTCCAAAATTAATAGTTTTGCAAGGAATGATATTATAAAAGGAATAACAATTTCCGCGCCTGGTTGTAAATTATCCGTCAAGCAGGAAAGATATGGACAGAAGGACAGGGCTGCGCTTACAAAGTATATCTGATAAAAGAAGACTTAAGACACTGATTTGTGGCATCACATGCTAATAAGTAAAATCTGTTGTTGTTGTTGTTGCAGCAAAAAAGAGACTTCCCGAAAGTTCTTATGAGGTGCTAACAATGTTGATGCCCCTTTTCCGGCTATACATACATTACATTATTTTTCCCAGCCAAGCATCCGCTCTCATTCACTGGCGCCTATCCTCATTACCTGCCTGATTTGTATAGCTTGATCTCAGTAATCAAGATTAATGCAGATACGCTAGAAACTTTTTACTATCTATCTATATTTAGTGACTTAGTATGATACTTAAAGTTCGTTAGATCGAAAGCACTTGCCAACTAAGCAATACGGCTAGGGCACTTCTTGCCATTACACAAAAAGCCAAGTCAACTATTCTTTCTTACCGACAACTTATTTCTACTGGGTGCTACAAGGCCGATCAAAATTTTTACTTGTATTTGTCAGTTCAGCGAAGGTATCCATATCTTTTCTTTGCTATCAGATATAGGTTTCGAACATATTTGACGCAAGTTTCTGCATTCATTCATTAAGAACCCCAATAGGGTTATTGGCTTCTAAAGCAAATCTATCGAAACGGTATGCAGCATCATTCTTTAAGGTTTCGAGATCTCTTTGTTTAAGTATTGTTGGAAAGCTCTGAGCTATACTTTCTAGGCATAATTAGGTCCCCCTGTACCTAAGGCTTTATAGGTGTTTTAAAAAACAGTACATTATGAGAGTTCCTAACTGAATATCAATATAATAACTAGAAGACCCGGCATACGTTGTCCTGCCCTAAATTTGGCCTATCTGCATACATTTTAATATGCTTTTCCGTCTGACTCGGCCCCCCCCCCTCTTAACTTTTTCCTAATCCTTTTAGTCACTCCACCCTCCGTCTTTTTCGCTTCATCTATCTCCATCTTCATCTCATTCTATCTCTTTCTCAATCTCATTCTCTCTTTTCTCTTCTCTCAATTTCTCCTCATTATTCTGCATCCCTTATTGCCTGTCCCAGAGGGTGGTATGTATTTTATTCCAGTCCCAGTCCCACTCCGAGTCTCAGTACCAGTCCTAGTCCTAATCCCAGTTCCAGTCCGTCTCTGGATAATATATTACTCTGTACTAAAGCACTCATCAACAGCTTTCATTTCATACCCATGTTGTATAAACACTGTCTAGGCATTCACTGGGCCACGTTTCGGCCTATATCTCGGGACCCTAGCCACCCAGGGGTATGAAAATTACCCTCTACACAACTAAAGACTCTCCTGAATTAAAAAAAAAATGTCATAGTACCTCTAAATCGCTGGCCCAATCAGAAACCCCCACCCTCTCGGCGGGCCTGGTGATGTGCTATACTTGATATCATTCGCTATAATATTTTTATTGATAAGCAGTTTGTTTTATTAAACACCAAGCAATTACACGGAAGTATATCCACTCCACCTGAAAATATGAGTGCCACTGCGTATACGTAACATTTTATTATTTATTATAAACAAATACAAAATTTGCAATGAAATAATATTACGACTATAAACTGAGATATAACCTATCCTATCTCTCAAGTTAGATCAAACTACACATGGGGTGCAAAACAAATTCCAAATCGGTTTAGTAGTTTAGGAGTCCATCGCGCCCAAAAATGTTGTGACACGTCTTTTATATATTTTAAGATTTCTGGGTTAGCATGACGAGATGGGGTCAATTCGTTGCTTTGTGCGTAAGTGTTTTGAAAGAGGTAGGCTATTAGGTTAAATTTCTTATCTTCAGTAGCCCATTTTCTT
The DNA here is from genome assembly GCF_040869045.1 of Eurosta solidaginis. Taxonomy (NCBI): domain Eukaryota; kingdom Metazoa; phylum Arthropoda; class Insecta; order Diptera; family Tephritidae; genus Eurosta; species Eurosta solidaginis. The sequence goes on along the minus strand of NC_090323.1, from coordinate 257,776,835 downwards.
TTCGCCAAGTTGTGAGTCCTACGGGAGCCCAAGTTTTTAAACTCCTGAAGTTTTTTAGACGTTTTTTGACGTCTTTTGCTCAAAGCTCATATTTTAGAGTTTTTATTGGGAGCAAAAAAGTGTTCATACAATCGCGAGCCCACTGTATGTATGTTTTTTATTAAAAATTGCATTGCATATGCACAGCGCGGCTACCCGCAAAAGTGGAAGTTGAAAAAAAAATTATGCAGAAAATTGTTGTATAACTTTACATATTTGCATGTGTTTTCAAGCGCCGCAATACAAATAGCGTTATTGTTGTTATTGTTATTATTATTATTTTTTCATTTTTACAGTCCACATGCTGAGTTTGTTTAATTGGAATTTCCGGTATTTGGTTTGCTGAAAAATTATGCAATTACTCTTTTGCATATATGCACATAGCCACACACGCACACACAAGCTCGGTATAGCGGATCAAATTCTCTAAGTGCACATACACATACACACAGCATACGAGTATGTGTCTGAGAATATGTGTTAATGCTTGCAAGTGCTTCAACGCCCACATTGGAAAGCAGGAATATTTATTTCAACAATTTGCAGTAACAATTTTTGTAAATAGCTAAAATAAATATATTAATTTTTATTTTCAAACAAAAAACTGCAACTGATGTTCTTTATTCTATTCAATTTAACTTTAATGGTTTTGATATTAAAATGTTTTGTTTGCTGTGCGAGTTCGAGCTGTTCCTTTGATTTGCTTATAAAATTTGCACGTATGCTTTAACTGAATTTCAGAAAGTTCTTAAATGTCAAGCGATTGCTTCTTTGAGCTTCGTGAGATCAGGCTAAGATGTCGTGTGATGAGACTACTCACACTAGTTAGACCCAAAAAGATTTATTTAGCAATAACGCATTCGTCTTTTAATTATCCCAAAATTATGTCGAGAGGGTCGTGGCAATGTCGGATTTTCTAAAATTGCGAATACGAAGATTTATGCAATAATTGGTTAATCAAAAAAATATTGATAAGAAATATTTCTCAGGAATGTGAAGCTCAGTTCTCTTTTTTCAAATTAATATAAGTTAGGTAAAGTTTGGAAAGATGGTAGCTGCACTGGTAGGGGAAGCTAATTTGGACAGCATAAATGGCTGTTGAAATATCACATAAAATAACGGTGACGTTAGCTATAGCTACTTGCAGAGTAGTTGCGTAGAAACGATATAATTTGAATGAGACCGATCGCAACCACGTGTGTCATGACCGAAATAATTTCGGCTTTTTCAGCAAAAGCTGGGTAATCTAGCTTAAAGTGATTCGATTATTCGATCTCATCATCCTCCATACAGATGCGGTGGGATGCAGAATATTGAGACGTACAGCAGGGATTCCTATTGGATGGTGACCTGCCCAAAACCCCAATGATCATTGGTATATGAGCCTTAGTAAACCCAATAATTTCTACAGAACACCTGTCATCTACTTCCGGCCAGTAGGATCTTACTATCCTGCAAGAGGTGGTGTATGCCTAACGCTTGCTGAGCTGCCTCGAGACCCATCTATGCAGGAGCAGAACACAGGTGACCATCGGAATCCCAAAATTCATAAAGCCATTTTCACCCAATTCAGTTGTATCAATAAGGGCTAAGAGATCCTCTTGATCACTATTATATATTTATAATATATAATATATTTTTTTCTTTTTTGCTAAATTTCATCTAAATTAACCTATTTTCTAAATTCCCCTATTTTCAAAGTCTAGATGGTCGAGGTTATTGATATGTTAATTGGACCGCCTTCTGCTTGACAAAAAAGGACATATAGTGATTTGGTCATGAAAACGACTCTAAGCTGTTCTCTGACTATGGTGGGCGTATTCTTGTGGAGGTGTTAAGCACCACTGCAAGTAGTGAGCACATCAAGCACTTACCTTGCAGAGTTTTTACTATATCACTGATCCGCTCCACCTAACATGTGCGATCAATGGTAAGCTGTCATCAATATCATCTAACGAGAGTTCTATGAAACGTGAAGCTTCAAAGAGATAAGGGTATTAGATGCGTTGGTATCACATCGCAATTGGAAATATGGTTGGCGTTGACATACTACACTGCCTATGCCGGGATTAGTTCTCGATAAGTAAGAGTTTAACCTATTACAGAATCCAGATCAAAGTTCAGCTAGACTGATGTGATCTTCCTAGGAGGGTGCTTTGCTCAACTGCGAGTTTAGGGTATTTGTGTTTGGAAACGGGGTTAACTGGGCTATTACCGGTATAAACCACTCATCATGGATGACGCTTAGGGCCTCTTTATGCTTACCAGAATCAAACGGCTAAATTCTTAGATGTCATAATTCTTTTAAGTGCTAACGAAGATTACTTCCTAAATTCCTGACGGGTCATCTTGAGCTAGATGTCTGTTGCGATGCCCAGGTTTCTGGGCACTAATCAGAAACTATTTTTTCTGCATTTCATTTCTCTTCTTTATAGAAAGTACTCTCGCCCAATTGTGTAAATGATGTGCTTGAGACATAAAAAAACATATCGTGGCAGTTTACAGCGCGGTATTTTGACTGGTTTGGTGTGGTGATTCAACACATATAAGTTCCATAAGAAACTTTCTGGTCGCCAGAGCCTCAGCTGCTAAGGAAACAGGTTTCGCCAAGGGTAGGTGAGGTTGACAAATGGGTTGTAGAGGCTAGAGATTGCGCTGCCAACCTCTTGAAAGGGTTCCACAATACAACTTCTTGAGTTTAGGGTATTTTAGTTGCATCCTGTGACAGGCATAACTGCCGCAGGTATACTCTAAGAGAAATAAAAGATTTCTGGCTCACGATTTTACAATAGTCTGGCGGTGCCGGTGTTGAATTTCTCGTATTATAAAGGAAAGTCATTGGTGCTTATTTTGGAAGTGTCTGGTCGAACAAGTGTGTTATAAGCTCTTATGCATGTTGTTGTAAGTTTTATGCTTTAAGATTTAACCAAGGGGCAGGAAACTTTCGCATACGGTCACATACTTATAAGCTCACGACATTGAAAGGCTTCTCTTAAAAAAGTACTAACAGTTTGAGAGAAGAGAACACCTAATGAACTCGACTTCAGCAAATCTTCCATTCTGCGGGTATGATGTATTTTTGCTAAAAACTTATTTCTTATTACCAAAATATGCAGAGGAATTCAATTTTTTTACATATGAAAGAGCAAGTAAATTGTAAACGGAAAAATTAAGTTGCTACTTTTTGGCTAACTTAAAAGAGTTTTAAACTTTTTACCAAACTTTTAATTTTACAAACTTACATACACATCTATGCGTACAAGTTACATAGAAACATAAGTTTTCTTAAATATAACGTCCAGTTCCGTTTGCCACATCATCAAACAACAATCTTTCAAATTCATACAACTTTTATTGAACAGAATTTCTTTGAATAGCTGCAAGTCATGTGAAAAATGTGAAACATGAGGATAAGCAAAACTAAAAGGGTCTGCCGTGTTCCTTTATTTTTTGTTTTTTTTTTGTTATCAACAAAAACGAAGGGATGTAACTATAATTTCCGCTCATAAAAATATTGCAAACAATTCCAAATTAGAGTAAACTATCAAGCAATTTTAAATGGTTAATTTCGCATGGTAAATTTTTCTTTAAATTTATTTGTTCTTCAAAAAAAAAAAAAAAAAAAAAGATGACAAATTCTCAATTCAATTTAGCATTAACAGGCAACTTCCGTTTTCTTTCTTTATATAAAAGCCCGTGGGCTAAATAAACTTGGCAACGCACTTATTTATCAACCAGCAGTCAAAACGGATATCAAATAATACAAATATGAGATAGAGAAATTATGGAGGAAATAAGTATATCACTGCAATGAGAAATCAAATAAGGAAGATAAGCTAGCAGCAAAAAGTATTGAAATATTTACTTGTAACCCAGCAAACTTTCGGAGTTTTAAAAAAGTCATAAAGGTGTTTTGAATTGGAGCGCTTACGTTCTTTAAGAACTCATTTTAGAGTCCGAAGTGAACGCGTTTCCCTTCTTTCGAGGGTCGTCCGATATCAGTCTTATTATATATATTGTTAAGAATTTACTGCAATTCCCCTTATTTGCAACCTTCTGCTAACGTTCGAATCACTAAACTGTTGAATAAATAATTCAACTATTCAATAATGGCGGCCACCGTGGTGTGATGGTAGCATGCTCCGCCTACCACATCGTATGCCCTGGGTTCACACCCCGGGCAAAGCAACATCAAAATTTTATAAATATGGTTTTTCAATTAGAAGACAATTTTTCAAAGCGGGGTCGCCCCTCGGCAGTGTTTGGCAAGCGCTCCGGGTGTATTTCTGCCATGAAAAGCTCTCAGTGAAAACTCGTCTGCCTCGCAGATGCCGCTCGGAGTCGGCATAAAACATGTAGGTCCCGTCCGGCCAATTTGTAGGGAAAATCAAGAGGAGCACGACGCAAATTGGAAGAGAAGATCGGCCTTAGATCTCTTCGGAGGTTATCGCGCCTTACATTTTTTTTTTATAAATAAGGGATTGCCCTACTCGCGGCGTATTTTTGACGTAAGTCTTGGGAATCCTTGTTAGAAAGTATGATATTTGGCTGTCAGGCTTATCTAAGTTATACCAAGGCTCGACAAACTAAGCGCGATTTTCAACTTTGGAAATTTGTTGTTGCAATCAAAAAAGTGCGTAATACTGACATACATTGTTATTATGCGGATAAAAAAGAAATGATTTGCGTCCTTATCAATTAGAAAGAGAACGCAATAAACGATTGGAAGTTGCTTTGTTTGTCAAACACTCTTGGCATTAGCTCATTATTTTCATCTTATCGGAGTCATAAAGTCATAAAAGACTGTATTCCGACCAACAGCGTGCCAGGGGATTAGCATACACACCCGCGGTAGATATGTCTGTCGTAAGAGGTGAATAAAATACCAAATTGATTCAAACGATTTTCAGCGCAATATATAGCTTCTCAAACCCAATTGGCAACCTCACCTACCCGTGGCGGATCCTTTCTACAACATACGAGGCTCTGGCTACCCCAGGTTCCTCATGGATCACCAGGTCTTACTAAAGACGGAAATTTGGTAAATATCAGCAATTTTGGATGCATATATCGATGGCATTATGTTACCGATTGACTGTCACTCAAATGTATTGTGTGTGATGTGCGACAATGACCTGCATTTAGGTGGATATGAAGCCGAAATTGTACCGAAATTTCATAGCAGTAACAGAGTCCTCAAGCTTTCGGTTTGTAGTACTTGGGTCAAAGAAAAAAAATCACAATCAATCACCGTTTCCTATATAATAGCAGATCTTAAAAGATATGTACTGTAGGAAGCCCCGGGTTTACCAAAAAAATATGCACGGAACTTCCTCGGGATGTCTTCTCAAATTGCAAGAACATCACCTACACTATGTGACGTGGATACTTCCAATATATCAGAGAAACGAACTGCTCGATAAACAGTTTCTGTTACATACTCAGTAATCTAGACAGCCTAAAAGACATTTGATTGCAGAAACCTCGCCTCATATCCGCATAATGAGTTATATCCAAGCAATATGCATAAATTTGCCACAAAGGATTGTAGTTGTTTGAACCAGAAAAGCATAAACTGGCTCTTAGCCCATCCGCAATGAGCCAGCAAAATTTAGTGCCGATAAATGCCCTGAAAACCGCGTTCTCAGGGTCCAATTCCTGAAACTCGCAGTTAAAAAACTTACGCTTCGTGGGGATACGTGCTTCATTCTAGCACAACTTCGATCTGGATATTGCAATAGGCTACACACTGACTTATATATAATCAACCACGATGTTCGAAATGTTTATTTCCATGTAAAGTGTATCCACATGAAACCAAATATCTTTTTAATTGGAATGTGAAACCAAAGCCTCGAAAGTCCATGTTGCTTTGGTCCAACCCTCTTGAGACTGAAAGTTTCCTTAGATTTAGAGTATATCGATCAGAATTTGTGAGTGATCACAACCTTTTGGATGGAGCGAAACACTGCTACAAAAAGAAGAAAATTAAGATGAAAAAATACAAAGCTTACGTGTATCTTTAATGGGATAACAACTTTTTATATTATGCTTATCAATTTGTAATTTTAATACGCTACTAGAAAACAAAATCTGAACAATTTATAATTTAACAGGCAATCGGGATAAGTTATTTGTATTCAATTTTTCGTTTTCATTGTCGAGTTGTTTCAACTTCGATTACATTTTTTATTACTGCGCCTTAAGGACTTCAACTTTTTGTTGACTTGAAACCTGTTGTTGATATTTAGAAACTTTTTTTTTCAATTCCATATACATACATACATACAAAGCAAAATGCACACACATTTTTTATAATTTGAAATTTGAATGCTTGGCACGTGTGCTTTTATGCATATGGTGAATTAGAACAAGTAAGGAAGGCTAAGTTCGTGTGTAACCGAACATTATATACTCAGCTGAGAGCTTTGGTGACAAAATAAGGAAAAATCACTATGTAGCAAAATGAACCGAGGGTAACCCTGGAATGTGTTTGTATGACATATGTATCAAATGAAAGGTATTAAAGAGTATTTTAAGAGGGAGTGCGCCATATTTCTATAGGTGGACGCCATTTCGCGATATCGTCATAAAGGTGGACCAGGGGTGACTCTAGAATGTGCTTGTACGATATGGGAATCAAATGAAACGTGTTAATGAGTATTTTAAAAGGTAATGGGCCTTAGTTCTATAGGTGGATGCCTTTTCGAGATATAGTCATTAAGGTGGACCAGGGTGACTCTAGAATTTGTTTGTACGATAAGAGTATCAAATGAAAGGGGTTAATGAGTATTTTTAAAGGAAGTGGGCCTTAGTTCTATAGGTGGATCCTTTTCGAGATATCGCCATAAAGGTGTACCAGAGGTGACTCTAGAATGTGTTTGTACGATATGGGTATCAAATTAAAGGTATTAATGAGGGTTTTAAAAGGGAGTGGTCCTTAGTTGTATACGTGAAGGCGTTTTCGAGATATCGAACAAAATGTGGACCAGGGTGGCCCACGAACAGTATTCCTGCCAAGATTCCAAGGGCTTTTGATTTCGCCCTGCAGAACTTTTTTATTTTCTTCTACTTAATATGGAAGGTGTCACACCCATTTTACAAAGTTTTTTCTAAAGTTATATTTTGCGTCAATAAACCAATCCAATTACCATGTTTAATCCTTTTTTATATTTGGTATAGAATCTGGCATTTTTTCATTTTTCGTAATTTTCGATATCGAAAAAGTGGGCGTGGTCATAGTCGGATTTCAGCCATTTTTTATACCAATACAAAGTGAGTTCTGATAAGTACGTGAACAGAGTTCAGTAAAGATATATCGTTGTTTGCTCAAGTTATTGTGTTAACGGCCGAGCGGAAGGACAGACGGTCGACTGTGTATAAAAACTGGGCGTGGCTTCAACCGATTTCGGCCATTTTCACAGAAAACAGTTATCGTCATAGAATCTATGCCCCTCACAAGGATTGGTATATTTTTGTTCGACTTATGGCATTGAAAGTATTCTAGACAAATTAAATTAAAAAGGGCAAAGCCACGCCCATTTTGAAATTATTACTAGAGTTGAATGTTGACATAATTTACTTATATACTGTAAAGATATTAAATTTTTTGTTAAAGTATTGACTTAAAAAAAACATTTTTTTTAAGTGGGCGTGTTCGTTCTCCGATTTTACTAATTTTTATTAAGCATACATATAATAATAGGAGTAACGCTCTTGCCAAATTTCATCATGGTATCTTCAACGACTGCCAAATTACAGCTTGCAAATCTTTCAAATTACCTTCTTTCAAAAGTGGGCGTTGCCACGCCCGTTGTCCAAAATTTTACTAATTTTCTATTCTACGTCATAAGGTCAACCCAGCTACCAAGCTTCATCGCTCTATTCGTCTTTAGTAATGAATTATCGCACTTTTTCGGTTTTTCGAAATTTTCGATATCGAAAAAGTGGGCGTGGTTATAATCCGATTTCGTTAATTTTTAATAGCAATCTGAGATAAGTGCCCAGCAACATGCACACAAAATTTCATCAAGATACCTCAAAATTTACTTAAGTTATAGTGTTTACGGACGGACGGATGGACGGACATGGCTAAATAAATTTCTTTTTTCGCCGAGATCATTTTGATATATAGAAGTCTATATCTATCTCGATTAGTTTATGCCGTTACGGATTACCGTTATGCGAACAAAGTTAATATACTCTGTGGGCTCTGCTCAGCTGAGTATAAAAATATATACGTATGTATATGAATACCTTAAAGCACCTATTCATGTGATTATTTGCATATATCTGCCAACAAAATCTTTATCATATTATAATCTATATTTTAGCATCTTTTGACATTGTATTCTAGATATTAATAAAGTCTTCTCTTTTTTAATTTGGCATGTAGATTGGTTGCCATAAAATTTTCCATTAATGCACAGATTTTTCATGTTGTTTTCTTATTTCAAGTAGTACTTTGTTAAATACCAATTTAGTAGTTGTCTCGCTGTTCGTTTTTATTTTTTTTGTAACATCGTTTAAAGATGGCACTTATAATGATTTTCTTCAAGGGCGCACTTGAAAAGTTACGTAGACGCCGTGTACGTACTTCGCATTGAATTTTCTGATTTTGTTGTCTCTGTAGCAACTGGTGTTCTTAGAATCGTTTGAAAACACATTGTATGTAAGCTTAAATATTAACTGAATTGCTAAGTTAAGTTGAGAAAATATAGGTATAGGTAAAAGTCTTTAAATCGGCCATCAGAACAGTTTGGGATATTTAAGTCACACAAATGTATGCCAATAAGGGATTTACAAGAATTGTTTTTATTTATTTATTAATCAAGAGATTTTTAAAATCTTACAGGCTACAGTACAGTCGGAAAGTATTAGAACAAGATTAAAAAATATGTTGATGTTGGAATATCCTCAGAATTGTATTTTTTCAGATTGAAAATGGCTAAGCGAAGGGAAATATCCGTCGAAATACGAGGCCAAATCATTATTTTGGCAAGAAACAGGGAAAAACTATCGAGAAATAACCAAACTTTTGAAAGTATCTCTGTGTTCAGTTCATACAGCCATTAGAAGATATCGGGAAACTGGACCAAATACCAACAGAAAACGATCTAGTCGACCAAAATACAAAACAGCGGTCGACCAAGAAAGACAAATAAAAGAATCGACAACAAAATATATGCAATAAGTAAAGTCAATGGACGCAAATCTGCTTCAGAAATTCGTGCTGAAATAAATGATGACTTGGATTCACAAATATCGCTCACGATAGTCAAAGGTCGACTTAAAGAAAAAGGTATGATTGGACGCATTGCTGTCAGAAAGCCACTTCAATGGCCAGTAAGTAAACAGAAAATACTGAAGTTCGCCCAAGAACATATTGAGTGGACGATTGATCAGTGGAAATAATTTTTATGGCCAGACGAATCAAAATTCGAGCTTTTCGGTACCCATAGGCGTCAATACGTTCACAGAAACGTTAATGAAGGATTCAAAGCAGATTGCATTATGCCAATTGCGAAACATGGTGGTGACTCAGTGGTGGTTTGGGGCTATTTTAGCTACGTTGGCGTTGGTCAAATAAAAAAAAAATTGAAGGAATTATGAAAAAAGAGCAGTATCACAATATACTCCAACCCCATGCAATATCATCTGGCATTAATTTGATTGGTCGTGGATTCATTTAACAAAAAGATAACGATCCGAAACATACGTCAAAACTTTGTATTTCTTAGTTAGATTGAAAAAAATTTGCAGGTAAACTTGATACAATGGAGTGGCCACCAAAATCCCTCGATTTAAATCATCGAAGTATTGTGGGAAGAATTTGATCGACGTGTGAAGGATCTAAACAAACAAGCCTTTCTAGCTTCTGGGATTGTTTCAACGACGCGTGGAATAATACTCCACATCTGACACTTCAAAAACCGAAAGAATGCCGAAATTGTGCGCTGCAATCATCAAAGCAAAAGGTGGCAATTTTCAAGAAAATCGCTTAAAGTAACACACTCACTATTTTCTTATAAATTTTGATGGAAATCTCATTGAAAATACCTTCGGATCATAGAACTATCTTGAATGTACAAAACTGCTGGCAATATATGAATAATATTTTAATAAATGATACGATAAACTGAAAAAAAAAAACAACTTGTTTCATCTTGCTCTAATACTTTCCGACTGTACTGTACATATGTATACAAATTCATTAAAAGATCAATCAGTCAAACATATCACCGCTGCCTAAAATATACTGATGATGAAGGCTTAGCAGTCTTTGAAGTGGATCTATCGGCGCAGCTATGGCAGATTATTTGAAAAATTTTCCACCCTCTATTTCAAAAATTAAAAATAATTTTTTAATTAGAGAAAAACTAAAAAAAAAAAACAAGTAAGGAAGGTTAAGATCGGGTGTAACCGAACATTACATACTCAGTTTAGAGCTATGGTGACAACATAAGGGAAAATGACCATGTAGGAAAATGAAGCTACGGTAACCCTGGAATGTGTTTGTATGACATGTGTATCACATGAAAGGTATTAAAGAGTATTTTATGAGGGAGTGGGCCATAATTCTATAGGTGGACGCCATTTAGGGATATCACCATAAAGGTGGATATGGGTTGACTCTAGAATTTGTTTGTACGTTATGGGTATCAAATGATAGGTATTAATGAGGGTTTTAAAAGGGGGTGGTGGTAGTTGCATATATGAAGGCGTTTTCTAGATATCGACCAAAATGTGGACCACGGTAACCCAGAACATCATCTGTTGGATACCGCTAATTTATTTATATATATGTAATACCACGAACAGGATTCCTGCCAATATTTCAAGGGTTCTTTATTTCGCCCTGCAGAACTTTTTCATTTTCTTCTACTTAATATGGTAGGTGTTACACCCATTTTACAAAGTTTTTTTCTAAAGTTATAATTTGCGTCAATAAACCGATCCATGTTTCATCCCTTTTTACGTATTTGGTATAGAATTATGGCATTTTTTTTATCATTTTTCGTAATTTTTGATATAGAAAAAGTGGGCGTGGTCATGGTCGCATTTCGGCCATTTTTTATACCAATACAAAGTGAGTTCAGATAAGTACGTGAACTGAGTTTAGTAAAGGTATATCGATTTTTGCTCAAGTTATCGTGTTAATGGTCGAGCGGAAGGACAGACCGTCGACTGTGTATAAATACTGGGCGCGGCTTCAACCGATTTCGCCCTTTTTCACAGAAATAAGTTATCGTCCTAGAATCTAAGCCTCTACCAAATTTCACAAGGATTGGTAAATTTTTGTTCGACTTATGGCATTTAAAGTATCCTAGACAGATTAAATGAAAAAGGGCGGAGCCACGCCCATTTTGAAATTTTCTTTTATTTTTGTATTTTGTTGCACCATATCATTACCACGGCCACCGTGGTGTGATGGTAGCGTGCTCCGCCTATCACACCGTATGCCCTGGGTTCAACTCCCGGGCAAAGCAACATCAAAATTTTAGAAATAAGATTTTTCAATTAGAAGAAAATTTTTCTAAGCGGGGTCGCCCCTCGGCAGTGTCTGGCAAGCGCTCCGATTGTATTTCTGCCATGAAAAGCTCTCAGTGAAAACTCATCTGCTTTGCAGATGCCGTTCGGAGTCGGCATAAAACATGTAGGTCCCGTCCGGCCAATTTGTAGGGAAAAATCAAGAGGAGCACGACGCAAATTGGAAGAGAAGCTCGGCCTTAGATCTCTTCGGAGGTTATCGCGCCTTACATGTATTTTTTTTTTTTTTTTATATCATTACTGAAGTTGAATGTTGACATAATTTACTTATATACTGTAAATATATAAAATTTTTTGTTAAAATTTGACTTAAAAAAATTTTTTTTTCAAAGTGGGCGTGGTCGTTTTTCGATGTTGCTAATTTTTCTTAAACAATCATATAGTAATGGGAGTAATGTTCCTGCCTAATTTCATCATGATATCTTCAACGGCTGCCAAATTACAGCTTGCAAAATTTTTAAATTACCTTCCTTTAAAATTGGGCGGTGCCACGCCCGTTGTCCAAAATTTTACTAATTTTCTATTCTGCGTCATAAGTTCAATTCACCTACCAAGCTTCATCGCTTTATCCATCTTTGGTAATGAATTATCGCACTTTTTCTTTTTTTCGAAATTTTCTATATCGAAAAAGTGGGCGTGGTTATAGTCCGATATCGTTCATTTTAAATAGCGATCTGAGATGAGTTCTCGGGAACCTACGTACCAAATTTCATCAAGATACATCAAAATTTACTCAAGTTATCGTGTTAACGGACGGACGGACGGACGGACATGGCTCAATCAAATTTTTTTTCGATCCTGATGATTTTGATATATGGAAGTCTATATCTATCTCGATTCCTTTATATCTGTACAACCAACCGTTATCCAATCAAAATTAATATACTCTGTGAGCTCTGCTCAACTGAGTATAAAAAAAAAAAAACAATTGTTATCATAAAAATTATTGTCCCGACCTTGAGCTCGACGAATCGAATATTGAATTCATTTAAAGATAGTTGCTACACGGATATTCATGTAGGAACTATGTTAAAGCAAAAGGGTTTACAATATTAGCGACCCAGCTTTTGACATATTATTAAGCTCATTTGAAAATATATACACTGTAAATGATGTCGGAAAGAATGTTATTTCAAGCACCATAATGTGAGTATATTAGTGGGATGAAGGCTTAAAAGAAAAAGATTTAAATATGAATTTATGTTATTTGTTGAATATGACCACGATTTCGAGCAACACTAGAACATATTTTATTTATTAAGTTGTGTAGTTCACGTTAATTCAGAATTGTAATGTTAATGTTTCTACCCTCTACCCATTCTACCCTTTTATGTAGTTAAGAATTCTCGACATTCAGGTTAAAGCGTACATAATTGATATTAAATCCGTTTTGTAACTATTTTTTAATAATTGGACGGGAAGCGCATTATCTTCAAGTGGCCCAATGAAACCAGGCCAATTCTGTTCATTATTTTTAATTTCTTTTTTTAATCATTCAAGGTTTGAATCTTTTTTTAATTTTTTTCTGCAGATTCATTGATGGGTTGTGGTTTGTCAAGCGTCGGGATCTAAAGCTGCACAGCTACAGAAGAAATATCATCACCTGAATGTAAAACTAAATTAATATAATAGAAATAAACCTATATAGCATTAATTATTAAGAGATACAGGAACAGTATTTTTTATTGAACATAGGGAGTCCGACCCGATCATGGCACAAATACCGGAAAGTTCGTTAAGTTCGAAATTCGTTTTACAGTGTTTTTAAGTAGAGGTCTTTTGTATAGTCTCGTAGTTCGAGAGGGAATACTAAAGTTCACTTCATTCAGCAGAAATAGGCTTCAATTCGATCCATTGAGTAATTTTGTCATACATTTTACGCCAAACATTTCACTTCGACTAACAAAAGTTAGAAAATTGCCAGGCTGTAATCGGTTGATGTAATGTGGAAGAATAAATAAAGATTCCCATTGATTGAATTCCTTAAAGCAAATTTTAAAAACTGTTTTTTGTATTGATGCGAGCCTACCTATATGGACCTGAAAACGCGGATTCGAGACTATTGAACAGAGGTAGGTAGGTAGGTGAAATGGCTGCGACCCTGGTTGCCCAAGTAGCTATTTAAAGCCGTTTTGATGCCATGTAATCCGTCTAACAACCTACGGAATATTACGGCCAATGTATTACAACCAGCCAGAGTTGTTGATAAAATTAAAAATATTCGGGATTGCTATCACAGATAACCCTCTGAGGTCTTCTAGAAATGGGGTTCCAAGGAACCTTAGCCGGGCTCTAGCTAGAGCCGGGCATTTACACATAAAGTGTTATACTGTCTCCCTGGCATTTGGATCTTTGCAGCTTCTGTAGTATTCGTTATACGGATTGCCCATCTTTTCCGTATGCGTACCTACTGCCCAATGACTGCTATCAGTTTGCGTGTGTTAGGCCTGGATTTGTTCAGAAGACTTCTCGTCCTCTTTCCATCATAGTTTGGCCAAATGGATTTTAATATTGCACAGGTGGTGATGTTATTCCACTTTGTTTGTGTTTTCTTCAAGTAGAAGCTTTGGATATTCCCCTTGGCTACTGCTAAGGGTATGCCTACTTCGACACTGGTTATTTCCTCGTTCATCTCCGATGAGTCCCTGCATGCTAGCTCGTCGACCTTCTCGATACCCTCCATCCCCCTATGATCCGGGACCCAGATAACGCGTAGTATTGAGTATAAGTTATGGGAAAAGTCGTGATCATAGAAAAAGCTTAATTTTTCTTATGTAAAAATCAATGCCGTCGGAAAGGACGTGATTTCAAGCAGCTGCATTTTATTATTTTTTTTTATTTCCCACCAACAAGTTTCGGTAGTGTATTAAACTCTTTTCAAGCGTTTAAAAGCGAAGCATTAGACGCATAATTGGATATAGCCATGTCTAGCCAGAAAGTGTCGTAATTCCGTAGATTGCTCTGTGGGATGTTGGCATGATTTTTTGCTAGCAGATACGCGCAGTCATCACTTATAAGGTTAAAAACACAGGGAAGAATAGAGAATAGAACGTCTGCTGTGTATGTGACAAGCCTGGTAATGTGACAATCTTAGTATGGTCTCTAGATAAAAACAGCGTATTCAAATTTAGACCGCACAAAAGAGATGCACAGCAATTTTAAAGTGTAAGGATCAGTAAATCGAATCAAATGGGTTTGAAAAAAAATTTACAATCGAATACACCACCGAGATCAGTAATTTCACTAAAAGTCGATAATTGAAGACCATCTATTTTTTCAGGATGTGGGTAGCAGACAAGGACACTTTGAGTAGCAAACACGTGAGCACTTTTTCATATTAAGATTTAACTTATTACGTTTTAAATGGTGTGCAACTTTATATATATCAGATTGTAGGCCTAACACGCCTTCATTGCTAGTCATTGGCGAAAACATGTTTAGGTCCTCAGCATACAAAAGAAAATTTGCACAATTGAAGCTATTAGTTATGTTGTTGATGAAAAACACGAAGAGAAGCTTACCCAATATGCTACCCTGTGGAACCACGGAAGTCGCAATTAAAGGATCAGATCACGCCCCGTCAACAGTAACCATACATTTACGAGAGATAGGATTCAAGCCATTTTGAAAAGTAAGATACGACGACTTTGGAGGATGAAGATAATATTGGCATAAGACTTAACAAAGGCAACCTAAAGGTACAGCTGGAGGACACACATGGAAATCCATTCGTCGTGCGCTTGGAGTTAAAAACATTTAGAAAAATTTGGGCTTAGAATATAGTTTATATTTTAAATTGGTTATGTAATTTTGATATTATTATTCAATGTGTTATCTATATAACTTAAAATGAAATTAGGTTAGGTTGGGTTGAACTGGCCGGTCCATGAGGGCCTCGCATAGACTGAATGAGCCCGAAGTGTTACAAGAAGTTTGTTTTAACTACCAGACTGAAAACCCCTATCAAAAACCAGGACCTATGTTATAAAATAACTCCGCCCTTAAATACTAGAAGCTTTGTAGGGCTTGTGCCACTTGCTGCTTCTAGATCTGACAGCTGAATCACTCCTAATAGCTGGAGTCTAAGCCTGGCAAGCACAGGGCACGTGCAAAGAACGGAATCGATCGTTTCCTCCTCCAACTCGCACTTCCTACATCTGCTATCACTGACCAAGCCCAATTTAGAGGCGTGTGACGCCAGAAGGAAGTGTCCAGTCAGAGTACCCGTCATGAGTCTACAGTCCTCTCTTTTTTTAATGATAGAAGCAACTTAGTTAGTCTGAGGTTGTAAGACCTACATTTGGAATTAAAAAAAATTAAAAATGATCCACCTGGTTTGAATATTTACTTGCCTTACGAACCAGAATTTAATTTTTCACACAATTTTCTTTTTAGGTCAAGCGTTATGCTTTCACAATTCCTAAGCTTAATTAAATTACATTTACGTAATTAGTTATATTTTTTTTATTTATAATAATAATTTTTTGCGGTCAGGAGGTCATAATTTTCACAATTAAATCCTTTATGTAATTGCATATAATTTTCGAAAATTATCAAATTACAGGTAAAATATTAATATTAAATTAAACTTGTTAACTTAGCGACTAACAACTTTTGTTGTTTGCCATAAACTCCCCCTCATAGCTATCATAACACAAAACATTTTAATAACAATTAAATCGTGCTTCAGTAATTAAATATTTTTATTGAAAAAGTTCCATGCGCAAAATTTGTGTTAAAGCTCTTAGACCAGAACTAACAAAACCACAAAAAAAAAATTTACAAATTTGTAACAAAATCAAAATTCATGTTGCATAAATGCGAGTACAAAATCAACCAACTAAAGTGCCAAGGCTAATTAAAATTGTTATTATGCATACAATTCACACCTAATTAACTTTTATGGTGAGAATAAATAAATTTATTATTTGCTTTTAATAAGCGTGCATGCATACATACACACATCCATACATGTAAAACTATGTATTCACCCAGCAAAAATTGGCATAAGCGGTTGAAAGCAATAAGGAATACAGGTTTCACACCTCAATAGAAAGGCCTTAGAATAAGATAAAGTGAGTACATCATACGCCTTATAATAACCCTTAGTTTAGGCTTATATATGCTACAAATAACTCTTATCGCTAAGCCAAATAATAAATATTGCCTAAACTTAAAGGATACACGAAAAATATCACTCATCTGTAGTCGATACATTTTCGCAATATTTTAGGAAACAATTGTTTTTTGTTTTTATCGGCCCAAATTATTCAAGGTTCGATTCGAACTCAAGGCCAGAACAATAATTTTTTTCTAATGATAATTTTTGTTATTTTCTTAATTTTTCTAAATTTGAAAAATTGTATTTTGTTTTTGGAATAGTAAGTAGAAAATTTTTCAGACAAACTGCCATAGCCGCGCAGATAGATCCATTTCGAAGGGTGCTACGCCTTCATCATCAGTACGCTTTAGGCACGCTGCGACGTTGTCTTTCATACAAACCTTGAGTCTGATAACGTTCGTACAGAAAACTGAAGAGTATTATAAGAAATTGGTCATACCATTAATACTATTACTTATAAAGTTAAGGTCTGATGCCATAAGCCCTTAAGTCATTTGAAATAAGACTTATATAAGGCCCACGGTTTTTGTTTGGTATCTACGAGCATATATCCGAGTGCACCAAAGGACCATTTAAATTTAAATGAAATTATTATTGGAAGCCAAATCAAAGTAGCATTGAAACAAATTACTTTTTTTATATGAAATGTAGTGCATGTACTCTCTATATACATACAGTGAAACCTCCAGCGAAAACTCACGGACAGTCCCGCCCAAGAGAGGTTTCTGCTCAAAAAAAAAGGGGGCGCTATTTTAAAATTTTTGAATTATTTTATATTTAGTAATCACAGCCTACAATTTCAAAGACACCATTTTTATATTACACTACTCTTTTGGATTGAATGTGGGATACTGTGCCGATCGATTAATACGAAGATCGTACAAACTGGCAAATTCTTTCTGGCAAAAGTGGAAGCGGTGACCAAAGACGCAGCGATACTGGAAGAAAACTGTGAAAACTGCAGTCGCAGCAGCTTGTGAGCTGGGCCCAGGAAAACTTCTAGTATTTTCAAAGAAGGTGTAGTTAATTTATAACAATGGTGTTTTAGGTGATTTTTCACTTGGTCATCATATAAGCTTCTGGTAACACTACAAACACATGCAGTTTATGTGGGGTCCTTACAGACCGGCCCTTTTAACCAAACCTAACATCACGCAATACGGTTTTCTAACTTTTCGTTTACATAAAAGTAATACATAGTGATTAGCTTTCTTTACCTGAAAATTTATGCACAAAATTTGTCTGACCAAGAGAGGTGTCCGCTAAGAGAAGCTCCTCTGTATATGTACGTATCACCCAATATGTGCATTGCAAAGCTCGGTGTGAGTTGAATAATTTTATCCCCACAACGCCAGGTGAAGCAGCACTAAAATTAAATGTTTCGTAGTTATTTTAATGCCGCTCTTGGGATTTTGATATTGAAGCTTAAAAATAAGTACATATCTCCGCATGAAAAGCACAAAAACCACTTTACATTTATAGGGTACCTATGTTTTACGCTAACCAATACCTCTTGTTTCCTTTACGTTTCCTACGCAACATTTTTTTTTTTTTTATTTCGCTTGAAAAGTATGTTTCAAACAAAAAATATCGTAAAAATATTGGTTGTTCAAGCAATGTGGGATTTAAAATAAAAAAACTTAAACAAGTTAATTTAAACGCTTATAGTGACAACCCAAACCCACACAAAGTTGTAATTGGTATGAGTATGTCCGTGTATTGCCACCCATTCAATAGACATATCATTCCATACAAGAAATTTATGGCTTTTGCGATATGATTTGTGGGAAGGAGAAGCCCTATCCCATATTTCCATGAAATGGATATACCCTGTAGGTATAATAATTTATATCTACTTGGCCTGTATTGGGCGGCCGCCGAATTGTTGTGGACCAAACGAATTCATTGTAAGGTTTTAAGGACCTTGTAACCAATTTGAATAGGAACAAACTTCTTTCTCAAACCAAACAAATCCGCAGTGAGAGTACTTACAGGAGTCATTGCAGGTCATTACACTACTGTACCAATGCTCCAACGGCAGCTTCTACCAATAAGCTCCCTCTGCAGTAACGGTCAAGATAAAGAGGAAGCAGGGTCGATTTATCACTTAATCTGCCGATGTCCAACAGTGTATATAAGACGAGTAATATTTCTGGCAGCGTGGACTTATGACACTGAGGGTTGGAAATTCGATCTTTCACACCTACTTCATTTCATAAGAGAAAGCAAGTGGTTCGCTGAGGACTACTAGGGCGAATGTGACATCACGTGGGACTCACTTACGTTTTTGAAAAATTTCTGGAAGGCATATTCAATATTATACACTGAACGAAAGTAAAATAATATCTTAATAATATCTCCATAAAAAAGACACTAAGGTAGCGCAAAGCAGTACGTAGTTTATAAATGTCAATCCTTTAATCTACCAGTAAGGGGTAGGAATAAAATACAGATTTCCACGTTCTTTAAATCATGACATAATTGTTAAGATCGTGGTTTGCGATTCATAAGTTTCAGAATGCATGAAGAAGAGTCAGCTAAGGCGACTGATTCATTTTTTCGTTCTCGGAATCTCGGAAGCTTTATAACGTTTTAGTCTCGATACATCAACAGCTCTGTACACTATGCGGAATTTTTAACAATAATTGGAAAGCCGTCTTATATAAGTTCATTGACCTTTCCTAACAGTTGCCATTTCTTACTTTTTCTCCCTTTGTTTGTGCAGTTTTAAAATTCCTACTGGGTATGATGAATACACCTGAAACACAATAAAGAAGGCAAGAAACGCCCAAAAAATGTGAAAAAAGGTAATACATAACCATCCATTTGTCGAAGCTGAATGAATAGCCATATTATCAGTATCCACTGCAGTACATTTAATGTTGAAAAACAAAATATGTACAGCAAAATCATTCATAAGTACCCACTTGGGTATTGCGATTTTTAGGTCATATCGCATGCATGCAAATCTTTACCGTGATTTACAACAAAATATTTTTTAACCCTAACAACAATGTTATCGTTACCAACAACGAAAATTTTACACTCCCAAATTGTTGCCAGGCTTATAAATACAATTGTCACTGTGTTGAACCGGCCAAAGGCAAGAAAAAAATTGATAAGTCAAAGACCATAAAAACATTTTTTTTTTTTCAATACACAAAGGGATCAATTGCTTAAAAAGTATTAAATGCAAAAAAAAAAAAAAGAATGCGTACGTTAAAGGATTGATATGAATTGAATAAAAAAAGTACTCGTTAAAAATAAAGTACAACACAAAAGAGCTATTAAAAAGAAAGTGAGTGTGAACAAAAATTTTTGTTTTTTTCTATCAAAGATTTCTAGATTACGTTTAACATGGGTCTGATATTATATGACATAATAAAGATATCAATGATAAATTGTCCCGTTTGGTGTAAATGGAATGAATGAGTTAATTTTCTTAAATAAATATTATCGAGTCAAATTCCTTTTAAATGCTTGACAAAATATTACGGTTGTAATGCTACGTCGCCATTAAAGCATTCCTCCAAAATAGGAATGCTAGAGCTGAAAATGCGCTGAACTGTAACGTAATACCGGAAAATAAAACGTTGCGACCGCCATGGTGTGGTGGTGGCGTGTTACGCCTACCACACCAAAGATAAGAAACACGTTTTTTCAATCAGAAGAAAGTTTTTCTAAGCGGTGTCGCTCCCTGGCTGTGATTTGACAAACAATCCGGTTGTATTTCTGTCATAAAGAGCTTCTAAGTAAAAACTCATCTGACTTGCAGATGTCGTTCGTGGTCGGCGTAAAACATGTAGGTCTCATCACGCCAATTTGTGGAAAACATTAAAAAGGAGCACGACGCAAATGGTAAGAGAAGCTTGGCCTAAAATAACTTCGGAAGTTATCATAAATTGCATTAAAACGTTTATAAAGTTTAGAAAAATTACTTCACGCATAAGCTATATGGAATGACAATTTTTTCAATGAAATAATTAATTATTCATTTTACATTAACGAACGTCCATCAGCAACCCCCAAAAACAAAAGAGTGTGTACAAAGTATTCACGAAACTCGATGTGTATACTACTAAAACTAACTAAGGTTTTTAAGTATACTTGAGCTCTCCTGGGGGGGTTGAAATTAAACTAGAGCAGATGTATCTTCAACAGAAAGATATCGTTATAGAAGAGCTTCTTCAGCTTCTTATCGGCAAAAATCGATATAGCTAGGATTATGTTTTATCATCGTCTTTATATCGTCAAGTTATCGGCTTGTTATCGACATCGACTAATGCGTCATCGATAACATATTGTCACAAATATTAGAATCACTAAGTGATACTCACATCAAATCGCTAGGGTGATTTTAAGCAGTATGTGCGTAAATAAATAAATCATTATGTACACATTACGACAAGCAACATTTACATACACGCAGCGGGGAAATACACATAAACACATTAACCGTGGTTTACCCACATGCATACAAGGCAACGAAGAGATAACTCACACACAGATGTACATAGGTAGTCAACAGTCAGAGTATTACTCCCATATATACACATATATGCCTATGTGAGAGTCTATAAACTACAAATAGGTATACATATATGTAGCTCAATTACTAGGGAAAACAAGTAGAACATTCTACAAGGAGAAACATCTGGAATATCCCAACGATGCAGAAAAGAGTATAAAAGCGGCAAAAGCAGAGTAGTCTGACTTGAGTTTGATTTGAACACGATAACAGTTGTGAAGTATAAGTGTTATTCAAAGTAGTCTAATAAAGACCGTTTTGCATTATTAAATATTTGATTTATTTATTCGACAAATTTAGCGATACGAACGTAAGAAACAAGTCGAAAATAAGCGGAGTTACAGTAAATTCGTTACAATATTTAATTTTTATTGGTATTAAACCCGGGGAGTTGTCGTTGACACATCGATAACACACTGGTCAAAAGTCGATAAATAAAGAATCAATGGCCTTTCCTTTCCTTTCCTTTCCTTTCCTTTCTTCCCTTTCCCTACAATCCTTTCCCTTCCTTTCCTTCCGCTTCCTTTCCTTCCGCCTCCTTGCCTTCCCTTTTCTTTCCTCTCCTTTCCTTTCCTTCCTTCCCCTTCCTTTCTTTTCTTTGCCTTCCCTTTCCTTTTTTCCTTTCTTTTCTTTCCTTTCCTTTCCTTACCTTGCCTTTACTTTCCTTGATTTCCTTTCTTTCCTTTCCTTTCTGCCGTCTCCTTTCCTTTCACTTTCTTTCCTTTCCATCAATAATTCCATCACCACCACCTGCCTCTACAACTCAAGAAGGTCTATCCCTTCTTCGTCAACATATCCTAGTCATCAAAGCTTTTGGGATTTTATTCGGAGCACGATCTTTATATCTGCGTAAATGTCATATAACTCAACATTAGACTTTATTCGATGCTCGCCATCGACGTCACTGATATGAACATAAATCTTTCGGAGAACTTTTCTCCGTTCATTATTCCGAGCCATACATCAGAACAGGTATGATGAGCCACTTGGTGAGCGAGTAGGCAAGCAGAACTTGTTTGTAAGAGTTATCTCTGCTAGTTTTCTGAGCTTACATTGTTTTTTTCTGTTAATGTTGGTTCCCATATAGACGCGGTCCTTCACAGTCTAGAACTTCATATCAGTTATGAAGAGTGGTACATCTAGTTGCTTTTTACCGCTGATCACTCGTATTTAAGTAAATAAACCCACACATATAACTAGAAAATGAACTTGTATACATACATAATATGTGTGGTTTAAACAGTTCTCTTTTATTGAGATACGCTTCGCCAAATAGCTTTTCTATTTTAAAAGTTTCAATGGCATATCCTGCTTTTACAAGTTTAGTGTCTGCGAAACGATTTGAATACATACAGACATACATAGAAATAAGCATACATGTGTAGAAACAGTCCCTGTTTGCACCATTATTTCCTATAAACAAATATAAAAAAACAATAGAAAACAACGGGACGAAATAATGTCAGATACCAGCCAATGTAGCTTTCAATTTTAAAATACAATAGAAAAGGAAGACAAGCGAAAGAGAATTTTAAACACTTTTGCATATAATTACAAAAGTTTTTTAATTAATTTATGCCGCCACTTTAGTTAAATTCGTTTTATTATTTCTGAACAACAGGCGGTCGAATAAGACCAACCGGATTTTCTCAAAAAAGCCAAGTGGATAGTGCAGCTTTCGTGGTATGGGAGGGTAAAATAGTTTGGGTAGTAACATTGACACTTAAACATCAATTGGTTTCATGACTTTTGTGTTTCTCAGCAGCTGAATGCAACGGAGTGTGAGATTTGTAATTTAGTTAAATTTTTTTTATCTTCAACATTTTTTATTGCTAAAAATGGGATTAAACTGAAGGAACTTAGAACGAGTTCCAAAAAGAAAAACTGGTGTAATCTGTTTAAGCAATTAAGAGTGTATAGCATTTCCACAGGCAATTTGTTGATTTTGTTTTCTTTTCAAAAACAATACTTATTTCAACAGAACAAATGCGTAAAAGATTGAAGCTTGGAGACACCATGGGTACTATGCATAAACCTTGTCATAACTTTTTTCAAAGCAATCACTTGATATTTCAATATAACTGATTAATATCAAAAGTAGACTTTATTACTTGCGTGCATGTGGCACAATAACACAATGCTATACCTGAGTCGCAAAATCATCAATCCATTTGGATACGTTACATCGGAACAGTCTCTAATTGTCTTGTATCTATATCGGGAGCGTATACTTCTAGGCGAAAACGCATTCTTAGTGGTGAATGATTATGCTTTGTAACGAAAACTCTTTCTCTTCATGAGTTCAACACCGTGGCTACGATTGTGCTGCTCAGTGGCGGAGATATCGAAAACAGCAGCTATCCGGACAAGAAGAAGAGTCTGATTATATTTTTCTTCTTGTTAATATGAAATTTTAAAATGAAAATATTACGTATAAGCAAAGGTACACATCTTTTTAGGTCGTACGGATATATTTGCGTGTAATTGGTTGGTTTTTAATGAACTAAGGTGTTATTTTCTCTCTTCCTTTTATTCTTATTTTTCTTCTTTTAGCGATAAAAAAGGTTTTGGGTAGTTTTATCGACACTGATGGTTTTTTCTCGGATAATGATCCAGTACGTTCTGGAAGATAATATCCTGGCCACCTCAGGAAAGATTGAATTTGATAATTCCCGGCCAAGTGTATTTCTGCCATGAAAAGCTCTCAGTGAGAACTCATCTGCCTTGCAGATGCCGTTCTGAGTCGGCATAAAACAAGTAGGTCCCGTCCCGCCAATTTGTAGGAAAAATTTAAAGGAGCACCACGCAAATTAGAAGAGAAGCTCGCCTTAAATCTCTTCGGAGGTTATCGTGCCTTTCATTTATTTATTGAATCCAACCATAAAGGAACTAAAGGCCACCTCAGCTGTTAAATTTACAAGATTCGCCATGAGTAGGTGAAGTTGTCAATTGAGTTTCAGAAACTTTGAATTGCGCTGGCGACTCCGTGAAAAGATTTCGCTATATAACCCCTTAAAACCCCATATACGACGCTTTTTTCTCTATCCGTTGTCAAAGGTAAAGAACTGATGTCACTCATTTATTTTCTCTCTAAGCAAAAGTACAGTGTAAAATCCATACTGTAATAATAAACCTTGTTTGAGTTCTAAGCCGTCGATTGATTTATCCATACGTTCCTTCCGTCTTCCTCTCCCTTGGAGTTTCCACATTTTTCCCGGTTACTTATTCTCGTCTCATATAATCGGCTTCCCCTACCTGGTATATACCTCCCCGACGCCTATCCTACTCTTCTTTTTTCCTATTTCTCGTATTATCTTTCTGCACTCCGTCTCCTTTCCTTTCCCTTACTTCCAGTACCTTATTTTTTCCTTTTTCCTCACTTTCAACTTCCCTCCAACTCTCTTCTCCTTCCTATTATTATCTTTCGTTCCCTTCCCACTCTTTTAACTCATACCTTCCCTATTAAAATCTAATTTCCAACACATAACCTTTCCACCACCACTGCGCTTGGCGTATACATGGAGCTTAACTTGAACACCTCCCAGTTATCTTAAGATAGGAATAACTGCCCTAACTTGCTACCTAACGGCCAAAATCGCCAAGGCGTTGAAGCTAGAATTAATGGTAAATTGAGGTACTAAGAAAGATAGATATCTCTTGAGATGAAACAGGTTCTAATGCACTTATATTTAAAACAATTTTTTCCATCTAGGTCTTCCTTGTGAATTTTTAGAAATAGGCGTGGTATTAGGCACTTTTCCGAATCTTTGAGATACAAAAATATTGAATTTTATCATATTACATTCAGAGTTATAACGAATTCAAGCAAATTTTTGTCAATGGACGTGACGCCGCCCACTTTCGATGACTCTTAAGGTAAGAAAGGTTCTTATATTTAAAATAGACCCAAAATTCAAACAGCTTAAAATCGATTGAAAACTCCTACGTACCTTTTAAGAAGAATACTATCGTTTCATATGTGTAACAACCGATACCGACAAGTTATTGGTTATTATCGAGCTTCTATGGGCAGCGTATTACTATCATCGTGTTATCGGCTAGTTATCGCCAAGTCATCGGCTTCTTATTGGTTTCTTATCATCTTGTTATAAGCGGGTTATAGAGGTGTTATTGATTTTTTAGTGACGTTTTATCGGTACCCATTTTATAACAAATCGAAAAGTTGTCAATAACACGCGGTAACAAATTGGTAAAACTGGGATAGAAAATCGATAGCTTGTCAACCTGATAACTTTTTGATAAATGTTAGATATTATTTCGATAAATGATATACATATAGATTTTTAGTAATAAATCGATAAATTTTTGAAAAACTTGTCGAAAGACTTATAACAAATCGATGGCTTTTAGATAGCAATTCAATAATTTGTTGATATCAAAATGAAAACTTTTCACTATGACTGCGATATCAAATCAGCAACATTTTTATAAATTATCGAAAGATGATCGATACACTTTCGATAGTAAATAGATAAAATATCGACAACTTTTTATTTACAGCTCGATAATTTGAAAATATTTCTTGGCAAAATATCGAAAATAATCAATAAATTTTCCATAAATAGCGGATAAATAATCGATAACTTGTCGATAAATAGCCGATAAATCTTCAATAAAAAATCATTATACTATTGATAGCCGTTGTTGTCGGTAACAAATTTGATATCTTTTTTCTATACCACGTCCATAACACACCGAGGACAGACTATTTATCGATAGCAAACGGTTAGCATTTCGATGACAAACTGAATTGGTTCCCGCTTCGGTTTTGAGTTCCAATCTTTTCTTTCCTCGCTTTTCCTTACATTTCCAAAATTAATTTGCTGTATCTCGTTAATTTATTTTTTAAGGACCACCTTAATTTATCCATATATATAGTTGTTTAATATTATTCTAATATAACTGAAATTACTCTTCTTTGTGAGAAAGAAACTAAGCAAAAATTGTCATTGTGAGCAAACAAAAGCAGTTAAAAGAATGCTTGAAAAAAAAAGAGCAACTGCAATTTCGGTTTTCGATGCCATTATCAATGCCACTCTAGCATTTTGGCGTTCGACAAATTGCCTTATTCGGCATGTGGCATGCGGCATCTGGAAAATTGTCTGTGGCATGATGTTAGCAATGACTGGCTAAGTAATAGCGGTCGTTGCAAAATTGGCAGCTAGTGGTAACTTTATTTTCATTATGCTTTTTTTATTTTGTATTTCTATTTCATTTTCACTTAAATTGCATAGGTTTTTTATTGTTTGATTTTTCGCCTGAATGCAACGAATTTGTCGATTTTATGTGCAAAGTTTTTATACGAATTTTTTTTGGAATTATTTTTAGTTGCTCGATATTTTTTTTGGGTTACCAAATAGCGGGAACGACGAAAATGACAACCATTTACACTGAAACATTAACACACATGCAGTTATATTTATACTTATGTGTGTATTAAGTATGACGATTTTCTGGATTTTTTGCTGCCGGGATTTTCGGTATCTGAAATTTTAATACCGCGATCTTAAAAAAAAGTTCTAGAAGTGCTACGACCACAAATGTAACTAACCAAAAGGTGCTTTTTGTACTTTTGGTTTCGAATATCTCAAAAACTTGAAGTGCCGGGACTGTTTTGACTAAGCTTCGAGAAATTATATTCCCGTTTCTGGCTAAAAAAAAAATGTATTTTTTGCAATTCTAGACACGAATATCTCGCGAGTCTGAACCAATTTGGAAATTGGACTTTAGATTAACAAAAATCTTGCCACCGGTTTTTGTACTCAGCTGAGCAGAGCACACAGAGTATATTAATTTTTTTCGCATAACGGTACCCTGTAACGACATAAACTAATCGAGATTGATATAGATAGACTTCTATATATCAAAATTATTTGTGCGAAAAAAGAAATTCATTTAGCCATGTCTGTCCGTCTGTCCGTGAACAGGATAACTGGAGTAAATTTTGAGATATCTTAAGGAAATTCGGTACGTAAGTTTCTGTGCACTCATCTCAGATCGCTGTTTAAAATGAACGAAATGAGATTATAACCACGCCCACTTTTTCGATATCGAAAATATCGAAAAACCGAAAAAGTGCGATAATTCATAACCAAAGACGGATACAGCGATGAAACTTGGTAGGTGGGTTGACTTTATGACACAGAATAGAAAATTAGTAAAATTTTGTGCAATGGGCGGGACACCGGCCAATGTTAAAAGAAGGTAATTTAAAGTTTTGCAAGCTCTAATTTGGCAGCTAAATATATAATGTTCAGTTACACCCAAACTTAACTTTCCTTACTGGTTTATATTTATTTTTGTCCCCCAGTGTATTTCTTAAATTCGAGATTTTCCTAGAACAAGTTTTAAATTATTTAAATGGATATTAAAATGATATATTCAACCAGCCTGGGACTAAAATACAATAGTCCCGGGATTTTTGGTATTAAAAAAAAACGGATCACGGAATCGACCGCCCTAATGTGTACTTGCATATATAGCGTATAATTTTTGTATGCAAATTCGTTTAATTGGCAAACTTTGATAGTCGTAATTGGTGATAGTTTAGCAAAAATATTGTGCCATTTGGGAAAAACCAAAGAAATGGAAAAAATATATACATATACAAACATTCAAAAACCAAATACAACATTTTGCTAGCGCTAACAAAAATGTTTTGGTTATTTATTGGCAATTTCATTTGAATTTATTTTATTCTGTGGGGCGCTTCGATAACAACAAAGCAAATTATAAATTTTGCTTTTAAAATCAATATTCGTTTTGAAAATTAGCTTTTTATGCAAATTTTTATATTTCTATAATGTAGTACATATGTTTGTAGTTGTTTCGATCTTTTTAGCTTGTAACATCTCCTGCTGTTGTTTATTTTTTTTTTTATACTCAGTTGAACAGAGCTCACAGAGTATATTAAGTTTGATTGGATAACGGTTGGTTGTACATATATAAAGAAATCGAGATAGATATAGACTTCCATATATCAAAATAATCAGGATCCAAAAAAAATTTGATTGAGCCATGTCCGTCCGTCTGTCCGTTAATACGATAACTTGAGTAAATTTTGAGGTATCTTGATGAAATTTGGTATGTAGGTTCCTGAGCACTCATCTCAGATCGCTATTTAAAATGAACGATATCGGACTATAACCACGCCCACTTTTTCGATATCGAAAATTTCGAAAAACCGAAAAAATGCGATAATTCATTGCCAAATGCGGTTAAAGCGATGAAACTTGGTAGATGGGTTGACGTTATGACGCAGAATAGAAAATTAGTAAGATTTTGGACAATGGGCGTGGCACCGCCCACTTTTACAAGAAGGTAATTTAAAAGTTTTGCAAGCTGTAATTTGGCAGTCGTTGAAGATATCATGATGGAATTTGGCAGGAACGTTACTACTATTACTATATATGTGCTAAATAAAAATTAGCAAAATTGGATGAAGAACACGCCCACTTTTTAAAAAAAATTTTTTTTAAATTCAAATTTTAACAAAAAATTTAATATCTTTACTGTATATAAGTAAATTAAGTCAAAATTCAACTCCAGTAATGATATGATGCAACAAAATACAAAAATAAAAGAAAATTTCAAAATGGGCGTGGCTCCGCCCATTTTCATTTAGTGTGTCTAGAATTTTTTAATGCCATAAATCGAACAAAAATTTACCAATCCTTTTGAAATTTGGTAGGAGCATAGATTCTATGACGTTAACTGTTCTCTGTGAAAATGGTCGAAATCGGTGGAAGCCACGCCCAGTTTTTATACACAGCCCACCGTCTGTCCTTCCGCTCGGCCGTTAACACAATAACTTGAGCAAAAACCGATATATCTTTACTAAACTTAGCCCACGCACTTATCTGAACTCACTTTATCTTGGTATAAAAAATGGCCGAAATCCGACCATAACCACGCCCACTTTATCGATATCGAAAATTACGAAAAATTAAAAAAATGCCATAATTCTATACCAAATACGAAAAAAGGGATGAAACATGGTAACTGGATTGGTTTATTGACGCAAAATATAACTTTGGAAAAAACTTTGTAAAATGGGTGTGACGCCTACCATATTAAGTAGAAGAAAATGAAAAAGTTCTACAAGGCGAAATCAACAGGCCTTGGAATCTTGGCAGGAGTACTGTTAGTGTTATTGAATATATAAATAAATTAGCAGTACCCGACAGATGATTTTCTGGATCACCTGATCCACATTTGGTCGATATCGCGAGAACGCCTTCACATATATATCTAAGGGCCACTCGCTTTTAAAACCCTCATTAATACCTTTAATTTGATATCCATATCGTACAAACACAGTCTAGAGTCAACCCTGGCCCACCCTAATGGCGACATTTCGAAAAGGCGTCCACCTATAGACCTAATGCCCACTCCCTCTTAAAACGCTCAGTAACACCTTTCATTTGATTCCCATATCGTACAACTAGAGACACCCCTGGTGCACCTTTATGGCGATATCTCGAAACGGCGTCCACCTAGGGAACTAAGGATCGCTCCTTTTCAAAATACTTATTAACAGCTTTCATTTGATACCCATATCGTACAAACATATTCTAGAGTCACCCCTGGTCCACCTTTATGGGGATTTCTCGAAAGGCGTTCACCTATAGAACTAAAGCCCATTCCCTTTTAGAATACTCATTATCACCTTTCATTTGATACCCATATCGTACAAACACATTCTAGAGTCAGCCCTGGTCCACCTTTATGGCGATATCCCTAAATGGCGTCCATCCATAGAACTATGGCCTACTCTCTCTTAAAATACTCTTTAATACCTTCCATTTGATACACATGTCATACAACCACATTCCAGGGTTACCCTAGGTTCATTTTCCTACATGGTGATTTTCCTTATTTTGTCTCCATAGCTCTCAACTGAGTATGTAATGTTCGGTTACACCCGAACTTAGCCTTCCTTACTTGTTTTTTTTTTTTGTTTGTGCTTTGTCATTTGCGTGTTTCTGTCAATTATGTGCCAGTTGCTATTTTTTCGAACAAAATTTTTTTATGCAACAAAATTTCACAATTCTATGAGTTTATTCGTATACATTATTACAATTGTAGATAATCAAATTATAATCAAATTGAGCAATAGCGCGTAATAAAAATATTGTTGCAGCTGTCGAATTGGCAGTGAATAAACAAGAATTTAATAATACAAACATTGTCGCTTACTACGAATGCATGGAAGTATATGTATATATATACTACATACATATTTACATAAGAATAAAGCAGAAGATTTAACAAAAAAATTAAAATTTTAAATTTGATATGTTTGCTGTTATTATCCTGTGACATGATTTTCTCACAGATCACTAGATCTATACCTGACAAAATAAATGTTTCAGCTGTCGGCATGAAATCTTATTTTTATTATAAAACAATACATAGAACATGAAATAGCAACTTTTATGGAAATGTAGTTTTATGGCGTTTTTTTGTCTGGAAAAAATGTTTGCTCAGATGTTGCGCTCTTAAATTCTGTCTTTTGAACAAAGTCACCTAGCGCTCTGCAAAATAGCAGAGTTCGTAGGTAATTGAGTCCATTTTATTATTCAAAGAGAAATATTTCGTGAGGAACGCACAAGTTTGTGAGAGAGAAGGGAGAGCTTAAAAGGTAGCATATTTTTCAGAAAAGAAACGCCATTATATTCTGCCAAACAGATTAGGTTAGATTGAACTGGCCGGTCCATGAGGACCTCACATAGACTGAATAAGTCCGTAGTGTTACCAGAAGTTTGTTTTACCGACCAAACTGAAAAACCCTATCAAAAACCAGGACCTATGTTATAAAATAACTCCGTCCTCTTGGCAAATACTAGAAGCTTCCTAGGATTTAAGCCACTTGCTGCTTCTAGATCTGACAGTTGTATCACTCCTAATAGCTGGAGTCTTAGCCTGGCAAGCGCAGGGCAAGAGCACAGAACGTGCGCGATCGTTTTCTGCTCCAGCTCGCACTTCCTACATCTGCTATCACTGATGAAGCCTAATTTAAAGGCATGTGACGCCAGAAGGCAGTGTCCAGTCAGAATACCCGTCATGAGTCTACATTCCTCTCTTTTTAATGATAGAAGCAACTTTGTTAGTCTACGGTTGTAAGACCTTCACATAATCTTCGACACTTTAGAGGCCCGCGCTTGAACCCACGGCCTTCCTGCTTGGTCGATCATGTGCACCTCTCGCCTTCGCTTAATTTCGCCCAGTCTAATTGGGACGACTACGGAGCAAGCTTGAATGGATGCGCCCTTTTTAGCTAGTTCATCCGCTTTTTCATTCCCATCTATTCCCATGTGCCCTTGAACCCAATATAGATTTATGCTTCTCCCTGTCCCGATTCTCTCCAGGGACTGCTTACATTCTAACACGCATTTAGATGCTGTGGTATTCGAGATTATTGCCTTAATTGCTACTTGGCTGTCAATATAAAACTTAACACGATTGCAGCTTGGGATATTTTCTTCCAGGGTTTCTACTGCTTTGGTTTCGGCTACTATTTCCGCTTGGAAAACGCTACAGTAATCCGGCAGCCTGTAGGATCTGTTTATTTCCGGATCAGCACAGTATACCGCAGACCCTACTCCTGCCACTACTTTGGAACCATCTATGTACACATGTATCGCCTTGTCGGCCATTTGTGCACCCTTGCGCCAACCGTACACCTCTATTGTGGCATTAAGATCGCCCTCGCGCCTCACGCTTGTTGCCAAACAGATTGGTTTGATATATATGCTTTGCGAACAGAGCATATTAACTTTGGTAGCATAACGGTTGATCGTAACGGCATAACCGAATCGAGATAAATATAGAATTCCATGTATCAAAATGACCAGAAAAAAGAAAGGAATTGATTAAGCCATGTCCGTCTGTCTGTGCACAAGATAACTTGAGTAAATATTGAGATATGTTATTGAAATTTTGTATATGTGTTCCTTGGCACTCATCTCCCATCGATATCTAAAATTAGGAAATCGGATTATAACCACGCCCACTTTTAATATATATTGCATTTTGGAAAACACAAAAACTGTTGATGTAAATTTGGAAACATTTTTGAAAATCGGCGTAGCACCGCTCACTTGTGACAAAATCATATTTGCAAATATTATTAATAATAAATCAAAAGCTATCATAACAAAATCCGACAGAAAGAATGCTTGGAAGAAAAATTTACGAAATCATTTAAGGACGACGCCCACTTGTATATAGAAGATTTTTAAAAGAATCGTGGAAGAATAAAAAAGTGAAAAAGAGCTTTAAATCAACGTTGTTTCATTTCCCAAGTACAACTATAAAGCGGCTGCCGTCACGTGGTGGTACCATGCTCCGCCTTACAACGAAAATCTTCGTTTCACGCCCCGAAAAGCAACATACATATTTTAGAAACAAGTTTTTTCAATTAGAAGTAACGTCTTTTAAGAGGGGTCGCCCTTCTGCAGTGATTGGGCAAGCACTCCGGGTGTACTTCTGCCATGAAAAGCTGCTCAGTGAAAACTCATGTGCCCCGCAGATGGCTTTCGGATTCTGCATAAAACATGTAGGTCCTGCCAACCCAATTTGAAGGAAAAATTAAAAGGAGCACGACGTTGAGCTTCTCTGGCCTAAAATCTCTTCGGAGGTTATGCGCCTCACATTTATTTATTTTCAATTTTCTATGTTTCGTAATAAGATTGGGTACACATATTTTCCTTAAAAAAAAAATAAATGTAAGGCGCGATAACCACCGAAGAGATCTAAGGCCGAGCTTCTCTTCCAATTTGCATCGTGCTACTCTTGACTTTCCCAACAAATTGGCCGGACGGGAGCTACATATTTTATGCCGACTCCGAACAGCATCTGCAAGGCAGATGAGTTTTCACTGAGAGCTTTTCATGGCAGAAATACACCCGGAGCGCTTGCCAAACACTGCCGAGGGGCGAACCCGCTTAGAAAAATTTTTTTCTAATTGAAAATTCTTATTTCTAAAATTTTGATGTTGCTTTGCCCGGGGTGCGAAACCGGGGCATACGGTGTGGCAGGCGGAGTACGCTACCATCACAACACGGTGGCCGCCGTATTTCTAGAAAAAATGGACGAGCTGGAAGCACCACGGTCACATATATGTATATAGAAGGTTTTTAAAAGGGTCGTAGACGAATGTAATAAGCAACACCTTTGCGAAAAAGAGCTTAATATTAATGGTGTTTTACTTTTTAAATGGAATTATAACAAAAAGTTGGAAAATATTAAAAATTTTAAAAATGGGCGTGGCACTCAGCAATTTATTATATTATGTTTTGAGGACCATAACTCGAAGAAAAATTAACATATCGTAATAACATTTGGAATACATACTTTCCTTTTAGAACGAAATATTTCTAGTAAGACTGGACGGGATCGTTTAAAGACCACACCCATTTTTATATAAAAGATGTTTAAAAGGCTCTTAGACTAGAATAATGAGCTATATTTTAGAGAAAAATAGTTTTGTATCTATAATATTTCACTTACCAAATTTTATTGTAAGAGGAAATCGGGAGACATTTTTTTTAATAGGCGATTCCACACCCCTATTCCGACGAAGCATTACACTACATTTCTAGAGCCTCAAAAAATCCCTCCTAACAAATTGCGAAAAAGTAATTTATCTGAAATGAACTGTACAATTGAATTTCATGTTGTGTATATAATGTTCGGTTACACCCCAACTTAGACACCCTTACTTGTTTCAATTAAAAACAAGTTTTCTAATCGCGGTCGCCCCTCAGATGTGATTTGGCAAACAACCCGAGAGCATTTCTGCTTTAAAATCTTCTCGGTAAAAATTCAACTGCCTTGCAGTTGCCGTTTGGAGTCGGCATAAAACATGTAGAGCCCGTCCCGCCAATTTGTAGGGGAAAATTAAAATGAGCACCACACGAGTTTGAAAAGAAGCTCGGTACTAGTCTTCTCGGAGGTGACTATGTATTTATTTATCCTAGTCCTTCAATGCCACACCTTCTTGTTCCAAAACTTTTGCATTGGGTGACATTGTGCAACTTTGGTTTACATCAATTAAAATTCTTTCTTGATAATAAGATGAAAGTTTGATTCATAAAGAAATATTTAGATATTTCACATTAAAAAAATTAATTGCTTTGGGACGTGCATGATGCTTATTAAGACTTTATAATGGTTCTGGGAATTTGTTTCTTTGTTAGCAATAAGTACCAGAATACAGTTCCAATAACTCTAATAACTTTGTTTGCATTCAAATTCACTACAAATAAGTGCAATTCAACTCGTTGTTGCCGAAATTCAAAATCCCTTTGAAACATTGGCATTCTAGATTGTTGTTGTTGAAGCGTTAAGGACACTCCCTTAAGGTTGGCACTCTTGATATTTAAACTTTGCTTAGCCGGAAGTAAGAGAATATTTGCTTTGCGCCAGCAAACGATTTATAGTTTGGCTAAAATCTTCAAGCCTTTTTAATGGATACACACAAAGATTACATATATATTAGCAAAAGCACTCTTTTTCAAACAAAAAGTTGCCATTCCTCACATTTCTGTAATGTTCATCATTTTTGTAAACTCTCATTCTTACACAGCTCACACTTCTACTTTAGCTCACACTCACCTACACTTGTGTACATTAAAAAGTCTCTTTATGTTCACTTTGATATTTGATGTTATGCTCTCTGATATTTCAAGATTTCTTGGTTTTTCCCTGAACATTCCATTTGCATAGTTTATGTTTGTCTAACTTTGAGTGCTTGTTTGTGTGTGTGTATTTTGTGTTTTTGAGTGCAATAAGTCCACAATTGCTACCAAAAGTGTTTATTTGTGAGTGAATAACGTGTTGGTTGGTTAAGTAAATGTAAAGTTGTTTTTGGGAAATGCATACATTTTTATTTAATTTTTGTCTAATGCGAATTAATCTTTGTTTGTATACTTTTTGGCTACAAATGTTTCATTACAGTTTAATTTACTTCTAGCTTTGCTGTTTTCCTTTGCTTTCCGTTTTCATTTTATTCTTGTTCTTACCTCGAGCCACTTAACACTTAGCTGCTTTACTAAGTTCCGCCTTTACATTTGTTAGTTCTTTCTCCATTTTTGTTACTGTAGTAAAAGTTACAAAACAACAGCAACAACAACAGCATTGGATATAAATCCTTTCAAGTTAAATTCGTGTTGTAACTATTTTGGTAAATCGTAATTTTTGGTTTTGTTATTTGTTTTTTGTTACTAATTTTTCCTTATCCCGACAGTTGTAGCTGTCTGACTTAATGCAAATTTAAACAATTTACTGTACTTTGTATTTATGTGTAAGCTCTGTGTTTACTTCTGAGTTTTCAAATGCGTGAGTGCAATTTACAGCGAGCTTTATTAAAACAAATATACCGTTATACAATTACATGTATAAAGTGAATTCGACTGAGTCTTACAATTAAGATAAGAAAAGAGGAATAAAATAATGCAAAGCGTAATCAATTTTATGCGTCTCCAAAATTACCAAATTTTGTAGAGTGATTGCTTTTTACTTTCGAGTATAATCTGCATATCTCAAACAATAATTACTGGGTGGAACTAAGTCAATTTCGAATTCGCTACGCCAGTAGATAGGATAGCAGCAATATTAAATTAAGTTAGGAGCAAATACCAAATTATATACAGAAATTGCTTCCAATCAGCTACACAAAAAAAAAAAAATTGGACAACAATGCAAGACGACGCTTCTGGAAGCAAAACTAAGCTTTTGGGTTATAGAACTCTACCACACGCCTTGTCCACAAAAACACCATAATCAACCACAATATACTTTATTATATCAATTGAAACTTTCTCTAAATCTCATTTATTTCCCCTCATCATCTAATTCGTTGTGTCGTTAGTTTTTCTCTCCATCCTTAACCGTTCTCACAAATAAGGGTAATTTTTTTGGTTTATTTTTTCATATATCTTGATAGGAGAAACATGTTTTGATGGTCGTTTGTTACATTGACCAAATAGATTTTTTGGATAATAAGGCATTCAATAAAACAACAATGAAATAATTAAGCAGTGGTATTTTTTATGGCTGACTGAGTTCAATAAGGGCTTTAATGTAGAAAACTTGACTAATTACTTCATAAACGATCAGTGTGAAATTGATATATGTTGCTTATGCCGATATATGAATAAAATTTGGAAAATATTAGCAGTAAAGATATGTCAATATGCCGCTAGTAATAAATGCACAACATTTACAGCAAGGCATATACGGCATAGACGCACATAAAGAAGTCAACAGAGAATATTTCACACAAATTTACAAAGCAGTAAAGAGCGCACATGAGATACAGAAACGATAAATATATAACTATTCGAGATGGCTGTGCCGGAAAAGTCTAGACCATGTGAGAAATAGGTGAGTGAGGCGAACTGAAAGTAGAAAAGCAGCGTAGTCCATGTGATGATAAACCAGTTTGATTCTAATACGCTATAAGTCAATTACGCTAGTAATTTGATTTTGAAGTACTACTACGATATTAGTTTTGTAAATAAAGAACATTATTCTATACTGAATATTTGAGTTATTTATTTGACAGTTCAGATATGCGAAGTATAACAAAGGGTGTTGTGCAGAATAATTAAGAATTTCTTTAAAATCGCCTATATATTTAACAAATATACAAAAATTAAATCAGACTCCTACTTACCGGTCTTTCGTCTATTTGTCGCAATTCAAGCACCGTATCATCCTATTTGCTTGTTTTTTGGTAGCTGAAAAGAAGAAAGATTTTATTATTAAAAATAATTACGAGTGTATTATAATACCAATTTCCCACAGAAAATTAATCGAATCACAATTTTGTGTAATGAAAAATTAAGTTTTCCTTTTCGCACAGGGCAACTTTTCTTTTAAGCGAACATCGGAAAGCAGCCCCAAAAAATATTACGCTTCTACAAAAAATAGTTAAACTATATAGTAGGCGTTTCTTTCTTAACTATAAAGACAGTCTAAATAAAAGGTATTGAAAAGGCCATATTAAAATTTGCAGCGGATGCAGCGAAAATAAATTTTGGATTTTTTTAGTTTTTTTCCTTCTATTTTTCGTTAATTATTGAAAATAATAAATTTTTGACTGTCATTTTTTAGATAATTTTTCACTCCATTAGGAAGTAAATAAAACAATAATGAGATAATTAAATATGTATATATTTTGTGTCGAAGATTGAGCTCAATAACGGCTTAAATGTTGAAAATTGACTAAGTAGTTCATTAAGCCTCTGTTTGAACAAACTTCGTTTAGTTGAAGCTTAACTTGTACAGTTCACTTAAGTATTCGCTGTTCATGAACTTCGAGCTTAATATAACTAGTAATACAAAAAAGCCTGAAGTATGTACCGAAATTATTCAGACTTTAATCGAACCTACCCTGTTTAACCATTTCTGTCAAAGGACGTACCCACTAGGCTCGGTGAAATATTGTTACTTCAAAAGCAATAACAAAGAAGCAGCTATTCTTTTGTTTTAATACTTAATGTTGGGGCGCAAAGAAGGCTCAGTGAAGTATCTAACTTTTATTTGAGAAACATTCCCCGTTACTGTTTTTAAAGCTTATTTATTTAATGTGTATATTATACCACGCCTGTTAGAAATCAAAATGTGAATAACTCTTGCCCGCAAGTACTAATTTAGACTGAGTAGACAATCCAAAAGTAAAGTCCTCTGATGAAGAACAAAAGTCACGCTCTACATGTCGCTCATCATACTTCTCCTGGTGTATAGCTCGGAATTACGAATGGTGCCGAGAGAATATGAGATAGCTATTGGAATGCTAGAGAGAAAACTTCTGTGGAAAATATATGGTTTTGCTCGTGATGCCGTCGTGACGGCGAGTATTGAAAGATACAGATATGACTACAGCGCAGCGAGTAAAAGC